>NC_086105.1:4250000-5450000 GCF_963921235.1 Mobula hypostoma | reverse complement strand
CTAACTTTAAAATATCATCAGTTGCCTGCATGAAGTTTCGATTGACTTTAACACCTTCATTGTGAATGGTGATCGAAATTACGAGTAAGGAATTCAAACATATATAATTTACAATGATCAATATCCATAACTGATAAGCCAATTCTATATAAAAATGGCAGTTTTCTGTTTAGACTTCAAAACAGTGTGGGTGATGGGATGATGCTGTTCTTCTTGTGCACATGTAAAATAAAAAGGAATGCTTGAGTTGTTAAGAGTGCATGCCTTCTGGGCCCAGTTACTTAAGTTATTTTATTTTTAGCAATGACAGTTGCTTGGGGGTTCCACCAAGATGGCTAACCCTTGGCTTCATTATACAAGAGAAAGGAATTTAGCTCCGGTAACTATTAGACCTAAATCCTATGCTGCTCATATTTGAGCAAGGGACTGGGTCTGCTGCTGGAGCACAAGTTTCCTCCTGTGTGGAGTAGTCACCTATGCCACCTTAGTCACCTACAAAGGAAAGTTGTAGTGTTTAAAAAAAAGGCCAGGTTGCTACGGTCTGGGTTGGAGGGCCGCGCGAGGTGCTGCCGCAATCTGGTTCAGAGTCCCATGTAAGGCGCCGTCGCGGTTCAGACTGGAGTCCTACACCAGCTGTTGTCATGGTCCGGCTTGAAGTCCCGCACAAAGCACAGGAAAATTTAGTAAGTGTATTGTTTAAAGACAGGAATGCGTGTGTCTGTGTGTGTGCATGTGCACAGCATCTGAGTGTGCGTGAATGGTAGGGTGAAATGCTCCTATACCAGACCTCTAAAGGACTTCTGTAGTGTGCATTTTGAATCAAAAAGTATTAAGTCTGTTGTAGTGTGTGGAACAGACTAAATGAGTGTCTGCAGGCATGTTGTTAGAGAAAGGAAAATGTGAGAAGACTATAGGGTGGCCTGTGTTTGTTTAATGTCAATGTAAAATCCAAAAACACTTAGATGAATACCAGAATGCAGAGAAAGTGAGCAAAAATTAAAGGAGGAAAAGACACAGAAAGAACAGGCAAAGGATAATTGTGTCTACCTCAGTGTTTGAAAATAAACACTAAGCAGAGTCTGAGGATGAACGAGATGATGCTGTACTCCTCTCCATTCCCCAGGCGCGATTTCAACAAGGCCAACACCAAGTGATGCCTCTCAAGTATTCGGTGAGTCTAGTGTCAGCCAGTGCCCTGCCAAGGGTGGCAGTTCCTCCCATACATACAACGGGAGGTGGAGGAGTGCATGGAGGTTAGTGAAATGTAAACGCAAGGAAGTCTACAGATGCTGGAAATCCAAAGCAACACACATAAAATGCTGGAGGAACTCAGCAAGCAGATCAGGCAGCATCCATGGAAATAGTTAGTCAATGTTTCGGGCTGAGACCCTTCTTCAGGATTTAAATTCACCTTGAACTGATCCAGTAGATTACTTTATTTTACTATCGGCAACAACAGCTACTTTGATAATATAAATGCTTCTATTAATTGTTAATAAAACAATTTTATTTTTGATAGTTGTATTGATGTATATTTAAATTTTGACCAAAATTGTTGACCCTTAGAATGCAATAAAAATGCTCAGTTTATACCAATAAGTGTTATCAATTTGTGTATTTTGACTTTTGATTGTTTTCCAGGAACATGATCCTTTTGCATATCAAGGAATCGGTGACATAACGTGGCCTAGTAATTGGGAACTTCACTGCTAGGTAAATGGAAAAGCTTCTCACTCGACAATTAATCTGCCCTTTCTAAATGTTCCCTTTGGCAGATATCCCATTACAATTTACAGCAAGTCACAACAAACATGACCGTTTGATTCTTTTTTAATATTCCAAAGGAATTTCCACCACAATTATTATCCCCGGTTTCCATGACAATTATTGCTCTGGTTCCCTACTGATGGTTAATTAACTGACAGGTTGACAATCAGTCATGTCGTTGTTGGCTACTGCTGAACATCCCCAGTCTGACTGACTGGCCACTACTCACTTTCAATCTCCAGGTCAGCTATTCATCAATCATCAGGCGTAATACTATATTGTCTTTGGGATTTTACTACTCAATCCCAGGTCAAACATTTCTTTTTGGGAACATTTCTTAAGTTCTCATTGAGTGCTTCAGTTCTGTTTCGTACCCAAAATATATGCTACAAGGTTAGTTGGTTCCTGTAATCCAATCTCGGGTGTAGGCAAGCACCGAAAGTGTAAAAGAGGAGTGGAAGAGGTACGAAAAATAAGGAGAGGGAGGCGGGATGGATTGAATTATGCTGTTGAGAGCTGGGATGTATCTGATGTGTAGAATGACCCCTTTCTAATACAGTAAACAACAGTGCAATGTTGGCAAATTTAAGGTTAAGCTGGATTGGCTGAAGGTGTATGCACTGGGAGGATTCAAAGTAGGGCACTACGGAAGCTGAGCGGTTAGCGCAACGTTATTACATCTTAGGGTGTTCCAAATTTCGGAGTTCAATTCTGGCACCATCTGCAAGGAGTTTGTACATTCTCCCCATGACTGCATTGGTTTCGCACAGTGCGCCGGCTTCCCCCCACAGTCCATAGTACTGTTTACTAGAATAACTGGTCATTGTAAATTGTCCCATGATTAGGCTAGGGTTAAATGGATGGGTTGCTGGGCAATGTGGCTCGCTGGGCCAGAAGGGCCTATTCAAAGGATTCAAGTACATATAAATTATACAACCTTGAGATCCGTCTGCTTACAGGAAACCATAAAGCAAGAAACCCGAAAGAACCCAATTTAAAAAAAGACAAACACCCAATGTGCAGAGAAAGAGTGTTTAAAAAAAACACAAATCATGCAAACTATAAAAGCAAGCAACAGCAAATCCAAACCAAACTGAGTTCAAAGATCCGAATCCCAGGGCGGCCGGAGTAGGCCCATAGCCTCAGTCTAAGTTCATCACACAGCAGAGCTATAACTCTAAAGAAATAAGAACCACAGCAGTAATTATCTCTGAGTTGTTACCTGTGTCACCTCTAAACTGACATAAGGTCACTAAGACCATGGCTGAAAGGTTGGTGTGGGAGAGATGGGTTTCACTCCATGGGATGCTGACACCAATGCTGATGAAGGAGGGGGCTGTACCACCAGCACTGGCTTCTGTCCGTTCCCGAGCAAATCAAATAACTAGCGTTGAAATCAGATACTAAATCAAACAGGAAACACAAGATTCTGCAAAAACTGGACATTCAGAACAACGCACTTAGGGAGCTCAAGGTAAAGGAATCATTAGAAAATATTGGGATAGAATTCACCCTGCTGTTTGAGATGGAGAAGCTAAAAGCAGGTATTGCAGTATTACAGTGGAGTAAAGGGAATTACAGAGGCATAAGAGAGGAACTGGCAACTTTGATTGGAAGAGTTCAGGCATGACAGTAGAACAGCTATGGCTGGAATTTTTTTAGGGCAATTTGGAGGGCACAGGATAAATGCATCCCAAAGATGTAGTAGTATTCATTGATGCAACCATGGCTGGACAAGGGAAGTCAAAGACAGCATAAAAGCAAAGGAGAGGGCATTTAAAATAGTAAAAATTAATGGACAGTTAGAGGATTGGGAAGTTTTCAAAAAAATCAACAAAAGGACCGTAAAGGTGAACTATCGTGGAAAGCTAGTCAATAAAATAAGAAAACCAAAACAACAGGAATTCTGCAGATGCTGGAAATTCAAGCAACATACATTAAAGTTGCTGGTGAACGCAGCAGGCCAAGCAGCATCTATAGGAAGAGGCGCAGTCGACGTTTCAGGCCGAGACCCTTCGTCAGGACATCAGAAAACCAAAAGCTTGTTTCAGATGTACAAAGAGTAAAATAACAGTAAGAGTGGATATCGGACAGCTGGAAAATGATTCAAAGATTCAAAATACACTTCTATCAAAGTATGTATGCAGTATACAACCCTGAGATTCATCTTCCCACAGACAGCAACGAAACAAAGAACCACAATTTAAAAAAGATCAAACACCCAATGCGCAAAAAACAAATAAATCATGCAGATAGCAAAAAACAAGCAAATAAAAAGAATATTAAACATCAAACCGTAGAGTCCTTGAAACAGTCTAGGAATGTTCGATTTAATTTAGTATTGTCATTCGCACACCACAGGCTGCAGAGCCAGTCTGCACCAATCAAAATGGTAATAAAAAGTAAGCAGAAACACACATAACATGAACTGCAGAGTCCTCTAAAAATAAGAGAGTCCAATCCACAAACTGTGCCAATCAAAACTTGCCCAAACCCAAGAATCCTGTGCCTTTTTCTGGCAGGAGCAAGTGAGAAGGAGAGGTAACAGGTCAATTGCAGGCAGTGGTGCTGAACACCTGCCCGCCTTCTGCTCTCAACCTTGATGATTTCATCTTGCTTGATGCCTTAATCGGTGAGTTAGTTGTGAATTGGTGCTGAACGTGGGTTCACGCTCTGCGATTAGGCTGCACAATCCGTTCTCAACCATGCTGAGTTCCCTCGGCGACAAAAGCACCAGGTCACTCAGTTGGCTCAAAAACACATTATCAAAATGTAAAAACGTAAACATGAGGAATTCTGCAGATGCTGGAAATTCAAGCAACACACATCAAAGTTGCTGGTGAACGCAGCAGGTCAGGCAGCATCTCTAGGAAGAGGTACAGTCGACGTTTCGGGCCGAGACCCTTTGTCAGGACTAACTGAAAGAAGAGATAGTAAGAGATTTGAAAGTGGGAGGGGGAGGAGGAGATCCAAAATAATAAGAGAAGACAGGAGGGGGAGGGATGGAGCCAAGAGCTGGACAGGTGATTGGCAAAAGGGATATGAGAGGATCATGGGACAGGAGGCCCAGGGAGAAGGAAAAGGGGGAGGGGGGAAACCAGAGGATGGGCAAGGGGTATAGTGAGAGGGACAGAGGGAGAAAAAGGAGAGAGAGAGAAAGAATGTGTGTATATAAATAAATAACGGATGGGTACTGGGGGAGGTGGGGCATTGGCGGAAGTTAGAGAAGTCAATGTTCATGCCATCAGGTTGGAGGCTAGCCAGACAGAATATAAGGTGTTGTTCCTCCACCCTGAGTGTGGCTTAATATTTATATACACACATTCTTCCTCTCTCTCTCTCCTTTTTCTCCCTCTGTCCCTCTGACTATACCCCTTGCCCATCCTCTGGGTTTTCCCCCCTCCCCCTTTTCCTTCTCCCTGGGCCTCCTGTCCCATGATCCTCTCATATCCCCTTTGCCAATCACCTGTCCAGCTCTTGGCTCCATCCCTCCCCCTCCTGTCTTCTCCTATCATTTTGGATCTCCCCCTCCCCTTCCCACTTTCAAATCTCTTACTAGCTTTTCCTTCAGTTAGTCCTGACGAAGGGTCTCGGCCCGAAACGGCAACTGTACCTCTTTCTAGAGATGCTGCCTGGCCTGCTGCGTTCACCAGCAACTTGGATGTGTGTTGTATCAAAATGTAAATTACAGGCTCCAATAACACACAGATTTGTAGAAGTATATTTAAAAGTAGTAGCAGTTTCGTGAACTGTCTGCAGGATGTTGGCGTTAGTCGTGTTGTCTGCTGTCAATATCTTGCCTCCAAATGACGCTGGAGACGTAGAAACAGGTGACAAAGAAATGGCAGATTGAACTTGAGTGTTTTGCGTCAGTCTTCACTGTGGAAAACACTAGCAGTATGCCAGAAATTTGGGAGTGCCAGAGGTGAGTTCAGTTGCTATGACTAAGGAGCAGGTGCTTGGGAAGCTGAAAGATCTGGAGGTAGATAAGTCACCTGGACCAGATGGAGTCCACCTCAGGGTTCTGAAAGAGGTAGCTGAAGAAATTGTACAGGCATTAGTAATGATCTTTCAAGTATCACTAGATCCTGGAGGACTGGAAAATTACAAAAGTTATTCTACTCTTTAAGAAGGGAAGGAAGCAAAAGTAAGGAAATTATAAGCCAGTTAGCCTGACCTCAGTTGTTGGCGTCCATTATTAAGGATGAGGTTTCGGGATACTTGGGAGACCATAGGTAGTATGGTTTGTTTTCTTAAGAGGAATTCTTGCCTGACGAATCTGTTGAAATTTTTTGAACTTGCAGGACAGACAAAGGAAGGTCGGTGGATGCTGTTTACTTGGATTTTCAGAAGGCTTTAACAAGGTGCCACACAGGAGGCTGGTTAATAAGATCCCATGGTATTACGGAAAAGACACTAGCATAGGTAGAAGATAGACTAGCAGGAGGAAAGGGTGGGAGTAAAGTGGTGACTAGTGGTGTTCTGCAGAGGTCAGTATTGGGACCACTTCTTTTCACATCATATGTCATTGATTTGGATGAAGGAATTGATGGCTTTGTGGCCACATTTGCGATGATACAGAGATAGGTGGAGGGGCAGGCAGTTTTGAGGAAACACGGAGTCTGCAGAAGGACTTAAACAGATTGGGAGAATGGTCAAAGAAGTGGTACATGGAATACAGTATTGGGAAGTGTATGGTCATGCAGTTTGGTAGAAGGAATAAAGGCAGAGACAGGCAGAAAATCCAAAAATCGGAGGTGCAAAGAGACTTGGTGTCCTCGTGCAGGGTTCCCTAAAGGTTAATTTGCAGTTTGTGTTGGTGTTGAGGAAGGCAAATGCAATGCTAGCACTCATTTCAAGAGGACTAGAACATAAAAGCAAGGATGTAATGCTGAGGCTTTATAAAGTACTGATAAGGCCTCACTTGGAGTATTGTGAGCAGTTTTAGGTCCATTATCCAAGAAAGAATCTGCTGACATTGGAGAGGGTTCAAAGGAGGTTCATGAAAATGATTGCGGGATTGAAAGGCTTGTCCTATGAAGAGTGTTTGTTGGCTCTGGGCCTGTACTCGCTGGAATTCAGAAGAACGAAGAGGGGGATCTTATTGTAACGTATTGAATGTGAAAAGCCAGATAGAGTGAATGTGGAGAGGATGTTTCCTGTAGTGGAGGAGTCTAGGACCAAAGGGCACAGTTTCAGAATTGAAGGATATTCATTTAGAACAGAGATGAGGAGGAATTTATTTCGTCAGCGGGTGGTGAACTTGTGGAATTCATTGCCACAAACAGCTGTGCAGGCCAAGTAATTGGGTGCATTTAAAGCGGAGATTGATAGGTTCTTGCTTAGTCAGTGTATGAAAAGTTACAGGGAGAAGGTAGGAGAATGGAATTAACAGGGATAATAAATCAGCTATGATGGCATCATTGAGCAGACCAATGGGCTGAATGGCCTAATTCTGCTCCTATGCCTTCTGACCTTATTGTCAACGGCGACTCCTTTGCCTGCATCTTCAAAAACAGTTCTATTTTCATCTTCAATATTTCTATTTTTCTCTTTCAGGGTTCTTTTGAAGACCCTGACCTGCAGTTACACGCTGACTACGGTTCTTTGTGGGAATGGGACCTGCTCTCAGGGTTCCACAATCAACCGCTATTCAACACGCCAAAGTCTCGACCTAAGATTTCGGCACGAATTCAGAAGCCTGGAATCTCAAGGAACTGGAGACGGGCGAATCAAGGGTCGGTGTTGCCACAGGAGACCCATGTGTCGTTGGGGGAGTCGGAACATCTGCTGTATGCTTGGGAACCCGGGATCCTTGCGATCTCCAGGCACAGAGCTCGGAAAAAAGTGACATAACAGACTTTTAACATCATAAACCAGCGAGTTGTTTGTTATGTCTCCCGTTCATTGGAAAATGGGAGTCACCTCTTCTCCCTTATTAGGAGCGAGAGAGCCTGCAGCATGTCCAATTATCAGGTGAACAACGTAGTCTTTGGGGTAACTGCAAGTCTTGTGACTTTGCTATCGCTTTGCTCACGCTTGAGTGCTGGTAGCGGGTGTGCTTTATTTTTGCCGGTGGGGGGAGGAGGATAGTTGCTTGCTGCCGCTTATGTGAGGGAGGGAGGGGAGCTGGGGTGGGACTTTGGGGTTCTAACATTTAACTGTCATTCATTCTTTGGGGCACTCCTCTGTTTTCGTGGATGGTCGTGAAGAAAAAGCATTTCAGGATGTATATTGTATACATTTCTCTAACATCAAATTGTACCTTTGAACCTTTGAATTCAGCAGGTCAGGCAGCATCTATGGAGAGGAATAAAGAGTTGACATCTCGGGCCAAGACCCATCTTCAGGACTGGGAAGGAAGGAGAAAGAAACCAGAATAAAAAGGGTGTTGGGGGCAGGGAGGGAAGGAGTACAAGCTAGGTTATAGCTGAAACTAAGTGAGGGGAACAGAAGATGGGCGGTGTAGGTACCCTATACTAAACAGTGTGGGGCAATGGGCTATTTAACAAGAAAACCAATATGATAGTTATACTGAATAGAGAAATAAATAATAATCTAAAAGTCTGAATTGCAGATATAAGACACAAACATAAGAAACTACTTACAATTACAATCAAAATAGGGAATAACAAAAAAAATCCCATTAATCCCTCTTTCTCTGATTACACACAGCATTCAACGCAAGAATGACAAACTAATGACACAAAGCAAATAAAAGTCTATAATGTAGCTGCCATTGCTGCAAAGTGGCCAAAATCTGAGAGCTCAATATTCCAGGATACTTAAAACTTTAGAAGTGGAAGATGGGGGGGGGGGGGGAGTACAGCGAAAACAAGAAGTGGGATCTGTTTGGTTGGAGTTAAGAAACACTAGTCCAAAATGCATCTGGAGAGCTCTCTGCAGCAGCCATTCTCAACGGGGGCCACCGACTGAGAACTGTGAGAAGGGGAGCCTCAGGGGTTTACAGGGGCCCTGGTAACTGAACCGATGAAATACCTAAGCAGCAACCTTCATTGGAGTCAATAGTTTCCCTCCTATTTATAATATCCTTCCAACACACCATTTGAATTCGGCGCACCCAGTAAATTCATTGCTTAAGCTCCTCCTACACAGCCTCACTTCAGAGTCAGTCGCGAATCAGACTGCACCGAGTCAACGTATTCAATCAAGGGTTCTCACCTCCCTTATCGCCATACTTCATTCTCCGAAGATCAGCGTGTCTTGCTAGGCCTTTTTTAGCCTAGTAACTTTAAAATATATGTGTTTGGATATATTATACATTAAGGTAGGTTGTGAAAAGTGTTTATTACTGCAAATGAAGTCACCGAAAAAAAATCCCTGGCTTCAGGTGACAGCAATTTTTGTCAGTAATGTACAGGTGTCCCCCACTTTTCGAACATTCGCTTTATGAAACCTCACTGTTATGAAAGACCTACATTAGTACCCTGTTTTCGCTTTCAGAAGGTGTTTTCATTGTTACGGAAAAAAAGCAGTGCGTGATAAAAGGCAGCGCCCGGATTCAGAACGGCATTGCTGAAACACGAGCCTGTGAGCAGCCATTTGCAAGATGAGTTCTATGGTGTCGGAAAAGCCAAAAAGAGCTCTTAAGGGTGTTAGACTCAGTGTAAAACTAGACATAATTAAGCGTTTCGATCATGGTGAACGAAGTAAGGACTAAGTGAGTCTGGCTTGAGGAAGCTGATGAAGGTGATGTTGAAGAGATTTTGGCATCCCATGACCAAGAACTGATAGATGCAATTGGAAGAGGAAAGGATAACAATTGAAACCAAATGCAGTAGTGAAAGTGAAGCAACTACGTGAGATTTTCACTGCAATGATAAAGCACGACTTTAATTTTGAAAGGGTACACAGGTTTAGGGGATATTTGCAAGATGGTTTGAGTCCTTACAAAGAACTGTATGATAGAAAAATGCGCGAGGCTCAGCAGTCAAGCAAGCCTTCTGCATCAGCCACAGCAGATGACGAACCTCGACCTTCGACATCGAGGCGGGCAGTCATAGGAGAAGATGAGCTGCCTGCTCTAATGGAAACAGACGACGAGATGACACCCCAGTGTCCCACCACCCCAACACCCAGGCCGCGGACAGATACTGTACCGATTCGCGGAGAATGCAGCAGTAGCCGGGAGGCACACAGCACATCTTTAAGAGAAAAGCCGAAGTAAACATGCTAATTAATTAGGTGCTGCGCAACACGTAGTTGTTGGCCCAGATCATAGACGATGCAATCGGAAATTGGCACTGATCTGGGCCGACATGCAATTGGAAGAGGAAATGGGCATGTTTATTTCGGCTTTTTTCTTAAAGATGTGCTGTGTGCCTCCCGGCTACCGCTGGACCCCTGCATGCTTCGCGGTTCGGTATCGGTTGGCGGCCTGGAGGGTGGGGGCCACTGCACCACCCCAGCCCGCGACAACTCAGCCTAACACACCATCATCAGTGTGCTCCGTGCTTTCCCAATTCCGGTAAGTGGTACTACACTGTCCATATATTATTTCTACTTTACATAGTCTGTGTATTTTTATGTGTTATTTGGTATGATTTGGCAGCTTCATAGCTTAAAGGTTACTGGAGAGCGCTTGCACCGTGTTTTTGACAGCAGCGCTTGCGTGAGATTTTCGCTATGGAGAATAGTTCAGTAATGATTGTGGAAAAGTATTTCTACTTTATATAGGCTGTGTATTTATCATATCATTCCTGCTTTTACTATATGTTACTGTTATTTTAGGTTTTATGTGTTATTTGGCATGATTTGGTAGGATATTTTTGGGTCTGCGAATGCTCACGGAATTTTCCCATATAAATAAATGGTAATCGCTTCTTCGCTTTACGACATTTCGGCTTACGAACCGTTTCATAGGAACGATCTACCTTCGGATGGCGGGAGAAACCTGTATCTGTATTTCGCGCGCTTAGTATTTTCAAAAATAATTCTACCCATGAGTTCCTTGGCGAAAAAAAGTGTCGGATGTATTCAGAGGAATACTTACTGTATGGTTTCATCGCATCTCCGCAAACCCATCTTTGCCCATGTGTTTGAACTGCATGACTACATTGTCAAATGAAAGCATGAGGCCAAGCAAATTGAAAAAACATTTGGACACCTCGCATCCAGAGAAGAAGGATAAACGCTTAGATTTCTTCAAAAACCTTTGAAATAATTTCGAGAGAAGGCCAACACTGAATCAAACATCACAGAAATTAGAGAAGGGTCTTGTTGCATCATACAACATTAGTAAACTGATTGCTAAAACTGGAAATGCTCACAACATTGGTGAATCACTTATCCTGCCTTCAGTGTCCATAGTAATATCTGATGTCATGGATTTGAGTGCCAAAGAAACAATTCAGGCGATTCCTTTGAGTAATTCTACTGTTGCCAGAAGAATTGATCAGATGGCACGGGACAGTGAAGAGGGATTGGTCAGTTCATTACAATCCAAGAAATTCTCTTTACAATTAGACGAAATTACTTTACAAGATAACGACGCTCTTCTCACGGCTTATGTGAGATTCTGGAACGGAAACGAACTGATGGCAGAGATGTTGTTTGCCAGGAGGATTAAACCGGATACTAAGGGAGTGTCTATTTCTGAAGAAGTCAAAAGTTACTTAACCAAGAACAATATTCCTTGTAGTTCCCTTGACAAAATCCAGGAACAGAATTGCTATCACAACAAGAGGTGACCTCCAACTGTCATTGTCTCATTTGGAGCCTGATATCATGAAACTTGCAGAAAAGCACCAAGCTCAAGGATCGCATTAGGCCTGATAGATGTTTAATTTCATACAGTTTTTAAAGTTTTGTCCAGTATGTCGGAATGTTCAAGCTTTCTTGGTGTTCAATAATAAATGATTTTCTGTCTATCTGTTCGTGTTGTATCCCTGTCTGAAAGGGGGGGGGGTCCTGGAACCTGAGAAGAGCTCCTAAGGGGGCCGTGGCCAAAAAACAGTTGAGAATCACTGCTCTAAAGGTCCCGAATGATAAAGGCAAGGTGGCATTTAAACAAAAAATTGGAATCAAACATGGCATGATTTTGGGAATGAAAAGATATTCCGAGATAACAAATGTGAAAACATTCCTGAAATAGTGGAGACACCGAGGAGCTGAAAGAAATTAAGAGTTAGTGGGAAAAATGGAAACGGTCAAATCTGTGATGCTGAAAGACAGTATTTTTTTAGGATCTGATGAGGTTGCCCCAAAGTTCTGAGTACACAGATACTATTTTTCATACTTCCACCATAGAATGATTCCCATGCAATGGAAGGTGTCAAATACAGAATATAAGAAATTACTGAGAGAAAATAGGTAACTTATAAACCAGCTGGCCCAATATCAATAGTGGAAATATGTTAGGATCCATCATTCAGCAAATGGTAAAAGCAAATTACATCAATACACCATTCAAAGGGAAGATCATGTTTGACAAATCAGTTAAGAGTTCTTTTGAATTGTAACTGGCAGACAGATGAAGGTGAGCAAGAAATGGAGTCAGTGGATATTTGGAAAACCTTCAATAAGATGCTACTGATGAAATAAAATTACAGCACATGGAATTGGACAAAGTACACTGGTAAACTGTAGCCAAACAGTTTCCAAAGCGTCAGCTGCGTGCACGTGTGGCCGTTAGACACTACATCGTGTTTAGAGCAAACAGTTTTTAAAAAGCGTCAGTTGTAGAAACATAGAAAACATACAGCACAATACAGGCCCTTTGGCCCACAATGCCGTGCCGAACACGTCCTATCTTGGAAATTACCCAGGGTTACCCATAGCCCTCTATTTTTCTAAGCTCCATGTACCTATCCAGGAGTCTCTTAAAAGATCCTATCGTATCCGTCTCCACCACCATTACCGGCAGCCCATTCCGCGCACTCACCACTCTCTGTGTAAAAACTTACCCCTGACATCTCCTCTGTACCCACTTCCAAGCACCTTAAAACTGTGCTCTCTTGTGTTAGCCATTTCAGCCCTGGGAAAAAGCCTCTGACTATCCACACAATCAACACCTCTCATCACCTTATACACCTCTATCAAGTCACTTCTCATCCTCCGTCACTCCAAGGAGAAAAGGCCAAGTTCACTCAATCTATTCTCATAAGGCATACTCCCCAATCTAGGCAACATCCTTGTACATCTCCTCTGCACCCTTTCTATAGTTTCCACATCCTTCCTGTAATGAGGTGACCAGAACGGAGCAGATTACTTCAAGTGGGGTCTGACCAGGGTCCTATATAGCTGCAACATTACCTCTTGGCTATTGAACTCAATCCCACGGTTGATGAGGGCCAATACACCGTTCGCCTTCTTGAGTGTCCTATGGACTCAGACCCCAAGATCCCTCTGATCCTCCACACTGCCAAGAGTCTAACCATTGATACTATATTCTGCCATAATTTGACCTACCAAAATGAACCACCTCAACCTTATCTGGGCTGAACTCCATCTGCCACTTCTCAGTTCAGTTTTACATCCTATCAATGTCCCGCTGTAACCTCTGACAGCCCTCCACACTATCCACAACACCCCCAACCTTTGTGTCATCAGCAAATTTACTAACCCATCCCTCCACTTCCTCATCCAGGTCACTTATAAAAATCACAAAGCAAAGGGGTCCCAGAACAGATCCCTGAGGCACACCACTGGTCACTGACCTCCATGAAGAATATGACCCATCTACACCCACTCTTTGCCTTCTGTGAGGAAGCTAATTCTGGATCCCATCCAAAAGCAAGGTCTCATTGGATCCCACGCCTCCTTACTTTTTCAATAAGCCTTGCATGGAGTACCTTACCAAATGCCTTGCTGAAATCCATCTACACTGCATCTACTGCTCTACCTTCGTCTATGCGTTTTGTCACATCCTCAAAAAATTCAGTCAGGCTCGTAAGGCACGACCTGCCTTTGACAAAGCCATGCTGACTATTTCTAATCATATTATGCCTCTCCAAATGTTCATAAATCCTGCCTCTCAGGATCTTTTCCATCAAATTACCAACCACTGAAATAAGACTCACTGGTCTACAATTTCCTGGGCTTTCTCTACTCCCTTTCTTGAATAAGGAAACAACATCTGCAATCCTCCAATCCTCCAGAACCTCTCCTGTCCCCATTGATGATGCGAAGATCATTGCGAGAGGCTCAGCAATCATCCTCCCTCACCTCCCACAGTAGCCTGGGGTACATCTCATCCGGTCCTGGAGACTTATCCAACTTGATGCTTTCCAACAGCTCCAGCACATCCTCTTTCTGATGTCTATATGCTCAAGCTTTTCAATCCATTGTAAGTCATCCCTACAATCGCCAAAATCCTTTTCTGTAATGAATACTGAAGCAAAGTATTCATTAAGTATCTCTGCCATCTCCTCTGGTTCCATACACACTTTTCCACTGTCACATTTGATTGGTCCTATTCTCTCACATCTTATCCTCTTGCTCTTCACATACATTTCCCTGAGAACATCTGTTCCCAATTTATGCTTCCAAGTTCCTACCTGATAGCTTCACATTTCCCCTTACTCCAATTAAACACTCTTCTAACTTGTCTGTTCCTATCCCTCTCCAATGCTATGGGAAAAGAAATAGAGTTGTGATCACTATCTCCAAAATGCTCTCCCACTGAGAGACCTGACACCTGAAAGCTTCATTTCCCAATACCAGATCAAGTACAGCCTCTCCTCTTGTAGGCTTTCCTACATATTGTGTCAGGAAACCTTCCTGTATACACCTAACAAACCTCTTGCTCTAGGGAGATGCCAATCAATATTTGGGAAATTAAAATCTCGCACCACAACAACCCTATTATTATTACACCTTTCCAGAATCTGCCTCCCTATCTACTCCTCAATGTCCCTGTTACTATTGGGTGTCTATAAAAAACACCCAGTAGAGTTATTGACCCTTTCCTGTTTCTAACTTCCACCCACAAAGCCTCAGTAGACAATCCCTCCATGACTTCCTCCTTTTCTGTAACCGTGACACTATCTCTGATCAGCAGTGTCATACCCCCACCTCTTTTGAACCCCCTCCCTGTCCTTTCTGAAACATCTAAAGCCTGGCACTCGAAGTAACCATTCCTGCCCCTGCACCATCCAAGTCTCTGTAATGGCCACATTATAGCTCCAAGTACTGATCCACGCTCCGCTTTGTTCATGACGCTTCTTGCATTAAAATCAACACATCTCAAGCCATCAGTCTGAGTGCATCCCTCCTCTATCACCTGCCTATCCTCCCTCTCGCACTGCCTACAAGCTTTCTCTATTTGTGTGCCAACCGTCCCTTCCTGCACCTCTTCAGTTCAGTTGCATTCCCCAGCAATTCTAGTTTGAACTCTCCCCAATAGCCTTAGCAAACTTCCCTGCCAAGATATTGGTCCCCATCGGATTCAAGTGCAACCCATGTGCATTTATGTTCAAAAAACAGTGATTTTTGTCACGGATAGTTGGTGAGAAATAAGCAGCAAGACAATTCAGAACTGTTTTGTTCACTGCAGTTTCAAGCAATTAGGCTGGGAGATGCTACAAACGGCTAGGAGTAAAAATGAAATGATTTCACTACTTCAACACATTAGGAACTACAATGAATTTGAAGATATTGGCAATCATCTTGAATGTTACAATGAAAATGAAGATTTGGAGGATGCAATCGGCAATTACATTGTATAAAGTAGCCCATTATCTGCAGGTGTCTGCGCTAATTTTGTTCATTTACCAAAGAATACGACAGCTTACACTAGATTAATTCTTCTGTTGATAACTATTAGGCACTAAAACACAGTTTTATATTAGTGTAGAGGTATAGGCAGCATTCGAATTTGTTCTGTATTTCATTAAATGCATAAATTATTACTCAGTTAAACCAGAATTTGTCTTTTTTTACACCTTTTTAACTATTTCCATAAAACTTCAGCTAATTGGGCCAAAATACACTGGTGTCCTAATTAATTGGAATCCACTGTATGTCTAAATTTGCACATGATACAAAGATAGATGGCAACCTTAATTGTGAGGATGCACTGGGAGACTTCAAGGGAATATAGGCAGATTACATAAATAACTGAGGATAAGGTAGATGAACAGGCGAAAAACTGTATCAGAATCAGATATATCTCTGACATACGTAGCGAACTAGTGAAATTTACTGTTTTGTGACAGCAGTACTTAAAAAGTACTACAATTATAATCATATAAATTTTGGTGGAAAAAATATTTTAGAAGATAGAAAAGCAGTGAAAAGTGCTATTCTAACACAAGGTTGATATGCAGAACTAACAGGAATTGTAAAAAAAAGGGTGTGCTGCTCTTTATTGCATGAACATTTAATTAACAGCCTAGAATGATTTGAGTGGAAAGTCTTACAAAAGTTAGCGGATTCGGCCCAATACATCACAGGTAAAGTCCTCCTAACCATTGAGCACATCTACATGAAATTTTGCGGTATGAAAGCGGAACCATTATCAAAGATCCTCACCACCCAGGTCAGGCTCTTTTCTTGTTGCTGCCATCAGGTTGAAGGTGCAAGTGCCTCAGGACTAGCACCACCAGGCAGGTTCAAGAAATTACTAGCCCTCAACCTGAACAGAAGGGGATAACTACACTAATTTAAGGATGCAAACAACAGGAATTCTGCAGATGCTGGAAATTCAAGCAACACACATCAAAGTTGCTGGTGAACGCAGCAGGCCAGGCAGCATCTCTAGGAAGAGGTACAGTCGACGTTTCAGGCCGAGACCCTTCGTCAGAACTTTTATTTTCTTATTTCATGTTCATTCTTTACTATTTAATTATAACTGCATTTGTAGTTTATTGTCTCTTTACAGTTACTGTTCTACAGAGGTGCTAAGTATGCAAGCAGAAAAAGAATCTCAGGATTGTATCTCAGAAATGTACTCTGAAACAAAATTTTACTTTGAACTTCGATTAAACATCCTCGATTAAACCACCTCGTCAACTGAGAATCGCAAACTGTGTTTCATACAGAATATTCACAGCAACTGTATTCTCTATCTTTATTATCTTACAATCACAAAAAAGATAGCACAACACAACAGACTTCAAGTTGATCTCACTTCCTGAATCCTCACGGCAGGTTAAAATTCTTCAAAAGTCTTGATCAGTGTGCTTATTAAAAACCCAGTGAAGATTTCAGTCTCCTCCACCAGACATAGAATACTTCAACCCAGCACACTTGAAATCCTTTCCCCAATTAAATCTGTGTCATCTAGTGAATGATATCACTGGGAGAAATGGGTCACAGACGTTCATCTAGTTCAGACCTTGCATTCTTTTATACATTTGAATTACAATCCAAACTCCCAGCAAACTCTTTTTTCCACCCGAAATTAACACATTCCCAGTTAAGAAGCACCGTCAGTCCTGGCAACAACGATCCAAGTCTAACAAACACTTCCTGCAGTGTATACAATACTCAGTCCAGGGGAGATTACTGCTCACTCTCTGACTGGGTTATTATTCTCACTGTCTTTATTAGGTCTCAACGCTCAGTTTTCACGGCCACCCTCCTCTGTTTACAACTCCTGGCCTCCGGCCCTGCCTCCTACCAGCGACCTCGGGGTCTCCTACAGACCGTTCGCGGCTTGCCAAGCTCGCCAGCGGGCTCCAGGCTCCAGGCCCAGTCCCCGGGCCCAGCCCGCCATCCAATCTCGGCCTCCTCCTCCGTCTGAAAAACGAGGCCGACAGGAGCCACTTGCCGACGGCTTCACCAGCAGATTCAGCGGCAGGAGAAGAGGCTCCGGAGCCCGGGTCACAGCGCGCCGACGCCGCTAGGCCTGAAAGGCGGCCCCGCTCACGCACTTTGTAAAGGCCCCCCACCCCTGGGTCTCACCCACCTCAGTCCGGACCGCGCTCTCTCCGCTTCAGCACAAGGCCCCGGGCTCATGTGATCATCGTCGCCACCGACTCGGCACTGAGCTAAAACCCGCCCGCCGCCGAACGCCCGGGGAAGCCACACTCTCACTGCGGAAGCGCCGGGCCCGAGCCTCACATCCACATGTCGCTGGGGGAGGGGGAGAGCAGCGGAGCGTCGCCGCGGCTCCGGGCCACCGTACAGCGGCGCTGCCGTCTCCCTCCGGCCTGCAGTTCCAGAGCGGCCGCTGTGCGGCGCTGCCGTCACCCTCCGGCCTGCAGTTCCAGAGCGACCGCTGTGCGGCGCTGCCGTCACCCCGTCGGAAATACCTCCGGCCACAGAGAGGCGCTGCTGTCACCATCCGGCCTCCAGTTCTAGAGCGGCCACCGTGTGGCGCTGCAGTCTCCCTCCGGCCTGCAGTTCCAGAGCGGCCGCTGTGCGGCGCTGCCGTCACCCCGTCGGAAATACCTCCGGCCACAGAGAGGCGCTGCTGTCACCATCCGGCCTCCAGTTCTAGAGCGGCCACCGTGTGGCACTGCAGTCTCCCTCCGGCCTGCAGTTCCAGTGCGGTCGCCGTGCGGCGCTGCCGTCACAATGTTGGAAATACCTGCGGCCACAGGGCGGTGTTGTCGTCATCCTCCGGGCTGTAAGTTCCAAACCGGCCGCCGTGCGGCAGTGCCGTCGTCCTGGCAGTTCTCCCACCGTCCGGCCTGCATTACCAGACCGGCCACACAGCGGCGCTGCAGACAATCTGCCGTCACCGTCCGGCCTGCATTACCAGACCGGCCACACAGTGGCGCTGCAGACAATCTGCCGTCACCGTCCGGCCTGTAGTACCAGACCAGCCACACAGTGGCGCTTTGGTCAACGTGCAGTTCCCGCAGATCTGCACCATTGATCGCCCTAAGCAAGAATGATCAGAAAAGCGTTAATTAGAGCCACAACCCATCATTAGTAGTTAAATCGGAGCCTCCTTTGCACCTCATAATATTCAGTATATTGGAATTCACTGTATGGCTACGCATTGGATTCCATCCTTTGATAAATATGTTGTGTTACAGATTCAGCGACTTGAGGAAACGTTTTGTCTTGTTAAGTAACACCTTGAACAAGTCAAACCATCCCACTCTGTTTCCTCTATATTCCCTGTTAATCTTATAAATGAACATAACTCGAGTTTGCACCCTCTGTTTAAACCTTTCATTGTAACGTTTACCAGTGTAATTAGGAAAATGCTGATGAAAACTCCGCTTCAGTTTGCATAGTGCCACGTTTTTACCAGGATTCAGGAACAGCTTTTTCCCCTCCGACATCAGATTTCTGAATCAACATTGAATCCCTGAACATTACCTCACCATTTTTCCTCTCTTTTTGCACTATTTATTTAATTTAACTTAAAATATATGTATGCATACTTCATGTAATGTACAGTTTTTATTATTATGTATTGCATGGTACTGCTGCAGCTAAGGACAAATTTCATGACATTGGCAGGTGATTCAGATTCAGATTCTGACTGGTGTATTATAACTGGGTATTGATATGATCAAGTTATGTTTTGATATGAAACTTAAGGATAAGGTAAAAAGGTATAGCAGTTACATAATCAAAGGTCATAACTACTATAATTATTGCTTTGGGGATGATAGAGTTTGTTCAAAGTGAGATTCAGTTAAACGTTTATTTTCATTACATGGATTAAAAACTTGACATTTACAAACTGTAAAGTGAAGTAGTGGTCAGTTTGTTTGCGAACTATTTGGAATAGTAGACAATGCAACATTTTCTTGTTAAAAATGCAAACGTATTTGCAGGGTGGTGCTGTAGCACAATGCTGTACAGTGCCACGACCTGTGACGTTCTCTCCGTGAACGCGTGGGTTTCCTCCCACAGTCTAAAGACGTACCAGTTCGTTGGTTAATTGGTCATTGTAAATTGTCCTGTGATTAGGCCAAGGTTAAACTGGGGGATTGCTGGGTGATGTGGTTTGAAGTGCCGGAAGAGCCTACTCCGTGCACGGTCTCAGTAGGTAAATCAACAATGCACGAATATGTCAAAGCCACCCATGTAACAGGCATGCTTGAAGATTCTTGCAGATTTTAATTAATACAATGCCTGATTGTTAAATGTAACATGTCAGCTGCAGATATAGAAAAGAACCTATTTAACCTATCATCTCCAGTTTATCACTTCATCCCCCCACCCCCCCCTCACCTGATCTCACCTGTCACCTGCCAGCTTCTGTTCCAGTCCCTCCCCCCACTTTCTTATCCTGGCTTCAGCCCGCTTCCTTTGCAGTTATGATGAGGAGTCTTGGCCTGAAACATTTATCATTTATTCATTTCCATAGCTCCTGCCTGGCCTGCTGATTTCCTCCTGCATTTTGTGTGTGTTTTGCTCCGGACTTCCAGCATCTGCAGAAATTTTGTATTTAAAAATTTGCTATTTTGTTTCGCCTTTAGGGAGGACATTGCAGAGAGGTCACCAAGGCTCTGCGAAGTTGAGTCACAACTGTAACGTAATAAAGTTGTTAACTATCCTGCACGTAGCTACTCAACCAGGAGAACAATGTCAAAGTCAAAGCCAATTTATTCTCAAAGTATGGACTGAGGACTTCCCCTTCATTGGGATCAACCATGGATAATGTGTCCTAGCTGTCTACGAGATACTTAAGACAGGGCAGTACAATATGGAGAGCAAGCACTTATGTATTGAACTCAATGTAGGACTGCCTTAGGGACTCCAGCTTTGAATTTGTCCCTCGGGGTTTGCTCCAGAAGACCTTCCCATTTGCGAGTATAGCCACAAGGCAGCAGAGGTTTGAGATCAGAGTTTTTCTTCTTGAGGATGAGCTGCCAGCTGGGGCCAATGAGCCCCAACTGCTCAAAGCAGCTGGTTTTAAGGCCTCAGTAGCTTACTTTTGCCCGCTCTCCTGTTGGGTGTTATATAATGAACCAGAATTGATTTGGGAGCTTAAAGTAAAGGAACCCTTAGGAGCCTGTGATCATAATATGATAGAATTCACCCTACAGTTTGAGTGGGAGAAGCTAAAATCAGGTGTATCAGTATTACAGTAGAGTAAAGGGAATTACAGAGGTATGACAGAGGAGCTGGCCAAAGTTGATTGGAAGGGAACACTAGCAGGGATGACGGCAGAACTGCAATGGCTGGAGTTTCTGAGAGCAATTTGAAAGGCACAGGATACATCCCATAAAGGAAGAGATATTCTAAAGTGAAGATGAGACAATCCTTGCTGACAAGGGAGTTCAAAGACAGAATAAAGCAAAAGAGAGGGCATAAAATATAGCAAAAATTGAGTGGGAAGTCAAAGGATTGGGAAGCTTTTGAAAAACAACAGAAGGCAACTATAAAAACAATAAGAAAAGATGAGATATGAAGGAAGATACCAAAAGTTCTTTTTTTTTTCAGATATACAAGTGAAAAAGAGATGAGAATAGATATCAGACCACTGGAAAATGATGCTGGAGGTGTAGTGAAGGAGGACAAGGAAATGGTAGACAAACTGGATAAGTATTTTGCATCAGTCTTCACCGTGGAAGACACGAGCAGTGTGCCAGAAACACAAGGATGTCGGGGAGGAGGTGAGTGTCACCGAGGAGAAGGTGCCTGGGAAGCAGAAAGCTTTGCAGGTGGATGAGACACTTGGACCCAGGGCTTTGAAAATGGTAACTGAAGACATTGTGGAGGCATTAGTAATCAACTTTCAAGAATCACTGGTTCTGGAACACTGGAAAATTGCAAATGTCACTCCACTCTTCAAGAACGGAGAGAGGCAGAAAAAATAAATTATAGGCCAGTTAACCTGGGTCCAGTGGTCGGGAAGATGGTGGAGTCATTATTAATATAGAACACAGAACAGTCCAGTTCAGGAATGGGCCCTTTGGGCCACAATATTGTACTGAACCAGTTAAATTAGTAATCTCTTCTGCCTACACAATATCCATATCCATCCAATTTCCTCACATTCACGTGCCTATCTAAATATCTCTTGAAGGTCTCTCGTGTATCTGCCTCTATTACCACCCCAGGCAGCATATTCTGGCACCCACCACTCTGTAAAACAAAATGCCCATAAGGTCTCTTTTAGCATTACCCCCTCTCCCCTTAAATGAATTCACTCTGGTATTAGACATTTCAACACTGGGAAATAGATGCTCTCTGTCTACACTATCTCTGTCTCTCATAATCTTATAAACCTTCATCAGATCTCCTCTCAGCCTCTACCGCTCCAGAGAAAACAACCCAAGTTTGTCTAACCTCTCATTCTCGCTCATGCCCTGTAATCCAGGCAACATCCTGGTAAACCTCTTCTGCATTCTCTACAAAGCCGTGGCATCCTTCCTAAAACGGGGCAACCAGAACTGTACTCAATACTCCAGATGTGGTTTAACTAGAGTTTTATAAAGCTGCAACATAACCTCCTGACTTCAAACCCAATGCTTTGGCTAATAAAGACGAGCATACCATATACCGTCGTAACCACCCCGTCAACCTGTGTAGCCACTTTCAGGGAGCAGTGAACTTGGATACCAAGATCCCTCTGCTCATTAACACTGTTAAGGGTTTTGCCATTAATAGTGTACTGTCTCTTTGCATTTGACCTACTAAGGTGCAACACTTCAGGTTTGCTTGGGTTAAACTCCTTTGACATTTCTCTGCCCATTATCTGCAACTGATCTACATCCCGCTGTACTCTTTGGCAGTCTCTTACACTGTCCACAACTCCACCAATCTTAGTATCATCTACAAAGTTACAAACACGCCCATCTACATTTTCAAACAGCTCATTTACACATTCCTGAGGAACCTCATTAATTACAGATCTCCAGCTAGAATGTCCCTTCAACCACTCCCCTCTGCCTTTTACAGGCAAGCCAGTTCTGAACCCAAATGGCCAATTCACCATGGACCCCATGCATCTTAATCTTCTGGATGAGCCTCCCATGAAGGACCTTGTCAAACATCTTACTAAAATCCATGTAGATAACATCCACTGCCCTATATTCATCTGACTCTCTTGTCATCTTGTTGAAAAACTCAATGAAGTTGCTAAGACACAGCTTGCCCTGCACAAAGCCATGCTGGCTCTCCCTAATTAGGCCATGGTTTTCCAAATGCTCACAAATCCTATCCCTTAGAATTCTCCACAATAACTTCCCTATCACTGATGCGGTTTATACTTTACAGGATTATCCCTGATTCCCTTCTTGAACAATGAAACAACATCAGCTATTCGCCGGTCCTCTCAGACCTCTCCTGTTGCTAGAGAGGAGACAAAGATATTGGTCAAGGACCCAGCAATCTCTTCTCTCGCCTCCCTTAGTAATCCAAGCTATATCCCATCAGGTCCTGGGGACTTAGTCACTTTAATGTTCTTTTTAGAGACCTAATATTACTTCCTCCTTAACTTCTAAATGCCCTAATGTATCATTATGCTCAGCACTGATTACCCTATCCTCCATGACCTTCTCCTTGGTAAATACTGAAGTAAGGTACTCACTAAGGACTTCACCCACATCCTCCGAATCCAAGCAAATGTTCCCCCCTTTATCCTTGATTTCTCCCACCCTCTCCATAGTTATTCAAGATTCAAAGTACACTTATTATTAAAGTATCTATGCAGCATACAACCCTTGCTCTTGATGTATGTACAGAATGCCTTGGGATTCTCTTTAATTTTACTTGCCAAGGATTTTTCATGGCCCTTCTTGGCTTTTCTAATTCCCTTCTTGAGTTATTCCCTGGCTTTTTAAAATAATCCTCAAGAGTTCTGTTTGACTCTAACTTCCAAAAGTTTGCATACTTTTCCTTTTTCTTCTTAACTAAATTCATCACTTCCCTTGACATCCGAGGTTCTATGACCGTGTCATCTTCGCCCAGTGGCTCAGCACCCAGCCCTGGGGACACTCACTTTGAAGATGATGGAGAGTTGTGAATCCTTACTATCTGAGGCCTGTTGGTTGAGAAGTCCATCGCCAGGTTGAGTAGCCCATCTCCTTCAAGGTTCGATGTCTTGTGCATTCAGAGATTCTCTCCTGCACACCACTGTAGTTACCGGAAATAACTGTTCTGTACACTGTGCAGTTAGTCTTCAGACAGTCTCCACATGTCAGATGTGGACTTGTCCAAAAACATCTGTTCCCCAGTTCCTGACAAACGCTCTTGTAATTTGCCCTGTTCCAGGTTAATCCTCTCCCTGCAGGTCCACAATTGCCCTTATCTAATTTGGATAGCACCAGGCCTCAAACTTTTCCTCCTCTCTGTAGGCCCTCTCACCGTTGTTGGTGATGAGCCCCGTCACTGTTGTGTCATCGGTGAACTTGACCATGTTTGTCCGTGCAGAGTGTGAACAGTAGGTTCATCCAGAGCACACAGCCCTGGGGAGGGGGGCACCTGTGTTGAAAATGATGGGGGGGGGCAGGGGTGGAGGTGAAGAGGGGTTGTGCATCCTGACTATCAAAGGTGAGTAGCCTATCCACCTCAAAGTTCAATGTGTTGTGCTTTCAGAGATGCTCTTTTGTTGGAACATGTGGTTATTTGAGTTCCTGTCAGCTACCTATGTCAGGATGCTGCTTATTGACTACAGCTCAGCGTTTAACACCGTCATTCCTACATTTCTGATTGAAAAGATTCAGAACCTGGGCCTCCATACCTTCTTCTGCAACTGGATCCTTGACTTCCTGACCGGAAGACCACAATCTGTGCCGATCGGACACAACATCTCCATCTTGCTGACAATCGACACTGGTGCACCTCAGGGGCGTGTGCTTAGCCCACTGCTCTACTCTCTCTATACCCATGACTGTGTGGCTAGGCATAGCTCAAATACCATCTATAAATTTGCTGATGATGTAACCATCATTGGCAGAATTTCAGATGGTGACATAGGGTGTACAGGAGTGAGACATATCAGCTGGTTGAGTGGTATGGCAGCAGCAACCTGCAACTCAACATCAGTGAGACCAAAGAACAGATTGTGGACTTCAGAAAGGGCAAGACGAGGGAACACACACCAGTCCTCATAGAGGGGTCAGAAGTGGAAAGGGTGAGCAATTTCAAGTTCCTGGGTGTGTCAATATCTCTGAATATCTATCTGGCCCTACATATTGATGCAATTACAAAGAGGGCATGGCAGCGGCTATATTTAATTAGGAGTTTGAAGAGATTTGGTATGTCACCAAAGACATTCACAAATTTCTACAGATGGACCGTGGAGAGCATTCTAACTGGCCGCAACACTGTCCCCTGGGGGAGGGGAGGAGGAAGGATCTACTGCACAGGATTATAATGAGCTGCAGAGAGTCGTAAACGGAGTCAGTTCCATCATGGGCACTAGTCTCCATAGTATCTGGGCCATTTTCAAGGAGCAAAACCTCAAAAAAGCAGCATCCATCACTAAGGACCCCATCACCCAGGGCATACCTTTTCCTCATTGTTAAAATCAGGGAGCCTGAAGGCACACACTCAACGATTCAGGAACAGCTTCTTCCCTTTGGCCATCAGATTTCTGAATGGACACTGAACCCATGAACACCACCTCACCACCTTTTTATTTCTATTTTTGCACTATTTATTTAATTTAACTGTATAATATATAGAAAATTTCACAGCATATGCCAGTGATATTAAACCTGATTCTGATACTGATTCTTAGAATTCGACATGTCAACTAAGACTTTGACACACTTCCAGAGTGGTTGCATCATAGCCTGGTATGGAAACACCAATGCTCAGGAACACAAAAGTCTGCAGAAAGTTTTGGATAGAGCCCAGTCCATCACAGAAAAAGCCCTCCCCACTGTCGAGCACATCTACAAGGAGTGCTGTCACAAGAGAGCAGCGTCTGTCATCAAGGACCCCCTCCATCCAGACCATCTTCTCTGCTCACTGCTGCCATCAGGAAGGAAAACGTAATGAGCTCTTCAGGCTTCAGCAGAGAGTTGGAGAGTGTTGGGTTCCGAGGTTCTTAGAGCATCTGAACTGGTTAATTGTTTAATGAAAGTTGTGAATCGTTTGGAGTTCCCTGTGATTTTCTCAAGCAACTCGCACTTTGTAATGCAAATTGCTTGTTGTGCTGCTTTCTGTTTAAACTTGTTGACTTTATTTTGATAGGCTCATGATTTCCATGTTACTTGTATTATTTAAGCAAGCGCCTGATTAGCAGTAGTTGCGGGATCCTAGTTTTGAGAATGGTACTGTACGTCTAGCAGTGTGTCTCGACTGAGCCACCAATGTTCTGCTGGGATTCTTCTGAATAAACTCTGGTGGCAGCCTCCACATCACAGTCTGTCTTTCCTTCGCTCTTGTCAGCGCACATCGTGATGGGAGGTACAGGAGCCTCAGGTCTCACACTGCAACGTTGAGGAACAGTTATTACTCTACAACTCTCAGGCTCCTGAATCAGTGTGGATAACCTCACTCACCTCAGCGGTGAACTGATTCCACAACCTACAGGCTCAGTCTCAAGGACTTGACAGCTCCCGTTCTCTGTATATACACTTATTTGTACAATTTACCTTCTTTAGTACATTGTTTGTTTTTATGTGTGCCCAACACAAGGAAATCTGCAGATGCTGGAAATTCACATCTAATGAAGGGTCTTGGCCTGAGACATCGACTGGTTGCTCTTTTCCGCAGATACTGTCTGGTCTTCTGATTTCCTCCGGCATGTTGTGTGTGTTCCTTTGTTCACGTATAGCTTTTCAAAAATCCTATTCCATTTCTTTGTCCTACAGTGAATGCCTGCAAGAACATGAATCTCAGGGTTGTATATGGTGAAGTATATTACTATGAGTGAAAAAAACTCTGAGGTTGTGTGGTGGCTGTTGCCCACATTCTGCTCAGGGCTGGTGGAGTCTTGCTGTGTGTCCAGGAGGTGGCAGCAGAGGACAGCAAACGTGAGCTTGAACCCGCGCAGAGGACAAGCCTGTCATTATCAGGATGGTAGCTTTCATAACTCTAATACTGTACCAGAGAGCATGCGTTTAAAGTGAGAGGGGGGGAATGGCTAATGCAAGGGGCATAATTTTAAGGTGATTGGTGGAAGTTATTGGGGAGGATGTCAGAGATATGTTTTTTTACACGGAGAGTGGTGAGGGCGTGGAATGCACTGGTAGAAGCAGATACATTAGAGACTCTTAGGTAGGTACATGGATGATAGAAAAACTGGGGGACGACGTAGGAGGGAAGGTCAGATTGATCTTGAGTAGGTTAAAGGGTCAGCATAGCATCTTGGGCTGAAGGGCTCGTACTGTGCTGTAGTGTTCTATGTTCTAAAGTTCAAAGGAGAGGTGTGGGGCAAGTTTAGTTGCACAGAGTGGGATGGGAGCCTGGAATGGGTGGTGGTGGGGGTAATTACTATGGGGGTGTTTATGAGGTTCTTAGACAGGGACATGGGGGTGCTGAGAATGGATGGATATGGACGTTGTGTAGTTCAGGGGTCCCCACACTGGGGTCCGCGGACCCCTTGCTTAATGGCATTGGTCCATTGCATAAAAATGGTTGGGAACCCCTGCTATAGGTAAACCATTTGTTCAGAGTTTAATTACTAGTTTAGTTAGTTCAATATAGAAACTAGGATCGGGTTTATGACGTTAACTTTGATGTTTTATGGCAGCAAAAGGCTTAAAAATATATACATTACAAAACTCTGATAAATAAGGGGAAACAGAAGGAAGAGTGAGGTTGTGTCCATGGCTCATGGACCATACAGAAATCAGATGGCAGACGGGAAGAAGCTGTTCCTGAATCGTTGAGTGTGGGCCTTCAGGCTCCTGTACATCTTCCCACGTGGTAGAACTGAGAAAATGGAAGGCCTGGGTAGTGGGGATCCTTAATGATAGATCAGCACACACAGAGTGTTGGAGGAACCCAGCAGATCAGGCAGCATCAATGGAAATGAGTAAACAGTTGAGGCTTCGGGCCGAGACCCTTCGTCAGGACTGGAGAGGAAGGGGAAGATGCCAGAATAAAAGAAGTGGGGGAGGGGAAGGAGGCTAGCTGGAAGGTGATGGGTGAAGCCAGGTGGGTGGGAAAGGTGAAGGGCTGGAGAGGAAGGTATCCGATTGGAGAGGAGAGTGGACCATGGGAGAAAGGGAAGAAGGAAGAGACCCAGGGGAGTTGATAAGCAGGTGAAGAATAGAAAAAGAGTGGAGGGGGAGGAAAAAAACAATGCAAGGGGGAATTGATGTTCATGCCATCAGGCTGGAGGCTACCCAGATGGAAGATGAGATGTTGCTCCTCCACCCTGAGAGTGGCCTCATTGTGACAAAAGAGGAGGCCACGGACCAACATGTCAGAATAGGAATGGGGATAGGAATTGAAGTGTTTGGCCATCGGGAAATTCTGCCTTTGGCAGATGGTGTAGAGGTGCTTGACAAAATGGTCCCCCAGTTTATGTTGGGTCTCACCAATGTAGAGGAGTCTGCACTGGGAGCACCAGATGCAACAGATGACCCCAGCTGATTCGCAGGTGAAGTGTTGCCTCACCTGGAAGGACAATGTGGGGCCCTGAATGAACGTGAGGAAGGAAATGAATGGGTTGTGTAGCATTTTCGTCGCTTTCAGGGAGGGAGATTAGTGGGGAGGGACGAACGGACAAGTGAATCATGGAGGGAGAGATTCCTGTAGAGAGTCGGGGGGGGGGAGGCAAAGATGTGTTTGGTGGTAGGACCCCATTGAAGATGGCGGAGGTTGTGAAGAATGATGTGCTGGATGTGGAGGCTGATGGGGTGGTAGGCTATGACAAGACGAACTCCTTCCCTATTAAGGCGGTGGTAAGATGGAGTGAATACAAGTGTCCAGGAAAAGGAAGCGAAAGCAGCCTCAATAGAGGAGGAAGGGAAGCCCCCTTCTTTGAAGAAGGAGGACGTCTCTGGTGTCCTGGAAAGGAAAGCCTCATCCATGGAACAGATATGGTGGAGACAAAGGAACTGAGAAAAGGGAATAACATTTTTACAGGAGACAGGGTGGGAAGAAGTATAGTCACAATAGACATGGGAATTGGTAGGTTTATAAGAGATGTCAGTAGACAGCTTGTCTTCAGAGATGGAGGCAGAGAGATTGAGAAAGGGGAGGGAGATGTTAGAAATGGACCAAGTGAATTTAAGAGCAGGGTGGAAATTGAAGGTGAAGTTGATGAAATTGAAGGTGAAGTTGATGAAATTGGAGGTGAAGTTGATGAAATTGAAGGTGAAGTTGATGAAATTGGAGGTGAAGTTGATGAAATTGGCGATGAAGGCCATTTCTTGAGGCTTTATCTCTTGAAGATGGCTTTGATGGTGGGGAGGGTTGTGCCTGTGATGGAGCTGGGTCAGGCTCCAACCCTCCACAGCCTCCGATCCTGTGCAACAGAGCCTTCATTCCAGGCTCTGATGCAACCAGTCAGAATGCAGTCACCGAACATCTGCAGAAATTTGTTGGAGTCTCTGGTGACAGACTGAATCTCTTCACACTCCCAGAGATGTAGACTTCAACGTGGTGGAGAGAGGGTCCTGTTCCTGTGCTCTGATCTGCTCTGTTCTCTGGACCCAGTTTTTGTACAAAACCCATGACTGAGGTTTGACCCAGCGGAGGTCTGTATGACTAGACCCAGCGAAAGTCTGGAATAGATTGATTGTAAACAATAAGATTGTTGCTTATGAATCCAATTAGCAAGTCAGGAGAAGTATTTGAAGAGACAAGGCAGGGACAAATAGTGCAGAGGAATTGTGTTATTGTGCAAATGCAAATTCCCAAAAGGTGGCAGGACACGTGCTAAGGTGACCAAGAAGACATTGTCTGAGTTATAGGGAAAAGTTGAATAGGTTGGGACTTCATTTCCCTGGAGTGCAGGAATATGAGGGCAGATCTTATAGAGGTATTCAAAATTATGAGGGTTTTACATACATAGCAGGTTGACTCTGTGGTTAAGAAGGCACACGGTGTATTGGCCTTCATCAACCGTGAGATTGAGTTCAAGAGCTGAGAGGTAATGTTGCAGCTATATAGGACCCTGGTCAGACCCCACTTGGAGTACTGCGCTCAGTCCTGGTCACTTCAGTACAGGAAGGATGTGGAAACCATAGAAAGGGTGCAGAGGAGATTTACAAGGAGGTTACCTGGATTGGGGAGCATGCCTTATGAGAATAGGTTGAGTGAACTTGGTCTTTTCTCCTTGGAGCGACGGAGGATGAGAGGTGACCTGATAGAGGTATGTAAGATGATAAGAGAAATTGATCGTGTGGATAGTCAGAGGCTTTTTCCCAGGGCTGAAATGGCTAGCACGAGAGGGTACAGTTTTAAGGTGCTTGGAAGTAGGTACAGAGGAGATGTCAAGGTAAGTTTTTTACACAGAGAGTGGTGAGTGCGTGGAATGGGCTGCCGGCAACGGTGGTGGAGGCGGATACAATAGGGTCCTTTAAGAGTCTCCTGGATAGGTAGATGGAGCTTAGCAAAATAGAGGGCTATGGGTAACCCTAGGTAATTTCTAAAGTAAGTACAGGTTTGGCACAGCATTGTGGGCCGAAGGGCCTGTACTGTGCTGTAGATTTTCTATGTTTCTATGTTACATAGGGTAAATGCAAGCAGTCTTTTATTCACTGACTAGAGGTCATAGGTTAATGGTGAAAGGTGAAACATTTGAGGACCATTTGATGACTATGGGCCTGTGCTCACTGGAGTTCAGAAAAATGAGGGTGATCTCATTGAAACTAATTGAAGTGGATGTGGAGAGGATGTTTCCTATGGTGGGGGAGTCTAAAATCAGAGGGCCCCACTCAGAATAGAGGGACATCCCTTTAGAGGAGGAGTGTCTTTAGCCAGAGGGAAGTGAATCTGTGGAATTCACTGTCACAGATAGCTGTGGAGACCAAGTCATTGGGTTAATTGAAAGTGGAGCTTGATAGGCTCTTGATCAGTCAGGGCGTCGGAGCTTATGGGAGAAGGCAAGAGAATGGGGTTGTGAGGGATCTTACAAAGAAAACAGGTTCAATAAAAAATGTATCTGTCATTAGATTAGCTTATTTGCCACACACACATCAAAACAATACAGTGAAGTGTGTCGTTTGCATCAATGACCAACGGAGTCTGCGGATTGTGTCCAAAAGTGTCGCGGTGCCTCTGCCGCCAACGTAGCACGCCCACGTCTCATTGACCCTAACACGAACATCTTTGGACTGTGCGAGGAAACCAGGAACCCAGACAGTCACGGGGAGAATGTACAAACTCCTTACAGACAGCAGCGGGAATTGAACCCCGATCAGCGATTGCCTTCGCTGTAAAGCGTTATGCTGGCCGCTATCCTGCACGCCAGCACTTTGTGGAAAGGGGAGGGAGCAGGACAGTGTCGGAGTGCTCGGGGTTGAATGACCTTGCCTGGAGTTGGGTGAATCACTGGGGAGCTGAGAGAGGGAGCAGGAGCTGGTGAAGCACGTGGGAGATCGACAATTCTGGCTGGAGGGACCAGTGACTTCATTCCCAGCACAACTACGGCGGGCTGCAGCTGTGCAAGGCACGGTGGTGTAGAGGTCATCGTCACTCTTTATAGCATGAGTGGTTGGAGCATCAGGGTTCAATTCCTGCCGCGGTCTGCAGGAGTTTGTACGTTCTCCCCGTGACTGTGTGGGTTTCCTCCAGGTGCTCTAGTTTCCTCCCACAGTCCAATGACATATAGATTAGGGTTAGCGAATTGTGGGTCTGTCACACTGGTGTCAGAAGCATGGCAATAATTGCGGGCCACACGACCCAATTCTCGGACTGTGTTGAAAACAGAAACGATGTATTTCACTGTATGTTTGAGTGTATATGTGACAAATAAAGCTGATCTTAAAAATATCTTCATCTGTTGTAGGTTGGTGGGGATGTGTAGAACTCTGCCTCCCTTCAGACAGTGTCACAACATAGAGACATAGAGCACTACAGCACAGAAACAGGCCCTTAACCCATCAAATCCATGCCAAACCATCAATCTGCCTACTCCCATCGAACCTCACCTGGACCACAGCCCTCCCTACCCCTCCCTACCCCTCCCTACCACGTACCTATCCAAACTTCTTTGAAATATTGAAATCGAACCCACATCCACCACCTCAACTGGCAGCTCGTTCCACACTCTCACCACCCTCTGAGTGACAAAGCTCCCACCCCACCTTCCTCTAAATCATTTCAGCTTTCACTCATAACCACGACCTCTAGTTCTAGTCTCGCCCAACCTCAGTGAAAAAGCTGCTTGCACTTACCCTATCTATACCCTTCAAACTTCTAAATCTATCTCTATCAAATCTCCCTTTATTCTCCTACACACTACGAATGAAGTCCTAACCTATTCAATCTTTCCCTGTAACTCGGGTCCCCAAGTTCCAGCACCACCTTTGCAAATTTCTCTGTAAATTTAGAACAGCTTTTACATTTTGAGTGATTTTTTGCCGGACTTTCACCTTAAAGTTTTACTTTTAAGGGGAAAGCTTTTGATTCAGGTGGCTTGTGTCTTTGGAAGGAGGTGATTTATGGGGTGTGTGAGCACTGGGTGGGACAGAGGTCACACTAATGATAATGGTCATGGCAGTGGGGGTGAGCTGGTCAAAGGTCACAGTTTCAAAGGGAGTGGCGGTTCTGAGCTTCTCTGGGGCCTCTTTAGCCCAACAGCTTCTGTCAGGAAGAGGGCTGTAACCTGGCATCACTAACCCAGGGAGATGGGGTGTTACCACCTTTCAATCCTGTCAGCTCAGTCGTACTGACACCAGTGGTTGTAGCTGACTGTAGCACAGTGTATCACAGTAGTTAGTTCAATTGTTTGACACTGCCAGCGATCACTGATTGGGGCTCGATTCCCGCCAGTCTCTGTAAGGAGTTTGTACGTTCTCCCTGTGACTGTGTGGGTTTCCTCTGGGTGCCCCAGTTTCCTCCCACTGTCCAAAGATCTACAAGTTAGGGTTAGTAAATTGTGGGCATGCTAAGTTCAAAGTTAAAAGTATATATATTATTAAAGTATGTGTGCATTATAAAACCCTGAGATTAGTGTCCTTACAGGCAGCCCTGAAATAAAGAAACCCAAAGAACTAAAAAAAAGTTGAACACCCACTGTGCAGAAAAAAAAACAAATCATGCAAATGGTAAATGGAAGCAGGTAGAGTTACGAACTGAAGCCCACTAAGAGAGTCTGTCCACAGACCCTCAGTTCAGCACAGAGCTGAGTAAACCTTGCAGAGCAGAGTAGCAAGTGGAACCAGCCCCTCACCCGCCTCGGGCCCCGGCACCCTGACCTTTTCAATCTGACCCAGTGCCTAAATCATTGCACAAACTTTGAGTTCTGTCACTTCGATCTGCTCTGGAGCCTGGAACCAGCCACCTCGATTCGGCCTGTACCTGACCTTTCTGATTCAGCTTAGATCGATCAAACCTTGGGTGTTCCTCACTCTTGGTGAGGGGCCCACTGCCACGCCTCAGTTCTGCCACATCGCATTGTCCCCAAGACCAAAGGGAAGTTACAGGCTTTTGCTTGTGATGATCATTTGCCACAAGTAGATTGATTAACGTAGTTGTGTTCCTTGTTTCATCAGCCACCAGCCAGAAGTCGCTGAAATTCACCAGTGCCGTCTTAAACCTGAGGATGTTGGTATCGGAAGCGTGGCGCCACTTGTAGACTGCCCCCAGCTCAACACTCGCCAATTTTATTTGATGCGAACAACGCATTTCACTGTATGTTTTGATGTATATGTAACAAACAAACAAAGGTAATATTTAATCTCTCAATGTTGTACCAAGTCCTCAAGCTCCGAGAATGAACCTGCATTTCGATAATGCGTGGTGTCATTTCTATATCCGCCCGTAGGAGAGTCGACGGTGGAGAGAGTCGACAGCTTTAAACTCCTGGGTGTTAACATATCAGATGACATGTCCTGGGCACAGTGCACAGATGCAAACACAAAGAAAGCATGCCAGCAACTTCACATTCTTAGGGGGTTAGGGAGGTTCAGCTCGTCTTTGAATACTCTGGCTAACCTCTACAGATTTACTGTTGAAGGTATCCTGACTTGTTGCATCATGGTCTGGTGGGGCAGTACAAATATCCAGCAATGTAAGAAGCTGCAGAGAGTCGTGAACTCTGCCCAGTACACCACAGGCACAACCCTCGCCACCATCGGTAGTATCTACAGGAGGTGCTGCATTGCCCATCATCAAAGATCCCCACAAGCTGGGCCATGCCACCTTCTTGCAGGTACAATTGGGCAGGAGGTACAGAAGCCTAAAATACCACACTGCCAGGTTCAGGAACAGGTATTACCCCTCAACCATCAGGCTCTTAAACCAGAGGGGGTAGCTTCACACGAGTTCACTTGCCCCATCATTGAAACGTTCCCACAATAAATAGACTCACTTTCATATCACGTTCTCGATATTTATTGCTTATTTATTTATTATTATTGTTTCTTTCTTTTTGTACTTCCACAGTTTATTGTCTTTTGTACATTGGTTGAATGCCCAAGTTGGTGTGGTCCTTCATTGATTCTATTGTGGTTATTAATCTATAAATTTGTTGAGTATGCCCACAAGAAAATTAATCTCAGGGTTATAGATGGCAACGGTGTTGGCGCGTGGCCAAGTGGTTAAGGTGTCGGTCTAGTGATCTGAAGGTCGCTAGTTGGAGCCTCAGCTGAGGCAGCGTGTTGTGTCCTTGAGCAAGGCACTTAACCACACATTGCTCTGCGAGGACACTGGTGCCAAGCTGTATCAGCCCTAGTGCCCTTCCCTTGGACAACATCGGTGATGTGGAGAGGGGAGACTTGCAGCACGGGCAACTGCCGGTCTTCCATACAACCTTGCCCAGACCTATGCACTAGAAACCTTCCAAGGTGCAAATCCATGGTCTCATGAGACTAACGGATGCCTAAAAATATAAAGTTTGAGTTTAAAGTATGGATATGGAATAAATTGTGCATAAATACATACCTAACAACATGTGTTTACAAAGTAAAGTGCATTGTAAAACGTGTTCACAGTGCAGTGACGGGGGTTATAGGTAAGGGGAGTGCACCTATGCATACATGTACTCCTGCAGATGACAATAAACTTGACTTTGACTGGCTTCTGTGACCTCAGTGCATTGCTGCAGTCCGAGAATGCAACTCACCCATCATCTTCCTAACATATTGATGCAATTATGGAGAAGGCTCACCAGCAGCTCTATTTCATTGGGAGTTTGAGGAAATTTGTTGTGTCCATAAGACCTAGGAGCAGAATTAGGCCATTCGGCCCATCGAGTCTGCTCCGCCATTTCATCGTGGCTGATCCATTTCCCTCTCAGCCCCAATCTCCTCCCTTCATGTCCTGACTAATCACGAATCTATCAACCTCTGCCTTACATATACCCAATGACTTGGCCTCCACGGCACCTGTGTAAATGAATTCACCATCATCTGGTGTAAAGGCCCCTCCTCATCTCCTCAAAGCCTCTAACAAATTTCTACAAATGTAACGTGGAGAGCATTACAACTGGATGCATCACTGTCTGATATGGTGGGGCCACTGCACAGGATTGGAAAAAGCTGCAGAAAGATGCAAGTTCAGTCAGCTCCATCATGGGCACCAGCCTCCAGAGCATCCAGGACATCTTCAAATGGCGATGCCTCGAAAAGGTGGCATCCATCATTAGGGACTCTCACCACCCAGTACACGCCCTCTTCTCATTGCCACCATCAAGGTGGAGGTACAGGAGCCTGGATACACACACTCAATGTTTTAGCAACAGTTTCTTCCCCTCTGTCATCAGATTTCTGAATGGACATTAACCCATATACACTACATCACTAGTTTTTCTTTATTTTTTGTGCTACTTATTTAATTTACATATTTTTATCTTGTAATTTGTAGTATAGTTCATATTTTGCACTGTACTGCTGCTGCAAAACAACAAATATCACAATACAACCAACACACATCAAAGTTACTGGTGAACGCAGCAGGCCAGGCAGCATCTCTAGGAAGAGGTACAGTCGACGTTTCAGGCCGAGACCCTTCGTCAGGACAAATATCACAATATATGTCAGTGATAGTAAACCTGTTTCTGTCTCTGCACTGTATAACTCCGTGATTCTGTGAATACTTCTTTGCCGTCTGCTTTAAATGTTTTCTAGACACCTGCAGCTTAATGTTTGGAGACTGATCATCACAATTAGAATCAGGTTTATTTTCACTGACTTACATCGTGAAACTTGTGGTGTTGCGATCGCAGCACAGGGCAAAATTCCTGATGAAGGTTCTCGCTCTGAAATGTCGAGTGTACTCTTTTCCATAGATGCTGCCTGGCCTGCTGAGTTCCTTCAGCATTCTGTGTGTGCTGCTTGGATTTCCAGCATCTTCAGATTTTCTCTTGTTTGTGCCAAGATTAAGGAAGGCATTTTTGTTGGTCCACAAATCAAACAGGTCGTCAACTACAGGCAATTTGAGGAACTTCTAGTGGGACTGGAGAAAATCACATGGAAGACATTCAAGGATGTTGTTGAAAATTTTCTTGGCAACTACAGAGCACTAAACTACATGCAGCTGGTTGACAACTTGCTTCAAGTATACAAAACCACGAAGTGCAACATATCAGTAAAGATTCATTTTCTGCATTCCCATTTAGACTTCCCTGCAATTTTTGGTGCTGTCAGTGACGAGCATGGTGAAAGGTTTCACCAGGACAGTGTGATCATGGAGAAACAGTATCAGGGCAACTGGAATCCATCAATGCTGGCTGATTATTGTTGGACACTGAAATGAGAAGCCTCAGACACTGAGTACAAATTTAAATCATCAACAAAGCATTTTTAGCTTAGTTGAACTATTGCAAAGTGTTAGCACTGTCATGCAATTAGAGACGTTATACTCAATAAAAATTAGTTTCTTGTTTCTCCAAATTCCTGTGTGATACAAGTAGTCTGAAATTATATTTGTGTTCAGCTTCAAGTGGTCTATCATAAACAAAAAAAATAATCTGAGGAAGCAGCACTTTTGAAAAAAATTTGTCGTGCATTGTAACCTGTTACACCTGTGAAGGGTCTCTCCTCGAAACAGCAACCACTCCTCTTTCTCCACAGACACCGCTTGACCCAGTGAGGTTTGGTGTTTTTCTAAAAATGGCGACATGTTTAGGTGTAACACCCCTATCCCTGCCTTAATCTGAGTAACAGCAGAATAGACATCCTTATAGCAACTTTCCCAGGATCTGCCTTGGCCGCCTTCCTCTCCACTTATTAAGTCTGCTAATTAGCCGCAAATTGGAGGTGGCACTGTGCCATGGTTTCAGATAAACAGGGAACAAGGTCCCTCCTGTTCGGAGCCATTCCTCAGTGCACACTTCACAGCTAGTGGCTAAGTGGAGATACCCACAGGCTGTTGCTTCATAGTCTTGGTGGGATCTGAGCCAAGCTCTGTGTCATTGAGGGGTGGTGCGCTCATCCAGTGTGGTGGGGCTTCTCACAGATAACATGATCCTGGCACGAAATAGTCCGCAATGATCTTGTTATTCCTATCAATCTTACCTTAACCCATGAGATTGAACACAGAACATAGAACATAGAACAGAACAGTACGTCACAGGACAGGCCCTTCGGCCTGAACTAATTAAACTAGCAATTAAACTCTTAACTAAACTAATCTCTTCTGCCTTGCCATGGTCCATATCCCTCCATTCCCTGCACGTTCATAGAGTCATAGAAAAGTACAGCACAGAAACAGGCCCTTCAGCCCATCTGTTCTATGACAAATCATTTAAACTGCCTACTCCCATCAAGCTGCACAGGGACCATACCCCTCCATACCCCCTCCCATCCATGTACCTGTCCAAACTTCTCTCAATGTTGAAATTGAGCTCGTATGCACCGCTTGCACTGGCAGCCCGTTCCACACTCTCATGACCCTCTTAATGAAGAACTTTCCCCTCGTGTTCCCCTTAAATTTTTCACCTTTCACCCTTAAGCCATGCCCTCTGGTTGTAGTCCCACCCCTCCTCAGTGCAAAAAGTCTGCTTGTGTTTACCCTATCTCTACCCCTCAGAATTTTGTATACTGTACCCCTGTCAAATCTCCCCTCAGTCTTTTACTTTTCAAGGAATGCAGTCCTAACCTACTCAATCTTTCCTTATAACTCAGGTCCTCCAGTCCCAGCAACATTCTTGTAAATTTTCTCTGTATTCGTTCAGCCTTGTTTACATCTTTCCTGTAGGTCGGTGACCAAAACTGCTCACTGTTCACGTGTTGATATAAAAGTTTCCTAAATGCCCGTCATATCTGCCTCCACCTCCACCCCAGGCAGCGTATTCCAGGTACCCCTCTCCTTTGAATTTACACCATCCCACCTTAAAAGCATTCCCTCTGGTACATAGAATACAGAACATAGAAATATGCAGCACGTTACAGGCCCTTCAGCCCACAATGTTGTGCCGACCATGTAACCCACTCTAGAGACTGCCTAGAAGTTCCCTAGCGCATAGCCCTCTATTTTTCAAAGCTCCATGTACCTGTCTAAGAGTCTCTTAAAAGACCCGATTGTATCTGCCTCCACCACCATCGCTGGCAGTACATTCCACACACCCACCACCCTCTGTGTGGAAAAACTTACCTCTGATATCCCCCATGTACCTACTTCCAAGCACCTTAAATCTATGCCCCCTTGTATTAGCCATTTCAGCCCTGGGAAAAAGCCACTGACTATCCACACGATCAATGCCTCTCATCATCTTATACACCTCTATCAGGTCACCTCTCATCCTCCGTTGATCCAAGGAGAAAAAGCCAAGTACACTCAACCTATTCTCATAAGGTACGCCCTCCAATCCAGGCAACATCCTTGTAAATCTCCTCTGCACTCTCTCTATAGTATCTACATCCTTCCTGTAGTGAGGTGACCAGAACTGAACACAGTACTCCAAGTGGGGTCTGACCGAGGTCTTATATAGCTGTAACATTACCCTCATGGCTCTTGAACTCAATGCCATGGCTGATGACACTATATGCCTTCTTAACAACACTGTCAACCCGCACAGCAGCTTTGTGTGTCCTAAGGACATGGACTCCAAGATCTATCTGATCTTCCACACTGCCAAGAGTCTCACCATTAATATTATATTCTGTCTTCAAATTTGACCTACAGATTTGATGGTATTAGGCATTTTAATCTTGGTATAGAGATACTGTCTGTTTGCTCTATCTATGCCTGTCATAATATTATAAACATTTATCAGAATTCCCCTCAGCCTGTGTCACCCCAGAGAAAATAGCCCAACCTCTAATCCAGGCAGCATCCTGATAAACTCTCCAAAGCCTACACACAAACTCAATGCAGAAAAGAGCTTATATCTCTTCAACGGAATTACATGGATAACCGGATTAAATCCCAGACACCTTATTGGATTTATTGTGGTTGTGTTATAGTCCCCTCTTTCGGAATCATGGGATTGTTTCTTGAAAGGTGGCCATTTGCACTCAGTTTCAGACCCACTGCTTAACCAACGTAAACGTACCTCCAATATTGTTTATAGTGTGTACAGTTTTGACCACCTTGTTATAGAAAAGATGTCATCAGACTGGAAAGAGTGCAGAGAAGATTTACAAGGAGGCTGCCAGGACTTGAACATCTGAGTTACAGAGAGAGGTTGGCCAGGTAAGGACTTCATTCCTCGGAACCTAGGAGAATGAGGGGCATAGATAGGGTGAATGCACACTATTTGTTTCCCAGAGAGTTAAAGACCAGGCGTCATAGGTTTAAGGTGAGAGGAGAAAGATTTAAAAAGAGAGCTGAGGGGCAACTTCTTCACCCAGAGGGTGGTGAAAGTGCGGAACGAGCTGCCAGAGGAAGTGGTTGAGGCAGGTACGTTAACAATGTTCAAAAGGCTTTTGGATAGGTACATGGATGGGAACGATTTAGAGGGATATGGGTAATGGGATTATTTCAGATGGAAATCTTGGTTGGCTTGGATGAGTTGGGCCATGTAACTCTGTGACTCTATTAAACAGCTAGTTTATCTAGTCAGCTCACACAGAGAGTTACAGCCCTTTGGCCTACCATTCTGCCCTTTCTCCCATGAGGGCTTTCTGTGAGAAATCTAACCATCTTTGCTAGATGTTCTGTTTTGAGAGTGCTTCATTGGTGGAGAGGACCTTGAGGTTGTCACAGGAGCTACAGAAATGCAGGGTTGTCCGTCAACGATGGAGAATAATTAAAGTGATCTGTTCTGGGAACCCCTGCTCTTTATGATTTTTATAAATGACTTGGATGAAGAAGTGGAAGGGTGGGTTAGTGGGTTTGCAGATGACACAAAGGTTGGTGGAGTTGTTGCAAGTCACAACAGGAGACTGATGGGATGCAGAGCTGAGCTAAGAATTGGCAGATGGTATTCAATCTAGAAAAGTGTGAAGTTATTCAATTTGGAGGTTAAACCTGAAGGCAAAATACACAGATAATGAAGGATTCTTGGCCGTGTGGATGTACAAAGAAATCTTATTATCTACATCCATAGATCCTTCAAAGTTGCTGCGCAATTTGATAGGGTGGTTAAGAAGACATACAGGTATGCTGCATTGACCTTCATTGGTTGGGGTAATTAGTTCAAGAGCCATGAGGTAATGGTACAGCTCTATAAAACACTGGTTAGACCACTCTTGGAGTATTGTGTTCAGTTCTGGTCACCTCATTATAGGAAGAATGTGGAAGCTTCAGAGAAGGTGCAGAGGAGATTAACCAGGATGCTGTCTGGATTAGAGAGCGTATTTTATGAGGAGAGGTTGAGTGAGATAGGGTGTTTCTCTTTGGAGTGAAGGAGGGTGAGAGGTGACTTGATATGTACAAGATGATCAGAGGCATAGATAGAGTGGACAGCCGGAGACTTTTTCCCTTGGGCAGAAATGGCTGAAATTAGGGGACATAATATGAAGATTATTAGAGGAAAATATAGGGGAATTGTCAGAAGCAGTATGTTTTTTTGCACAGAGAGTAGTGGGTGCATGGAATGTGTAGAGGCAGACATTTCTGAAAATCTTAGGTGGGCACGTGGATGAAAGAAAAGTGGAGGGCTGTGTGGGAGGGAGTAGCTGGACCGATCTTGGAGTAGATTAAAAGATTGTCGCAACATTGGGGGCTGTACGATACTGCACTCTTCTATATTCTATGTCAAAATTCTGTTCCGTTCTCTCTCGGACTGGGACTTTCATTCAGAGAGGCCACCAGCACCATGGCTCCCAGCTCTCTGCTTGCTCAGACTGATCATCAGGCTGTCAATGTGGACAAGAGTTTTACTCTATAAACACAGGAGAAATCAGAAATAGAATCATGTTTATCATCGCTGATATATATTGTTAAATTTGTTGTTTTGTGGCAGCAGTACAGTGCAATGCATAACATATACTATAAATTACAATAAAATATATAGAAAGAAATACAATAAATAAGTAGTGCAAAAGCAGGACTAACAAAGTAGTGAGGTATTGTTCATGGGTTCAATCTCCATTCAGAAATCTGATGGCAGAGAGGAAGAATCTGTTCCTGAAATGTTAAGTGTGTGTCTTCAGTCTCCTGCGCCTCCTCCTTGATGGTAGTGATGAGAAGAGGGCATGTCCTGGGTGATGGAGGGTGGGATTAATGACGGATGTTGCCTTTTGGAGACAGCCTCAGTGGTGTGGAGAGTTGTGCCCATGTTGGAGATGGCTGAGTTTACAAGCTTTGTAGCTTTTTCCTGCACATTAGCTCCGCCGTACCAAACAATGATGCAACTAGTCGGAGTGCTCTGCACAGTACATCTGTAGAAATTTGCTAGCTATACCGAATGAGGGATACTGACCAAGATCTGTAGGGTAAGTGGCCTGGGACTCTTCACAAGGTCTGACTCAGGGTTTGAACTCAGGGCATGCATGGACCCTTCATTAGGGCTGGCAAGGAGGGGGACAAAAGCCAGAATAAGAAGGTGAAGGGTGTCATTTTACACTGATGTATTTTTGTGGTTAACTACGGCTAATTACAAGGCAGAATACAATCAACATGAAGAGTAAAACACTTGAAGAAATCACGCAATGACAAAGTGAATGGCTTTGCCCCTGAATGAACTGTTGATGGATGGACATTAGTTGCAGTTGCAGGAGACTTTGTGGACAACAGCCCTTTGTTGGTGAGGACTGGGTTACACTTCACTGATAGTGTGTTGTCAACCATCGAGTTCTGAGCACAGTCCTTTGAATACCAATGAATTAGTACAGTCCTTGAGTATAATCCATGGTTTGGCTACAGAACAAACTGCTGCTTCTATAATTGGCTCTTTTAGGCTGTTATATTTTAAAATGTGTCAGCTATGTCAAGCCATGTAGTTTATTCTCTGCAGGTGAGATGCTGAGGCAACCAGTTCCGGAGGCCATTACCTTGACTGGGTGTCAACATCTCTGAAGATCTTTCCTGGGCCCATTTTATTGATGCAGTTACGAAGAAGGCATGTCACATTTGGAGTCGGAGGAGATTTAGTACGCCACCAAAGACTCTTGCAAACTTTTACAGGTGTACTGTGGAGAGCATTCTGATTGGTTGCATCAAGAGCCCATGGTACAGTATTACAGGAAAGATTCTAGCATGGATAAAGCAGTGGCTGATTGGCAGGAGGTGAAGAGAGGGAATATAGGGAGCCTTTTCTGATTGGCTGCTGGTGACTAGTGGTATTCCACAGTGGTCTGTGTCGGGAACAATTCTTTTCTGTTACATGTCAATGATTTAGATGATGGAATTAATAGTTTTGTTGCAAAGGTTTCAGATGATATGAAAGTAGTTGGAGGGTAGGTGGTTTTGAGGAAGTAGAGCGGCTACAGAAGGACTTAGACAGATTAGGAGAATGGGCACAGAAATGGCAGATGGAATACAGTGTCAGGAAATGTATGGTCATGATCTTTGATAAAAGAAATGAAAGGGTTGACTATTTTCTAAATGGAGAGAAAACACAATAATCTGAGGTGCAAAGGGACTTAGGAGTCCTTGTGGAGGATCCTCTAAAGGTTAATTTGCAGGTTGAGTCAGTGGTGAGGAAGGCAAATGCAATGTTAGCATTCATTTCAAGATGGCCAGAATATAAAAGCAAGGATGTCATGTTGAAACTTTATAAAGCACTAGTGAGGCCTCACTTGCAGTATAATCAGCAGGTTTGGGCCCCTTATCTTAGAAAGGATGTGCTGAAACTGGAGAGGATTCAAAGGAGATTCACAAAAATAATTCCAGGTTTGAATGGCTTGTCGTATGAAAAGCATTTGATGGCTCTGGGCCCGTATTCACTACAATTCAGAAGAATGAGGGGTGACCTCATTGAAACCTATCAAATGGCGAAATGCATTGATAGCGTGGAAGTGGAGAGGATGTTTCTACGGTGGGAGAGTCTAAGACCAGAGGACACAGCCTCAGAATAGAGGGGCATCCATTTAGAACGGAGATGAGGAGAAATTTCTTTAGCCAGTGAGTGGTGAATCTGTGGAATTTTTTGCCAAGGCGGCTGTGGAGGTCAAGTCTTTATGTATATTTAAGGCAGAGGTTGATAGATTCTTGACTGGTCAGGGCATGAAGGGATATGGGGAGAAGGCAGGAGACTGGGGCTGAGAGGAACGTTGGATCAGCCATTATGAAATGGTGGAGCAGACTTGATGGGCTGAATGGTTTAATCCTGCTCCTTTATCTTATGGATCACAGCGTGGTGCGGAGACTCCAGTGCAGAGGGTTGTAAACTCAGCCAGCTCCATCATGGGCACTCGCCTCCCCAGAATCGAGGACACCTTCAGAAGGCGAGGCCTCAGGAAGCCAGTGTCTGTCATGAAGGATTCCCATCACCCAGGGCATGCCTTCCCCTCATTTATACCACCAGAGCAGAGCAGAGGTACTGGAGCCTGAAGGCGCACACTTAGTGTTTTAGGAACCGTTTCTGTCCCTCCAGCATCCGATTTCCGAATGGACAATGAACCCAAGAACAAGTCGACACTATTTTGCTCTCATTTTGCACTTTTTAACTACGTTTCGTATTGTAACACAGTAATCTTCATGTACTGCACTGTACTGTTGCCACAAATCAAATTCCATGACATAGCAGATTCAGATTCATTTACTGGTCACAAAAACGTTAAAACATACCATGAACTGTGTCCTTTACATTGACAACCAGCACAGCCTAACGATGCGCTGGGGGCAGCCCACAAGTGCCGGCGCAAATTCTGTCGCTAAAACTGCACGGCCGCAATGTTCAGCAGAACAACAGAGTCACGATTAGAAGCAGGTTTAATATTACGGACATAAGTCATGAAATTTTTGTTTTGTGGTAGCAATATATAAATTCTATAAATTACAATAAGAATTACATATTAAAAATAAATTAAAATAATAGTGCAAGTTGTGTTGGCGTGGTAGTGTAGTGGTTAGCACAATACTTTGCAGTAGTAGAGACCCAGGTTGTGTGACTCCCTCGCTACCATTCAGAGCCCCAAACACTCCTTCCAGGTGAGGCGACATTTCACTTGGGAGTCCGTTGGGGTCATATACTGTGTCCGGTGCTCCCAGGGTGGCCTCCTGTATATCAGTGAGACCCAATGTAGGTTGGGAGACCGCTTCACCGAGCACCTATGCTCTGTCCGCCAGAAGAAAGGGATCTTCCGCTGGCCACCGATTTTAATTCTACTTCCCATTCCCATTCCCATTCCGATATGCCCATCCATGGCCTCCTCTACTGTCTTCAGTAATGCCCCTCCCCCTTCACCATTCCCCATCCCCTTTTCCCTCTCTCACCTCATCTCCTTGCCCGCCCATCACCTCCCTCTGGTGCTCCCCCCCTTTTCTTTCTTTCATGGCCTTCAGTCCTCTCCTTTCAGACTCCCCCTTCTCCAGCCCTGTATCTCTTCCGCCAATCAACTACCCAGCTCTGTACTTCACCCCTCCCTGTCCTGGTTTCACCTATCACTTCCTGTTTCTCTCTCCCCTCCACCCCACCTTTTAAATCTACTCCTCATCTTTTTTTCTCCAGTCCTGATGAAGGGTCTCGGCCCGAAACGTTGACTGCTTACTCTTTTCCGTAGATGCTTCCTGGCCTGCTGAGTTCCTCCAGCATTTTGTGTGTTGCTGCTCTGGATTTCCAGCGTCTGCAGGTTTTCTCTTGTTCAGGAGTTTGTACGTTCTCCCTGTGACTGCGAGGGTCTCCTCCAGGTGCTCCGGTTTCCTCCCACATGCTGGTAGGTCAATTGTTCATTGCAAGTTGTCCTGTGATTAGGCCAGGGTTAAATCGGGGATTGCTGGGTGGCGCAGTTCGAAGGGCCGTAAGGGCCATTTTCAAGCTGTATCTCAATAAATAAACAAACAAACAAACAAATAAACAAATAATGCAAAAAGAGAGCAAACATAGTGAAGTTGTCAATGTCCATCTAGGAACCGATGGCAGAGGGGAAGAAGCTGCTCGTGAATCACTGATTGTGTGCCTTCAGGCTTCTGTACCTCCTACCTATAAGACCATAAGATATAGGAGCAGAATTAGGCCATTCGGCCCAATGAGACTGCTTCGCCATTCAATCATGGGCTGATCCAATTCTTCCAGTCATCCCCACTCCCCAGCTTTCACCCCATACCCTTTGATGCCCTGGCTAATCAAGAACCTACCTACCTGATGGTAACAGTGAGAAAAGGGCATACTCTGGGTGCTGGAAGTCTTTAATAATGGACGCTGTCTTTCTGAGACACTGCTCCCTAAAGATGTCCTGGGTACTTTGTAGGCTAGTGCCCAAGATGGAGCTGACTAGATTTACAACCTTCTGCAGCTTCTTTCGGTCCTGTGCAGTAGCCCCTCCATACCAGACAGTGGTGCAGCCTGTCAGAATGCTCTCCATGGTACAACTAGAGAAGTTTTTGAGTGTATTTGTTGACATGCCAAACCTCTTCAAACCCCTAATAAGGAATAGCTGCTGTCAAGCCAAACTCCGATGGCCAATTCCTGAATCAAATGTGTACATTTCTAAATTGGCATCAGGAATCAAATACACCAGGAGTTATTACGTTGTGATTGCACCAGTCCCCATTATGCAAGATTGTAATGGAATCTCATCTCAAGTGTCAGTGATAATAAACCTTAATCAGATTCTGATTCTGATTCCGATTCCGACTCCGTCCCTGATTCTGATTCTGAGTGAGATATTGCATCAGGAAGGCTAACAATATGGTCAATGAAGCATGCCAACCTGACCATTCCCGTTTCTCTTTTCTACCTTTTGAGGAGAAGATACAGGAGCTTTAAAGCCCTGACAACTAGTCTCAAGAAAAGCTTCTTCCCCACTGCTATCAAACTCCTGAACCAGTCACTTCTTCACCAGGCCCTGGCATCTTTTATTTACTTTATTTAGAGTTGGTAGTAATAGTCCAGGAATGTCTCTACTTAAGGAGGTGTAAGGTGCTCCTTCCCTCTGCTAGCCTGCAAGTCACCCTTAAGCAATATGTAGAACCTGCTTAGTCCCACGATAAAGTTATATGAAGCCATGGGAGCAGGTGGTGGATGGTCGTATTAGCAGCTGGTACATATCACAAGTCGTGGTTATGTGATCACTGACGCCAGGCAGACAATTTCTGAAGAGTATTTCATTGCTCCCTGGTGTGTAAGATAATAAACCACTCTGTATTTGATTAGTATGGAGTTATCTGAGTAGGGGACCAGCTTTGCTGAACATATCCCTGGAGATTTTATCTTCAAGTCACAGAGAGCTGATCCTGGCAGATTGAAAATACAAGCAGGTGCCTCAGAGATACCCTTTCAAGAGAGTGGTGATGCTCTGGGCAACAGATGATCTGCTTTGGCCTTGGCAATTCCAATCCACCCATTCAACAGGAGCCTCAATTTATAATGCTGAGCTGAATAGATTGTGTGTGGACAGGAATAAGTTCATCACTTTTCCCATTATCAAAGATCTGATGTTACTGTACACTGAGTCTGAGAGAGAAGACAAGGATTTACATTAGAATTTGTCTGGAAAAGTTCACATCTTTGAAACTGATTCATTGACAAGAATACAATATATACTCAACGGCAGCGTTATCAGGAACCTCCTGTACCACCTGTACCCCCTGTACCACCTATACCTCCTGTACCACCTGTACCCCCTGTACCACCTATACCTCCTGTACCACCTGTACCCCCTGTACTACCTGTACCTCCTATACCACGTGTACCCCCTGTACCACCTGTACCTCCTATACCACGTGTACCCCCTGTACCACCTGTACCTCCTATACCTCCTGTACCCCCTGTACCACCTGTACCTCCTACACCTCCTGTACCACATGTACCACCTGTACCTCCTATACCTCCTGTACCACATGTACCACCTGTACCACCTGTACCCCATACCACATGTACCACCCGTACCCCCTGTACTTCCTGTATTCCCATGTACCCCCTGTACTTCCTGTACCACCCATACCCCGTACCCTCTGTACTACCTGTATCCCCATCCCACCTGTATCACCTGTACTCCTGTACCCCCTGCACTGCCTGTACCCCCTCTACCCCCTGTACCCCCTGTACCCCTGTACCTAATACTGTAAAGTAGCCACTGAGGGTATGTTCATAGTCTTCCACTGCTGTAGCCCATCCACTTCAAGGTTCGACACATTGTGCATTCAGAGATGTTCTTCTACACACCACTGTTGTAACCTGTGTTTATTTGAGTTACTGTTGCCTTCTTGTCAGTCTGAACCAGTCTGACCTTTCTCATTAACATAGCACCATAAGACATAGGAGCAGAATTAGGCCATTCAGCCCGTCTGCTCTGCCATTCCGTCATGGCTGATCCCGGATCCCTCTCACCCCCAATCACCTGCCTTCTCGCCATATCCTTCAATGCCCTGACCAATCAGGAAACTATCGACTTCCGCCTTAAATATACCCACGGACTTTGCCTCCACCACAGCCTGTAGCAGAGCATTCCACAGATTCACTACTCTCCGGCTAAAAAAGTTCCTCCTTACCTCTGTTCTAAAAGGTCAGCCCTCCATTTTGAGGCTGTGCCCTCTAGTCTGGATACCCTCACCAAGGAAACATCCTCTCCACATCCACCCTACCTATGGCATTGTTGCCTGCAGAATTGCCTGTCACTGGATCATTTTTTTTGTTTCTCACACTGTTCTCTGTAAACTCTAGAGATTGTTGTCTGTGAAAATCCCCAGGAGAAAAACAATATCTGAGATACTCAAACTACCCCATCTGGCACCAACAATCATTTCACAGTCAAAGTCACTTAGATCACAGTTCTTCTCCATTTTGATGTTTGGTCTGAACAACAGCTAAACCTCTTGACCATGTCTGTGCGTTTTTATGCATTGAGTTGCTGCCACATGATTGGCTGATTAGTTATTTGCATTAACGAGCAGGTGTACGGGTGTACGTAATGAAGTGGCCACTGAGTGTAAGTGGGGTTTATAGATGGCTGCAATGGTTAGCTTGCATGTGTGGGCCAAAGAGTCTATTTCAGTGCTTAGCACACCAAACCACAACTGGAGGCAGCACAGTACACAGGTCTCACCGCTTCAGAGACCTGGGTTCAATCCTGACCTCGGGCACTGTCCATGTGGAGTTTGCATGCGCTCCCTGTGACCTCGTGGGTTCCCCCCCCCCATGCCAAAGATGAGCGGTTGGGGGGGGAGGGGGGTTAATCAGTCATGGTAAGTTAACTCTCATGTGGGAAGGCAAGGAGCTGAATCTGAGGGGAGTTTTATATACTGTATTTATTGATTGATTTATTGACATACAGTGCAGAATAGACCATTCTGCCCCTTCGAGCTGCACTGGCCAGCCACCTCCTCGTTAACCATAGGCTAATCATGGGACAACTTATGATGATCAATTAACCTACTAACCGGTAAGTCTTTGGACTGCGGGAGGAAACTGGAGCACCCGGAGGAAATTGGTGAGACCATATAAACTCCTTACAAGCAGCGGCATTGATGTGAATAGGGGAAATTCAGCAGGCCCTCATTGACCTTTACCAATTTTTATCGATGCACCACAGAAAGTATCCTGTCCAGATGCTTCACGACTTAGTACGGCAACTGCTCTGCCCGTGACAGGTAGAAACTACAGAGACTTGTGGTTTCAGCTCAGCGCGTCGCAGAAACGAGCCGCCTCTCCATGGTGTCTGCCTACACTTCACGCTGCTTTGATAAAGCAGCCAGCATAATCAAAGACCCCCACCCACCCGGGAATTCTCCCTTCTCCCCTCTTCCACTGGGCAGAAGATAAAAGAGGTTTGAAAACATGCATCTTCTGGCTCAAGGACGAATTCTATCCCACTGTTATGAGACTCTTCAATGGAACTCTTGTATGATAAAGGTGATCTCTTGTTCTCACAGTCTAGCTTGTTCTGACTTTAGAACATAGGACAATACAGTACAACACAGACCCTTCAGCCTAGAATGTTGGGTCAACCTTTCAAACTATCCAAGATCAATCTAACCTTCACTTCTACATAACCCTCCACTTTTCTTTCATATACGTGTCTATTTAAGACTCTCTTAAATGTCCCTAATATATCTGCCTCTACCACCACCTCTGGAAGCACCCTCATGCACCTATCACTCAGTGTAAAAAAAAAACCTACCTCTAACATCCGCCTATACTTTCCTCCAATCATCTTAAAATGATGCCCTCATTTCTGCCCTGGGAAAAAGTCTCTAGCTCTCCATTCGATCTATGTCACTTATCATCTTGTGCAAGTCTCCTCTCATCCTCCATCGCCCTACAGAGAAAAGCCCGAGCTTACTCAACCTAAGACATGCTCTCTAATCCAGGCAGCACCCCGGTAAATCCCTTCTGCATCCTCTCTGAAGCTTTTACATCCTTCTTATCATGAATCAGAATCAGAATGAGATGACCAGAACAGAACACAATATTCCAGAGTTTTATAGAGCTGCAGTATTACCTCGTGGCTCTTTAACTCAATCCCCTGACTAAAGAAGTCCATCACACCATTTGCCTTTTTAACCAATTTATCAACTTGTGCAGTAACTTTGAGGGATCTATTGCCTTGGTCCTCAAGATCTCTCTATTCTGCTGCACTGCTAAAAATCTCATCATTAACTTTGTACTCTACCTTTAAGTTTGACCTGCCAAAGTGAGTCACTTCATACTCATCCGGATTGAATTCCATCTACCACTTATTGTCTGCCTGCAATGCACTTTCTTGATAATTGTAACACTCTATTATGCACTCTGCTACAGCTTTTTCCTTGTAGTATCGCAATGTACTGATGTTTGAAACGATCTGTATGAATGGCACACAAAACAACAATTTTCACTGTTTCTCAGTATGCATGATAATAATAAACTTAGATTAGATTATGAGAACACTCAGTCCTCTTTTATTGTCATTTAGAAATGCATACATGCATTAAGAAATGATACAATGTTTCTCCGGAGTAATATCACAGAAAACAAGACAAACCAAAGACTAACACTGACAGAACCACATAACATATAGTTACAGCAGTGCAAAGCAATACCATAATTTGAAGAAGAACAAACCATAGGCATGGTAAATAAAGTCTCAAAAGTCCCCGAGTCGATCGACTCCCGAGTCCCCGATAGCAGGCGGCAAAAGGGAGAAACTCCCTGCCATAAACCTCCAGGCACCGTCAACTTGCCGATACCTTGGAAGCAGCCGACCACAGCGGACACTGAGTCCATCCGTCTGAAAACTTCGAGCTTCCGACCAGCCTCTCCGATACAGCCTCCCGAGCGCCATCCTCTGCCCAGTACCTTCAACCTCTCCCCGGCCGCTGAAACACGCAAAGCTGAGGATTTGGGGCCTTCTGCTCCGGAGATTCCGGTTACCACACAGTAGCAGCAGCAGCTACTAGTTAGAAATAAAATACTAAAAGAAAAGACAAAATAAATAACTTTATTTGTAACATCAATATAGAAGTGGAGAGGGTTCCGAATCAGAATCAGGTTTATTATCACCAGTATGTGTCGTGAAATTTATTAACTTAGCAGCAGCAGTTCAAGGCAATATACACGAGGAGTGATTGATAAGTTCGTGGCCTAAGGTAGAAGGAGTCAATTTTAGAAAACCTAGCACATTTATTTTTCCTACATTTACACACTTAGTCCAGTGGTCGTGGAGCATACGGATCCCTTCTTTGTAGAAGTTGGTGTCTTGGACCTCCAGCAAGTGGTCCACAGCAGGAGTGATTGATAAATTTGTGGCTTAAAGTAGAAGGAGATGAGGAGAAACTTTAAACTTTCTGCATTTTCACTCAAAGAGTTGAACTACACGTGCATGTAACGAGAGCTGTATAACTCATCGCCATCTACCTTAGGCCATGAACTTATCAATCACCCTTGCTGTGGACCACCTGGAGGTCCAAGACGCTCTCGTTACATGTGCGTGCAGTTCAACTCTTCGAGTGATAATGCAGAAAGTTTGAAGTTAATAACTCATCTCTTTCTACCTTAGGCCACAAACTTATCAATCACCCTGCTGTGGACCACCTGGAGGTCCAAGACACTCTCGTTACATGCACGTGCAGTTCAACTCTCTGAGTGAAAATGCAGAAAGTTTGAAGTTAATAACTCATCTCTTTCTACCTTAGGCCACGAACTTATCAATCACCCCTGCTGTGGACCACTTCTACAAAGAAGGGATCCGTATGCTCCATGATCGCTGGACTAAGTGTGTACATGTAGGAGGGGACTATGTTGAAAAATAAATGTGCTAAGTTTAAACTAGAATGGTTGGGGGGTGGGAATGAAATTAAAGAGGCTAGGCGAGAGGAGGTTAGTTCACAACAGGGGGATGGGAACCACTGCAGAGAGACAGAGGGGTGTAAAGTGAGGGTAGAAGCAAAAAGTAGTAAGGAGAAAAGTAGAAGTGGCAGGCCGACAAATCCAGGGCAAGCATCAAAAAGGGCCACTTTTCAACATAATTGTATAAGGGCTAAGAGAGTTGTAACAGCCCGCCTGAAGGCTTTGTGTGTCAACGCAAGGAGCATTTGTAACAAGGTGGATGAATTGAAAGTGCAGATTGTTATTAATGATTATGATATAGTTGGGATCACAGAGACATGGCTCCAGGGTGACCAAGGATGGGAGCTCAACGTTCAGGGATATTCAATATTCAGGAGGGATAGACATGAAAGAAAAGGAGGTGGGGTGGCGTTGCTGGTTAAAGATGAGATTAACGCAATAGAAAGGAAGGACATAAGCCGGGAAGATGTGGAATCAATATGGGTAGAGCTGCGTAACACTAAGGGGCAGAAAACGCTGGTGGGAGTTGTGTACAGGCCACCTAACAGTAGTAGTGAGGTCGGAGATGGTATTAAACAGGAAATTAGAAATGTGTGCAATAAAGAAACAGCAGTTATAATGGGTGACTTCAATCTACATTAGATTGGGTGAACCAAATTGGTAAAGGTGCTGAGGAAGAGGATTTCTTGGAATGTATGCGGGATGGTTTTTTGAACCAACATGTCGAGGAACCAACTAGAGAGCAGGCTATTCTAGACTGGGTTTTGAGCAATGAGGAAGGGTTAATTAGCAATCTTGTCGTGAGAGGCCCCTTGGGTAAGAGTGACCATAATATGGTGGAATTCTTCATTAAGATGGAGAGTGACATAGTTAATTCAGAAACAAAGGTTCTGAACTTAAAGAGGGGTAACTTTGAAGGTATGAGACGTGAATTAGCTAAGATAGACTGGCAAATGACACTTAAAGGATTGACGGTGGATATGCAATGGCAAGCATTTAAAGGTTGCATGGATGAACTACAACAATTGTTCATCCCAGTTTGGCAAAAGAATAAATCAAGGAAGGTAGTGCACCCGTGGCTGACAAGAGAAATTAGGGATAGTATCAATTCCAAAGAAGAGGCATACAAATTAGCCAGGAAAAGTGGTTCACCTGAGGACTGGGAGAAATTCAGAGTTCAGCAGAGGAGGGCAAAGGGCTTAATTAGGAAGGGGAAAAAAGATTATGAGAGAAAACTGGCAGGGAACATAAAAACTGACTGTAAAAGCTTTTATAGATATGTAGAAAGGAAAAGACTGGTAAAGACAAATGTAGGTCCCCTACAGACAGAAACAGGTGAATTGATTATGGGGAGCAAGGACATGGCAGACCAATTGAATAATTACTTTGGTTCTGTCTTCACTAAGGAGGACATAAATAATCTTCCAGAAATAGTAGGGGACAGAGGGTCCAGTGAGATGGAGGAACTGAGCGAAATACATGTTAGTAGGGAAGTGGTGTTGGGTAAATTGAAGGGATTAAAGGCAGATAAATCCCCAGGGCCAGATGGTCTGCATCCCAGAGTGCTTAAGGAAGTAGCCCAAGAAATAGTGGATGCATTAGTGATAATTTTTCAAAACTCGTTAGATTCTGGACTAGTTCCTGAGGATTGGACAGTGGCTAATGTAACACCACTTTTTAAAAAAGGAGGGAGAGAGAAACCGGGGAATTATAGACCGGTTAGCCTAACGTCGATGGTGGGGAAACTGCTGGAGTCAGTTATCAAAGATGTGATAACAGCACATTTGGAAAGCGGTGAAATGATCGGACAAAGTCAGCATGGATTTGTGAAAGGAAAATCATGTCTGACGAATCTCATAGAATTTTTTGAGGATGTAACTAGTAGAGTGGATAGGGGAGAACCAGTGGATGTGGTATATTTGGATTTTCAAAAGGCTTTTGACAAGGTCCCACACAGGAGATTAGTGTGCAAACTTAAAGCACACGGTATGGGGGTAAGGTATTGATGTGGATAGAGAATTGGTTAGCAGACAGGAAGCAAAGAGTGGGAATAAACGGGACCTTTTCATAATGGCAGGCAGTGACTAGTGGGGTACCACAAGGCTCAGTGCTGGGACCCCAGTTGTTTACAATATATATTAATGACTTGGATGAGGGAATTAAATGCAGCATCTCCAAGTTTGCGGATGACACGAAGCTGGGCGGCAGTGTTAGCAGTGAGGAGGATGCTAAGAGGATGCAGAGTGACTTGGATAGGTTGGGTGAGTGGGCAAATTCATTGCAGATGCAATTTAATGTGGATAAATGTGAAGTTATCCACTTTGGTGGCAAAAATAGGAAAACAGATTATTATCTGAATGGTGGCTGATTAGGAAAAGGGGAGGTGCAACGAGACCTGGGTGTCATTATACACCAGTCATTGAAAATGGGCATGCAGGTACAGCAGGCGGTGAAAAAGGCGAATGGTATGCTGGCATTTATAGTGAGAGGATTCAAGTACAGGAGCAGGGAGGTACTACTGCAGTTGTACAAGGCCTTGGTGAGACCACACCTGGAGTATTGTGTGCAGTTTTGGTCCCCTAATCTGAGGAAAGACATCCGTGCCATAGAGGGAGTACAAAGAAGGTTCACCAGATTGATTCCTGGGATGGCAGGACTTTCATATGAAGAAAGACTGGATGAACTGGGCTTGTACTCGTTGGAATTTAGAAGATTGAGGGGGGATCTGATTGAAACGTATAAAATCCTAAAGGGATTGGACAGGCTAGATGCAGGAAGATTGTTCCCGATGTTGGGGAAGTCCAGAACGAGGGGTCACAGTTTGAGGATAAAGGGGAAGCCTTTTAGGACCGAGATTAGGAAAAATTTCACACAGAGAGTGGTGAATCTGTGGAATTCTCTGCCACAGGAAACAGTTGAGGCCAGTTCATTGGCTATATTTAAGAGGGAGTTAGATATGGCCCTTGTGGCTACGGGGATCAGGGGGTATGGAGGGAAGGCTGGTGCAGGGTTCTGAGTTGGATGATCAGCCATGATCATAATAAATGGCGGTGCAGGCTCGAAGGGCCGAATGGCCTACTCCTGCACCTATTTTCTATGTTTCTATGTTTTCTAAAATTGAGTCCTTCTACCTTAGGCCACAAACTTATCAATCACCCCTCATAATATAGAAGAAGAAAAAAGTAATGAAATGATGATAATAATAATAAATAAGTAAATAAGGTTACCAAAGGAAGTTCATGAAAATGATTCCAGGATTGAATAGCTTGTCATATGGAGAATGTTTGATGGCTCCAGAAGAATGAGGGGTGACCTCATTGAAACCTATCGAATGGCGAAAGGCCTTGATAGAGTAGATGTGGAGAGAATGTTTCATAAGGTGGGAGAGTTTAAGACCCAAGGGCACAGTCTCAGAATAGAGGGGCGTCCTCTTAGAATGGAGATGAAGAGAAATTTCTTTAGCCAGAGAGTGGTGAATCTGTGGAATTTTCTGCCACAAACAGCTGTGGAGGTCAAATCTTAATGTATATTTACGGCAGAGGTTGATGGATTCTTGATTGGTCAGGGCATGAAGGGATACTGGGAGAAGGCAGGAGATTGGGGCTGAGAGGAAAAGTGGATCAGCCATGATGTAATAGTAGAGCAGACTCGATGGGCCAAATGGGGTAATTCTGCTCCTATGTCTATTGGTCTTATGAAAACATACAGTGAAATGGATTGTTTGCTTAAACCAAGTGAGTGACGATAGTGCTGGAGGCAGAATAAGGTGTCGCCTCATTTCTGCTGCCCATCACGGCATGCTCACAGCTCACTAACCCTCACCAGCCCGAAGCATATGTCCTTGGCATGTGGGGGGAAACCCACGTGGACACAGGAGAATCTACAAACTCCCTACAGGAAGTCCTGGGAATCAAACACTGATCAGTGGTTGCTATGCTGTAATAGGGCTGGGCTAACTGTTATGCTACCATGTTGTCCAAGCAACTGGTCTACCAGCAATTAAATTCAGTTACGGTGTAGTCACTGGAAGAGCCAAACTGCGCATGTCAAGCTCACAGAATTTATTTAATAGTGACCAGATATTTATCCTTGGGTCTTGCTGTTTTTTCTTGCATGGGACAAGCACAAGCATTAAGGCCAGAATTCCTTTCTTCCTTGTGCTTCTATGATTTTTTTGGCTGTAGCACATTGGGAAAAAATGTCCAGCTTTGCTATGAACACTTCACCTGCTGATCTGCTGGGGTCGCCTATTGTGTCCAGTCCTCCTCTACTCTGGTGAGGTCTGTCGTAAATTGGGAGACTGTTTAGCTGAACACCTCTGTTCCATCCGCCAAAAGTGGAACTTCCTCGTGGCCAAACCTTTTAATTCCCATTTCCATTCCCGTACCGACATGTCGGTCCATTGCCTCCTCTTGTGTCATGATGAGGCCACCCTCAGGGTGGAGAAGCAACATCTTATATTCTGATCTGGATTGCCTCCAATCTGATGGCATGAATATTGATTTCTCCTGTCAGAGAGAAAAAAAATTCCCTTCCCCTCCCCTCTTCTATTCCCCACTCTGGCCACTTAACTCTTCTCATCTACCTATCACCTCCTCCTAGGTCCCCTCCTCTTTTTCTTTCTCCCATGGTCAACTCTCCCCTCCTATCAGATTCCTTCTTCTCCAGCCCTTCATCTTTCCTACCCACCTGACTCTACCTATCACCTTCCAACTATTCTCCTTCCCCTTCCCCCACCTTTTTATTCTGGTGTCTTCGCCGTTCTTTTCCAGTCCTGAAGAAGGGTCTCATCCTGAACTGCTGACTGTTCATTCATTTCCACAGATGCTGCCGGAACTGCTGAGTTCCTCCAGCATTTTGTGTGTGTCTGCTATGGAATATTCTTTCAATGAATGCACAAAGATATCGAGACATGGCATGGATATATGCAAGGAAGTAGTTGTTTCTGATCTGACCATGCCAAATATTCCAGATGCAGTCTCACCAGGGTCTGAGTTAATTGAGGAAATCATCTCACTCGGGCTTTTAAAGTGACAGTGCATCTCAGCAGAAATATCAGGCTGAGTATCTGAGATTGTCTGGACTCATTATTCAGCAGTATGTGAGAGTATCACTCTGCACATAAATAGGTTCTTTGTTAATCAATATCTTCACTGAAAAGTCTGCCGGTCTGTTTGTAGCATTGGTAGTGTGGCCGAGCGGTCTAAGGCGCTGGATTTAGGCTCCAGTCTCTCCGGAGTCGTGGGTTCGAATCCCACCACTACCAGTGAAATATTTTCTGGGTCAGCACAGCACTGCAAGCCTGCTTTCTATGTTCTTCCTCCAGTTTCCTTCCATAATTGGGGTTAATGAAATGTGGAAATCATCACTGATGCAGAACAACACATTTCACTCTATATTTCCATGTACATGTGAAGATTCAAGATTCAAGCTTATTTATCACACGTACATTGAAACATACAGTGAAATGTGTCATTTGCATTAACAACAAACACACACGAGGGTGTGCTGGGGACAGCACATGTTCACGTGTTGCCAAACATTCTGGGTGCCACAATGCTCAGCAGAACTACACAACGCAACAACACATACCAAAACAAAACAACAACAGCAAAACAAGCCCCGTTCCTCCCTCACACCCACACACATACACAGTCCTCTAACTCCAGGACAGGCTGTCTTCTTCAGCTTCCAGCGTCCAGCGGACTCAGACTCACAGATATTGGGTCTTTGACTACCCCAGTGGGCCGTCAGAGTGACAAAGTTAATCACAGAATAGACACGTCATGCTCTTTATGCCTGAATAACTCTCCAGTATTCAAAGCCCCTTTCACTGGCATTTTGCAATAGCTCTGAAATTGCCTTTGTTGCTTGCCTTTGCAATGGATTTACAGGCTGCTGAAATTAAATTTTTGTTTTGGTAACTGACATAATTGACTGCTTTCTACATTGATAAAGATTGTGTTCAGTAGTGAACATTTCTCCTCCAGCTACAATCTCAGTTGTGTTCACCACAAAACGACCTTGGATCTTGTTACACCTCTCCAACCACAAACCGCAGTGGTGGAGTGGCAAATAAAAAAATCCTCTTGCTTTCTTGGCGCCCACTTCCATTGACTGTAACTTTACATCTATGTGAAAAGGTCAGACTTGTAAGTCTGTCCTCACACAAACCAACTGTGTAGCAGGACTACTACCACCACTACTTCATTGACTCAGGCCTAGGGGGCCGGCGACTCTCCACTTCTCCCCCTCCCTCATCAGTGTGTTCAGTTCATCTACATTAGCCGCGCCGCTGTCTTCTAGGAGCGTGTTGACCATAGTCTTGGGAGGGCGCACAGGGTTCATCCTCCCGTGCTTGGGCACCCATATGATGACTAGGCTGGCAGGTAGCTCGGGGTGGCGTAGACAGTACCCCGCCAGTTGCAGTCCTCTCGCCTTGATTTTAGTGGTGAGTATTAGTAGGTTGTTATAGAGCTCGACGTTCATCATGTGCTGTTGCCAACTCACGTCAAGAGCCATCTGGAGCATTCGTGTATAGCAACCATCTAGAGACTTTCGCATCATCTTGGTGAGTGTCCATGTCTCGCTTCCGTACGTGAGAATGGACTCTATGTCTGCTATGAAAATCCACTTTTTAAGCTCGCTGGTCAGGTTCAACTTCCAGATTTCCTTCATGTTGTTCGTAGCCCTCCACGCCAGCACCTTCTGTATCTACAGACTCTACAGACTAACTAGCTTAAAGTTTGGAGTGAGGAGGTTAATAATAACCACTTCCCGGTAATTCCCATTCCCGTTCCAACATGTCGGTCCAGGGCCTCCTCTTGTGCCAAGATGTGGCCACCCTCAGGATGGAGGAAAGGGGGAGCAGTACCTCATACTGCGTCTGCATAGCCTCCAACCTGATGACATAAATATTGATTTTTTTCTTCCGGTAAACGAATACCCCCCACCCCCCAACCCCCACTCTGACTTTTTAACTTCTTTCCACTTCCCTATTCCCTCCCCTGGGTCCCCTCCTCCTTCCCTTTCTTCTATGGCCCACTCTCCTCTCCTATCAGATTCCTTCCTCTCCAGCCTTTACCTCTATTGCTTCACATATCACCTTCCAGCCAGCCTCCATCCCTCTCTCCCTCCCCACCCACTCCACAACACCTTTTTATTCTGGCATGTTCCCACTTCCTTCTCAGTCCTGAAGAAGAGCCATGGCCCAAAATATCGACCATCTATTCATTTCCATACATGCTGCCGGGCCTGTTGATTTCCTCTAGCATTTTCTGTATTGCTTTATATTTAAACGACTTGGATGAAAACCTGGGCAGAATCAAAATCCGATTTATTATTCCTGACTGACCTGACATGGAATTTGCTGCTTTGCAGTGGCAGTATAGTGCAAAGACATAAAAAGTTTATAAATTAAACTTTTAAATACAATATAAATAGGCATCCGTTAGTCTAGTCCATGAATTTGCGCCTTGGAAGGTTTCCAGGGCGCAGGCCTGGGCAAGGTTGTATGGAAGACTGGCAGTTGCCCGTGCTGCAAGTCTCCCCTCTCCACGCCACCGATGTTGTCCAAGGGAAGGGCACTAGGGCTGATACAGCTTGGCACCGGTGTCGTCGCAGAGCAATGTGTGGTTAAGTGCCTTGCTCAAGGACACACACGCTGTCTCAGCTGAGGCTTGAACTAGCGACTTTCAGATCACTAGACCAATGCTTTAACCACGCACAATTTATATAAATAAATACAGTATGAAGTAAGGAATAACCAGAATACCCCATGCAAGGCTTATTGAGAAAGTAAGGAGCCATGGGATCCAAGGGGGCATTGCTTTGTGGATCTAGAACTGGCTTGCCCACAGAAGGCAAAGAGTGGTTGTAGATGGGTCATATTCTGCATGGAGGTTGGTGACCAGCGGTGTGCCTGAGGGATCTGTTTTGGGACCCCTGTTCTTTGTGTTTTTTATAAATGATCTGGATGAGGAAGTGGAGGGATGGGTTAGTAAGTTTGCTGATGACACAAAGGTTGGAGGTGTTGTGGATAGTGTAGAGGGCTGTCAGAGGTTGCATTGGGACATCGATAGGATGCAAAACTGGGCTGAGAAGTGGCAGATGGAGTTCAACCCAGATAAGTGTGAGGTTGTTCATTTTGGTAGGTCAAATATGATGGCAGAATATAGTATTAAAGGTAAGACTCTTGGCAGTGTGGAGGATCAGAGGGATCTTGGGGTCTGAGTCCATAGGACACATAAAGCTGCTACGCAGGTTGACTCTGTGGGTAAGAAGGCATACGGTGCCTTGGCCTTCAACAATCGTGGGATTGAGTTTAAGAGCCGAGTGGTAATGTTGCAGCTATATAGGACCCTGGTCAGACCCCACTTGGAGTACTGTGCTCAATTCTGGTTGCCTCACTACAGGAAGGATGTGGAAACCATAGAAAGGGTGCAAAGGAGATTTACAAGGATGTTGCCTGGATTGGGGAGCATGTCTTATGAGAATAGGTTGAGTGAACTCGGCCTTTTTTCCTTGGAGCGACAGAGGACGAGAGGTGACCTGATAGAGGTGTATAAGATGATGAGAGGCATTGATCGTGTGGATAGTCAGTGGCTTTTCCCCAGGGCTGAAATGGCTAGCACGAGAGGACATAGTTTTAAAGTGCTTGGAAGTAGGTACGGAGGAGATGTCAAGGGTAAGTTTTTTATACAGAGAGTGGTGAATGCGTGGAATGGGGTGCCAGCGGCGGTGGTGGAGGTGGATACGATAGGGTCTTTTAAGAGACTCCTGGATGGCTACATGGAGCTTAGAAAAATAAAGGGCTATGGGTAAAGTCTAGGTAGTTCAAAGGTAGGGACAACATGTTCAGCGCAGCTTTGTAGGCTGGGGCCTGTATTGTGCTGTAGGTTTTCCCATGTTTTTTCTATGTTTTCTCTGTTTCTCTTTTTCTCTGATAAAGACTAAGGAGCATGTGGTAGACCTGAGGAGAGCTAAGGTACCGGTGACCCCTGTTTCCATCCAGGGGGTCAGTGTGGACACGGTGGAGGATTACAAATACCTGGGGATACGAATTGACAATAAACTGGACTGGTCAAAGAACACTGAGGCTGTCTACACGAAGGGTCAGAGCCGTCTCTATTTCCTGAGGAGACTGAGGTCCTTTAACATCTGCCGCACAATGCTGAGGACGTTCTACGAGTCTGTGGTGGCCAGTGTGATCATGTTTGCTGTTGTGTGCTGGGGCAGCAGGCTGCGTGTAGCAGACACCAACAAAATCAACAAACTCATTCGTAAGGCCAGTGATGTTGTGGGGATGGAACTGGACTCTCTGACGGTGGTGTCTGAAAACAGGATGCTGTCCAAGTTGCATGCCATCTTGGACAATGTCTCCCATCCACTACATAATGTACTGGGTGGACACAGGAGTACATTCAGCCAGAGACTCATTCCACCGAGATGCAACACTGAGCGTCATAGGAAATCATTCCTGCCTGTGGCCATCAAACTTTACAACTCCTTCCTTGGAGGGTCAGACACCCTGAGCCAATAGGCTGGTCCTGGACTTATTTCATAATTTACTGGCATAATTTACATACTACTATTTAACTATTTATGGTTCTATTACTATTTATTATTTATGGTGCAACTGTAACGAAAACCAATTTCCCCCGGGATCAATAAAGTATGACTATGACTATGTTTTAGCAGGTGATACCAGAACTAGGGGACATAACCTCAATATTTGGAGAAATAGATTTAGGATGTAGATGAAGAGAAACTGCTTTTCCCATAGAGTAGTGAATCTGCGGAATTCTCTGCTCAGGGAAGTAGTCGAGGCTGCCTCATTAAATATATTTAAGACACAATTCGATAGGGTTTTGCATAGTAGGGCAAGAGGCAGGTAGGCGGAGCTGAATCCACAGTCAGATCAGCCATGATTTTATTTTACAGCCAAGCAGGCTCAACGGGACAGATGACTGACTCCTGCTCCTAGTTTTTACGTTCTTAAATGGACAATCAGCTTTTCCTGCTGAGAACTTTCATCAGAACGCTGATGTAGGAAAAGATTTAAAAGATGAGCTTTATTTGTCATATGTGCATTGAAACATACAGTGAAATGCACGGTTTGTGGCAACGAACAACACATTGTTCTGGGGCAGCCCTCAACTGTTGCCACACTTCTGTTGCCAACATGGCATGCCCACAACTTACTAACCCAATCCTGTTGTCTTTGTGGAAGGAAATCGGACTTAAGGGGGACTTTTGCACACAGAGGGTGTGAGTGTATGGAATGAGCTCCCAGAGGAAGTGTGAGGCAGGTACAATAGTATCATTTACGAAGCACTTGGACAGGTACGTGAAGGGGTGGGGCTTGGAGCGATATGGGCCGAATGCAAGAAATTGGAACTAGCTGGTTGGTTACTACGATCAGCATGGACTGGATGGGCCAAATGGCTTGTATCTGTACTGTATTGCTCTACAAAATACATGTATTGTGTGTGGAATGAACTGCCTGAGAAGATGGTTGACACACGTGCACCAGATTCAAAATCAGGTTTACTATCACTGACGTATGTGGTCAGATCTGTTGTTTTGCGGCTGCTGTATAGTGCAATATATAATAATACTACGAATTACAATAAGGAATGTATACAAGATAAATAAGTAGTGCAAAAAGAGAGTAAAAAGTAGTGATGTGGTGTTCATGAATTCAACAATGTTGAAAGTGTACACGAATGGGAGGGTTTTGCAGAGATAGGGGACAGTCATGGGCGGTGGGTCAGCATCAAACAGTTGAGCCAAAGAACCCATTTTCATGCTGTATGACTTTAATCCTTCGTATGAGAAAGTGGAACTGAGGGGAAACTCAGCCATGATCCTATTGAGTGACAGGACAGGTGGGAAGGCTGCTTCCAACTCCAGTGTTATGGATGAAGGGCAGAGAGGTACCTGACTGACGTATGTAAGGGTGGACCTGTGCACGTCGGTCCAGGTGTCGGCCTCGGCCCGAGACGTGGACTGTTTATTTCCCTCCTAAGCCGCTGAGTTCCTTCAGCATTTTGTCTGCGTTTCTGTGGATTTCCAGCACCATTTTGTGTTGATGTACACTGTTACCTGTTTGGGTGCCGACAAATGTGCTGAGTGATCTAACCGAGTAGGCTTGCTGGGTTCAAACACATCTTTGCATTATATTTCCAAAGCATCTAGAATCAAATAGACAGGTTAAGGATTAAAGACTAGCTTTATTTGTCACATGTAACATTGAGAATTACAGAGAAATGTGTTGTTTGCGTCATGATCAACACAGTCCAAGGGTCGCCGCGCTTCCCGCGCTCATGGCCACAGGCTGCTCACCCTAATCCATCTGCCTTGGGCTGTGGGAGGAAACCGGAGCACCCGGAGGAAACCCACGTAGTCACAGGGAGAACGCACAAACTCCTTACAGACAGTGGCAGGAATGGAACTCCGGTCACTGCTTCTGTAAAGTGTTACACTAACCGCTACACTACCATGCTGCTCCAAAAGAATAGTGCACACACTGCACCATTATAATTTATTTATTACTTCCTGAATTAAATGACCAACTTAAACAAATGAAAAAACCCGACAATTTCAACTACAATAAATCGACGACTGCATTGGTGCTGCTTCCTGCACTTGTGCTGAGCTCATTGACTTCATCAACTTTGCCTCCAACTTCCACCTTGTCCTCAAATTTACCTGGTCCATTTCCAACACCGCCCTTCCCTTTCTCGATCTCCCTGTCTCCATCTCTGATATCTTTTATAAACCCACTGACTTTCACAGCTACCTGGACTGTACCTCTTCCCATCCTGTCACTTGTAAAAACACCATCCCCTTCTCTCAGTTGCTCTCTCTCCGCCACATCTGCTCTCAGGATGAGGCTTTTCATTCCAGAACGAAGGAGATGTTATCCTTTTTCAAAGAAAGGACTTTCCTTCCTCCACCATCAACGCTACCCTCAACCGCATCTCTTCCATTTTATGCATGTCCGCCCTCACCCCATCCTCCCGCAACCCACCAGGGATAGGGTTCCTCTTGTCCTCAGCTACCAACCCACTAGCCTGAGTGTGTAGCACATACTTATTGCTATCTTTGCCATCTCCAGTGAGATCCCACCACCAAGCACATCTTTCCCTCCCCTGTCCACTTTCTGCTTTCCACAGGGATGGCTCCCTATGCGACTCCCTTGTCCATTTGTCCCTCCCCACTGATCTCCCTCCTGGTACTTGTCCTTGCAAGCAGAACAAGTGTCACAGCTGTCCTTACACCTCCTCCCTCACTACCATTCAGGGCCCCAAACAGTCCTTCCAGGTGAGGCAACAGTTACCTGTGTGTCTGTTGAGATCATCTACTGTATCCGGTGCTCCCGGTATGGCTGCCTGTATATCGGTGAGACCCGGCATAGATTGGAAGGATGCTTCGCCGAGTTTCTACGCTCCATCTGTCAGAAAAAGTGGGATTTCCCAGTAGCCACCCATTTCAATTCTACTTCCCATTCCTATTCCAACGTGTCAGTCCGTGGCTTCCTCTACTGTCGCGATGAAGCTACACTCAGGTTGGAGGAACAACACCTTATATTCCATCTGGGTAGCCTCCAACCCGATGGCATGAAAACTGATTTCTCAAACTTCCAGTAATTGACACCCCCTGCCCCCCTCTCTCCATTCCCCATTCCCATTTCCCTCTCTCACCTTATCACCTTACCTGCCCATCACCTCCCTCTGGTGCTCCTCCCCGTTCCCTTTCTTCCCTGGTCTTCTGTCCTCTCCTATCAGATTCCTCCTTCTTCAGCCCTTTATCTCTTTCACCTATCAGCTTCCCAGTGCTTTACTTCTCCCTCCCCTTTTCCCGGTTTCACCTATCCTCTACCAACTTGTACTTCTTTCCCCCCTCCCCCAATCTTCTTAATCTGACTCTTCATCTTTTTTTACCAGTCCTGATGAAGGGTCTTGACCTGAAAAGTCGATTGTACTCTTTTCCATAAATTCTGCCTGACCTGCTGAGTTCCTCCAGCATTTTGTGTGTGTTACGACAATAAGTGAATGCATTCATCTACAGACTTCCATAATATTAAAGAATCAGAATCAGGTTTGTTATGAAATTTGTTGGTTTACGGCAGCAGTACAGAAACATGAAAAGATTACTGTAAGTTACAATACGAAATATAAAAATTAAATAGGTAATGCAAAAATAGGGAAAAATACTAAGGAAGTGTTCATGGGGTCAATGTCCATTCAGAAATCGGATGGCAGAGGGAAAGAAGCTGTTTCTGAAACAATGTGTGTGTCTTCAGGCTCCTCCCCAACGGTAACAATGAGGAGAGGGTATGTCCTGCGTGATGGGGGTCCTTAATGCTGGATGCTGCCTTTTGAATGTGTCCTCAATGCTGGGGAGGCTAATGCCCATGATGGAGCTGCTTGAGTTTACCACTTTCTGCTGACTTTTCCAGTCCTGTGCAGTGGCCTCTCCATGCCAGACAGTAATGCAATCAGTTAGAATTCTCTCCAGCAGTACAGCTGCATGTGTCTTTGGTGCCATACCAAGTCTTCCCCAATTCCTAATGAAATTGCCCATTGCCGTGCCTTTTCCATAATTGCATCGATATGTTGGGCCCAGGATTGATCCTCAGAGATGCTGACACCAAGGAACTTGAAACTGCTCACTCTTTCCACTGCTGATCCCTCAATGAGGACTGGAGTGTGTTCCCTCGACTTCCCCTTCCTGAAGTCCGCAATCAATTCTTTGTCTTATTGATGTTGAGTTACAACCTAATGCAGTTTTTTTGTGAAAAGTGATATGGGTCAAGTCGAGCTAGCTTAGATGGAAGTCTTGGTTAGTATGGACCAGTTGGGCTGAAGGGCCTGTTTTCCCGCAAAGTGATTGTATATTAATGGTGAGTTTGGAAAGGTAAATCTTTGAATCTAGCACTTCTATGTGCAGATGATTTAAAGTTACCCTTCGGTCTGTTCCCAAACTGATCAATCTCCTTACGGAAGGACGCTACATGGGGCAGAATTTTTGCAGTTTTGCAGAAAGCCCATTTGTTTTGCAACAGTGCTAAGTACCTGTTGTAAAAATTGAGAAATATTATTTGCCCTGCAGCCCCAAGTATATCAGTTATTTATTTAAATTAAATAAGTAGTGTGAAAAGAGAGCGAGAATAGTTATCACCAAAGGTCAGGATTGAACTGGAGTCTTCGGCACAGACAGACAGTGGCTCTACCCAAAGTACGTGCTCCCCATGACTGTGTGGGACATGAAAATTCAAAGTTCAATGTTCAAAGTATATTTTTTCATTAAAGTATGTATACATTATACAACCTTAAGATTCATCTCCTTGCAGGTAGCCACAAAGCAAAGAAACCCAATAGAACACACTAAAAAAAGACCATCAAACACCTTATGTACAGAGAGAATGAAAACAAAGTGTGCAAACTGTAAAAGTAAGCAAATGGCATTCAGAACTGAAGTTCATGAAGGGAGTCCACAATGACAAAGCAGCTGATTCGGGAGCCCATTACTGCAGGCCGTGGCCTCGGTTCAGCATAGAAACAAATAAACCTCATGGAGCGGTGAGCTGATCTGGCCCCTCCCTTGCCTCCAGCCCTGACACCCTGACCCTTTCAATCTGGCCTGGTGCTTAAATCATCCAAACCTGGGGTGGTTCCTTGCTCTCGGACCTGGGCACTTTGATACACTCTCTGGCTACTCTGCTGGTGAAGGTTTGCTGATAAAGGGTCTTGGCCTGAAACATCGACTGTTAATTCTCTCCATAGACATTGCTTGATCTGCTGAGTTCCTTCAGCATTTTGTGTGTGTGTGTGTGTTGCTCCAATTAAATCCTCTGGATTACTGGCCCAGTAACATAATTACCAGGTCCAACAGAGGCAACCAGCATTTTAACAGGCAAAGGAACCTCATCACCTGCCCTTCAGGTGTGTTTCCTGTGTGGGAGGAAACCCGGTTCCCCTCAGAACCATTGATCAGTGGTAATTAGTGTCTCCTTTCACTTGTAGCTGAGGCTTTGCACAGAAATGAGATTAAACTGCAATTAAAGCCATTTCAGGCACTCTGATGAACTCTGACGGGGTTCCAGATGGCTGTCTGCCAGAGTCGAAAGCCTCACTTCAGTCAAATTAATGTTGGAGGTCCTTGTGTTTAATGTAGCTGCAGCTGCCTGCAGGTAGACGCCAGGCCTCTTTAGTCACTGGAGGACTTCACAGGAATACTGCCACCACTGTAATGTCAGAACTGAGGCGGCTAATTCAGGAATAGTACAGTCCTCCAAAAAGCAGGAAAGACAATCGGAATCAGAATCAGGGTTATTGTCACTGACATACAGCACAATGCAAGGCATAAAAATGACTATAAATTACAACATGAATAAATAGATAGGTATTTTAATAGATAGATAGATGGAGAGATAGATTCTATATAGATAGATGAACAGATGATCATGGGTTCAAGGACCATTCAGAAATCTGATGGAAAAGGGGAAGAAGCTGTTCCTGAATTACTGAGTGTGTGCCTTCAGGCACCTGTACCTCCTCCCTGACGGTTGCAATGAGAGGGGGGCATGTCCTAGGTGGTGAGTGTCCTTAATGGTGGATACCACCTTCACGAGGCACAGCCTTTTGAAGATGTTTGCCTCAGGAGTATACTGATCAAAAATAGTTTCAGACGATCTTGCATATTGGTAAATTAAGTTACTAAATTAAGGTTGTCATAGTTGGGGGTGGTAATGGAGACAAGCTCCCACTACCTAGTAAATGCTCCCAATGTCATGTGTCTCTAACAGCCTCTGACAACCAAGTCCAGCTCCTGGCCTTCACGTGTGGCTTAGCTACCAGGCCTGACGGAACCGTTTTTACTGACAGGAGAAGGGGCAAAGGTGGGTTAATGGTGCCTTAAAACCAGTCGCTTTGGGCAGATAGGGCTCATCAGTTCATCCACAAGAAGGAAAATGCTGATCTCAAACCTCTGCTTCCTTGCGGCTATACCCACTCACGGGGAAGGCTTTGTGAGCAAATCCTGAGGGAAAAATTCGTGGCTGGAGTTCCTAAGGCAATCCTGCACTGAGTTCAACACTGACTAGCAACTCCTGCAACAATTTCTGCCACTGTCTGTAAGGAGTTTGTACATTCTCCCCATTACCACCTGGATTTCCTCGGGGTGCTTTGGTTTCCTCCCACGTTCCAGAAATGTACAGATTAGTAGGCGAATTGGTTTTTTGGGTGCAATTGGGCTTGTTAGGCCAGAAGGGCCTGTTGCTGTAGTGTATCTGTAAAGCCAGAAAGTGGAACGCAGGCAGACAATCAGCTGCAAGGGCCCATGATGACAGACATCCCACCTCTCCGGGAAGTTCCGGGAGTCTCCCGCATTTCGATAGTGGCTTCCTGACGCCCGGAAATTACATACAATATCCCGGAAATAGATTTTTTTTGAGAGGGAGAGCGAGCATCCTGATTGGTCTCTCTTCGTGCTAAGAGTGGTCCCCATCCACCGGGCCGCAAGGAAACGTTATGATTTGGCGATATGAGTCATTTGCACCTTTCCTCATTCCCTGTCACGCACTGCTGAGCTCGAACGCACGCGAGGTCATTACGCACGCGTCATCCGTGTCAGCGCGGGAAGGAGATCAGCTCCTCGAGCTTGCAAATGACGACGGGGGGGGGGCCTGACATAACATCTCTGCCGGCATTCTGGATCAAAGTCAAGGCTGAATATCCTGAGATAGCCACGAAAGCACTGGAAACGTTGCTTCCATTTCCAACATCATATTGCTGCGAAGTGGAGTTTTCTGCAATGAATGCAACGAAAACCAAATTGCGGAATAGACTGGACATAAGGAACCCCCTTCGAGTATCGCTGTCTCCCCTCACCCCTCGATGGGACCGTCTTGTTGCAGGGAAACAAGCCCAGGGCTCCCACTGATTCAGCGATATTGGTGTGTTGCAATGGTTTTATATGTTCATACAAGGAAAATAAGTGCTGTGTGTTTAATATCCAAACGTTATTTAAAATGTTATGATGCTATTGACTTATCACCTATATTCCGGCCGTGATTAACACTCCCCCCCCACCGCCCCCGGTCGGCCGGTCCGCAAGAATATTGTCAATATTAAACCGGTCTGCGGTGCAAAAAATGTTGGGGACCCCTGCTAAGTAGACGTATCAGTTTTCTCTGTGGGCGGGCTTTACAGTCGACCTCAAAAATAATGACAGTGTTGCTCACTGCACTGTTTGCAACAGTGACTTTTCTATTGCCCATGGTGGGTTAAGATGTAAAAGACATTGTTGAGGTGAGTTTAACAGGTGTCATTCGTTCATTAGCATAGCTAACGTTATTTAAACTAGCTGGCTGGCTGCTAAGGAGCTACTCTATTGATGTCCTACGTGATGAGGCCAAACTCCCTGTAGACTTGCTTAAAGTTGTAATAGAATAAACATAATATAAGTACATATTTTAATGTCACATTTTCTGCATATACCCAATTTGGTTTACAGATCAGACAAAATAACAAAATCACTAAACAAAGTATTACATACACCCTTGGAGGTCGATGGGGTGGGGGGGAGGGGTGATATGGGGTTGCGGGGGGTGGGGGTGCTACCTCCCTGAAATGGTGGTGATACCTCCCTGAAATGACTTTTTGCAAGGTGGGTTATCTGTGATGAGGTAGATTGTGAAGTCAGGAGTCTACCTTATTGTACTGTGGAACTGTTCAATCGTCTTACAGCAGTGGGTTAGAAGCTGTCCGTGAGCCTGGTACTTGCCTTCAGGCCTTTGTATCTTCTGCCTGGTGGGAGAGGGGAGAAGAGAGAGTCCCCAGGGTGGGAGGGGTCTTTGGTTATGCTGACTGCTTTACTGAGGCGGTGGGACGTGTGGACAGACCCCATAAGAGGAGAGGCTGTTTTCTGTCACATGCTGAGCTGTGCCCACAATTCTCTTGTGGTCATAGTGTCTCTACCAAGATGGGGTGCATCCAAATCTACACAGCAGAGTGGATGGTGTCACTGGTTTTACTTAAAATAAGACCAGACAGATGGGGCAGTTAAGCATGCTTCGTGGTAACCTTGGTAGATTTGACTAATTTGATTGTAGATGAATGGTTTATAATTAACTCTCCTCCATTCACTGCTTTTTTTCCCCTGATAAAATTGTCTTGCTTTAACTGGTAGAAGTTCCTGTTGTTTTTGTTCAATAGTTTATTTGATAGGTTAATAGATTAATGATTCAAGATTATTTAGCGTAATTTCCAGTACACAGGTGTAAAGGAGAATGAAATAATTGTTACTCTGGATGCAATGCAGCATCAAAAAAACACAAAAAGATAATAAACACAATAATAAAAAAACACAATAAATATAAACGTATAAGATAGCTTAAATGCATAGATTGATAGACACAGGAATGTCTGTACATAAGGTGACTCTGACGGGGAATAATAAATTAGTGGTGATGGAGTGCACCACAATAGACTATGCTGTACAATAATCATCAGACCGTGGGGCCCATACTAATCTCCACCACCGGTTCATCGGTCAGCAGAGGCAGTGCACAGTCCAACAAACAGTGCAAATGATTGTCTTAGATGTTTTCTCTTGTGATCGCAAGACTCTGTTGGACATTGGTAACGTCGGGTTCACTGGTTCATTGGCAAGACGGACGGCAGGGGAACTGTGTATCTTGTTCACTCTGTGGAAGGCAAGCTGGATTGTGTTTGTCTGCATCTGCACTAGCACATGATGAGGAACTGCTGCATACTTGTTCTTGCAGAAACATGGCTCCAGGACAACATCCCATGCACCACCAATCTACAGACCATGACACTCAGGATCATGAGCTATATATTTTTTGAGTCTGTATGTTTTTATTTCTGCTATAATAATTATAGGTGCTATAAGTGTAGTGTGCTGTGGGTGACTGTTAGTTCTGTGTTTTCCACCTTCGCCCCAGAGGAGCCCTGTTTGGTTTGGCTGTTTTCACGTGTATGGTTGATTGACAATTAAACTTGAAACTTAAATATTCTGCGTCCAGAATTGATGGTTATCCGACAATGATGGTCGTTCTTGTGCAGATCTGCTATGGACCTGAAGGTTGCTGTGGAGTCCAAATCTTGGGCAGCAAACTCATTCACAGTGAGGACAGAGGAACTGTCCTGATTCCGTTGAAGGAATTACTGCCGCAGCCTCCCATCGCTCTCGGGCAGCCAACAGTCGTACCAAGTCATGCCATCCAGTCTGGTCTTGTGCACACTGTTCCAGCTGCTTTGGAGCGAGTCCAGCATACTACTCAATGTTTGGATGGATACTTAAGCACTGCGCCGAATCAGAAAGGTGAGATACGGGCCGAATCAAGGCGGTAGAGTCCAGGCACCAGAGCGGATCGAGGCGACTGAACCCCAGTGCTTGGATGGAGATTTAAATGTGGTGCCAGATTGAAAAGATCATGGCGGAGGGGCCTGAGGCAGGGGACAGACTGGTTCAGATCGCTGCTGCACCAAGTTTACTCAGCTCTGCACTGAACTGTGCTGAACTACAGGACCCTCTTGCGGACTTCGGTTCAGAACGCTATTTGCTTGCAGGTTTTTTCCCTCTGCACATTGGATGTTCAACAGTCTTTTTTTAATATATGAGTTCTTCTGGGTTTCTTTGTTTTGTGGCTGCCTGTTAGGAGTCCAATCTCAGGGTTGTATAATGTCTACATACTTTGAATCTTTGAATATGCGATGTTAGCTTTCACACAATCTTTGAACCTCTTGCCAGCCTACCTTGGTTCCTCTTGCCCAGAGGTAGCACAGCGCACCATACGGTAGCTGCTTGAGGATTCCAGAGTCCTCTATGTGTATGACATGTCCTGTCCATTGAAGCTGGGCTTTCAGGATCATGGCTTGATGCTCGTGTCGAGGGCCTCCAGCTTTGTGACTTGCTTCTGCCAGCAGATGCCAAGGATCAAGCTCAGACAATAAAATCTTACAATAAGCCTGGCTTAAGCTGAGCTCGCAACTAGCGTACGGCTTTCTTAGACAACTTATTCATTCTTCTATGAGGACCACTTGTCCTGACTGAGTGGTGCCAGGAACTCGGAGTGGTACTCAGCTCAGCACACTTTGATGTTTCCTTCAGGTCCTCAGTGCTCAGACGCAGATTAATATTGGCTGAACCACAAACTGACTTGGTCCTGAAACTGGCAGTGACCCAAAGGCATCGGTTCTGGGTATCTGGCACCACTCAGGCGGGATAAGAGGTCCTCGTTGTGAAAGATTAAATGAAAGGATGTCTAATAAAGCAGTTCGCTAGCTCTGAGCTTAGTTTAAGCCAGGTTTATTGTCATATGCACTGGTGCAATGAAAATCTTACTTGCCGGAGCATCACAGATAAATAGTGTAGTGGTTAGTGCAACACTTTATTGCTCCAGGGCCTGGAAGATCAGGGTTCAATTCCAACCTATGTCAGTAATGAGTTGGTATGTTCTCAGGGGGCTGTGGTTCCCCCCCCACATTCCAAAGATATACAGGTTAGGGTTAGTAAGTTGCGGACACACCAGAAGCACGACAACACTTGCAGGCTTCCCCCTGCACATCCACAGATTGTGTTGCTTGTTGATGCAAACAATTCATTTCACTCTGTTTTGACGTACATGTGACAAGCAAAACTAATGGAAGGACAAACCAAGGTAGAACATACAGGGTTAATGGTAAGGCCCTGAGGAGTGCAGTAGAACAGAGGGATCTGGGAATACAGATACAAAATTCCCTAAAAGTGGCGTCAGGTAGACAGGGTTGTAAAGAGAGCTTTTGGTACATTGGCTTTTATTAATCAAAGTATTGAGTATAAGAGCTGGAATGTTATGATGAGGTTGTATAAAGCATTGGTGAGGCCGAATCTGGAGTATTGTGTTCAGTTTTGGTCACCAAATTACAGGAAGGATATAAATAAGGTTGAAAGAGTGCAGAGAAGGTTTACAAGGATGTTGCCGGGACTTGAGAAACTCAGTTACAGAGTACCAGCCAGGAATTTAGTTACTGACCCTCTCCACCTCTGATCCCTTGAAGAGGACTGGCTCATTGACCTCTCGTTTCCCTCTCCTGGTCTATGATCAGTTCCTTGGTCTTGCTGACTTTGAGTGAGTGGTTGTTGTTATGACACCACTCAGCCAAATTTTCAGCCTCTCTGTACGCTGATTCATCACCACCTTTCATATGGCCCACAACTGTGCTGTCATCAGCAATTATGTACATGGTGTTGGAGCTGTACTAGTCACAGGTGCAAAGTAAGTAGAGCAGGGGGTAAGCACACAGCCTAGTGGTGCACCTGTGCTGATGGAGATTCCTCTTCCTCTTTCTCTGGCAGTTCATTCCAAATTCTGACCACTCTCTGTGAGAAAGAAGTGCCCTTTTGACTTACTCCTTTTTTAAAACCCATGCCCTCTTGATTTCCCCTTCCCTGGGGAAATGACTGTATACACTCTCCCTATCCTATGATATATCTCTATAAGATCACCCCTCAGACTCCTATGCTGCAAGGAACAAAACCCTAGCCTGCCCAACCTCTTGCTTTAACACAAAATCCTTGAGTCCTGAGTTGTAGGACGTCTCCTCCTCCTCCTCCTCCTCCTCCTCCTCCTCCTCCTCCTCCTCCTCCTCCCCCTCCTCCCCCTCCTCCTCCTCCTCCTCCTCCTCCCCCTCCTCCTCCTCCCCCTCCTCCTCCTCCTCCTCCTCCTCCTCCCCCTCCCCCTCCTCTCCCCCCCCTCTTTCTTTTCTCCTCTTCTTCTTCTATTTCTGGCTGTTTAGACACATCTAGGTGTATTACAGCCCTCCGCAGGATGTATAATTAATTATAGAACTTCAAGGAACTCAAATACAACCTAGTCTCACGTATAAACTGAATGATAGACTCTTCAATCAGATGTTGATTCTCTTGATGGCCAAACAAAGATTTAATAGAAAACCAAAATAAATTTAAGCCAGATAGCCTCTTGAACAGCATGCTTCTTTCAATTTTGTATCGATTACAGCTCAGCAAAACATGCTGGACTGTCTCTGGACTACCACAGTCACATAATCCAGTAGGATGCTTTCCTATTATCCTTAAATAATAGTTTAGCCCACAATGCCCCAACCTAAGTCTTGTAAATTTCACCATATCTCTATGACTTAAAAGGTAACAGTCTGAGACCTTTTTAACTAGTGGGTGACTAGAAAAATAATGCCTACCCCTTAATTCATTTTTCCAATCCTCCTGCCATTTCTCCTCTATACCTTTTTTAATCCTGCTTCTCAATTCTGCTCTGCCTAGGGGAACTCTAATTTCTACTTGCCTGCTCTGTAAGGAAGACTTTGCAATGCCATCCACAATTTCATTTCCCTCCACCCCAGCATGCCCAGGTATCCATGAAGATCTAACTGCACAACCCATCTTCCCTACTCTAAACAACACTGAGAGAGAGTTGTAGGACTGTTGAGTCAATCTCTTTATGAAACTATGCTCAGTAGCACTTTATTAGGTACACCTGTACACCTTATTAATGCAAATATCCTATCAGCCAATCGTGAGGCAGCAACTCAATGCAGATTTGGTCAAGAGATTCCGTTGTGTTTTAGGCCAAACATCAAAATGGGGAAGGAATGTGATCTAAGTGACTTTGACTGTGGAATTATCATTGGTGCCAGACGGGGTGGTTTGAGTATCTCAGAAACTGTTCATCTCCTGGGATTTTCACATATAACACCCTCTGAGGTTTACAGAGAATGGCGCAAAAAAATCCAGTGAGTGGGAGCTCTGGTGAAAATGCCTTGTTAATAAGAGAAGTCAGAGGAGAATGGCCAGACTGGTTCAAGCTGACAGGAGGCGATAATAACTCGATTAAGCACATGTTATAACAGTGTTGTGGAGAACAGAATGCCTGTACGCACAACACGTCGGACCTTGAAGTGGATGGGCTACAGCAGCAGAAGAACACAAATGTACAGTCAGTGGCCACTTTAGGTACAGGAGAAATGAATTTTCCATTGTAATGAATACTCTTCACCCTTCACCCACATGAATAAACTGCACTGAAGTGCCCATAGTGTATTCACGTAGCGAATTGCTTTACTTAACAAAGCATTTACAAATTCATTTATTTCTCAAATTAATTTTATTTATCACATGTATTTTGAAACACAGTGAATTGTGTCATTTGCGTTCACAACCGACACAACCTAAAGATGTGTTTGACTGTTTATTTCTCCCTATAGATGCTGCCTGACTTGCCAAGTTCCTTCAGCACTTTATGTGTGTTGTTCAAGAATTTGCAACAAACTGCACCCCTCCCTCTCGCTGTGGTGCGGCGTTGAGGGCTCTTTTAGCTCGTGCATAATACACAGACAATGTGGTGTTGGAAAGTTGTCCAAGCTAATGTCATGCATACACGAGGAATTCTGCAGATGCTGGAAATTCAAGCAACACACATCAAAGTTGCTGGTGAACGCAGCAGGCCAGGCAGCATCTCTAGGAAGAGGTGCAGTCGACGTGTCAGGCCGAGACCCTTCGTCAGGACTAACTGAAGGAAGAGTTGGTAAGAGATTTGAAAGTGGGAGGGGGAGGGGGAGATCCAAACTGATAGGAAAAGACAGGAGGGGGAGGGATGGAGCCAATGTCATGCATCCTGCCTCGTCTTACCCCACAGAACACCCTCCTGACCCAGCGCCCTTTATGGAGATCAGATACAGGTGTCCCCTACTTTTCGAACGTTCGCTTTATGAAACCTCACTGTTACGAAAGACCTACATTAGTACCCTGTTTTCGCTTTCAGAAGGTGTTTTCACTGTTACGAAAAAAATTCAGCGTGCGAAAAAAATCAGCGCGAGATAAAAAGCAGCGCGCACCCCGAGTAGCTGCTCTTCCCAGATTCGGAACGGCATTCTCGCCAGCGTTGCTTTAACACAAACCTGTGAGCAGTCGTTTGCAAGATGAGTTCTATGGTGTCGGAAAAGCCTGAAAGAGCTCGTAAGGGTGTTACACTTAGCGTAAAACTAGATATAATTAAGCGTTTCGATCGTGGTGAACGAAGCAAGGACAAAATGAGTCTGGCTTGTGGAAGCTGATGAAGATGATGTTGAAGAGGTTTTGGCATCCCATGACCAAGAACTGATAGATGAAGAGCTGATGCAATTGGAAGAGGAAAGGATAACAATCGAAACCGAATGAGTAATGATAAAGTACGACTTTAATTTTGAAAGGGTACGTAGGTTTAGGGGATATTTGCAAGATTCTTTGAGTCCTTACAAAGAACTGTATGATAGAAAAATGCGCGAGGCTCAGCAGTCAAGCAAGCCTTCCACATCAGCCACAGCAGAAGACGAACCTCGACCTTTGACATCGAGGCGAGCAGTCATAGGAAAAGATGAGCTGCCTGCCCTGATCGATGATGAGATGACACCCCCGTGTCCCACCACCCCAACACCCAGGCCGCAGACAGATACTGTACCAATTCGCGGAGAATGCAGCAGTAGCCGGGAGGCACACAGCACATCTTTAAGAAAAAAGCCGAAATAAGCATGCTAATTAATTAGGTGCTGCTCCACACGTAATTGTCGGCCCAGATCAGAGGCGATGCAATCGGCACTGATCTGGGCCGACAATTACGTGTTGGGCAGCACGTGATTAATTAGCATGTTTATTTCGGCTTTTTCCTTAAAAATGTGCTGGGTGCGTCCCGGCTACCACTGCACCCCTGCGTGCTTCGCAGCAATGTATCGGTTGGTGGCCCAGAGGGTGGGGGCCACTGCACCATCCAGCCTGCAACGACTCAGCCTAACACACCATCATCAGTGTGCTCTGCGCTGTCCCGATTCCAGTAAGTGATACTACACTGTACATACATTATTTCTACTTTATATCAGCTGTGTATTTTTACGTGTTATTTGGTATGATTTGGTAACTTCATAGTTTAAAGGTTACTGGAGAGAGTGTTTGCGCCGTGTTTTTGCCAGCTGCGCTTGCGTGAGATTTTCTGACGATGGCGCTTGCGTGAGATTTTCGCTACGGAGATCTGTGCCGGCAATGATTGTGGAAAAGTACTTCTACTTTATATAGGCTGTGTATTTATCATATCATTCCCGCTTTTACTATATGTTACTGTTATTTTAGGTTTTATGTGTTATTTGGCATGATTTGGTAGGTTATTTTTGGGTCTGCGAATGCTCTCAAAATTTTCCCATATAAATAAATAGTAATTGCTTCTTCGCTTTACGACATTTTGGCTTACGAACCGTTTCATAGGAACGCTCTACCTTCGGATGGCGGGGGAAACCTGTATTGCAACCTGGATGCTGTCCAGGGTCAATGCCTTGCAAAGAATCTCACTCAACTCATATATTCATGGGTTGATATAACATCTATAACATGGTAGATGAGCTGCCTGCCCTGATCGACGATGAGATGACACCCCCATATATAACATGGTAATGCAGGATACTCTTGACCAACTTTACCTGGTACTTGTAGGCTGGCGTGCTAATTTAACGGCTCACATAATGATCTTCTGCAGCCAGCTATAAGATGGAGCTTGATTCCTGCCGTTGTCTGTAAGGAAGTTGCACATTCTCCCTGTGACTGGGTAGAGTTCCTCTCGGTGCTTCTGTTTCCTCCCACATTCCAAATTCCAGGGTTAAAGTTCATGACCCTTGGGCATGCTATGTTGGCGCTGGAAGCATAGTGACACTTGTGGGCTGCCCTAGCACAATCCTTGCTGATTTTATTTAACGCCATTTCACTGTTTCTTTTGACAAAGAAATCTAATCATCTTCTGTTAGAGGAGGTGGTAAAATGAGATATAGTTAGTATGTTTAAGAGGCATTTAGACAGACTTTTACATAGGCAAGACACAGAATTATACATTTCCAATGTAGTCAAATGGGAATAAAATAATGGGCAAAAGGATTGGGATATGACATATAAAACTATTCTTTAAAAAATCTTATTTAATTTATTTACTTTTAATTAGAGACATAGAGTGGAACAGTCCCTTCTGGCCCAACGAGCTGCACCACCCAGCAACTCACCTATTTAACCCGAGCCTAATCACAGGACCACTTACAATGGCCAATTAACCTACTTACTGGGATGTCTTTAGACTGTGGGAGGAAACCAGGGCACCGGGTGGAAAGTGCATACGGGAAGGACGTAAAAACTTCTTAGAGATGGCGCCGGTGTTGAACTCGAAACTGGACTGTAATAGCATTGCTCTAATCGCTTTGCTACCATGGTGGCCCATGGCACGTCTACCATGTACTGTGTACAATGTGTATATCGTGTGGACCGTGACATGGGACGAATAAATTAATGGCTTGTCTTTACTCATTTGTGGACCTGTAACAGGGTAAAGAGACAAGAATATTTTAATGGAAAATAAAACACCTCTCTCGGCTCTCTCCTGTCTCGGCGAGGCTTGGCTGTTCAAAGGCAAGGGGCCAGGCAAAGGCAGAGACAAGTGACAACTCACTAATCTTCCCCCGGGCCGGGACTGATGAAGAAATGTGCGTGCCATATTGTGCGGGACTGTTTGGTCAGCCATGTGACAGATTAAAAGGAAGTACAAATAGCAACAGTCTCGGTGGTAGCTAAGGGCTGAGGCTGCGTGATTGGTTGCAGGGAGACTTTGCTACGTTTCCACAGGGGTAGCTGTGCCTCATTCCAGCACAGGGCACTGCGGGTCAAAGTCCTTTTATTTCCTATTTCCATAGGAAGCAATTGTTTTCTCCATAGGGGTTGGTATCTTTTTCAAAGCAATGCAGCTTCCCGACTTGAGGCCGAGGTTTGTCGCTGCACAACCCTTTTTGTGTCGCATTCTCTTGGCACATAACAGATGTTACGTGTTGTGGAGGCTTTGGAGAGGGTGCAGAAGAGGTTTACCAGGATGCTGCCTGGATAAAGTGTATGAACTCAGTAGAGAGGTTGGACAAGCCTTGGATTGTTCTCATCGGAGCGGCAGAGACCTGATAAGATTATGAGAGGCACAGATAGGGTAGATTTGATGCATTTCAAGAGTCAAGAATTAAGACTGTTTAATGACATTTCCAGTACTATAAAGAAGGTGAAATAATTCTTACTCCAGACCTGAGGCAGAGAGTTGTAAACTTAGTCAGCTCCATCATGGGCACTAGCCTTCACAGTATCCAGGACATCTTCAAGGAACGATGCCTCAGAAAGGTGGCATCCATCATTAAGGACCCCCATCACCCAGGACATGCCGTCTTCTCATCACTACCATCAGGGAGGAGGTACAGAAGCCTGAAGGCACACACTCAGCGATTCAGGAACAGCTTCTTCCCCTCTGCCATCAGATTTCTGATTGGGCAATTAACCCATGAACACTTTTTTTACTCACTACTTTTTTATTTCTATTTTTTCACTACATATTTAATTTAATTATATATATATATACTTGCTGTCATTCACAATTTTTTTCCTTTTATTATGTATTGCATCGTACTGCTGCCTGCAAAGTTAGCAAATTCCACAACATATGCTGGTGATATTAAACCTGATTCTGATTAAAAAACACACAATAAAACAAAGAATGCAGTGATAAAATGACACAATAAATATAACCATATAAGATAGCTGATATACATGGATTGAATGTATGTCCATAAAGTGACACTCGTACAGAAGTGTCTATACATAAGGTGACTCTGACAGGAAATGATAAAGTCGTGGTGGTGGTTGTATGCTTTAACATTTTGATGTACATGTGATAAATAAAACAAATCTTTTTCTTTAAAGACAGTCAGAAACTTTTTTTCTCCCCAAGCAGAAATAGTACAGTACATGCCCTTTGGTGCACGATGCTGTGCTGACCTTTTAACCTACTCTAAGGTCAATCTAACCCTTCCCTCCCACACAGCCCTCCATTTTTCTTTCATCCATGTGCCTATCTAAGAATCTTTTAAATGCCCCATGTATCTGCCTCTACCTCCACTTATGCAGGGCATTCCGTCCACACACCAATCTCTGTTTAAAAAAACTGCCTCTGATATCCCCTCTATACTTTCCTCCAATCACTTCAAAATTATGCCCCCTTGCCCCCTTGTTCATAAGATTATGGGAGTCATACACAAGGTGGATAGTCAGTATCTTTCTCCCAGAGTAGGAATGTCAAGTACTAGAGGACAAACACTTAAGTTAGAAACATAGAAACATAGAAAATAGGTGCAGGAGTAGGCCATTCGGCCCTTCGAGCCTGCACCGCCATTTATTATGATCATGGCTGATCATCCAACTCAGAACCCAGCCTTCCCTCCATACCCCCTGACCCCTGTAGCCACAAGGGCCATATCTAACTTCCTTTTAAACATAGCTAATGAACTGGCCTCAACAGTTTGCTGTGGCAGAGAATTCCACAGATTCACCACTCTCTGTGTGAAGAAGTTTTTCCTAACCTCGGTCCTAAAAGGCTTCCCCTCTATCCTCAAACTGTGACCCCTCGTTCTAGACCTCCCCAACATCGGGAACAATCTTCCTGCATCTAGCCTGTCCAATCCCTTTAGGATCTTATACGTTTCAATCAGATCCCCCCTCAATCTTCTAAATTCCAACGAGTACAAGCCCAGTTCATCCAGTCTTTCTTCATATGAAAGACCTGCCATCCCAGGAATCAATCTGGTGAACCTTCTTTGTACTCCCTCTATGGCAAAGATGTCTTTCCTCAGATTAGGGGACCAAAACTGCACACAATACTCCAGGTGTGGTCTCACCAAGGCCTTGTACAACTGCAGTAGTACCTCCCTGCTCCTGTACTCGAATCCTCTCGCTATAAATGCCAGCATACCGTTCGCCTTTTTCACCGCCTGCTGTACCTGCATGCCCACTTTCAATGACTGGTGTATAATGACACCCAGGTCTCGTTGCACCTCCCCTTTTCCTAATCGGCCACCATTCAGATAATAATCTGTTTTCCTATTTTTGCCACCAAAGTGGATAACTTCACATTTATCCACATTAAATTGCATCTGCCATGAGTTTGCCCACTCACCCAACCTATCCAAGTCACCCTGCATCCTCTTAGCATCCTCCTCACTGCTAACACTGCCACCCAGCTTCGTGTCATCCGCAAACTTGGAGATGCTGCATTTAATTCCCTCATCCAAGTCATTAATATATATTGTAAACAACTGGGGTCCCAGCACTGAGCCTTGCGGTACCCCACTAGTCACCGCCTGCCATTCTGAAAAGGTCCCGTTTATTCCCACTCTTTGCTTCCTGTCTGCTAACCAATTCTCCACCCACACCAATACCTTACCCCCAATACCGTGTGCTTTAAGTTTGCACACTAATCTCCTATGTGGGACCTTGTCAAAAGCCTTTTGAAAATCCAAATATACCACATCCACTGGTTCTCCCCTATCCACTCTACTAGTTACATCCTCAAAAAATTCTATGAGATTCGTCAGACATGATTTTCCTTTCACAAATCCATGCTGACTTTGTCCGATCATTTCACCGCTTTCCAAATGTGCTGTTATCACATCCTTGATAACTGACTCCAGCAGTTTCCCCACCACCGACGTTAGGCTAACCGGCCTATAATTCCCCGGTTTCTCTCTCCCTCCTTTTTTAAAAAGTGGGGTTACATTAGCCACCCTCCAATCCTCAGGAACTAGTCCAGAATCTAACGAGTTTTGAAAAATTATCACTAATGCATCCACTATTTCTTGGGCCACTTCCTTAAGCACTCTGGGATGCAGACCATCTGGTTGTGTTGGATTCTAATGGTTTAATCCAAGGTACTTTCAGAAATCAGGAAAGAGGCACAAAACTTGTTGCTTCATGATTAGTAAGCGCTAATAGGACAAAGAGAGAACGGAAAACAGACAGTGATAGAGGTCTAATAGTTGAAGAATGGGAGAGTCAAAAGATTAAAGGGACTAAGAGGCTGCTCTCTTATTGTACACAGGTAAAGAAAGTTCCATTCAAATTTGTATATGAGAGTTAACCAAAGAAAAAGCTCTTATTCAAATAATTCATCACCAAGAGAACTTTCCAGAATTATACCAATATAACCACAAGGGGATACACTGAACTTGCATATACAGACTATCGTCACTAGGAAGCATAGTAAGCAGTTATTTGCATGCAAGTATGTTTATAAAATACAAGCAGATAAATAATTGTTAAACTGCAAAGAAAATAATAATTAAATAGTCTAATCTAAGAATTAAGCAGTCGGATCCAACAGATGATGGGGGGAATATTTAAAGGGGATGTGCAAGGCAAGTTTTTTTCCATAGAGATCAGAGGGTACCAGGAACGGTGGCGGTGGATGTAGATATGATAGTGGCATTTAAAGGCTGTTAGATAGACATATAAATATGGAGGGATGTGGCAGAAGACATTTAGTTTAATTTGCACTGTGTTTAATTTACACTGTAATTTACAAGGAGGTATTTGCAGATTCAGCTCCAGGCCACAACCTCTGTACTTCAGATTCAAGCCCTGGGCCTTGATTGCCTGTACCAGCATTAATCCCAGCACACACTGATCACCAAGCATTAGGCCTCGAACTTCGGATTCGCCCATGACAGGACACCAAAGACTAAGCTTCAAACACCAAACTCACCGATTTGTGAACCCGGGGATCATCAGAACTCGTTCCTTCTGCCAACTGTGTGTGAGTGCGTGGTAGGTTCTGGGGGCAGTTGACTGCAAAGGTCTGAGGAGCACAGTGGATTAGTGCAATCAGGTCTGTAGTGAAAGTTACTATCAAAGTGCACATATACAGGTTCCCCCCGCCCCCCATCCAAAGGTAGAGCGTTCCTATGAAACAGTTTGTAAGTCGAAATGTTGTAAAGCGAAGAAGCAATTACTATTTATTTATATGGGAAAATTTTGTGAGCATTCGCAGACCCAAAAATAACCTACCAAATCATGCCAAATAACACATAAAACCTAAAATAACAGTAACATATAGTAAAAGCAGGAATGATATGATAAATACACAGCCTATATAAAGTAGAAATACTTTTCCACAATCATTGCCGGCACAGATCACCGTAGCGAAAATCTCACGCAAGCGCTGTGTCGGCAGAAAATCTCACGCAAGCGCTGCTGGCAAAAACACGGCGCAAGCGCTCTCCAGTAACCTTTAAACTATGAAGCTGCCAAATCATACCAAATAACACGTAAAAATACACAGCCGATATAAAGTAGAAATAATGTATGTACAGTGTAGTATCACTTACCGGAATCGGGACAGCGCAAAGTACACTGATGATGGTGTGTTAGGCTGAGTCGTTGCAGGCTGGATGGTGCAGTGGCCCCCACCCTCCGAGCCACCAACCGATACATTGCCGCGAAGCACGCAGGGGTGCAGTGGTAGCCAGGACGCACCCAGCACATCTTTAAGAAAAAAGCCGAAATAAACATGCTAATTAATCACGTGCTGCCCAACACGTAATTGTCGGCCCAGATCAGTGCCGATTGCATCGCCTCTGATCTGGGCCGACAATTACGTGTGGGGCGGCACCTAATTAATTAGCATGCTTATTTCGGCTTTTTTCTTAAAGATGTGCTGTGTGCCTCCCGGCTACTGCTGCATTCTCCGCGAATTGGTACAGTATCTGTCTGCGGCCTGGGTGTTGGGGTGGTGGGACACGGGGGTGTCATCTCATCATTGATCAGGGCAGGCAGCTCATCTTCTCCTATGACTGCTCGCCTCGATGTCAAAGGTCGAGGTTCGTCTTCTGCTGTGGCTGATGTGGAAGACTTGCTTGACTGCTGAGCCTCGCGCATTTTTCTATCATACAGTTCTTTGTAAGGACTCAAAGAATCTTGCAAATATCCCCTAAACCTACGTACCTTTTCAAAATTAAAGTCGTACTTTATCATTACTCATTCGGTTTCGATTGTTATCCTTTCCTCTTCCAATTGCATCAGCTCTTCATCTATCAGTTCTTGGTCATGGGATGCCAAAACCTCTTCAACATCATCTTCATCAGCTTCCACAAGCCAGACTCATTTTGTCCTTGCTTCGTTCACCACGATCGAAACGCTTAATTATGTCTAGTTTTACGTTAAGTGTAACACCCTTACGAGCTCATCCAGACTTTTCCGACACCATAGAACTCATCTTGCAAATGACTGCTCACAGGCTCGTGTTAAAGCAATGCTAGCGAGAATGCCATTCTGAATCCGGGAAGAGCGGCTGCTTGGGGTGCGTACTGAATTTTTTATCGCGCACTGAATTTTTTTCGTAACAGTGAAAAGACCTTCTGAAAGCGAAAACAGGGTACTAATGTAGGTCTTTTGTAATGGTGAGGTTTTGTAAAGCGAACGTTCGTAAAGCGGGGGACACCTGTATCACCATATAAAACCCTGAGATTCATTTTCTTGTGGGCATACACAATAAATCCAAGAAACACAATAGAATCAATCAAGGACCGTACCCACCAGGACGGACAACCAGTGTGCTAAAGGCAACAAAGTGTGCAAATACAAAAGGAAAGAAAAGTAATAATAAATAAATAAGCAATAAATATCGAGAAAATGTGATGATACTGAGTCCTTAAAAGTGAATCCGTAGTTTGCGTGAACAGCTCAGAGTCGGAGTGAGTGAAGTTGGGTGAAGTTATCCCCTCTGGTTCAAGGGCCTGATGGTTGAGGGGGTTGAGGGGTAATGGCCTGCGTGTGACTCCAGACACAACAAGCCCATGTGGGTGATCCTCAAAGGAACTTTCAGGCAATCAGAGCACTTCGAAAAGGCGGCATCCATCATTAAGGACTCCAGTCACCTAGGCCATGCCCCCTTCTCATTGCTACCATCAGGGAGGAGGTACAGGACCCTGAAAGCACACACTCAACAATTCAGGAACAGCTTCTTCCCCTCTGCCATCTAATTTCTGAATGGACATTGAACCCATGAACACTACCTTACCATTTACCTTGCTCGACATTTCACAACATATGCCGGTGATATTAAATTTGATTTGGATTCTGGTGTCTGAAGGCCTCAGTCTCCTGTGGTCTCCAGGCCACCGGAGGATGGAGATCATTCTAGAAGAAAATTAGATTGGGACAGTTAAAAGAAAACAATACAGTGAGGCAGTTACCATAGAACAGATGGGCCGAATGGCCTGTTTCCGTGCTATATGACTCCAAAACTCTAATATAAATACAATTCTTAAAATTCACTTTTAAGTCTTCGCTTGTCTTAATTTTCTTCCTTTTATTTTTACACGCTGACTGGCTCACTTCCATTGTATAGGCCTGCTGAGACTGGCGTGTGGCTTTAGTTGGCAAGGCTGGGCACCTTGCACCCCGTTGCCACCCTCACGCCTTGGCATCCCCCAATGAGCAGGACTGAATAACTCCAGCCACCAGGCTCGAGGCTTCTGGACGATGAAAGGACGTGCATTATTTGGCTGCTGTGTTGCTAGTGGTTACGGCGGGCCCTAGCAGTCTCCCTTTATTTTAATTAAAAAGAGCGAGCTCGTTAATATTTACCATTGAGAAGTGTTTGTGATAACAAGCAGAACTTAAAAATGCTCCAAAAAAAGGACGCGGACTGAAAATACTTATCTTGATGATTTGATTGAAATGGCTGATAAGTTGTGCTGTTTCCATAGTGCCCTCCTTAGATTCCCCCTTTAATATAATTAGTCCTGAAGATTTATGAATACAACTGTTGATTCATGATCATTTTTAACTGTTGAGCTGAAAGGTCTCATTCCAGATGTCCCTGTTTACACCGTTTAAGCGTCTAGTGAAGGGACAGGACGCTGTCACACTTGTTAATTCTTGACGAAGGACACTCTGTAGAGGTCTTGGCTTTGACCCCAGATGCCAAAGTTCAAGGTTCATCAGCCAAAGCATCTCAATAGCTGCAGGATTGACCCTTGACCAACCACAGGACTCGGCTCTACTATGTGGGCATTTGGTGTTTAAATATAAGTCAATCCTTGATATAATTCTCTCTTTTATTTTCCTTAAAATCTCGGTCCGGACATGGAGAGAAGAGGATGTCTGTGACCAGACGTGAAAGGAAAACATACATATTGATCGAGAGCTCTGGTACCGTGGCAACGGCCAAGATGTATTATGTTCTGGGAGGTGGGTGGAGAAAGGCCAAATGATTAGTTGTTGAGGCCCCCTCTCTCTAGCTCCCTTCCACCAGGGCTTGGAAATGTGCTGGATTTTGTTCGGACTGTTTCATCGCTCTTTCAAAAGCATCCCCTGATTTCCCTCTCCTCCCCCACTTCTAGCAAAAGCCACTAACCTCAGGACCTCTCTATGATTCAATTATAACTGCAGTCTGACATCTATACTTGTGCGATTAACTGCACTATCCCCTGACCCACGGCATCAGCACATCAGCCAGCTGAATTCAGAGTTCCTCGTTCCACCAGGGGAGAGTGGGGGAATACCTTGGATGGTGATCCATGTCAGCTGGAGTTCAGGAGGTTCTGGGTTCAAGTCTCTTGGTTCTGGTCGCCTACCTAGAGGAAGGAAATTGATAAGATTGAAAGAGTGCGGTGAAAATTTACAAGGATGTTGCCAGGACTTGAGGACATGAGTTATAGGGAGAGGCTGAATAGGCTAGGAGTTTATTCCCCGGAGTGTAGGAGGATGAGAATGACAAACAGGAACAAAAGCCTGAAAGCACGTACCACTAGGCTCAAGGACTGCTTTTGCCCCACTGTTATTTTATATTTTTTTTATAAATTTAGCGATACGGGGTGGAGTAGGCCCTTCTGGCCCTTCGAGTCGTGCTGCCCCAGCAACCCCTGACAAACCCTAACCTAATCACGGGACAATTTACAACGACCAATTGACCTACCCAGTACATCTTCGGACTGTGGGGGGAAACCGGAGCGCCCCGGAGAAACCACACACGGTCACAGGGAAGGTGTACAGAGATTCCTTACGGAACAGCGCTGGAAGTGAACCCTGACTGAACTCTGGAATGCCCCATGATGTAATAGCGTCATGCTAACTGTTACACTTCTGTGGCGCACACATGCAAGACTATTAAATAGTTCCCTAGTATAATAAGATGGATTCTTGACCTCACAGTCTACCTTGTTATTATCCTGCACCTTATTGTTTGCCTGCACTGTGCTTTCTCTGTAGTAGTTACACGTTATTCTGCATTGTTCCTGTTTACCTTCTACTGTGAAAATGATCTGATCCATATGAACAATTATGCAAGATAAGATTTTCAGCATATTTTGGTGCACGGGACAATAATGTACGAAAGATGACCTTAAACGCGAGAGATTCTGCAGATGCTGGATATCCAAAGCAACACACACAGCATGCTGGAGGAACCCAGGAGGTCAGGCTGCTTGTATGGAAATGAGTAAACGGTTTACATTTCAGGCTGAGACCCTTCCACGGGACTGAGAAGGAAGGGTGAAAATGCCAGAATAAAAAGGTAGGGAGGGAGGGGAAAGAGGTTAGCTAGAAGGTGATAGGTGAAGCCAGGTGGGTGGGAAAGGTCAAGGGCTGGAGAGAAAGGAACCTGTTAGGAGAGGAGAGTGGACCGTAGGGGAAAGGGAAGGAGGAGGGAACCCAGGGGGAAGTGAAAGGCAGACGAGAAGAGGTAAAAGGTCAGAGTAGGGAATAGAGGAACAGGGAGGAGGGGAGAGAATTACTGAAGGAGAAAATTTTTTTTCTGCTATCATGTTGGAGGCTACCCAGACAGATTATGAGGTGAAGAACACAAGAGGGGGCTACGGGAATGGGAATTGGAATTGAAATGTTTGCACACCAGTGAGTTACACTTTTTGGCAGACGGAGTGGAGATATTCGATGAAGCGGTTCCACAATTTACAACGGGTTTCACTAATGTAGAGGAGGCCGCATCAGGAGCAGATTTGCAGGTGACGTGTTGCCTCACCTGGAAGGACTATTTGGGCTCCTGAAACATGATCACCTTATTTGACATGTGTACATCGAAATATACAGAGAAATGTGCTGTTTGCATCAAATCCAATCAGCGAGGATTGTGCTGGGCAGCCCACAAGTATTGCCAAGCTTCCCAGCACCAGCATAGCATGCCCACAACTTACAAACTCTATCCCTATGTCTTTGGAATGTGGGAGGAAACCAGAGCACCAGGAGGAAACTGACACTGTTATGTAAAACTCTTTCCAGACAGTGGTGGGAGTCTGTTGTGAAGTTTCACACTACTGTGCCACTTCAATTCCAGTTCCAAACATTCCAACTTGGTGAGCATGCAAACTCCACACAGACAGCACCACAGATGGGAATTGAACTTAGGCTGGTGGAGTTGTGAGGCAGTAACACTAACTGCCATCTGCTTTTCCTGTACAAGTCCCTGAGTAACATCTAAGTGAACTGTCTCTGAATCTTCCTTCTCCTTCTCACAGGATGAGCTGTGTCAATTTGAAAAATGCCTCTAAGCTATCTCCTGTCTCCGTGTTAAAAGAATGGACACATCTGTAAAGGAACGAAGATAGTGCAGAGGAATCTGGGAATACAGATCCATAATTCATTGAATGTGGCGTCACAAGTAGATACGGTTGTAAATAGAGCTTTTGGCACATTGGCCTTCATAAATCAAAGTACTGAGTACAGGAGTTGGGATGTTAAGTTGAAGTTGTATAAGACGTTGTCAAGTCTAAATTAGAGTTTTGTGTGCATTTCTGGTCAACTGGTATGGGAAAGATATCAATAAGATTGAAAGAGTACAGAGAAAATTTACAAGATACTGCCGGGACTTGAGGACCTGAGTTATAGGGAAAGGTTAGGAATTTATTCCCTGGAATGTAAAAGAATGAATGGAGATCTGACAGTGGTATACACAATTATGAGGGGTATAGATCGGGTAAATGCCAATAGGCTTTTCCTGTTGATGTTGGGTGAAACCAGAACTAAAGGCTACAGATTAAGGGTGAAAGGTGAAGCATTTAAGGGGAAGCTGAGGGGGAACTTCTTCACTCAGAGTGTGGAATGAGCTGCCAGTGGAAGTGGTGGATACAGATTCAATTTCAACAGTTAAGAGAAATTTGGATAAGTACGTTGATGGGATGGGCATGGAGGGTGTGGTCTGAGAGTGGGTCAATGGGACCAGGCAGGAAAACATTTGGATAGAGAAATGGGCTTAAGGGCCTGTTTCTGTGCACTATGACTCTATAATTTACCGCAAGAGTACAGGGCGTGACATCTACGTTATGGATGAGCAGTCAGAGCTTTTGACCATTGATCCTGAGACATGTTCGAAACCCGCCACTACAGCTGAGGAACTTACATTCAAATGATTAAATAATAACCTCATATTCATAACACTAACCATGAATGACTGCGATGAGAGCTCACCAACGCCTCTATTTCCTCTGGAGGCTAAACAAATTTGGCAAGTCCCTGTTGATCTTCACCAATTGTTATGGATGCACCTATCTGGATGCATAACAGCTTGGTACGGGAACTGCTCAGCACATGACCAAAAGAAAGTGCAGAGAGTTGTTGACAGGTCTCTGTACATCACAGAAACCAGCCACCCCTCCATGGACTTTGTCTACACTTCCCACTGGCTCCAGTGGCCACTTTATTAGGTACACCTGTACACCTGCTCATTTATGCAAATATCTAATCAGCCAATCGTGGCAGCAACTCAATGCATAAAAGCATGCAGACGTTCAGAACAAACATTGGAATGGGGGAAGAAATGTGATCTAAAAAGTGACTTTGACCATGGAATGATTGTTGGTGCCAAAAAGGATGGTTTGAGTACCTCAGAAACTGCTGATCTCCCGGGATTTCGTATCTGTGAAGTAGGATGCCGTGCACAATCCTGATTTGATAGAGACAGACGTGAAGAAGCACGGAGGAACACCTGGAGTAACTTCTGAAATGCTTGCTTCGTTGCCACTGCTACTGCGTGATTGAGAATCTCTGGAGGGAAGGCCACAAATCCTCGGCCTTGCATATCCCCTGTTGCCGGGGCTGGGGTCGAAATGCTCGGCAGAGATGGTGCTCGATGCATCGGTGTCGGGGAGCTGGTCGGAGGCTCGGAGTTTTCAGACGGACTCGGAGTCGGACTGTGGTCGGATGCTTCTGGGATGCTGCATCGACAAGTTTGCGGTGCTGGAGGTTCACCGTCTGCGTGAGATGATGGGACTTTCGAGAGACTCTGTGATTTTACCATGCCCATGGTCTGCTCTTTATCAAATTACGGCATTGCTTTGCACTGTTGTAACTATATGTTATAATTATGTGGTTTTTGTCAGTTTTTCAGTCTTGGTTTGTCATGTGTCTCTGTGATATCATTCTGGAAAAACATTGTATCATTTCTTAATGCATGCATTATTAAATGACAATAAAAGAGGACTGCGTGTCCTCATAATCTAATTTTCATACACAACACTCTCTAGAGCTCACAGAGAATGGTGTGAAAAACAAGCAAAAAAATCCAGTGATCGGCATTTCTGTGGGTGAAAATGTCTTGTTAATGAGAGAGGTCAGATGAGAATGGCCGGACTGGTTCAAGCTGACAGGAAGGTGATAGTAAGTCAAACAACCACACGTTACAACAGTAGTTTGCAGAAGAGCATCGCTGAACGTACAACATGTTGAACTTTGAAATGGATGGGCTACAGCAGCAGAAGACACAATCATACACTCAGTGACAACTACTAGGTATAGGAGGTACCTAATAAAATGGCCCCTGAGTGTATTTATCCTGTCATTTCCTCTACACTTCTCACCAACAATACATTTGAAACTGTACTTTTGTTTCTGAAATGAAGTGTATTCATGTGTTACGTTTTGCAATGGTTGGATTACTGCCCCGTGACCGTTGTCAACCCTCTGCATTCCTCCCCAGTTTAACATTCACAGACTGACCTAAGAATGCAAACCACAGGCATTTCAGTACTCTGTGGGTGAGGACTCGATGTCCACTCGAATGGCTTTGACTGAGTCAGTTCCTGATCTCCTATCCCTCTTCAACATCTCTGCTAACGTCTGCTGCCCACCTGCCTGGGAATAGAGATGAGACCATATGACTTCGGATGTCCACCACGCCCACTGCACCAGTGGGCACCCAGAGACTGTTCTCAAACTAAGAAGGGAAGAGTTCCTCTGTGTGTCCGGGATAACTCCCAGCACCTCCTGGGTCTGGGTCTGGGGAGAAAGAAGACCTGGCTCTACCAGAGACGGCACGTGAAGCCACCCCTGCATGCCACACATGCGAAATGTCTTCAATGGCCCAGCCACAGCTCAGCAAACATTTGCCTGTCCAAGGTACGTGGAGTGGTGATACTGTAGGAAGTGATTCTCTGTCACTGACCCGTGTGTGTGTGTGTGTTTGTGCACCTGTGTGTGTGTGTGGGTGAGTGTGTGTGTGTGTGTGTGTGAGAGAGAGAGAGAGAGAGTGTGTGTGTGAGAGAGAGTGTGTGGGTGAGTGTGTGTGTGCACACCTGTGTGTATGTATGTGTGAGTGAGTGTGTGCGTGTGAGTGTGTGTGTGGGTGAGTGTGTGTGTGTGTGTGTGTGCGTGTGTGTGTGTGTGTGTGGTGGGGGGTGAGTGTGTGTGTGTGTGTGTGTGTGTGTGGTGGGGGGTGAGTGTGTGTGTGTGTGTGTGGAAGGATATGACAGTGAAACAAGGATCTCTAGGACACATCTGTAAGTCTTTGAAATGAATACTAACTGGTTGTTCAGTTATTTATGGTCGTGAAGGAGGCTGCGGCCATTGTAGGCGAGTTATTCAGCGAGCACACCCTCCCTTTTTGTGCTTTCTCTTTTTGGTTTAAGCCCCTTTCGGGGCCAGTTCAAGGATCAGTAACATAACATTTATTCAACCTCCCCTCCCTCCCCCACCCACATGTACCCACAGTGCTGATTGGAATCAGGTTAAAGCTGAAAGGAGAAAGGGCAAATGTGTAACGCCAGCCCGGGCAGCAGGGTTACTCTACCATTTACACTTTGTTTAGAGGTCAGACTCTCATTGTGAGGCTTCTGACCTTCGATAATCTCGACTGGGCCACAATGCCTAGTCTCTCTCGGGAAGAACTTAATTAAAGACAATTGATTTTTTTCCCCTACATTTGCTTTTGAAAAGCGCTGTGTTTTACTGCCGTGGTTATTGGAGAGAAGGAATGGGGAAGGCTTTGTTGGGACTGAAAAGGTACAGGAACTCCATGGTGTTTCCTGAATCATTGCCCCTCGGCCAGGATCCCTGTCTTCGATAGCAGAGGACCTTTCTGGCAGGTTTTCAACAGATCTCACTTACGGGGGAAAAAGTCACAGATCCAGCCATCCTGCAGAACCATTCTTGGCTCTGGAACTAAGGTTCCTTCCAAGGGCTGAATCCGCTTAAAGTCAGGAATGAGGAGATGCCAGGGAGAGTCTCGAGATCACTGTGAACAGATCTTAGTCTTGCCGAAGGACTTTAAAGACAGTATTCCTATTGTGTCAGAGCAGTATGACCACTGTTTTCTGTCGAGAGCACTATATTCAAGGGGACAGGAGCAGGAGGGTTTGGGGGTATCTAAGAGTCTCTTAAATGTGCTTAACTGTATCTGCCTCTACCAGCACCCTCGCAATGAGTACCATACTCTGAGTAGAAAACCCTTCTCTGACATCCCCCTATACTTTTCTCCAATCACTTTAAACTTATGCCCCCTCGCATAAGCCATTGGATGGCGGGATGGAGATACGTCTCTACCAAAGGTGGTGTAAGGTGCTTCTTCCCTCCACTAGCCTGCAGGTCACCCTTGGGCAAGGTGTATCACCTGCTTACTGCCCCCCACCCCCGGATCAGGGTCACGTGAATCCACGGGAGCAGGTGGTGGATGGTTGTGTGAGCAGCTGGTGCAATTACAAGTCCTGGTTATGCGACCACTGACGCCAGGCAGACAATCTCTGAAGAGTATTGGCGATGAATGACTGGGGTCATACATCGTCTAAGGATGCTGCCCAGAAGAAGGCAATGGCAAACCACTCCTGTAGAAAAACTTGCCAAGAACAGTCAGGGTCGTGGATAGATTGAAAACCATGATCATCCACGTCATACGACACGGCACATAGCGATGATGATGATGATGATGTTCTAGGTATTTCTGCCCTAGGAAAAAGTCTCTGGCTGTCCACTTGATCTATGCCTGTCATTATCTTGTACACCGCCATCAAGTCACCTCATCCTCGTTTGCTCCAGAGAGAAAAGATCCATTGAAATTTGTTGAAAGTGACAAGGCAAGGCAGCTTGGACAAGTGGGTCAAAAGACTGTGGTATTGTGAGTATTATAAATATAAGTATATATAGGCTGCCACTGTAACACAGCAGTCAATGCGACATTGTTACAGTTTGGAGTTCAATTCGGTAAAATGCTTGCATGTGCATGTGGGTTCCCTCCGGGTGCTCTGGTTTCCTCCCACAGTCCAAAGACATATCGGTTGGTAGGTTAATTGGCCATTGTAAATTGTCCTGTCATTAGGCTAGGGTTAAACGGGTGAGTTGCTGGGCAGAATTGTTCGAAGGGCCGAAAGGCACCATATCTCAGTAAATAAATAAATTGTTCGGCAGTGTATCTCAGTAAAATAAATAAGTAAACATATGAGGAAATAATTGATTACTTTATAAGAACATTTATAAAGAATCTTTATAAAACATTCCGGGCACCAGACATTTGGAACTATGTAAAGAATTTGGAGACATAAGAGATGCTGGAAATCCAGGGCAACACACACAAAATGCTGGAAGAACTCAGCAGGTCAGGCAGCATCTATGGAAATGAATAAGGCCAGGACCCTTCATCAGGATTGGAAAGGAAGGTGGAAAGAGGATTTTGGAGAGGCTGAAGAAGAGGATTATTAGAAAAATTCCATTAAAAAAGTGGCACACACAAAAAATGCTGGTGAACACAGCAGGCCAGGCAGCATCTCTAGGAAGAGGTACAGTCGACGTTTCAGGCCGAGACCCTTCGTCAGGACTAACTGAAGGAAGAGCTAGTAAGAGATTTAAAAGGGGGAGGGGGAGATCCAAAATGATAGGAGAAGACAGGAGGGGGAGGGATGGAGCCAAGAGCTGGACAGGTGATTGGCAAAGGGGATACGAGAGGATCATGAGACAGGAGGTCCGGGAAGAAAGACAGTTGGGGGGGGGACCCAGAGGATGGGCAAGGGGTATATTCAGAGGAACAGAGGGAGAAAAAGGAGAGAGAGAGAAAGAATGTGTGTATAAAAATAAATAACGGACGGGGTACGAGGGGGAGGTGGGGCATTAGTGGAAGTTAGAGAAGTCAATGTTCCTGCCATCAGGTTGGAGGCTACCCAGACGGAATATAAGGTGTTGTTCCTCCAACTTGAGTGTGGCTTCATCTTTAGAGTAGAGGAGGCCGTGGATAGACATGTCAGAATGGGAATGGGGTGTGGAATTAAAATGTGTGGCCACTGGGAGATCCTGCTTTCTCTGGCGGACAGAGCGTAGGTGTTCAGCAAAGCGGTCTCCCAGTCTGCGTCGGGTCTCACCAATATGTAAAAGGCCACATCGGGAGCACCGGACGCAGTATATCACCCCAGCCGACTCACAGGTGAAGTGTCGCCTCACCTGGAAGGACTGTCTGGGGCCCTGAATGGTGGTAAGGGAGGAAGTGTAAGGGTATATGTAGCACTTGTTCCACTTACAAGGATAAGTGCCAGGAGGGAGATCAGTGGGGAGGGATGGGGGGTACGAATGGACAAGGGAGTTGTGTAGGGAGCGATCCCTGCGGAATGCAGAGAGAGGGGGGGAGGGAAAGATGTGCTTAGTGGTGGGATCCCGTTGGAGGTGGCGGAAGTTACAGAGAATAATATGTTGGACCCAGAGGCTGGTGGCGTGGTAGGTGAGGACCAGGGGAACCCTATTCCTAGTGGGGTGGCGGGAGGATGGAGTGAGAGCAGATGTACGTGAAACGGGGGAGATGCGTTTAAGAGCAGAGTTGATAGTGGAGGAAGGGAAGCCCCTTTCTTTAAAAAAGGAGGACATCTCCCTAGTCCTGGAATGAAAAGCCTCATCCTGAGAGCAGATGCGGCGGAGACGGAGGAATTGCGAGAAGGGGACGGCGTTTTTGCAAGAGTCGGGGTGAGAAGAGGAATAGTCCAGATAGCTGTGAGAGTCAGTAGGCTTATAGTAGACATCAGTGGATAAGCTGTCTCCAGAGACAGAGACAGAAAGATCTAGAAAGGGGAGGGAGGTGTCGGAAATGGACCAGGTAAACTTGAGGGCAGGGTGAAAGTTGGAGGCAAAGCTAATGAAGTCAACAAGCTCAGCATGTGTGCAGGAAGCAGTGCCAATGCAGTCGTCGATGTAGCGAAGGAAACGAGGGGAACAGATACCAGAATAGGTACGGAACATAGATTGTTCCACAAAGCCAACAAAAAGGCAGGCATAGCTAGGACCTATACGGGTGCCCATAGCTACACCTTTAGTTTGGAGGAAGTAGGAGGAGCCAAAGGAGAAATTATTAAGAGTAAGGACTAATTCCGCTAGACGGAGCAGAGTGGTGGTAGAGGGGAACTGATTAGGTCTGGAATCCAAAAAGAAGCGTAGAGCTTTGAGACCTTCCTGATGGGGGATGGAAGTATATAGGGACCGACCATCCATGGTGAAAATAAAGCGGTGGGGGTCAGGGAATTTAAAATCATCGAAAAGTTTAAGAGCGTGAGAAGTGTCACGAACATAGGTAGGAAGGGATTGAACAAGGGGTGATAAAACCGTGTCGAGGTATGCAGAAATGAGTTCGGTGGGGCAGGAGCAAGCTGAGACAATAGGTCAGCCAGGACAGGCAGGTTTGTGGATCTTGGGTAGGAGGTAGAAACGGGAAGTGCAAGGTCTGGGAACTATAAGGTTGGTAGCAGTGGATGGGAGATCCCCTGAGTGAATGAAGTCAGTGATGGTGTGGGAGACAATGGCCTGGTGCTCCTTAGTGGGGTCATGATCGAGGGGTAAATAAGAGGAGGTATCCCCGAGTTGTCGCTGTGCCTCGGCAAGGTAGAGGTCAGTACGCCAGACTACAACAGCACCCCCCTTATCGGCAGGTTTAATAATAAGGTTAGGATTAGTGCGGAGGGAGTGGAGAGCAGAGCGTTCTGAAGGAGTGAGGTTGGAATGGGGACAAGGTGCGGTGAAGTTGAGACGGTTGATGTCCCGTCGGCAGTTGGCAATAAAGAGATCCAGAGCAGGCAGAAGACCAGAGCGGGGTGTCCATGAAGAGGAGGAGGGTTGAAGACGGGAGAAGGGGTCATCGGTGGGGGTGGAAGAGTCCTTGAGGAAGAAGTAGGCTCAGAATGCGTCATTTTGTGTCAATGACTACCACAGTCTGAGAATGTGCTGAGAACAGCCCACGAGTGTCTCAACGATTCCGATGCCAATTTAGCATGACCACAATTCCTAACCCTAACCCATACCTGTTTGGCACATAGGGTGCTTAAAGTTTTGCACAGCACTGTATTAATTTTATGTATTGCATTGTACTGCTACTGCAAAAAAAATTATGACATAATTGAGTGATGGTAGACCTAATTGTGATATGGGTCTCTATTGTGGACTGAGAGTGGGAAGGGGGCAGGGAGAGAGGAATCATGGTTGGAAAAAAGGGAAGTGAGCAGGAAGCACCAGTGAGACATTCTGTAATGATAATAAACCAAATGTTTGGAATCAAATGAGGTGTCTCACACCAACTCCTGCCCCTGTTACTCCTGACACTCTTTCTTTGCCACCTGTCCTACATCTCTCCTGCAGTGGTCCACCATCGCCATTCCCAACATCCTTTGCTCCGGCCAGATTTACAAATCGCTCTCCGCTTCATGTTGACAAGTACAGTACTGTTAAAAGGGCTTCAGCACCCGAGCTTATACTGTTTATATGTGCCTAACACTTGTGCATCTTAGGGGTGTGCGAGGAAACCAGAGTTTCCGAAGAAAACCCACATAGTAACTAGGAGAAGGCACGGACAGCAGTGGGAATTGACCATAAGACATAGGAACAGAAGCTGGCCATTCAGCCCAACGAGTATGCTCTGGCATTTCATCATGAAACCTGACCTTCTGATCGCTGTCCCTGTAAAGAGTTCCGCAAACCGCTATGCCACCATGCTGCAAGAGTCTTTTCTGATCCCATTAATTCTTACACTGCTGTGACCAAAGGTTGTCAGGGGAATTATTGGGTAGAAATGAGGCGCATCCTTGAACAGTTAAGGATTTCAAAGGATAAATGATCAAGGATCAACCATATAGTTGATTCGGGTCACTGGCACTGTAAAGCGTTACGTTATCCTACCATTCCGCTCTTGCTCTACGAGTGTGCTGCCCTTATTCATATACCATTGTACATACGTACAGAGAGGAGACATAGTCAGGAAGTAGGGGATATGGAATGAAGGGGACTGGCAAATGAACCAAGGATGAAAAGAAGAGAAACTTCCTTTAACCCAGCAGTGCATCGCGTCTGTGGGATGATTTGGTTGTCATCTTTAAAGTCAAAGTCACAGTCAAAGTGACATGTATTATCAAAATACCATTTACTATCTTGAGATTAATTTTCTTGTGGGCATTTACAGAAATATAAAGAAATGCAATAGAATTAACAAAAAATAATACATAAGCAAAGATTGATAAACAACCAAGGTGCAAAAGAGTACAAATTGTGCAAAAAAAACTGAGAGCTTGAGTTGTAAAAGGGGTTGAGAGGGATAATAAATCAGCCATGATGGAATGACAGAGAAAACTCAATGGGCTGGCGACCCTAACTTCTGTGTCTTATGGTGTTATGGTAAGGAGTCCTTAAATGTGAATCAGTTCAGAGCTGAGGTGAGTGAAGTTATCCATGTTGGTTCAGGGATCTGATAGTTGTAAGGTAATAACTGTTCCTGAACCAGGTGGTGTGGTAACTAAGGCTCCTGTATCTCCTTCCTGATGGAAGCAGTGAGGAGAGAGCATGAAGAAAGATGGAAAAGTAACTGAAAGAGAAAATAATGCAGGGTGCGGAGAGAGAGCGGGGATGTGGAGATATACAGGAACAGCTAGAATGCTTCTACAACGAGTTTGTACAGACTCAATAGGCCAAATAGCCTCCCTCTATGCTGTGACCATCTGAGACTCAACTTGTCCCCAAATTGTGGTTTGAATGTGCTGAGCTTATAATGTGTTGTGTTTATTTATGGGTTAGAGCATTGGCTGATTGGTAGGAGGCAGCAAGTGGGAATAAAGGGATCCTTTCTTGGTTGGCTGCCGCAGGGGTCAGTGTAAGGACCACTTCTTTTTATGCTGTATATCTATGATTTAGATGATGGAATAGATGGCTTTGTTGCCAAGTTTGCAGATGATACGAAGATCGGTGGAGGGGCAGGTAGTGTTGAGGAAACAGGTAGGATGCAGAAGAATGGGCAAGAAAGTGGCAAATGAAATACAATGTTGGAAAATGCATGGTCATGCATTTTGGTAGTAGAAATAAATGTGTAGACTATTTTCTAAATGGGGAGAAAATCCAAAAATCTGGGACACAAAAGGATTTGGGATTCCTTGTGCAGAACAATCTAAAGGTTAACTTGCTGGTTGAGTCAGTGGTGAGGAAGGCAAATGCAATGTTAGCATTCATTTCAAGAGGTCTAGAATACAAGAGCAGGGATGTGATGCTGAGGCTTTATAAGGCACTGGTGAGGCCTCACTTTGAGTATTGTGAACAGTTTTGGCCCCTCATCTTAGAAAAGATGTGCTGGTGTTGGAGAGGGTCCAGAGGAGGTTCACAAGGATGATTCCAGGATTGAAAGGGTTATCATACGAGGAATGTTTGATGGCTCTGGGTCTGTACTCAGTGGAATTCAGAAGGATGAGGGGGGAATCTCACTGAAACCTTTCAAATGTTGAAAGGCCTAGACAGAGTAGATGTGGAAAGGATGTTTCCCATGGTGGGAGAGTCTAGGACAAGAGGGCACAGCCTCAGGATAGAGAGGCACTCTTTCAAACCAGAGGTGCAAAGAAATTTCTTTCGCCAAAGAGTGGTGAATTTGTGGAATTTATTGCCACGTGCAGCTGTGGAGGCCAAGTTGTTTGGCGTATTTAAGGCAGAGATTGATAGGTTCTTGATTGGACATGACATCGAAGGTTACAGGGAGAAGGCCGGGTACTGGGGTTGAGGAGGAAAAAAGGATCAGCCATGATTGAATGGCAGAGCAGACTCGATGGGCCAGATGGCCTAACTCTGCTCCTATGTCTTATGGTCTTGTGGTCACACATTCTTGGGAAAGCATTCAAAGTGGCCATTCTGAATTGCTCTTCAGAGACAGGGTTGGGTAAGGCTAGCACTCTGTCCAATATTCTGTTGTAAATATTGCCAATATCTCATAGGACGACTTGGGAAACTGAGAAAATAAAAAAAAATGAAAATCATGTCTTAATATTTCAAATTTTGAAGGTGATTTTTTTAATTTGTGTTTTTTTGCATAAAACAGAGATTAAAGAGTAGCTTTATTTGTCAGCTGTCCATCAAAACAGATGTCATGTGCCTCAACAACCAACACAGTCTGAGGATATGCTGGGGGCATACCGTACTTTCAGTGCCAACGCAGCATGTCCGCAGCTTACTAACACTAGCCTGTATGTGCTTGGAACATGGGAGGAAACTGGAGCACCCGGAGCACGGGGAGAACGTGCAAACTCCTTACAGGCAGTGGCGGAGGAACAGATCTTGATTGGTGATCACTGGCACAGTAGAGCATTATGCTAACCATGATGTTACTGGGTCATCCTGTGAAATTCTACCTTATATTAACATTTCAAAGAAAGATGCATTTGAAATTCTTTAGTATAATCCTATTCTTCTTAAATACAGTAAATTCGCCCTGTAGTCTTAACCAGGATGATACAATCTGTTGCAACACACACAGAATGCTGGAGAAACTCTGCAGGCCAGACAGGATATATAGAAAAGAGGTAATAGTTGATGTCTGGAAATGAGAGCCTTCATCAGGACTGGAAAGGAAGAGGAGAAGTCCGAGTAAGCAGGTGGGGGGAAGGGAAGAGGAAGTACAAGATGGTAAGTGATAGGTGAATCTGGGAAAGGTGGAGGGGTGAAGTAAAGAGCTGGGAAGTGATTGTTGAAAGAGATAAAGGGCTGAAGAAGGGGGAATCTGATAGGTGAGGACAGAAGATCATGGAAGAAAGGGAAGGGGAGGAGCACCAGAGGGAAGTGATGGCCAGGCAAGGAGATAAGGTGAGAGAGGGAAGCAGGAATGGGGAGTGGTGAAGGAGGGAGGGGTGCAATTACCGGAAGTTCGAGAAATTAGTTTTCGTACCGCCATGTTGGAGGCTATCTGGACAGAATATCAGGTGCTGCTCCTCTAACCTGAGTGTGGCCCCATCGCAGCCGCAGAGGAAACCATGGACTGACATGTCAGAATGGGAATGGGAATGGGAAGTAGAATTGAACTGAAATGATGGCTACCGAGAAATCCCACATTTTGTGGCAGATGGAGCAAAGATGCTCGACAACGCTATCTCCCAATCTACATCAGTCTCACCGATATACAGGTAGCCACCCCGGGAGCATCTGATACAGTAGATGACCCAGCAGATTCAGTGCTGATAAATCTGTTGGGGTCAACAGACTGACGCTGCCTGACCTGCTGGGTTCCTCCAGTACTGTGTGTGTGTTGCTTTAGATCTCCAGCATCTGCTGATTTTCTCTTGTTTTTGATACAGTCTGTTGTTGATTCACCAGGATGGGAAGACTAAAGTTGTGGGAAGATATTGGAGAGGCTGGGCTTGTTTTCTCTGACATGAAGAAGGCTGAGTGGTGACCTAATAGATGTACAGTACAGTGCAAAACTCTGAGGCACATAGACTGTATACAGCCAGGGGCCCAAGGCTTTTGCAGAGTACTGTAGTAATTTTATGTATTGCACTGTACTGCTGCCGTAAAAAGAAAAAGATCTCATGACACATGTGAGTGAAGATAAACCTGATTCCGAGAGGGGTCTCTGTTGTGGACTGACAGTGGGAAGGAGGCAGGGAGAGGGGACTCATGGATGGGAAAAGGGGAAGGGAGAGGGGAGGGAGAGGGGAGGGAGTGGGAACCACCAGAAAGACTTTCTGTAATGATCAACAAACCAAGTGTTTGAAATCAAATGACCTGCCTAGTGTCTCAGGAGTGGGTGTGTCTACATCTGCACCATCCCCCACCCCGGCATTCCTTTTCTGCCACTTGTCCCACATCCCTCCCGCAGCACTCCACCCTCACCATTCCCAACATCCTTTGCTCCCGTCAGATTTACAAACGCGCTGTTTGCTCCACGTTGACTAATACAGTACTGTTCAAAAGTCTTCCCATCCTAGCTATATATATGTGCCTAAGACTTTTGCACAGTACTGTGTGTAAAAGGATGAGAGAGGTAGATAGGATAGATAGTCAACATCTTTTTCCCATGGTAGGAGTATTAAAAATATGAGGGTATAAGTTTAATGAATTTAAAGAGGATATGAGGGTAAAGTTCTTCACACAGAGAGTGGTTAGTATGTGGAACACACTGTTCCCACCATTGCTGGTAACCTTTGGAGGGCAGCACAATGCATAGCAGATACTGTAACACTACTAGAGTGCTAGGGATCGGGGTTCAAGTCCTGCCACGGTCTGTAAGGAGGCTGCCCCGTGACCACGTGGATTTCCTCCGGGTTCTCTGGTTTCCTCCCACACTCCAAAGACACATGGGTTAGGGTGAGTAAGTTGTGGGTATGATATGTTGGTGCCGGAAGCGGGAAGACACATCCAGGCTGTCTGCCAGCTCATCCTCAGACTGTGCTGGTCATCGACGCTAACGGTGAATTTCACTGTATGCTTCGATGTCTCGAGGTACATTTGACAAATAAAGCTAATCTTTAAAGATCTTTAAATATTTGATGGACAACTGTGAAAGTTTCAATGTAAATCATGTTGTCAGAAGAATTTCTATTAATCTTGTGACAGACCACACCAGCATTCGATTCTGAGAGATGTGAGCTTGCCTATAGAAGCTAAATTTTGCTCTCAATTTCAATAAATGGGATTGCAAGATGGTCCACATTACAACAGCATTTCAAATTATTTTTGAAAGCAAGTACTAATTGCTTTTGTGGTTTTGAATAATTGCTGTCCCATGCTTCTAATCAGTGCTGGAAGAATTGCGAACGTGGCCTTGTTTTTAGCTCCCATATACTTGCGCTCTATGACTCAGAATGCCAGTATCTTGCAGGAACACTTGTGCATTTTAATGCTCTATGGAGAGACGCTTCAGACTAAATAAGAGATTCTATTTTGGACTTTTAATCCTGGCAGAAGCTTTGGTTTTCTCATAGACACAAGAGGATCTGCAGATGGTTTAAATCCAGAGCAATATACATACAGTGCTGGAGTAACTCAACTGGTCATGCAGCATCTATGGAGGGGAATATACGGTTGACATTTTGGGCCAAGACCCTTCATCAGGACTGGAAAGAAAGTGGACCAGAGCCTGAATAAGAAGGTGGGGGTGAGGGGAAGACTAGCTGCCAGGTGACAGGTGAGGCCAGCTGAGAGGGAAGGTGGATGGGTAGGGGAAGGGGAATGAAGTGAGAAGCTGGGAGGTGATAGGTGGAAAATGTAAAGGGCTGAAGAAGAAGGAATCTGATAAGAGAAGATGATGGGCCCTGGGCAAAAGGGAAGGAAGAGGGGCACCAGGGAGACTATGACTGTAAAACATAGGAGCAGAATTAGGCAATTCGGTCCATTGAGTCTGTTCTGCCATTCCATCATGCTTGATTCATTATCTTTCTCAACCCCATTCTCCTTCCTTCTCCCCAGAGCCTTTGACACCCTGCTAATGGAGAACCTATCAGCCTCTGCCTGAAATACACCCAATGACTTGGCCTCCATGGCCAGCTGTGGCAGTAGATTCCACAGATTCCCTGCTCTTTGGCTAAAGAAATTCCCCTTTATCTCTTTTCTGAAGGGATGCCCTTCTAACCTGAGGCTGTGCCCTCTGGTCCTGCACTCCCCCACTGTAGGAAATATCCTTGCCATGTCCACTCTATCTAGGCCTTTCAATATTAAATAGACTTCAACGAGTATCCTCCTCAACCTTCTAAACTGCAGCAAGGTGATAGGTAAGGAGAAGGGAAGGGCTAAGAGGGGCCCAGGATGGAGAATCAAAGAAGAGAGGGGTGAAGAAATTACCAGAAGTTTGAGAAATCGATGTTCATGCAGTCAAGTTGGAGGCTACTCAAGTGCTGGTCCTCCAACCTGAAAATAGCCTCATTATGGAGGTAGAGGAGGCCATGGATCAACATGTTGGAATGGGAATGGAAAATGGACTTAAAATGGGTGACCACGGGGAAATCCCACCTCTTGTGGTGGGCGGAGAGGCTCTGCAACAGACATAGTCCTGGGTTCTTGTGGAGCACGTTCTCAGTTGGGCAGCAATGTTTAGATGGACAACTGGAGGGCTGGACGAAGCAATAGCATTGGAGGTTATGGCCCAGAACACTGGCTGAGGCTGCCAGTGTAGTGCTACAGGAGATCGACACCCTCAACAGTGCCGCCTTCCTGACAGAATGCCAAACTAAGACCTTACTCGATCTCACAGCTGGGTGTAAAAGATGGTGTTATCTAGAGGAAGAGAAGATGGCTTTCTCTACTCGTCTGGATTATATGTCCCTCCAGGAAAGTCACTGAAACAAAACAAATAAGTGGGCTAAGTCTGTGTTGCTACTCGTGAGAATTTCTGTGCAGCTGTACGTTCAGGATTGTAACAGTAGCACTCTTCAAAAATCCCTGTCTCTGGAGCAGCAGATCAGAAAGACAAGGGACTCTGCAGATGCTGGAAATCCGGAGCAACGCACACAAAATGCTGGAGGAACTCAGCAGGTCAGGCAGCATCTATGGAAAGGAATAGAGTTATTGTTTCAGGTCAGGAGTCCTGATGAAGGGTCTTGGTCTGACATGACGACTCTTTATTCCTTTCCATAGTTGCTGACTGACCTGCTGAGTTCTTCCAGCATTTTGTGTGTGTCACACTTTATTGGAGGTGAAGGTTGTTTGGACAACGTGAGAATTTTGGGACAATGACGACTGGGCCATAGGCTCATACAGCTTGGAAACAGCTCGTTCAGCCCAACTGGTCAGGCTGGCTAAATGTCTATCCAAGCGAGTGTGTCAGGGCCATAAGAACTTCTCAACATCTCAGTCACTAGGACGTGCCGTTGTCTGACTGCTACCATCAGAAAAGAGCCTGAAAATACACACTCAATGATTCTGGAATAGTTCCTTCCCCTCTGCCATCAGATTTCTGAATGGACATTGAACTCATGCACACTACCTCATTACTTTTTTTATTTCTCTTTTTGCACTACTTATTTCATTTAATCTTTTAAATATATATATACTTTTTACTGTAATTTACAGTTTTTATTATTATGTATTGCACTGTACTGCTGCCACAAAGACAACAAATTTCACGACGTATCCCAGTGATATTAAACCTACTCCTGATTCTGATTACTCTGGCAGCTCGTTTCTCGTACCCACCACCCAGGTCTTACAGATCCAGATTCCATCCTGACCCGTGGAACTGGCATGTTCTCCCTGTGGTATTTCCTTCAGCTGCTCCTGCTTCCTCTCACATTCCAATGACATGCAAGTTGGTGGGTTAATTGGCCACTGTAACTTGCCCCTGCCATGTAGGTGAGGGATTGAATCTAGGGGGAGTTGTTGGGAATGCGGGGAGGTTAAAATGTAGGTTTAGTGTGAACAGGTGTTTGAAGGCCCTTGCGGATTCTGTGGGCCATGCAGCTTGGAAGCACGCCCTTCAGCCCAAATGGTCTATATTGACCAACATGCCTGTCTGATCTGGTCCTATCTCCCTGCTTTTGGCCCACATGAAATCCTCAGCCACTTCCTCTGGCAGCTGGTTTCACATATCTCCCAACCCCTGGAAAATGTTTCCGCCTAACATTTTGGAAGTATTTAATTTATGTAAAGTCTCCAGGGAAACACTGAAGTTGTTGGGGTCCTTAACTAAAAAAAACCTTCTTGTAAGTCTTTAGAGCAAAGTGTGTAGAATAGAGCAGTATACACAGGAACAGGCTCTTCGCCCATAACGCTTGTGCTGAACAAAATGCCAAATGAAACAAAATCTTTTCTCTTTTCCCTGGATATTCGTGTGCCTCGCTAAAACCCACTTAAGCACCACATTCGTAACTGATTCTATTACCATCCTGCCAGCCTGTTCTTGGTAACTACCATTCCAATATGAAAAAGAAACTTCTGCCTCAGATCTCCTTTAAACTTACCCCCTCTCACCTTAAAGCCAAGTCCTCTAGTTATTAACATTTCCACTCTGCAAAATGAGATTCTGATTGTCTACCCTGTCACTGCTTATTATAATTTTTGAGCACATTATGTCTTTATTTAATATTATTATTATATTTTTCTTTTCTTTTTGTACTTGAAAAGTTTGCTGTCTATCGCACAATGATTGTTTGTGTCCATCTTTGTCCTGTATGGTTTTTCATTGATTCCATTGTGTTTCTATTGTGAATGCCCAGAAAAAAATGAATCTTAGGGTGACACATACTATAGGTACTTTGATAATGACTTTGCTTTGAACTTTGAACTTTACAAACTCCTCTCAGTAGCTTTGGAAGGTGTAGCTCTTAACCAAACCACTGTTTCCTACAGTCCTGCTTAAGGTTCTTTGCCCAAAACATCAACTTTTTATTTCTCTCTGTAGGTGCTGAGTTCCTCCAACATTCTGTGTGTGTTACTTTGGATTTCCAGGATCTGCAGAACCTCTTGTGTTGGTGTCTCCTGGAATTATTCTCACACCACCACCCCCCCCCCACCTCTGTAGTCAGTGAACTCAAATGGTTAAACTTTACTAATGAGCAGAGAATTAGGTTACATTTAATTCCCGTTATTGAGTTTTGCTGGTGGATTTAATCACTCTGCATCTAATCTCACGGACATAGTCAGCCAGAAAGCGAGAGTTTCTGAGTCCAACACTTGAGCATCCTGTTACATCTTTGCTTGTCGAGTGCCTTGCCGGACAATCTGCTCTTGAGCTTTCGGGTGCCTTTATGTATTGTAGCAGGCCACTTGTGCGTGTTTTTGTAAGGGCTCTGAACCATTAAACCCTCCCCATTACAAACCATCTGCCATCACCATCCTAAATGTTAACTAGAACTATCCGTGCTATCTACCGCCAGCAACCTTGCCCGAGCCTTTGTTTATGAAAAAGCACTATTGTGCTTCACTGGAGATCCGTCTTGTTTGATTAGCTGCTTTCCATTACCATTATCCTTGTTATTTTCTCTCGGTATAGCTGTTCCTTATCTATCTGTCACTGTATATCCTCCCCCTGTGTGATGTCTGTTCTAAACACACCAGCCTTTGCCTCCAGCAGCTGATTAGCTCCAACGAGGTAATTGTTTTCCCAAGTACCTCCAATCTGATGTTTAATTCCCTCTCGGCTGTCAGCTTCCATTAATAGGCTGTCGTTCACTTAAGTTAAATAATTATGATTAATTTATAATGCCATTTTTGGGTGAATTAAGGAACAATCATTCAAATTGAATCAATTGAAAGCCCTAGATCGAGTAGAAGGGCATGTTATGTTGGCGCCGGAATGCGTGGCAACATCTGTGGACTGTCCCTAGCATTTCCTCGTCTGTTTGCGCAAATGACACATGTTTTGCTGTACATAGCTGGCTGGTGGTGTAGTGGCATCTGCACTGGACCTCGAGGTGAGTGGTCCCAGGTTCGAATCCGGCCGGCTCCTTGCACGCTTTCCGTCCGAGTGTCAAGCCAGCTACTCGGCCTGGGATGACAACAGACAAATGGTAAAGAACTGGGAAGGTTGCCACCCGATGTGCCACAAGGTGCAGTGAGGAACTAATTCCGATGTACATGTCATAAATAAGTCAATCTGAATCTGGATCTGGATGTGGGGAGGACGTTTCCAATCATGGAAAAGTGTAGAACCAGAGGGAACAGCCTCAGAATAGAAGGACGTCCCTTTAGAACAGAGTTGAGGAGGAATTTCCTTAGCCAGAGAATGGTGGATAGTTTCTTGATTAGTAAGGACTTCAAAGCTTATGGGGAAAAGGCAGGAGAATGGAGTTAGAGAAGGTATTGAATCAGCTATGAATGGTCTAGTCCTGCTCCTGTGGCTTATGGTCGTATGGAATGTGAGGGGAATTGAATGAGATTGGGGTAAGTGGGTCAACAAGCAAACAGCTGGAGGGACTGACTGGATCAAGCAGTTCTGATGTAGGGAATCTACCCGAAATGTTGACAGATTCTCCTCCTCCACCCCTCTCCCTCCCACAGATGCCCCTTGCCCCACAGGCTGTGCGTTGCTCCAGATTTACTCTATTCAGGGCTTTCAATATTCGGCAGGGGACCTGACGTAGATTGGGGGATCGCTTCGTTGAGCATCTTTGCCCCATCCGCTAGAACAGCCAAGTTCTACCGCTGCTCAGCCATTTTAATTCCACTTCCCATTCCCACAGTTACATACCTGTCCACAGCCTCCTCTACTGCCATGTCGAGGCCAGGTTAGAGGAAAAGCATCTCATACTTCATTTGGTAGTCTCCAACCTGATGGCATCAACATCGATTTCTCTAATTGCTGGTAACCTCTCTCCTCTGTCCCCTCCCTCCCCCTCCTCTTTGTTTTACCTTATCCCTCTGGCCCCAAAACCCTTCTCTTATCCCTCCTCCGCCCTCATGACCTACCCATCACCCAATCCTAACCACCCCATCTCCTTCCCTTTATTCCACGGCCCACTGTTGTCTCCCATCAGAGTAGCACAGTCACTTTACAGTGACAGCAGCTGGAGTTCAATTCCTGCTGCTTTCTATAAGGAGTTCCCATGTTCTCTCCATGACTGTGTGGGTTTCCTCTTGGGCTCTGGTTTCCTCCCACTGTCCAAAGGCGTACTGGTTGGGGCTTAGTGAGCAGTGGATATGCTATGTCAACGCAGGAACTGCGGTGACCCTTGCGGGCTGCCCCCAGCACATCCTCGGACCGTGTTGATTGTTGATGCAACCAATGCATTTCACTGTTTGTTCGATGCTTCAATGTATGTGTAACAATTAAAAATAATCTTTACCTGTGCTCACCCAGGTAGTGAGGCCGCCAAGTTGGATAGATTTACTACATCTGTATCTGGGTTGAGCAGGGTCTCTGATGGAAGCTGGTTGGACACAATTAGGTGACATGGGCGATAGGAGTGAGAGTGCTTGAACAGAAGTTCCTGAAGATGCTTGACTGGGTGGATGTAAAGTGGAGAATTTAGAAGTATGGACCAATGCTTTAAGGGTTGCCCATTTAAGACCAAGGTGAGGCAAAAATTCAGATTCAGATTCCTCTATTTATCACCTGTACATTGAAACGTCGTCATGGAAACGGTTGATCACGACTGAGTTACTCTCAACACCATTCTCCTGCCTTTTCCCCACTATCTTTCACACTCTCATTAATCAAGAACCTATCAACATCTGCTTTAAATATAACCAATGACTTGCCCTCCACAGCTGTCTGTAGCAATGGATTCCACAGATTCACCACCCTCTAGCTAAAGAATTACCTTCTCATCTCTGTTCTAAAGGGACTTTGTATTCTGAAGCTCTGCCCTCTGGTCCTAGATTCTCCCACTGTTGGAAACATGTCCACTCTATAAAGGCCTTTCAATATTGAAAGGCAGGAACGGGATACTGATTGTGGATGATCAGCCATGATCACAGTGAATGGTGGTGCTGGCTCGAAGGGCCGAATGGCCTACTCCTGCACCTATTGTCTATTGTATTCGATGGGTTTCAATGATACATCCCCCATCCCTGCTATTCTTCTAAATCCAGTGTATAAAGGCCCAAAGCCATCAAACACTCCTTATATGTTAACCCTTTCATTCCAGGATAATTCTCCTGAACTTTCCCAGAACCCTCTCCAAGGCCAGCACATCCTTGCTTAGACAAGGGGTGAAAAACTGCTCAATGCGATCTTTCCATTGTCTTATGAAGCCCCAGCTTTAGATCTTTGCTTTTATATTCTAGCCCTCCTAAAATGAATACTAACGGAGTGTCACTGTAGCGTAGCAGATATTACAATACTATTAGAGCTCGGGGTGTTGGAATTCAGAGTTCAGTTTCAGGGCTATCTGAAAGGAGTTTGTAAGTTCTCCCCAAGAATACAGAATCAGAATCAGACTCAGGTTTATTATCACCGGCATGTGATGTGAAATTTGTTAACTTATCAGGAGCAGTTCAATGCGATACATAATAAATAAGAAAGAAAAAATAATAAATATAATAATAATCAATAAACAACTAAATTTCAAAATTATGTATACTGAATAGATTAAAAACGTGCAAAAACAGAAATACTGTACATTAAAAAATGTGAGGTAGTGTCGAAAGATTCAATGTCCATTTAGGAATCGAATGGCAGAGGGGAAGAAGCTGTTCCTGAATCGCTGAGTGTGTGCCTTCAGGCTTCTGTATCTCCTACCTGATGGTAACAGTGAGAAAAGGGCATGCCCTGGGTACTGGAGGTCCTTAATAATGGATGCTGCCTTTCTGAGACACCGCTCCCTAAAGACGTCCTGGGTACTTTGTAGGCTAATACTCAAGCTGGAGCTGACTAGATTTACAACCCTCTGCAGCTTCTTTTGGTCCTGTGCAGTAGCTCCTCCATACCAGACAGTGATGCAGCCTGGTAGAATGCTCTCTATGGTACAACTATAGAAGTTTTTGAGTGTATTTGTTGACATGCCAAATCTCTTCAAACTCCTAATTAAAGTATAGCCACTGTCTTGCCTTCTTCATAACTACATCGATATGTTGGGACCAGGTTAGATCCTCAGAGATCTTGACACACAGGAACTTGAAGCTGCTCACTCTCTCCACTTCTGATCCCTCTATGAGGATTGGTATGTGTTCCTTCGTCTTACCCTTCCTGAAGTCCACGATCAGCTCTTTCGTCTTACTGACGTTGAGTGCCAGGTTGTTGCTGTGGCACCATTCCACTGGTTGGCATATCTCACTCCTGTATGCCCTCTCGTCATCACCTGACATTCTACCAAAATGGGTTTTCCCTGGGTGCTTTGGTTTCTGCCCACATTCCAAAGACATACCAGTTAGTAGGTTAATTAGCTGTCCATTGTAGATTGTCCTGTGATTAGGCTAGGGTTAAATAAGTGGGTTGTTGGGCGGGTGGTGTGGCTCGTTGGGCTGGAAGGGCTGGATTTGCTGTTTCTCTAAATAAATAAACTCAATAAATCTATCACTTAGGGACCACTCAGACTGAGTGGTTAACTGACCCACACACCTTGGGGAAACTGTAGGAAGGGGGAAATCAATGCATGGAGAACGTGTAAACTCTGCACAGATAGCACCCAAGATCAGAATTGAACCTGGGTCTCCGGTACTGAGGAGCACTGGCTCTACCCACCATGCCATGCGCTGCCCACTATTCTAAGGTGGCACAAACAAACGCTTCATACCATCTTAAAAGTTTCTTCCCTCAGTTAATCTGATCAACCCTTTATTTAGCCCCCTCGCTCTCCCCTCTATTATCTCAGTCACTGTACTATACCGTAAATGCTTTAAACCACATTGTATAATGCTGCTTACACTGTTTCACCCATGGACTGTTTGCCCCACTCCCATAGGGAGGAGTTAGGTAACATCTACTCCAGGACCACCAGACTCAAAATCTATTACTTCCATCAAGAAGTAAGGCTGACCAACATTATCACTACTTTATTATTTCCTGTACAGCCTGGCATCACTTTATGGACATACAATCAATTTATGTATATAAGCTAATTTATGTATTTATATTTTCTGTGTGTTTTTATTATTATTGTTGTGTTCTTTATCTAATTGTTTTTTGTGCTGCATCAGATCCAGAGTAACGATTCTCCCTGCACTTGAGTATGAGAAATGACATTGAATAATCTTGAATTTTGAATTGCAAATACATGCTGCTATTCATGTCTTCAGACCACAGAACAGGACATCACAGGAACAGGCCCTTCGGCCCACAGTGGTGTGCCTAACCAATTAAATTAGCAATCAAATGGCCAACTAACTCTCCTGCCACAATGTCCATATCCTTCTGTTTCCATCACATTCATGTGCTTATCTAAACATTTCTTAAACATCCCAAATGAATGCACATTTTAGTCTAAATTTGTACTTTAAGCTCTAACTTTAGTTTTTAGGTAATATTTATTTTTATAATTGTTGTACACTGTTGTTTTTTGCTGCAAGTCACACCCTGACTATCACACCACAGCAAATTCGGACTATAGGTATATGTATAAGGAGAATAAAGTTGATCCTTGATTTGGAGTTTGAGATTATTTGGTATGTCACCAAAGACTCTAGCAAATTTCTACAGTTGTGGGGAGCATTCTGACTGGTTACATCACCATCTGGTATGGTGAGGCCTCTGCACAGAATCGGATAAAGCTGCAGAGAGTTGTAAACTTGGCCAGCTCCATCGTGGGCACTAGTCATCCCAACATCCAGGACATCTTCAAAACGCGACGCCTCAAAAGGGCAGCGTCCATCATTAAGGACCCCCATCACCCAGGACATGCCCTCTCCTCATTGCTACCATCATGGATGAGGTACAGGTGCCTGAAGACACACACTCAACAATTCAGGAACAATATCTTCCCGTTTGCCTTCAGTTTTCTGAATGGACAATGAATTTATGAATATTACCTCAGTATTATTTTACTTCTCTTTTTGCACTACTTGTTTAATTTAATTTTATATATACATCAAGTCAAGTCAAGTTTATTGTCATTTAGCTGTATACGTATATACTGTCAAACGAGACAACGTTTCTCCAAACCAGGGTGTAAAGCACTGTAGTATATTAAGGCATCTGTTAGTCTTGCGAGACCATGGATCTACGCCTGGAAAGTCTTCACTCTCCAGGACACAGGCCTGGGCAAGGTTGTATGGAAGACCAGCAGTTGCCCATGCTGCAAGTCTCCCCTCTCCACGACACCGATGTTGTCTAAGGGAAGGGCATTAGGACCCATACAGCTTGGCCCCAGTGTTGTCACAGAGCAATGTGTGATTAAGTGCTTTGCTCAAGGACACAACACACTGCCTTGGCTGGGGCTCGAACTCACGACCTTCAGGTCGCTAGTCGAATGCCTTAACCATTTGGCCATGTGCCCACTCTATAGTATATATAACACACATTACACAAGATAACTTATGAAAGTAAGGATGAAATCTTCAGATGAAACACACATAAATAAACAAAGTAAAGTGCATAAAGTAAATATTGCAGGGTACAGAACAAAGTAACCGGTGTCAGTTTGGATGCGACGCGGCAGGGAGTTCAGAAGCCTAATGACCTGACGGAAGAAACGGTTTCCCATCCTCACTGTTCTTGTCTTTATGCATCAGAGTCTCCTGTCTGAGGGTAGAAAGTCAAAGAGGATGCTGGGTGGATGGGTGGGATCCTTGATAATACTAAGGGCCCTGTGCACGAGGTGGTCCTGATAAATGTCCCCGATGGATGGTAGGGAGACCCCATGATCCTCTCAGCTGTTCTCACAGCCATTTGTAGGGACTTCTGGTCCAATGCTCAACTGCTCCCAGACCAGATGGAGAGGCAACTTCTCAGGACCCTCTCAATGGTGCTCCTGTAAAATTCTGTTTATATATACTTACTGTAATTTATAGTTTCTATTATTATCTGCAGCTTAATGAGAAAAAGACTAAGGAGGTGGTGGTAGACCTGAGGAGAGCTAAGGTAACGGTGACCCCTATTTCCATCCAGGGGGTCAGTGTGGACATGGTGGAGGATTACAAATAACTGGGAAATGAATTGACAATAAACTGGACTGGTCAAAGAACACTGAGGCTGTCTACAAGAAGGGTCAGAGCCGTCTCTATTTCCTGAGGAGACTGAGGTCCTTTAACATCTGCTGGATGATGCTGAGGATGTTCTACGAGTCTGTGGTGGCCAGTGCTATCATGTTTGCTGTTGTGTGCTGGGGCAACAGGCTGAGGGTGGCAGACACCAACAGAATCAACAAACTCATTCGTAAGGCCAGTGATGTTGTGGGGATGGAACTGGACTCTCTGACGGTGGTGTCTGAAAAGAGGATGCTGTCTAAGTTGCATGCCATCTTGGTCAATGTCTCCCATCCACTACATAATGTACTGGGTGGGCACAGGAGTACATTCAGCCAGAGACTCATTCCACCGAGATGCAACACAGAGCGTCATAGGAAGTCATTCCTGCCTGTGGCCATCGAACTTTACAACTCCTCCCTTGGAGGGCCAGACACCCTGAGCCAATAGGCTGGTCCTGGACTTATTTCATAATTTACTGGTATAATGTACATTTTACTATTTAACTATTTATGGTTCTATTACTATTTATTATTTATGGTGCAACTGTAATGAAAACCAATTTCACTCGGGATCAATAAAGTATGACTATGACTATGACTATGACTAGTACATTGTATTGCTGCCACAAAACAGCAAATGTCATGATATGCCAGTGATTTTAAATTTGATCCTGATCCCCTGTCCCTGCTCTACATTAACATTGGACTGTTTCTCCTGTACACTAGAGTCAGAGTGAATGTTGTGTTTGAGTAACCATAGGACTGAAGTTCCCAGGAACAGAATGTTCCGGTGGGCTTCACATGTCTGCACTTGGCCAGTCTGCATCAGTGAGCTGGAACGTGAGACGTGTTTAATTTGTCGTTTGCAGGCCGGACCACACTACTTCACCTTTGTGAGCAGGGTTCGACTGTGGGATCGGGTGCAGACTCACAACCCCGTAAGTAAGAGAGGATTTCTGGTCTGTCTGGTAGATAAAGTAATAAACCATGTGAGCACAGAGAGATAGAACTCCACAGCTCGGAAACAGGCACTTCGGCCCATCTAGTCCATGCTGAACTATTAATCTGACTAGACCCACTAACCTGCAGCTGGACCGTTGCCTTCTATATCCCTTCTACTTATCTAAACTTCTCTTAAATGTTGCAATGGAACCCACATCTGCTACTTCCTCTGGCAGCTCACAAGTATGGAAACATGCCCTTGGGCCCCTCTAGTCCATGCTATCATAAAGCCAGATTAAAACTTACAATCAAAATATGTATATCTTACTTATACTACCTTGAGATTCATTTTACAATATAGAACACACAACACTATAGGACAGTACTGGCCCTTCCGCCCGTAATGTTGTGCCAACTTTTTAACCTACTGTAAAATCAGTCTAACCTTCCACGCCGCCTACCCCCCACATAACTCTCTATTATCCTTTCATCCATGTGCCTGTCTCAGAGTTTCTTAGATATCCCAAGCCTATCTGTCTCTATCACCATCCCTGGCCAGGTGTTCCATGCACCCACCGCTCCGTGTAAAAAAAATACCTCTGACACCCCCCTTATCAATCACCTTAACATTATGCCCCTGATATTAGCTATTTTAGCCCTGCAACAAGTCTCTGGCTTCCCAGTCAATCTATGCCTCTTAGCATTTTATACAGCTCTATCAAGTCACCTCTCCTGTTCCTTCATTTCGAAGAGAAAAGGCCAGGCTCACTCAATCTATTCCCACAAGGCAAGCTCTCTGATCCGGGCAGCATCCTGGTAAATCCTAGTGAGAGTGAAGGGATGGTGATATAGACTATTTCCAAGTCAGGCTGGTGTGTGAGTTGGGTGGCATTTGCAGGGGCAGTGTTCCCCACGCTTTTGCTGGCCTTGGCCTACCAGCTGGTAGAGATGGTGGGTTTGGAAGATGCTGTCTGTCTGTTGAGTTGCTCCAGACGGTACAAGCTGGTGCTACTCTGGTGATGGTGTGAGTGAATGGTGCTTTATGGTCTTTCCTTTAAACAAGGAGACAAAGTTCTGTATTCAGTGCTCCAAACGTGGCCTCAGCAAAGCAAATACCCATTGGATTTACCTGGATGCTTTCGGTGACTTTGTGATCTGGTGTCATATATTCTGTGTTTTCCACTTCTTTTTGCCATTTGTGCAATTTGTTCACAAACAACAGGAAAACTGCAGATGGTGGAAATCCAAGCAACACACACAAAATGCTGGAGGAACTCAGTAGGCCTGCTGAAGGGTTTCAGCTTGAAATGTCAACTGTGCTTTATTCCATAGATGCTGCCTGGTCCGCTGAGTTCCTCCAGCATTTTGTGTGTGTTGTGCAATTTTCTCCCTTTTTCCTGCCCGCTGTGGGCTTGATGTTTTTCTTTGAACGAGTTGCATGTTTTTTTTGTTTTGTGGCTGGCTGTGGGAGATGAATCTCAAGAGTTGTACACTACCTACAAACTTTGATAATAAGTGAACTTTGAATCTTTGAAGCTTTAATTTTAACAGATTGACAGGTGGAGGTAATCACCTCTCTCTACCAGCAACACCATCTCCCCCTTTTGATCTTGAAAAGTTTTTTATTAAGCTCAGGTTTTTTTGGTGAAACATATTTGGATCCTGAAATCTTAAATATTAGGGATACTGTACATTTATTTGTCACATGTACATTGAAACATCAAAACATGCAGTGGAATGAGTCATTTGCACAAAACAACTAACACTGTCCGAGACTGTGCTGGGGGCAGCCTGCAAGAGTTGCCATACTCCCAGGGCCAACCCGTAAGCATGCCCACAACCCGTACATCTTTGGAATGTAGGAGGAAACTGAAGCTCCCAGTGGAAATCTATGGGGTCACAGGGAGAATGTACAAACTCCTTGCAGACAGTGATGGGATTTGAACCTGGGTCGCTGATGCTGTAATAGTGTTCTGCTAACTGCTACACTACCGGGCTGCTTCATGGTTTGATTAATTCTGGTGATTTAATGAAAACTCTATGCTTTGAGGGACACTAATGCACCTGAGGAGAAAGTGGTCTCATTGGTGGATGGGTCAACAACTGGCAAACACAGGTTTAAGGTTTGGAGTAGAGGATAGAACATCAAATGTAAAACAGTCCAACATAGGAACGGGCCATTCGGCCCACAGTCTGTGCTGAACACGATGTTGAAGTAAGCTAGATTGCTCCTATCTGCACATGACCCCCATCTCTCCAGTCCCTGCATATTCACATGGCTGTCTAATAGCCTCGTAAACACCTCTATTGTATTTGCCTCTGCCACCACCCCTGGCACCCATCACTCTCTGTGTAAAAAACTTGCCCCACTCATCTCCTTTAGACATTTCCTCTCTCATTTTGAATATGTAACCTCTGGTTCTTAATACTTTTACCCTTCTCACTAGCCTCTCTCAGCTTCTGATGCTCTGGAGAAAACGACGCAGGTGTCCAACCCCTTCTTATAGTTCATAGCCTCTAATCCCGGCAGCATCCTGGTAAACCTTTTCTGCACCCTCTCCAAAACATTCACCTAAACCTTTTCTTGTTGGTAGAATCACACATGGTTACGAGATAGGGTACAGGTGTGAGATAGATCAGCTTGTTGAGAGGTGTCACAATAACAACTTCACATCCAGCATCAGCAAGACCAAGGAGATGATCCTGGACCACGAAAGAGAAGTCGAGGGTAACACCCCAGCCTTCACTGATGGATCAGCGGTGGAGAGGGTGAGCAGTTTCAAGTTCCTGGGTGTCAACATCGCTAAGGTTCCATCCTGAGCCCAACGTACTTATGCAATCACTAAGAAGGCATACCTACTTTATTAGGAGTTTGAGGAGATTCAAAATGTTACCAAAGACAGTTGCAATCTTGTACAGATGTAGAGTGGAGAGCATTTTGGCCGGTTGCATTACAGCCTGGTATGGAGGCTCCAATGCTGCTATAAGGAGCCGCAGACGGTTGTAGACTCGACCAGCTCCTTCATGAGCACCAGCCTCTCCACCATCTAGGACATCTTAAAGAACAACATCTACCACTAAGAACTCTCACCATCCGGGATATACCGTCTTCTCGTTACTACCATCGGGAAGGAGGTACAGGAGGCTGAGACCCCACGTGAAATGAGTTAGGAACAGCTCCATCCACTCCACCATCTGATTTCTGAATGGACCATGAGCTGTACTTCATTATTCCTTTTTCTTGCACTATTTATTATGTAATTTATCGTAATTTTATTTTTTGCACTGTACTGTACTTGAAGCTGAATCATCTGCAGCTCAACATCAGTAAGACAAAGATGGTGTTGGAGACTAAGCCTGCACTGCTCCCTGTTACTATTGATGGTGAGGACGTGGATGTGGTGAGGACCTACAGGTACTTGGGGGTGCACCTGGATGACAGACTTGAGTGGAGCACCAACACGGAGGCTGTGTACAAGAAGGGCCAGAGTTGCCTCTACTTCCTAAGGAGACTTTGGAGTACGCAGGCCTCTCCTTCACATGTTCTACCAGTCTGTTGGCGACAGTCCAGTCTTCTATGTGCTGGTGTGCTGGGGCAGTGGCATCAACACAGGTGATGCCAGCAGGCTCAATAAACTGATTAGAAAGACTGGCTCTGTCATAGGAGTCAAACTGGACACACTGAAGGCTGTGGTAGAACAAAGGACCCTACAGAAAATCCTGGCAATTCTGGACAATGTTTCTCACCCTCTGCATGCCACCTTGGCTGAACAGAGGAACACTTTTAGTAATAGACTCAGACAACTGTGCTGCTCCAAAGAGCGCTATATGAGGTCACTCTTAGCGCCCGTCCATTAGGCTCTATAATGAGTCAACCTATACCGGGGAAGTGATGACCTCCTCCTGTTAGACTGTTTGAGGTAACTAGTTTTTTATCTTTCTTACTTCTCTTCTAATATTTATATATCTGAGCACCTGTAATGCTGCTGTGATACTGTGATTTCCTTTGGGATCAATAAAGTATTCATCTGTCTTTCTATCTCTACTGCTGACGCAATATAACAATTTTCATGACATATAAGTCAATGCTCCTCCAAGTGGACCACAATGTTATTGTGGTTTGGAGGTTTGTGTGCCTCAATGACCCGGAGAGCTATGTTGGCTGGAGTCAGGGCCTTGTGCTTTGGCGTTTGGTAGGATCAGTTATGCCAAACAGGTCAAAGGGTAGAGAACGGTCTAAGAGTAGGCCACTGGTTCTTCAGGTTCGGGAGATTAGCTCAGTGCTAACAATCAAGACTGGTCAAACAAAATTGTTATGGAAACCCTTCTGCATCTGAGTGCGATGGTATTCCTGAGTCTCTACCCGGGACTAGCATGACCGACGGGAGTGAGAACTGAGAGGAAGCTACTGACACAATGAAGGAAGCCATGAACACCACCAGAGATAGAGGACCTTCATTACTGCCCTAAATGCCAGCAACATAACGGGCAAAGGAGAGGTAAGTCAATGATAATTAATTTGCAATTCTGATTCTGAGGCAAAACATTTTCCCTGTGAGCAATGATGACCAGAAACTCACTCCGTGGAGGGAATCAAATAAATCAATCAATCCTTTCAACTGCATTGGATAGGCAGATGAAAGGAGAAAAAAAACACTGGAAAGTCAAAGTGAATTTATTATTGAAGTACGTATATGTCACTATATACTTACAAAGTTCTGGAGGAACTCAGCAGGTTGGGTGACATCTATGGAAAGGAATAAACAGTCAATGTTGATGAACAGTCGCGATGAAGGATCTTACCCCGTACGTTGGCTGATTATTCCTCTTCGTAGATGCTGCCTGACCTGCTGAGTACTTCCAAGGGTTATCCTGGATTTCCACTGTCTGCAAAATCTCTGGTCTTTATAAAGTCCACTATAGTACAGAGTGGTCAAACTGGTCATAGTGTAGGTATTACTCAGATAACGATGAGGGCTGTGCCAGTTGGTTCAAGAACTGAATGGTTGAAGGAAAGTATAACATATATAACAATGTACCTGGTGGAGTGGGACTTCAGGCTTCTGTTCCTTCTGCCCATTAGTAGCCGTGAGAAGATGTCACAGTCCAGATGGTGACGGTCTTTGAAAATAGATGTTGACTTCTTGAGTCAGCACCTCCTGTAGATACTACCAATGGTAGGGAGGGATGTCACAATATGCTACCTTGAGATTCATTTTCTTGCAGGTATTTACTGGAAAACAAATAAATACAATAGAATTTACTTAAAAAATATACATAAAGACTGACAGACAACTAATGTGCAAAAGAAGGCAAGGTAATGAGGAACAAGCTTGGGAATTGGGTAGAATCAATTGTTCTACAGGGAACTAGCATAGATTTGATGGTGTGAATGGCCTCATACTGGGCCAGGATAATCCTGATAAGGGGTCAGTGATGTGAAGCAGTAATGTCATTTTTCTCAGATGATGTCAGAACAATGTTTTGCATTTTCATTTAAAGTTTTAAGCATTTTTTTTGCTTTAGATTCTTATTAATCAGCATGTTCATTAATTATCCATGCACTAATTATCTTTGTAATGCAGTAATTATCCATTTAGTAATTTTCTGCATAGTAATTATCTGTGCAATAGTTATCCATGTAGTAATGATCCGTAGCATATGGTAATTATCTATACAGTAATTATCAAAACAATATGATCTCCCTGTAATACAATAATTATGCATGTAATTGGATGTTTTTCCATGCAATGATTATTTATATAAAGCCATGATTATCTATGAGGCAATGCTGATGTAATACTTTCATTATCTATGTGACAATTAACCATGCATCATTTTTTTCTTATGACAGTTATCCTTATGATCATTTCCTGCCTAATTTCTCTGGTGAAAATTTATGACCTTTACTTCAAGTTTTTATTTTTGACTCACTCTTCTCTCTCTCAAAACTAGAATCAAATTTTGTTGTGATTACTGTTGGCTAAGTGCTCCCTGTGTGATAATTGGCTCAATACACGTTAAGTCTTCCGCTGACTTGTTGGCTGAAGAAAATGTCCATCCTAAGACAAACTGAATAGCCTTGAGAGATTTGTGAGGACTATTCTGGTCCCACCTGTATCCTCTAGTAGTTTACATTGAATTACCTGGGTACCAATGACTTCAATGTAAATGCTACATCATCTTTGGTTCTTCATATGCAGCCTAGCTGGTACTGTATGCACTAATCCAGTCTTGCACATGTGCAACAGAACCTAGGGCTGCGTACAGCCCTGGCCAGGTCTATGTATTCCCATGCTCAAGCTAATGTGCACTTGAATCCAGGTGTTTCATAGAATCTATAGTGATGTATCCTACCTCACAGAATAAGGCCCTTTGGCCCATCTAGTTTATGCTGACCTGATCTTCTACCTAGTCCCATCAACCTCCACCCAGACCATAGCTCCTCCAAACCCTTCCCATCTATGTACCTGTTCAAACTTCTATTAAATGTCACAACTGGACCTTTATCCACCGCTCGTACAACCCTCTGAGTGAAATTTATACAATGTGAAGTATTACAGTGCTTCATGATACATATCATTTTCATTTTCAAATTTTAACACAAGCATCACTATCCTTGTAGTAGTGTGATCGCTTGAGCCAAGTATGAAACAAGTTTGGTTAAAAGGTTGTCTATTGATAGGTTTTCAGATGGCTGTAGAGGCCAATCTGGGCTCCACATCTTCCAAACCTCACAATCCAGGCCCCTTCGCCACTTGCTCATTGCCATTGGATTTAATCTGGGATGTTAGAGTGGACTCTCTTAATGGAGAACGCCTGTATGTGACTTTGCTTAATGTGGGGAGGCTGATTCCTGGGCAGTCACCACACAGTCCTTGACAGATCGGGGTCAGGATCAATGGCCTGGAATGTAAGATGACGGGGGACCCTTCACCACTGCAGTCTTTCTCTGCCTTCACTGCCGTACTGCCGTTGTGATGTCTCATCATCTTCCACCAGCTCCATCGTTGAGGTCTTGGTGATCGCCATCTGGAATGCATTCTGTGGTGTCCACTGGTCCTGAATATCCCCCCAGTTATCCACAAGAACACCACGTGCTCCTTCTCCAGGGACATCTGGGAACAGATGTAATCCAGGAAGAAAGACAATCTGCTCCGGCAGAACCTTGACTGTCTGCCGCCTAGACAATGAATGACCATCTTGGCCATATTCATATTTTTCCAAAATAGCGCTGCTCTGCTGATACTTGGTTAGTTGGAGAAGTACCAGAAAACTGGAAGGGCTCTAATCTCTGCCTTAATTTTAGAAGAGCTGCCAGGTCAAATCAGGCATTTACAGACCAGAGTCTAATATCAGAGATAGGACAGTGAGAGACTGGCTCTACCTGCATTTAGACAGGCAAGGACTGATTAGGGATAGTCAGCATGACTTTGCGTCTGAGAAATCATGTCTCATGAATTTGATTAAGTTTCTTTGAAGAGGTGACCATGAGGAATGGTGAAGACAGGGCAGTAGATATAAGACTTGAGGACCGGAATTATAGGGAAAGGTTGTATAGGTGAGGACCTTATTCCTTGGAGTGCAGGAGAATGAGGGAAAATTTGATAGAGGTATACAAAATCATGAGAGGCACAGATAGGTTGAATGTAAGCAGGCTTTTTCCACTGAGGTTGAGTGGAACTAGAATTTGAGATTATAGGTTGAGGGCAGAAGGTGAAATGTTTAAGGGGGGGCATAAGGAGGAACTTTTTCACTCAGAATGTAGTGGGAGTGTGGAACGAGCTGCCAGTGGAAGTGGTGGACATGGGTTCGATTTCAACATTTAAGAAAAGTTTGGATAAGTATGTGGATGGGAGGGCTCTGATCCTGGTGCAGGTCGATGGGATCAGGCAGAATAATAGTTTGGCACAGGCTAAGGGCTTGTTTCTGTGCTGTAGTGCTCTAAATGCTGGGTACATGTTCAGGAACAGTTCAACAATCAGGCTCGTGCACTAGCGTGAGACTCACTCTACACTGAACTGATTCAAGGACTCTACAGCTCATCTTCTCAGTATCATTTATTTATTACTTGTTTAGTGTTTATTTTGCACAGTTCGTATTCCTTTGGTTGTTTGTCCATCTTTGTGTGTAATTATTCATTGATTCCATTGTATTTATTTGTATCTACTGTGAATGCCTGCCCGAAAATGAATGGCAGAGTAGTTTATGGTACACATGCTTGTAAATGCAAATATCTAATCAGCCAATCCTGTGGCAGCAACTCAATGCATAAAAGCATGCAGACATGGTTAAGAGGTTTGGTTGTTGTTCAGACCAAACATTAGAATGGGGAAGAAATGTGATCTAAGTGACGTTGACCATGGAAGGATTGTTGGCGCCAGACAGGGTGGCTTGAGTATCTCAGAAACTGCTGACCTCCTGGGATTTTCATACACAACGGTTTCTGGAGTTTACAGAGAATGGCGCGAGAAACAAAAAAAATTATAGGAGTGGCATTTCTGCAGGCAAACACGCTTGTTAATGAGAGAGGTCAGAGGAGAAAAGCCAGACTGGTTCAAAATAATGAGAACGTGACAATAACTCAAATAATCACATGTTACAACGGTGGTTGACAGAAAGGCATCTCTGAACATATCGAACCTTGAATTGGGTGGGCTACAGCAGCAGAAGACCATGAACATACACTCAGTGGTCACTTTATTAGGTACAGGAGGTACCTGAGTGTCTCCTGTACCTGTGTGTACATAGTTAGTAAGTCTGAGGATGACACCAAAGTTGGTGGTATAGTGAAGAAGTTTATCTAAGACTACAACAGGGTTCACAACCATTCTTTTTTGCCATGGAGCCTTCCCATTAACTGAGAGGTCCATGGCCCTCAGGTTGGGAACCCCTGGTCTAGACCAACTGGGAAAGTGGGCTAAGAAATGGCAAATGCAATTTAACTTTCACACAGAGGGTGGTGGGTATTTAGAATGAGCTGCCAGAGGAAGTGGTAGAGGTGGGCACAATTATTACATTTAGAAAGATGAATGGGTAGGAAAGGTTTAGGGGGGCATGAGGTAAACACAGGCAAGCTGCACTAGCTCAAGTAGGTTAGAGGGGCTGAAGGTCAGGCGAGAAGCAAGCAGCTGATCCCCACAACCTCCGCGCCGGATGACTGAAGCGTGGGGGCCAAACAGCAGCCAGAACTTATGGAGCAGCTCCTTCAATCACTCTGCCTTTGCAGTCCGCTTCCCCGTGTTGTCACCTGAAACTATTTGTCTACTGACTCACCTCTGGCAGATGTACATGCGGACGCCCATTATGGCTGCATTTAATTCGCCATTGTCCTGTGTGCATTGAATATGAAAAATTGATGACAAATTCGAAGCAGCTGTTTAAATAACGATGTGTTTAAGCATTCTATTGTTGGATTTAAACACCGAGGAAGCTTTGAAAGAAGAGAGAAAGGAATACATTTTTATTTATTTATTTTAGTGATTTCAGTAGCACCAGTAAAATTGCTTTAATTGCTTATTCATAGTAGACAAGTCGAGGGTACGTAATTGGTGTTGGGGCTAGGCCAGATCGGGTGGAGTGACAGCTCCTGTAACTTCTGTCAAACCTACCAGCACACTTTCCCACTGTCCAAGAACACAATTTCCAAATTAACTGACTTCATAGGCAGCCTATTTAAACTTATTTATTGGTCATCCACAAGGCCCTGATACACCAGCATTTAAGAAAGGACATGCTGGCATTGGAGAGGGTTCAGAAGAGGTTCACGGGAATTATTCAGGGAATGAATGGGTTAAAGTATGAGGAGGGTTTGATGGCTCTGAGCCTGTAATTAGAAAAATGATGGGGGATCTCATTGAAATGTATCGAATAGTGAAAGACTTAGGTAGACTGGATGTAGATAGGATAGAGCCATAGTCATAGAAAAGTGTAACACTTAACCAGGCTCTTCGGCCCATCTAGTCATGCTGAACCATTTAAACTGCCTACTCCTGTCAAACTGCACCAGGACCACAGCCCTTCCATCCATGTACCTACCCAAACTTCTCTTAAACATTGAAATCAAGCTCACATGTATCACCCGCGCTGGCAGCTCATTCCACACCCTCACGACCTCTGACTGAAGAAGTTTTCCTTCATGTTCCCCTTAAACATTTCAATTGTCACCCTTAAACTATGACCATTTGTTGCAGTCCCACCCAACCTCAATGGAAAAGGCCTGTTTGCATTTATCCTATCTATACCCCTCATAATTTTGTAAACCACTGTCAAATCTCCTCTCAATTGTTTATGTTGCAAGGAATAAAGTCATAACCTATTCAATCTTTCCATGTTTCCTACAAGACAAAGGAAGTCATCCCTGCCTGTGGCCATCAAACTTTACAACTCCTCCCTTGGAGGGTCAGACACCCTGAGCCAATAGGCTGGTCCTGGACTTCTTATTTCCCGGCATAATTTACAGATTACTATTTAATTATTTATGGTGCAACTGTAACGAAAACCAATTTCCCCCGGGATCAATAAAGTATGACTATGACTATGTTTCCTATAGTGGGGAATTCTAAGACCAGAGGGCACAGCCTCAGAAGACAAGAATGTCCCTAAAGAACAAAGATGAGGAGAAATTTCTTCAGACAGAGTGTAATGATTTTGTGGAATTCATGGCCACAGGCAGCCGTGGAGGCCAAGTCATTTGAGGTCCTTGATTAGTAATGGTGTCAAAGATTACAGAAAGAAGGCGGGAGAATGATGTTGAGAGAGATAATAAATTAGCTATGATGAAATGACGGAGCAGACTCGATGGGCTGAATGGCCTAATGCTGCTCCTATGTCTAATGGTCTTATGGCCTTTATGAACAATATGCTTGACAAGTTTTTCATTGTATCTCTGTACATGTGACAATATTTCATTTCCAATTCCACTTTGAAAGTTAAGCTTCTTTGACTTGTCACCAAACACTCTAATGAACATTTACACATGTACTGTTGAAATTATCTGGACCTGACACTATCAGGGGATGGTACGATAACTCACACGTACAGGAATCCCGTGATATCTACAGGAGACGCTGCCTCAAGAAGATAACATCCATCATCAAAGATCCCCACCATCCGGGCCATGCCAGCTTCTCACAGGTACTAACGGACAAGAAATACAGAAGCCCAAAGTCCCACACCACCAGGTTCAAGAACAGCTACTGTACGTCACTTCAACCATCTGGTTCTTCAACCAACTGGCACAATTGTAATCACTACCTCAGTATAGCAACACTCTGACCACTTTGATGTCTTTTCACTAAAATACACATTTTTGTTCTAATTCTGTTCTTTGTTGTGTATAATTTGTTTTTCTTGTGAATGATGCTTGTCCGTTGCTATGCGTCTGTCATGTTGCTCCAAGTAGGCTTTTCATTGTACTGTGGTGACTCACTTTCTACGCAGGCGAACCGGCTCACAAAATGGCGTGCGTCAGTAGGGAGGCCAGCCCCAAAATGGTGCTGGGTCTTCTTCTTCACCAGCAGGGGGAGAAAGCCCGCGCGCAGGAAGAGACTTTTGTAACGCACCTCTGACGTCATTTCCGCCCGGAGAGGGTGGGAACGGAACTGCGTAAAAGTCAGTGCCGCGAAGTTTGAATAAACTAGTCTCGAGTGCAACTTACAAACTGCGTGTTGTTATTTCTAGCTCTGCGTGTAGCACACGGCTGCATTGGTGACCCCGACAGTCCAAATGGGATTTGGACCAAAGATGATCGACTCTTCATCTGTTCATGTAGTTTCGCTAAAACTGCCAACTTTCTGGATGCTGCGACCACGTGTGTGGTTTGACCAAGCAGAAGACCAGTTCCAGATTCGGCAGATATCTTCTGATTCCACGCGCTACTATTATGTGGTGAGCTCCCTTGACCAGGAGAGAGCCGCACGGGTTGGGGATTTCATACAGTCACCCCCCCGAAGAAGGCAAATATGCAGCATTCAAAGCGCTGCTCTTAGAAACCTTTGGCCTCTCACGGCGTGAGCGAGTTGCCCGCTTGCTGCACCTGGACTGTTTGGGACACAGGCCGCCGTCAGCATTAATGAACGAGATGCTGGCCCTGGCTGAAGGACACAAGCCCTTCCTCATCTTTGAGCAGGCGTTCCTAGAACAACTGCCCAAGGACATACATCTGCTGCTGGCCGACGCAGATTTCAGTGACCCCCGGAAGGTGGCGGTCCGGGCAGACATATTGTGGAAAGCCAAGAGGGAGAGCGGGGCGTCTGTTGGACAGATTACCAAACCACGTGCCCAACAGCAGGCCAGACCAGGCCTGGCAATGGAGCGCACACAACCCAGAGGCAGGAGTGAGGAGGCCAATGAACAGTGGTGTTTCTACCACCAGCAGTGGGGCACAGAAGCCCGCCGTTGTCGCTCGCCCTGCAAGTTCCCGGAAAACGCCAGGGCCAGCTGCTGCTAATGGCTACGGCGGCTGGCCACTAGGACAGCCTCTTGTACGTCTGGGACACACAGTCGGGACGCCGCTTCTTGGTCGACACTGGAGCAGAAATCAGCGTCTTACCCCCAACGGGGTATGACACCCGCAACAGGGAGCTGGGACCCACCCTGAGGGCCGCAAATGGCAGCAGGATTCGGACCTACGACACCCGCACAGTGCAGCTACAGTTCGGCGCCAGCCGGGTCACGTGGGACTTCACACTGGCCGCTGTGGCCCAACCACTCTTGGGGGCGGACTTCTTGCAGGCCCACAGCCTGCTGGTCGACTTGCAAGGGGAAAGACTGGTCCATGCCAAGACTTTCCAGACGTTCTCCCTGGGTGAAGCCAAGTTGCCGGCCCCACGCCTGGACTCCATCATGCTGTCTGACAACGAATTCACCAGAATCCTGGCGGACTTTCCATCAGTTCTGGCACCGCAGTTCATGGCAGCCATGCCCAGACACGGAGTACAGCACCACATTCCGACCCAGGGACCACCCCTCCACGCCCGTGCATGAAGGCTCCCCCCTGGACAAGCTCCGCCTGGCGAAGGAGGAGTTCAAGAGGATGGAGGAACTGTGGATCGTATGGCGGTCCGACAGCCCATGGGCCTCCCCCTTGCACATGGTGCCCAAAGCAGCCAGGGGCTGGAGACCATGCGGTGACTACCGCAGACTGAACGAGGCTACAACTCCAGACCGCTACCCTGTGTCGCACATACAGGACTTCGCAGCAAACCTGCATGGGGCAAGCATCTTTTCCAAAGTAGACCTTGTCCGGGATACCATCAAATCCCGGTACACCCTGAAGACATCCCCAAAACAGCACTCATCACCTCGTTCGGCCTGTCCGAATTCCTTCAAATGCCGTTCGGCCTGAAGAATGCCGCACAGACGTTCCAGCGACTAATGGACGCGGTGGGATACGACCTGGACTTTGCGTTCATCTATTTGGACGACATCCTCATAGCCAGCAGTAGTCGTCAGGAAGATCTGTCCCACCTCCGCCAGCTCTACTCCCGCCTGAGTGATTTCGGCCTCACGATCAACCCGGCCAAATGTCAGTTTGGACTCAACACCATCGACTTCCTGGGCCACAGGATTACCAAAGGCGGGGCAACACCTCTGCTCGCCAAGGTAGACGTGATCCGCCACTTCGCCTGGCCCAACACAGTCAAAGGCCTGCAGGAGTTCGTTGGTATGGTGAACTTCTACCACCGCTTCCTCCCCTCAGCAGCCCGAACCATGCGCCCTTTGTTCACCCTGATGTCGGGTAAAGGCAAGGACATTACTTGGGATGAAGAGGCCGCGGCCGCTTTCGTTAAAGCCAAGGAAGCCTTGGCAGACACCGCGATGCTGGTGCACCCCAGAACGGACGTTCCAACCGCCCTCACAGTGGACGCATCCAACACAGCAGTCGGTGGGGTGCTGGAGCAACTCATCGAGGGGTGCTGGCAACCCCTGGTGTTCTTCAGCAGGCACCTACGGCCACCCGAACTCAAGTACAGTGCCTTCGACCGGGAGCTGTTGGCACTATATCTGGCAATCTGGCATTTCAGGTACTTCTTAGAAGGCAGACCGTTCACCACGTTCATGGACCACAAACCGTTGACTTTCACGTTCACGAAGGTGTCCGATCCCTGGTCGGCCCCCCAGCAGCGACATCTGTCCTACATCTCCGAGTACACAACGGACATCCAGCATGTCGCGGGAAAGGACAACGTCGTGGCGGATGCACTCTCCAGACCAGCTATCCAGGCCCTGTCCCAGGGGTGGACTATGCAGCACTGGCGGAGGCACAGCAGGCAGACGATGAGGTGCCCAGCTACAGGACCGCAGTCTCGGGTTTGCAGCTGCAAGACTTCCTCGTAGGTCCAGGTGAGAGGACCCTTCTGTGTGATATGGCTACTGGCCAACCTCGCCCCATCGTCCCGGCAGGCTGGCGGCGGCGAGTTTTCGACTCCATACACAGCTTGGCGCACCCATCTATCAGGACAACCGTCCGGATGGTCTCCAGCAAGTTCATGTGGCACGGACTTCGCAAACAGGTCAGCGAATGGGCCAAAACGTGCACTCAGTACCAAACAGCCAAGGTGCAGTGGCACACCAAAGACCCGCCGCAGCGGTTCAAACCCACCCGCCGGAGGTTCAACCACATTCATGTGGATATCGTGGGACCCCTGCCAGTGTCACGAGGAGCGCGGTACCTCCTAACTATGATAGACCGGTTCACGGGATGGCCAGAGGTGGTCCCGCTCACCGACAGCACTGCTGATTCCTGCGCCCAAGCGCTGATTGCAACCTGGGTAGCACGCTTCGGGATACCGGCCCACATTACCTCCGACAGAGGCGCCCAGTTCACCTCCAGCCTGTGGTCGGCTGTGGCCAGCCTGTTGGGAACACAGCTACACCACACAACTGCCTACCACCTACAGTCGAACGGACTAGTGGAACGCTTCCACTGTCACTTAAGGTCAGCTCTCATTGCCCTCCTGAAAGGGCCTAACTGGGTGGACAAGCTTCCCTGGGTCCTGCTTGGAATCCGCACGGCGCCCAAAGATGATCTGCACACCTCGTCGGCCGAGCTGGTGTACGGCACACGCCCGGTCGTCCCAGAAGAGTTCATACCAGCCCCAAGGGGGCAAGAGGAAGAACCCACAGCAGTCCTGGACAGACTATGCGAAAGGCTTGGCAACCTGGCCCTCGTACCGACTTCACAGCACGGACAGAGCCCGACCTGCGTACCCAAAGACCTGCAGAACTATAAGTTTGTATTCGTACGAAGGGGCGGACACCGGGCACCGCTACAGCAGCCGTACGAGGGGCCGCTTAAGGTGATCAGGAACAACGGGTCCACGTTCGTGCTGGACATTGGGGGGAGAGAGGAGGTTTTCATGGTGGACCGACTCAAACCGGCCCATGTGGACTTGGCGCAGTCGGTCCAGGCTCAGGCACCACGGCGCAGAGGCAGACCTCCCACACGGAGGCTGATCCAGACTGTGGACATTGTGGAGTGTATTGCCGGTTCTTGGGGTGACCCACTTTCTACACAAGCGAACCGGCTCACAAAATGGCGCGCACGCGTCGGCAGAGAGGGCAACCCCAAAATGGCGCTGGGCCACCTTCGTCACCAGCAAGGGGAGAAAGCCCACGCACGGGAAGGGACTTTTGTAATGCACCTCTGACGTCATTTCCGCCCGGAGAGGGCGGGAACGGAACTGCATTAAAAGCCAGTGCCGTGAAGTTTGAATAAACTAGTCTCGAGTGCAACTTACCGTCTGCGTGTCGTTATTTCTAGCTCTGTGTGTAGCACACTGCTGCAGCACCATTGCTTACGTAGTCAGAAGGCAGCGAAAGTGTGGAACGAGCTGCCAGCGGAAGTGATGGATGCTGGTGCGATTTAAGCATTTAAGAGAAATTTGGAAAGGTACATAGATGTGAGTGGTATGGAGGGCTCTGGACCGGGTGCAGATCGATAGAACTGGGCCGATTAATAGTTCGGTATGGAGCGGATAGGCTGAAATTGCTTGCTTCTATGCTGTAGTGTTGTATAACTCTGTGAGTCTATGTTCTTGTGCACATGACAACGAACTGAATTTGAAGTGCGGCAGTGAGCCCATCTTCGGTGTAAGGAGATTTCAGTGCAGTTCTGTTTAAATAACCAGTCCCTTATCTTGTAACCATTCACAGAGTTACAGAGTCATTGAGTCAAACAAGATAGAAACAGGCCCATCACATCCAAAGTCAGTCGATTCAATTCAATTCAATATAAAATGTATTACTGAAGTAGTTATGTTACAGTACCACAACTTCAGATTAATTTACTTACAGGAAAATAAAGAAATACAATAACATTTATGGAAAACTGTACATGAACAACTAAAATGCAAAACAAGACAAATTGTACAAGTCAAAAATACAAATCATACTGAGAACATGAGTTGTAGAGTCCTTGGAAGTGAGTTCATAGGTTGTGGAATCAGTTCAGTGTTGAAGCGAGTGAACTTATCCACACTGGTTCAGGAGTCTAATGGTTGTAGGGTAATAACAGTTCCTAAACCTGGTGGTATGAGTCCTCAGGCTCTGTATCTTCATCCTGATAGCACAGAGGAGAGCATAGCGTGGATGGTGGATGATAGATGCTGTTTTCTTGTGGCAGCATTCCTTGTAAATTTGTCAATGGTGGGGAGGGCTTTGCCAGTGATGGACTGGGCTGTGTCCGCCACTTTAAGTAAGAGCTTTTTTATTCCTGAGAATTGGTGTTTCCATACCAGCCTGTAATGCAACCAGTCAGGATACTCTCCACTATATCCCTCTAGGAGATTGTCAAAGTTTTTGGTGACATGCCAAATCTATACAAACATCTAAGAAAGTAGAGATGCTGTCATGCCTTCTACGTGTTGGTCCTAGGACAGATCCTCTGATATGATAGTCCCAAGGAACTTCAAGTTACTGAGCTCCTCCACCACGAGCATTCATTTTTATTAGCCCGTACTCACCCATACGTAGGGAGTTCAGGAGCTCATCGAGACACTTAAATGCAGTCACTGCTTCCACCATTTTCTCAGGGAGTGCACTTCCGTGGTTACCTCCCGTCGATATTAATCTCAGTAAACAATGCTGATTGTTTCCAAAACTGGAGAGGTATCGGCTGCTCAAAGGGTTAAATGTGCTTGTGGCCTGCCGAAGTCAAAGACAAAATCGCATTGTGCTACTGAGCACAAATCCCTTATTAGATCACTCTGAGTCCATTGTTCCCGTCCCACGCAATCAGAGAGCAAACCCTGAGCCAGCATTGAGCAAGAACGTTTGAGTTTTATGGCAGTGTGCTCCTTTTACACTAATTGGATTGAAATAGTTTCCAATTGACTTTCAGATTAAGACTTCTTGCTGCCTGCAGCACAGTTTCATTAAGCTGCCACAATTCCTTGATTTGTAGCACAGCAACGCTGACTTCCCTGTCAACCTCTTTGGTAGGACCTGGAAGCATTGCACAGTTGTTAGGGAATGGTTGGGATTGAGCGCTGCGGCAAATGGTAAAAACATCGCTGTGGCTGAGTGAGGTGTCGTGTGGAAAACTATCCTTAATTTTCTGAGTGGCTTGAAATGTACCAGTGAAAATTGGGAGCAATCTCAATCAATGCTCATTGTTTCCAAAGCAGCAGTGATTGTGGGAAGATTGGGAGATTGTGAACATACTTACAATATTGTGTTCTGTTCCGGTTGTCTCATCGTAGGAAGAATGTGGAAGATTTAGAGGGGGTGCAGAGGAGATTTAGCAGAATGCTGCCTGCATTAGAGGGTATGAACTCTAAGGAGAGGTTGGACAGACTTGGGTCCTTCTCTCTGGAGTGTCAGAAGCTGAGGAGGGACCTGATAACAGTCTCTATCTCTGGCAGGGTGGAGATACGTCTCTACCAAAGGAGGTGTAACCTGCTCCTTCCCTCCGCTAGCCTGCAGGTCACCCTTGGGCGAGGTGTAGCACCTGGTTAGCCACCTTCCTGCCCCCTCACCCCCGATCAGGGTCACATGAGGCCATGGGAGCAGGTGGTGGATGGTCATATGAGCAGCTGGTGCAGATCACAAGTCCTGGTTATGGGACCACTGATGCCAGGCAGACAATCTCTGAAGAGTATTGATAATGGCTGGGGTCACCCTTCTTGTAAAGACACTGCCCAGAAGAAAGAACAGGCAAACCACTTTCTGTTGAAAAATTTGCCAAGAACAATCATGGTCATGGAAAGACCATGATCATCTTCATCATATGACATAGCACATAATGAATGAGCAAGATAGGATAGATGGTCTGATCTTTTTCCAAGGGTAGGAATGTTAAGTACCAGAGGTCATGTATTTAACGTGAGAGAGGAAGCATGTAAAAGAGATGATTGGGGCAAGTTTTTACACAGACAGTGGTGGGTGCCTTGAATGAGCTGCCAGGGGTGGTAGTAGAGGCAGATACAACAGAGGTGTTTAAGAGGCTGTTAAACACGTGAATATGTAGCAAGTGGAGGGATAGGGGTCATGTGCAGATAGAAGAAATTTAGTTTAATTCAACATCATTTTCAGCACAGACATTATGGGCCGAATGGCCAGTTCCTGTGTTGGACTGCTTTACGTTCAATGTTCTATCATCTTCAAACTGGTGTTCCCCAGTTGTTGACCCATCTATCAATGAGATCACTTTCTCCTCGGGAGCACGAAGGTCCATCAAAGCACAGCGTTTTCATTAAATCAACAGAATTAACCAAACCATGCATCGGTGATCGGGGTTCAATTCCTACCGTTGTCTGCAAGGAGTTTGTACGTTCTCCCTGTGACCACGTGGGTTTCCTCTGTTTGCTTTGCTTTCCTTCCACAGTCCAACGATGTACGGGTTATGAGCATGCTATGTTGGTGCACTTGCAGGCTGGCTTTAGCACACCCTTGGGCTGTGTTTGTCATTAACGCAAATGACGTATTTCTCTGCACATCAGAGGTATTGAACTGGGGCTGCGATTGTTTTCTCAGATAGATACAGAAAACCTGTGGCATCATTCTGGAGAAGAGTGGTGTGCATCCATTTTGGAAGAGATAAAAGACTGCAGAAACTGGTGATGGGAGTTAGTGTGAGTGTAGGAAAAACTGGGTAGATGAGGAGGAACAAGAAAGTGAGGGTGGAGTGAAATATACTGAAAGCTGGAGAATTCACTGATCACGCCATTGGCTGTGGGTTACCCAAGGGGAATATGATATGCTGTTCCTGGGAAAGGAGATGGGAATATGGGGGGGGGGGGTAGAATAAAATGGGATTAGTGTAGGGGTGATTTAAATGAGTATTTGATAGTCAGTATGGACTTGATGGGCCAAAGGGCCTGTATCTGTGCTGTACTACACAACCTTCCACACTGTTGCTGCCTGTGTTGTTCTGCTGAGCATTGTGGGCATGCTATGTTGGCACTGGTACGTGTGGCAACACTTCCGGGCTGCCCTCAGCACAACCTTAGGTTGTGTGGTTATTAACGCAAATATTAATAATATATTTCACTGTATCTTTTTGATGTTTATGTGATAGGTGTATCTGCATCTGAATAGGACTTACACTTCAGTACAGAGGGATCACAAAGAGTTTGGGCAGGTGCTGACTTTTGGATAAGGTGTTGGAGTTCCGAAGGAGTACAGTTCTTTGGTACAGGGATGATGGTGGCTGATTTGAAGCAGGTGGGGACAGCAACCTGGATGAGTGATGTGTTGTAGATGTTTGTGAAGACGTCAGTGAGCTGGTGTGCTCACACCCTGGGAAGTTGTCTGGCCTGGCTTAGTGGAGGGTTGAATCTTTGCAGAGCCATTCTCATGTCTGCTGTTGTTACAGAGGGTGGGGGCACAGTGTTAGTTTTCATGGCCTACATTGTGTTCATGCCTTGAAGCAAGCATAAAGGTTGTTTAGAGCATTAGGGAGGGAGGTGCCACTGGTACAGTCAACACTCTTTTCCCTTGTGTAGTCAGCGATGCCCTCGATGCCCAGCCACGTATGCTGAGGATCATTATCAGACAGGTGCTCCTGAATTATTTTGTGCATAGGTTGTCTTTGCCCTCTTGATGCCGAAGAGAAGGTTTCTCCTGGCCCCTCTAAGGGCTGTACTGTCACTGGACTTGAAGGAAGCATCCTGGGCTTTTAGTAGGAAGTGCTCCTTTGCGTTCAGCCAGGGCTTGAGGTTAGGCTGTGACATGACCATTCTTGAGGTACCATCATTGTCTACACACTTACTGATGTAGCCAATGACAGATGAGGCATATTTCTTGAGGCCTATGTCTCCTCCATTTGTGCTGGCCTCCTTGAACATCTGGCAGTTAGTCCGTCCATAGATTTCGCTTCATTTAGCCATACAGTGATGGTCCTCTTGACTGGTTTCTCCATTTTCAGCAGTGGTTGGTATGCTGGGGTTAACATTATGGAGATGTGGTCAGAGAGGACAAGATGGGGGCGTGGGATGGCTTTGTAAATACTGTGTCTGTTTGTATAAACGTAGTCTAGTCTGTTTGCTCACCGAGCGGCTATGGTGGCGTGTTGGTGGAATTTGGGCAAAATGTCCTGCAGGTTAAAATGATTGAAGTCTCCCGCAATTATGAAGAGACTGTCCGGATGCTTGTTCTGTAGAGAGCTGGTGATATTGTAAAGCTCTCCCAGTGTTGGCATTCGCACTGGGGGAGGGCAGCGGCTATAAACAGTAGTGATGAACACAACGATAAACTCCCTGAGCAGGTAACGTAGCCGTCACTTAATTGCAAGAAGTTCAATTTCCACAGAACGGTGACTGCTGTAACTACAGATGGGTTTATGCACCAATCTTATTTGCAAAACATTTTATCCAGAGCATTTAACATTGTGGAATCTTGCTGTGCCCCGACCAGCTGTTAAACATTCTGGGACATCCTTAAAAGATAGGAAGTGGGAAAGGAGCGGAAATTTTGCTGAAGCGGAGTTGTTTGTTGAGGCAGGATCATTTATCAGAACTGTGCTCTTTAATTAGCCGAGGTAACATGCAGTCCCACAATACAGCAGCGTTTATATGTGGACAGAAGACCGAACAGATACTAAGCTGCATTATGGCCCAGTTTCTGACACAGGCTGTTAATTAGATTTTCTTGCTCAAAGACCCAGCTCCCTGACAATACAACCCTCTGTCTGAGACCTCTCATAGTCCTAATTAGAAAGAGCAGATCTCGGTGATTAAACATCCAATCTGTTGTTATGGTCATTCTTTGGGATTTAACCAGGTTAGAGTTGAGGCTGTTTCTTCCAGTCCATGTGAGAATGATAGCAAGTGAGACATCACTCTGGGCTTGACAGAAATTGGTAATAAATTGGATTGGGTCTGGAATTCTCCACTCTCATTCTGCAGGAAATTTTTAAAATCCACATTTAAACAGGATACACAGGACATCACTGGTAAGGCAAAGGTTCATTGGTATATTTTATTTTCCATTGAGAAGGTGGGGGATGAACCGTCTCCTTGAACTGGTCAGTCTCTCTGGTAAAGGTGCTCCCAAAGTGTTCATGGGGAAGAAATTGCAGGATTTTGACCCAGTAATGGTGAAAGAATGATCACATATATCCAACCTGGGATAGTGTACGACATTTTTTTTTAAAAGATTAAAGTTATTTGTCACAGGTACATCAAAAGATACTGTGAAATACGTTGTTTGCATCAACAACCAGCGAAGTCTGAGGATGTGCTGGGGGAGCCTGCATTTGTCACCCACCACACTTCTAGTACTAACATACCCACTAACCCGAACCCCAAATGTATGCCTTGGGACAGTGGGAGGAAACCAGACATCTGGAGGAAACACAGGGAGAACGTACAAACCCCTTATAGACAGCAGCGGGAATTGAACCCCAATCTTTCGATTGCTGGGGCTGTAAAGCATTATACTAACCATTACAGTGCCATAAACTGGGGGAATGTTCATCTCCTGACTCTTGCATGGATGAATGTGGCTCATCACTTAGCAACCCATGCCTTAAACACAAGAGATCCTGCAGATGCTGGAAATCCAGGATAAAAGTAACAGACACAAAATGCTGGAGGAACTCAGCAGGTTAGGCAGCGTCCACAGAAAGGAATAAGCAGTTGGTATTTTGGTCTGAGACCTTTCATCACAGGGTATGGTGTCACAGCTGCCGAGAAAGTGCAGTACAGGCAGACAAATAAGGTCCAAGGGCCATAACGAGGTAGATTGTGAAGTCAACAGATTATCTTTTCATACAAGAGGTCTGTTTAATAGTCTATGACAGTGGAATGGAGGCTGTCCTTGAGCCTGGTGGTATGTGCTTTCAGGCTTTTGTATCTTCTGCCCAATGGGAGAGGGGAGAAGAAAGAATGTCTCTTCTAATGTTATGATGGAAGGAAAGTCATTGATGAAGTTGCTGAAGATGGTTGGGATTTGAGAAACTGCCCTGAGGAATTCCTGCAGTGATGTCCAAGAACATCACATAAGCAATCAGACTTACTGAAGAACTCTTTCAAAGTGCCAGCACAGAGACAATGGACAATGTCAGCATTCACTTCAGGAGGACTCCAACGTAACAGCAAGATACACTGCTGAGGTTTTATAAAGGTGTTGGTTAGGCCAAACTTGGAGAATTGTGAGCAAATGTGGGTCCCATATCAAAGAAGGGATGTGTTGGGAGGTTCACAAGAATTATCCCAGGAAGGAAAGGGATAACTCTTAGGGAGGGTTACATAGGAGCTGTGTTTGATGTCTCAGGAGTTCAGTAGATTGAGAGAGGATCTTATTGAAACCTATTGGATACTGATGGCCTGGATAGAGCAGGGAGAAGGAGATGTTTCCAGTAGTGGGAGAGTCCAGGATCCAGGGACACAGTCTCAGAATAAAGGATCTCATAGAGTCATAGAACACTCCAGCACAGAAACAGGCCATTTGGTCCGTCTAGTTCATACTGAAATATTATTCTGCCTAGTCCCATTGACCTACAGCTGGACCCCCATACCCTTCCATATCCCTCCCATTCATGTACTTATCTAAACTTCTCTTAAATGTCGAAATTGAACCCACATCCACCACTTCCACTGGAAGCTCGTTCCACACTCTCACCACCCTCTGAGTGAAGAAGTTCACCTCATGTTCCCCTTGAACATTTCACTTTTCACCCTTGACCCATGATCTAGGCTCACCCTGGAACCTGTGTAATAATGTACGAGGATCATTTGATGTCATTAGGCCTGTGCTCGATGAAGTTCAGAAGAATGAGGCATGATCACTCGAAACCTGAAGAGAGCCTTGGTAGGAGAGTGGATGTCCATCAGTAGGGGAGTCTAGGATCCAATGGCACAACCTAGGAATAAAGGGACGTTCCTTTAGGACAGAGATGAGGAGGAATTTCTTTAGCCAGAGGGTAGTAAATCTGTGGAATCCACGGAGAACAGCGGAGGCCAAGCCATTAGCTGTATTTAAGGGAGAGGCTGATAGTTTTGGTAAGGGTTATGGGAAGAAGGCAGGAGAAAATAAAATAAGTCACAATCAAATGGCAGAACAGACTCAATGGACTGAATAGCCTAATTCTGCTCCTATATCTTATGCCTTATGGGTCAAATGTCCATCTTTGGTGCTGGAGCTGGTGCCTGGACAGAGAGCAGGTTCGGATGAGCTGCCTTTAGCCGTAAAGGAGCCACAGCTCCCACTAAGCCAGTGTGATTACTCATTCACGAAGGAAGGAAGCACCTTTCATTCAGAAAAATTATTGTGGTTAAATATTTACCTAATCTGCGTGCGGCTGTCAGACCCAGAGCTGCCTTGTATAGGACAGCGAGAGACTCAAAGGCAGTCTCCCCATGTGACGCATTGTACATTCTATGAAGGGTCAATATTTGTTGTTCTGGTAGCTTTTCCGTGAAGCTAGGGGTTGCCAGATATTAAGTAACATTCTGGCTGCAGTCAAAGTTTGAAGTGGTCCTGGAGCAGAGGGTAAGAGATTCACTCAGTGCCACACTGCTTCCTGTTGGTGAGACAAAATGGAGGCGGCTGCCATGGTAACTGATCCACCTCTCCATTAGGATGGATGAAGAGGCTCTTTCTGCCCATTTCCTTTAACCTCAGAGCAGTTTAGTCCAGGGCTTTTCCTCTCCATAGCAACAATCAGCAAAGCAACGGAGCTTTGAGTTATCAGAAGAGGCTAGAAAACCCTGGGCCTTTCCTCCACACGGAGTAGGAGGTTGAAAGTTAACTTACAGAAGTTTATAACATCACGAGGGACATCATGATAATGTTGCAGTTGCCGTAGTGCTATTTCTGCACCTGTAACCCCGGTTCAAATCCTGCCTCTGCCTGTAAAGAGTTTGCTTGTTTTCCCGGTTACCACATGGGTTTCCTCTGAGCTCTCTGGTTTTCTCTCACCTTCCAAAGACCTACGGGTTAGTAGGTTTATTAGTCACATCGGTCAATTGGGCAACACGGGTTTGCTGGCCGGGGGGCCTTTTACTGTGCTGAATCTCTAAATAAATAAAATTGAATTAAAAATCATTGAGGTGGATGGTCTCGGTCTTTAAGGGAGTCTAAAATCAGAGAGCACAGATTTAAGGTAGTAAGGGGAAGATTAAAAGGGAATCTGAGGGATAGGTTTTCCACACAGAAGGTGGTGGATGTGTGGAACGAGCTGCCTTAAGAAATGGTGAAGGCGGATACAGTTAAAATATTGAAAAGCAATTTGGACATGATTGGGGTGCAATTACCACCACTGTCTGTAAGGAGTTTGTAGATTCTCCCCATGACCATGTGGAACCAAAACTTACCTACTTGTGCCCTTAGATCCCAGTGGAGCACAGGCCATCGATAACCTCCTGTCTCCATTGCCCTCTGAAGTTGATGGTACGGTTGGAGGTCAACAATGCTTCTGCAATCCATTGCATCGGCTCTACAGAGGATTGGCTTACACAGCTTCACCAGAGGCCCAATGGCTGGCCTTACCCATTTCCACCCCTCGTGCTGAGGATATGGGGTTGGACTTTGAGAGGTGGGGACCCAAAACGCCAACTGTTTATTCCTGTCCATAGATGATGTCTGACCTTGTTGGCTATTACCTTGTTGTCTGCAGGAGCTTCTTGTGCATCGATTGGCTGTGGCATGACTGTGTTTAATTGCTTGTAACCGATCCTTCACCTGGCAAGCATGTGGAAGATGCTAGGAATATGCAAAGTCTTCTTTCATCTCATTAAGCATGCCAGGCTTCAAGAACTCAGCAAGTCAGGCCGCATCAGATGCTGCTTGACATTCTCAGTTCTTCCAGCATTTTGTGTTTGCTCCTCTGGGTTTCCGGCAATGGCTGAATCTCTAGTGTTTATTAGATGTGATGAGACGCTGGACTGTGGTGGCACGGTACTGCAGCAATCAGCGTTACGTTATTACAGCACGGGCGAGCCGGGTTCAATTCCTCCACGCTCTGCAAGGGGTTTCTATGTTCCCTCCGTGACTGCGCGGGCTTCCTCTGAGTGCTCTGATTTCCTCTCACATTCCAACAGTTGTGTGGGTTAAATTAATCTCAGGGTAGTAGTCATACTTTATTGATCCTGGGGGAAATTGGTTTTCGTTACAGTTGCACCATTAATAATAAATAGTAATAGAACCATAAATAGTTAAATAGTAATATGTAACAATATGGTAACATATATGTGCTTCATTAATAAATTTACTTTGAACTTTGGGTTAGTAGGTTAATTGGTCACGTGGGTGTAATCGGGCGGAGCGAGCTCTTGGGTCAGAGGGCCTGTTACCGCATTGTATCTCTAAATGAAAATAAAAATAAAATTAAAATAAATGACAATTCTTTCTTGCAGCATTCTCCTGTCCGTGTTCACTTGGACTTTGCTCTACTGACAATAATTAACCAATGGCTCTGATTAAAGCTGTAGAGTGAATGGAGTTTCTGCATTGCTTCATTGCAAAACTACGGGTCAATCGTTTTCCTTCTAGTGATAATAAACCGCTCCTGTGTACACAAATCAAACTCAATAACTGACTTTCATTGGCCACGTTAAACCAAGCTTCCATCTGCCCTCTGCCGTGGCTGTAACGACCCCATGGCTTTGTCTTGGGAGCAGGGAGTTCAGCTTAGTGTCCTGACAAATATTTAACCCTTGGTCCATACCTGAAATCAGATAAATTGATAAAGTAGTTTACTGAGGCTGTGAGGGACAGTGAAAAACTTTATTCTTCAAGCTGTCCACACAGTGGATGTCAGTACGTCGAGGAAGTACAAGGGAAAAGTACACAGAAGATGACAGCACAGTACAGGCCCTTCGACCCACGATGTTGTGCTGACCTTTTAACCTACTCGAAGATCCATCTAACCCTTCCCTCCTACTTAGCCCTCCATTTTTCTATTCTCCACTCTCAAGATCCAGGCAGGATCTTGGCAAATCTCCTCTGCACCCTCTCTAAAGCTTTCACAAAAGCAATTACAGAATGCAAATGAAGTGTTACAGTTATGGAAAAGTGCAATGCAGGTAGACGAGAAGAGCAAAGTCACAATAAGACAGATTGTGAAGTCAAGTATCTTATATTTATCATACACAACGTCCATTCAATAGTCTTATAAATGGGAAACAGTTGTCCTTGAGCTTTGTGTTGTGTGCTTGCAAGCTTTTGTACCTTCTGATTGATGGAAGTGGGGAGAATGTACATGTACAGTATCTGAAATACATCTTATGGAAATGTTTGTTTGATGATGAACTTCAATAAAAAATAAATTACGAAAACAGGAAGGGTCTTTTAATAATACTGGCAGCTTTCCTGAGAAAGCAGGAAATGCGGACGGAGTCCCTGGAGGGTATGCTGATTTCTGTGATGGACAGAGCTGCATCCACAACTCTCTTGGTCGGAAGAGTTGCCATATCCCAAGCCGTGATGCACTCAGATAGGATGCTTCCTACGGAGCACCGGTAGCGGGTAGCACAACGCTGCTACAACTCAGGGTGTTCCACAGTTCCGAGTTCAGTTCCGGCGCTGTTCTGTTTGGACCAGGACATGTGAGATTAGTGTAAATGAAAATAGTATAAATGCATATTTTGCAAACAGAATGGTCACGTTGGGCTGAAGGAAGGGCCTGTTTCTATGCTCATGAAGGTGTACGATAGTTTCCCTTCATTAGTCGGTGCACTGAGTTCAAAAGTTGCGAGGTAATTCTCCAGACGTGGCATGGAAGACACTGGGGTGTGTCCCTGTGCGGCCCTGAGGACGACTGATCCCAGGAGAGTGCCACCGACAAAGGTTTTGCAGGAGAAGGAACATCAGGATTTCACGGGGCTGGATGCTGCGGGTGGAGGTCTCTATAGTCCAGTGATCGCTCTTCTCTTTCACTTGATGGTGGAGAGAGTTTGCCACCGGTTCTCAAGTCGGAGAATCGCGGAAAAAGCAACGTGACAGATTGCGACATCTTAACAGCTACCGTTTGTTGGTCTTCCCTTTCGCTGCGAAATTGTTGACATCCCTCTGTCCGTTGTTAGTGAGAGAGAGAGAGAGAGAGCCTTGGCATGTCGAACTGTGGGGTAAACATAGTCTTTGTTGACTGCAGATCATGGTCTCTCTTTGGGTGCTTTGCTGTTGCTTGGTGGGTGTAGGCACCGATGCTTTTTGCTGAAGTGGGTGGTGGGTGGAGGGGGGAGATTGATGCTGTACTGCTGCTTGCATGGGGCCCTTGGGGTTTTAATGTTTTTCTCTCATTCATTCTTTTGGGATTCTTCTGTTTTTGTGAATGTATGTGAAGAGTAAGTATTTGTATACTGTATACATTCTCTGATAGTAAATAGAACCATTTGGAAGTGTCAGCTCTATAAAACCCTGGTTACCCCACAATGGAATATTGTGTTCCGTTCTGGTTGCCTCATTATAGGAAAGATGTGAAGGGATAGAAAGGGTGCAGAGGAGATTTACCAGGATGCTGCCCAGATTAGGGAGCAAGTTTTGTGAGGGCAGGTTGTGCGAGCTGGGTCTTTTCTCTTTGGAGCGAAGGAGAATGAGAGGAAATTTGGTAGAAGTGTACAAGATAATAAGAGGCATTGATTGAGTGGACAGAGACTCTCTCCCAGGGCAGAAATGGCTAATTCAAAGGTGCATTATTTAAGGTGTTTGGAGGAAAGTATAAGTGGGATGTCAGAGGTAGATATTTTACAAAGAACTATCTGTGTAAAATGCACTTTCATGGGATGGTGGTGGATTCAGATACGTTAAGAACATTGAAGAGACTCTTAGAATGTCACTTGAATGATAGATAAATGGAGCGCTATGTGGGAGGGATGGGTTTGATCGATGTTGGAGTAGGTCAAGAGGGCGTTTACTGTGTTGTACTGTTGTATGTTCCATGAATCTACAACTTGATGCCCATCTGAAGGTTGGCTGAGTTACTTGTAGAATGGTGTGGTTCTTCTGTCTGGTGCCTGCTGGGATAATATTAAAGGCTTTCTGATGGTATTTCTCTGTCAGTCTCACCTACAGGCAGATCCAGATGGGACGTTGCAGCCTTGCCCAAGATTCGTTGCTCACATGAGTACTTTGTCCAACAGTCCAATGATGCCCTGGGATTTCATGAAAGCTCCCCGGACGCACTATCCTGGAACCATGGACAGAGAGCCACGCGTGCCCACCAGAAAAATCCGGACATCAGCAGGTAGCAAAACTCATCACTGGTGCTTTTTATTTTAATTAGAGATACAGCTGAGAACAGGCCCTTCCACCCCAACAAGCCACAGCACCTCGTAACCCAGCTCTCTAGCCCTAGCCTAATCACAGAACATTTTACAATGACTAACTGTACACCTTTGGACTGTGGGAGGAACCTGGAGCACCCGGAAGAAACCCACATGCTCACAGGAAGAACGTATAAACCTTCTTACGGAGGATATCGGAAATGAACTCCAGACCCCAACGCCCCAAGCTGTCGTGCTAACCGCTACGCTACGGTGATGTCCCTGTGGTACTGTGGCACCCCTTCTGGAAATGTAATGAACGCAAATACAGTAGCTAAAGATTAGCTTTATTTATCACACGTGCTGTACATTGAAACAGCGAAACATACAGAGAAATGCGTCTTATGCGTCAGTAACCAGCACAGTCCGAGGATGTGCTGGGGTAGCCCACAAGTGTCGCCACACTTCTGGGACCAAAATGGCACGACCGCACCTCACTAACCTTAACCCGTACATCTTTTACAGAATGTGTGAGGGAAACGGAGAAACATAGCACCCGGAAGAAACCCAGGTGATCATGGCAAGAACGTGGAAACTCCTCACAGAGCAGCGGGAACTGAGCCCTGATCGCAGATCACTGACACTATAAAGCATTCTGCTGTCCACTACACCACTGTCTCTCCCCACCCCCCACCCCCAGGGACTCAGATTGCAATCAATTGATGAAGAATTCCTGGAGGAACACGGCCATTTTGCTTCATACAATGGTGTTCGCTGTCTGAGACATGTTTCCTGATGATTGAACTTGGAGGCAGGTTCAACAAGAACTTCCAAAACCGAATTGGAAAAGGACCCAAAGGGGATAAATCCGTAGTGCACAAGGAAAAGAAAGAATTCAGTAACAATCTGCTGAAAGAACTCAGTGGGTTGAGCAGTATCTACGGGGTGAGAAGAATTCCAGAATCAGAACCAGAGAATTAGGTTTATTATCACTGACGTGTGGGCATGTGGCCAAGTGGTTAAGGCACTCAACTAGCGATCTGAAGGTCGTGATTTCGAGCCCCAGCCGAGGCAGCGTGTTGTGTCCTTGAGCAAGGCACTTAATCACACATTGCTCTGCGACGACACTGGTGCCAAGCTGTATGGGTCCTAATGCTCTTCCCTTGGACAACATTGGTGTCGTGGAGAGGGGAGACTGGGCAACTGCCGGTCTTCCATACAACCTTGCCCAGGCCTGCGCCCTGGAGAGTGAAGACTTTCTAGGCGCAGATCCATGGTCTCGCAAGACTAACGGATGCCTTTTTATTACTGACATACTGCTGTTTTACAGCAGCAATACAGTGCAGACGTACAAATTACTATAAGCTGAAAAATAAATAAATAATGTAAAAAAAAAGGAATGATGAGGGTGTGTTCATTGGTTCAAGGACCATTCAGAAGTCTGATGACAAAGGAGAAGAAGATGATCCTAAGACATTGAGTGTAGGTCTTCAGGCTCCTGTGCTCCTCACTAATGCAGTAATAAGAAGTGGGCATGTCTCGGATGATGAGACCATTAGTGATGATGCTGCCTTCTTGAGATCCCACCTCTTGAAGATGTCCTCAGTGATGAAGAGGCTAATGCCTATGGTGCACCCCTGCAGCCTCTAGAAATTGTACACTTTGAAGCCTCCGTGCCAGGCTGTGATGCCATCAGTCAGAATGCTCTCCAAAGTACATTGACGGAAATTTGTTAGTCTTTGGTGACATTCCAAATCACCTCAAACCCCTAACTAGAGCGACTGGATCTTTGTGATTGCATCATTGACGACCTTTTTGTTTCGAAGCTCTGCACAACTACCAAATGGACCCACTGAGACACGATAGGTGAAGATGAATCTAGAGGGAACTGAGGGAGGTGAATGTAAAAGGAATTGGGAAAGAATAAGGAACACAGGGAAAGAGTCTGGAATGGAATTGAGGAATCCCTTCTCTCGGCCCAATACTGACTTTGGGATGAACGCCGTCCTTTGTGCGGTAGCAATGTAATGTTTGACATTAGGGACATTTTAGAGACTCTTGGATAGACACACGAATGAAAGAAAAATGGAGGGCCATGTGGAAGGGAAGGGTTAAATTGATCCAGGAGTAGGTTAATAGGTCACAGGCTGAAGGGCAAGTTCTGCGTTCTATGTTCTATGTTCTCATCCATGTCAAACAAAAAAATTTGAAACATTGCGGTTAGTGCGACACTATGACAGCTCAGGGAGTTGGAGTTTGAAGTTCATTTCCAGCGTTGTCTATAAGAGAGTTTGTACGTTCTTCCCACATGTGCATGGGGGCTCTGGATGACCCAATTTCCTGCCACAGTCCAAGGATGTACCAGTTAGTAGGTTATTGTAAACCGCCCTGTGATTGGGTCGGGGTCGGTTGCTGGGCAACCCAGCTCAGTGGGCCAGAAGGGCCTGTTCCGCATTGTATCTCTAAACAAACAAACAAATCAAATCCGGCAGACGCCTCCAGATTCCGCCACCCGCAGTTCCTTGTGTGTCCAGAAGACTGAGACTATTTGGTAAGTCTTCCCACAGCCAGCACAGCACAATGGGCGGATTGGCCTCTCTCAATGCCTGATCATCCCATGACCCAGTGTAAAAGCAAGGACAATGAAGCAAATGCTGTTTAATAAACTGAGGAACTGCCGCTGTACAATAGGAAACCTGTTCAAACAATGTGCTGGCCAAATACTTGTCCAGCTGAACGGTTTCATTGCTGAGCTGGTTTTCGTTGAACACGCAGGCATTTATGAGCAGCCCACCTCCCATCAGAGAGGGTACCTGAAATTCAGTGAACATTACTGCTGCTGTTCACCATATGGTGGCTGGTGTATGCATATCCATATCCAAAGAAAAGGGCTAGTTAATTTCTTTGGGCAGTTTACACAGCTAAGACTCTCTTGACACACGCCATTCAAGTCCTTTCTGCGGAACAGATGGGACGTGGCTGGGAATTGTGCACGGATCACCGCGTAGACCCGCATCCTGAGTCATCCCTTTATTCCTCGGAGCAGGTCTGGTCACAGGGTGCACAGGCCTGAAAATCAGGGCCTGTCCTCCAAAGATGCTTCGGTCCCTCCGTGAAAGGCCCAGCTTCAGTTTTGACCTCTTCTGTTTGTTGACCGAATGGCTCAGGGGTCTGAGGTGGGGGGAGGTGGGGGGGGGTGGTTGGGAAAGAAGCTGTGACGAGGAGGGGAGGGGGCTGGACTGGGCTCACTCACAGGGGTGCCACTCCCATGCCCGTCTCTGGGCCTGCCACCAAGCATGCTGGGAGGGAGAGGGAGGGGATTGCTGGGGGGGCCTATATTGAGAACATAGAACAGCACAGCACAATACAGACTCTTCGGCCTATCAGGTTGTGCCAACCCTTTTACCTTCTTCAAGTTAAATCTGACCCTCCTTCATAACCCTCCATTTTTCTATAGTCCATGTGCCCCCCTAGGAGTCTCTTAAATACTCCTAATGTATCAGCCCCCAACTGGCAGCATGTTCCACACACCCACCACTCTCTGTGTGAAGACCTTACCTCTGACATCACCCCTGTGCTTCCCTACAAGCACCTTAAAATTGTGCCCTCGTGTGTTGGTTATTTCTGCCCTGGAAAAAAGCCCCTGTCTGTCCATTCACTCAATGCCTCTTATCCCCTTGTACCTCTCTATGAAGTCATCTCTCATTCTTCTTCACTCCAAAGCGAAAAGCCCTAGCTCACTCGAATTATCATCAGAGGACATGCTCTCTAGCACAAGCAGCATTCTGGTAAGTTTCCTCTGCACCCTCCCTAAAGATTTTACATCCTTCCAATAATGAGGCGACCAGAACTGAGCACAATATTCCAAGTGTGGTCTAACCTGGGTTTTATAGAGCTGCAATATTACCTCGTGGCTCTTGAACTTAATCCCTCGACTATCAAAGGTCAACACACAATTTGCCTTCTTAACCACCTTATCAACCTGTGCGGCAACTGGTTGTGAGGGAACGCCCTGTGCCTTCCTGACTTGCCGGATGAAGTTGGGGTGCCGTGGTAGTGTGATGCTATTACACCTCAGGGTTCGGTGCTCATCTGTAAGGGGTCTCTACATCCTCCCCATGGAACGTGTGGGCTTTCTCCGGGTGTTCCGGCTTCCTCTCACAATCCAAAAGCGCACCAGTTAGTAGGTTCATTGGTCACTGTAAATTAGCCTGTGATCAGGCGAGCGTTAAATTGGGGGCTGCTGGCGGTGCGGCCTGAAGGGCTGGAAGGGGCTATTCTGTGCAGTAAATAAATAAATCAATAAATGAGAATTATCCCTTGCAAGAGCAAAGCACAGCCATAGCTCCAGCAGCAATTAATTCACACATCAGCCTCTACTGGAGTTGTAGAAATGTACACAGTCACTCTGGTTACCGACTTCAGGCAGGGAGACAGTACATAGGTTTTTGTTTTCATCAACAGAGCTGAGGTTGAGCAGGTCGAGAGGTCTGAGATCCTAGGAGTAAACGTCATCACCAACAACCTGTTCTGCCTGGCCCAACCATGTTGATGCCACAGCTACAAAAGTTCCCCAGCACCCCGAACCTGGACAAGATGGTCCCAGTGAACCACACTGGCATGTTGTGGGCTGCTTACAAAACTTCTAAATACTCTCACTGCAATCTGCAGCCAGTAATTTCCCTTTAAGCAAGCTACTTTTGAACTGTCTTAATGAACTAGTGGTTTCATGGTCTTTCGAAGCTATCGGAGGACTTAACTCTCAAGCATGCAGATACGGCACCTTTAAGCAGACGATGGTACATTGCCATGGCTGGATGACAGGGAAGAAGGGAGGACTCTAAGCTAGACTGAAATGCTGAAGAATGAAAGTTCCTCTACCCAATATCTCATTACTAAATGTACAAGACCAAGGACCTGAGGGCAAGAATGCTGTATTGGAGGAAAATGAAGAATTGCTGTGTTCTGTGTTTCATGGAGATGTGGCTTATACTGGTCTCAGCAGATACACTGGTAAAACCCAAGGGCTTCTCGATACACCAGGTGGACCAGAATTCTTATTTGGAGAAGGCAAAAGGTGGGGGTCTGTGTTTCACAATAAATTCTTTATAGTGCTTGGACATACTGTTCTTGTCATACTCTTGTTCCCCTGGCCTGGAACATCTAACAATTAAATGCCGACCATTCTATTTACCAAGAGAGTTTACCTCCTTGATCCTGACTACAGTTTACATACCACCAAAAGCTGACGTTAACCAGGCACTCAAGATGTTGAAAGTTGCTATCACTAAACAAGAAATGACCCACTTTGATGTCTTTCAAATCATAGTCAGGGATTTCAGTCAGACTTACTTGAATAAATCTCTGCCCAGTTATCATCAAGATATAACCTGCAGTGCCAAGGGTCCCAACACACGTGACTTCTGCTATACTACAATTAGGAATGCCTACCATTCCATACCTAGACAGTAATTTGGGAAATCTGATCATTTGGCTGTCCTTCTCCTACCTGAAGACAGGCAGAGGCTAAAGAGCAAGGCACCAGAGATCAGGACAACAAAGAGATGGTTGCAGGAGGCAGAGGTGCAGCTGCGGGATTGCTTTGAATTGGTGGAATTTGCCATGTTCAAGGAATCATCGGAGCACCTCAACGAGTACACCACAGTTGTCACAGAATTTATAAAAGCAACTGTAGATGAGTGTGTTCCCATAAATCATTTAGCGCCTTTCCCAAATGAGAAAGAGATCAGAATCAAGCTTAATATCATTGGCATGTGTTGTGAAATTTGTTAACCTTGGGGTATCTGTACAATGCAATACATGATAAAGTTTAGGGAAAAAAACTGAATTACAATAAGAATATATGTGTTTTAAATGGTTAGAATAGGTAGTACAAAAACAGAAATTTGAAAAAAGTAGTGTGGTAGCGTTCATGGGTTCAATGTCCATTCAAGAAATTGGATGGCAAAGAGGGAAAGAGCTGTTTCCTAATCACTGAGTGTGTGCCTTCTGGCTTCTGTACCTCCTTCCTGATGTAGTAATGAGAAGAGGGCATGTTCTGGGTGATGGGGGTCCTTAATGATGGACACCACTTTTCTGAGGTACTGCTCCTTAAAGATGTTTTGGACACTATGGAAGCTGGTACCCAAGATGGAGCTGACTAATTTTACATCTTTCTGCAGCTTACCTCGATCCTGTGCTGTAATCGGCCCATACCAGACGGTGCTGCAGCCAGTCAGAATGGTCACCATGGCACATCTGTAGAAGTTTCAGAATGTTTTAGATGACAATCAGCTGAGGGTCAGATCAGGTCTGATGACCAAGTAAAATATGTGAGGTCCAGGTAGCCATCTCACATGCAAAGTGGCATCTCCAGACCAAACTTAAATCACAGAAGGGTGCTCGACAGCTGTGGCAGGGTTTGAATACTATCACATCTTACCAAGTGAAACCAAGTGACATAGCTGACAAAAAGGCTTTGCTTCCAGATGAGCTCAATGCCTTCTATGCTCGCTTTGACCGTCAAACAATGGAGTAACTTTCACAAGCTCCCACAGCCCCCAATAACCCTGTGATTTCAGTCTTTGAGGTCGATGTGAGAGCATCATTCCGGAGGGTGCACCCGTGGGCAGCATCCGGCCCAGATGGAGTACTGTACCTGGCCGAGTACTAAAGACCTGTGCTGACCACTGGATGGAGTGTTCACTGAGATCTTTAACTTCTCACTTTGGCAGTCTGACATACACACCTGCTTCAAGCAGGCTTCAATTATACCAGTGTCTAAGAACATGGTAATCTGCCTCAATGACTGTCGTCCAGTAGCACTTACACCCACTGCGTTGAAGTGCTTTGAGAGGCTGGTGAAGAAGCACATTAACTTTTGCCTGAGAAGCGACTAGGATCTTCTCCATTTTGCCAACCACCACAACAGGTCCACAGCACCTGACATTTCATTGGCTCTTCACTCAACTCTGAAACACCTGGATAGTGAAAATGCATACATCAGGATGCTCTTCATTGACTACAGCTCAAAACCATCATCTCCTCAAAACTAATCAATAAGCTTCAAGGCCTTGGCCTCAGTGGCTCCTTGAGTAATTGGATCCTCGATTTTCTCACTTGCACATCCCAGTCAGTTCAGATTGGCAAGATCTCCTTCACAATTTCCATCAGCACTGGAGCACCACAAAGCTGTGTGCTTAGCCCCCTGCTCTACTCACTTTATACTTATGACTGTGTGGCTAAGCTCAGCTCCAATCCATATTTAAGTTCGCTGATGACGCTGTCATTGGCTAAATCAAAGGTGGTGACGAATCAGCATACTGGAGGGAGATTGAAATCTGCCCGCGTTGTGCCATAATAATAACCTCTCACGCAATGTCAGCAAGACCAGGGGGCTGATTATTGACTTCAGGAGGAGGAAACCAGAGATCCGTGAGCCCGTCCTCATCAGGGGATGAGAGGTGAAGGTCAGCAACTTTAAATTCCTCGGTGGTATCATTTCAGAGGACCTGTCCTAGGCCCAGCAGGGAAGTGCCATTACAAAGAAAGCACAGTAGCGCCTCTACTTCCTTAGTTTGCAAAGATTCAGCATGACATCTAAAACTTTGACAAACTTCTGTAGGTGTGTGGTGGAGAGTATATCGATTGGTTGCATCATGGCCTGGTATGGGAATACCTATGCCCTTGAATGTAAAAACCTACAAAATTGTAGTTGATATGGGCAAGTTCATCACTGGTAAAGCCCTCCCAACCACTGAACACGTCTACACAGTGCACAGTGCGCTATCACAGGAAAGCAGCTTCCATCGTCAAGGACCACCACCACCCAGGCCATGCTCTTTACTCGTTGCTGCCATCAGGAAGAAGGTACAGGAGCCTCAAGACCCACACCACCAGGTTCAGGAACAGTTATTATCCCTCAGCCATCAGACTCTTGAACCAAAGGGGATAACTTCACTCAACCGCACTCACCCCATCACTGAACCGTTCTCACAAGCTATGGACTCACTTTCAAGGACTCTTCATCTCATGGTCTCGATAGTTATTGCTTATTTATTATTATTATTTATTTTATATTTGTAGTTTGTTGTCTTTTGTACTCTGGTTGTCCGCCCTTTTGGGTGCAGTCTGTCATTGATCCGATTATGGTTTTTGGACTTATTGAGTATGCCTGCAGGGAAATGAATCTCAAGATTGTGTATGGTGACTTATGTACATCACCAGGTTCAGGAACAATTATTACCCCTCAACCATCAGGCTCCTGAAACAGTGTGGACAACCTCACGTTCCTACCACTGAACTGATTCCACAACCTATGGACTAATTTCCAAGGATTCTACAACGCATGTTCTCAATATTATTTATTAATTATTTATCTATTATTATTATTTTATTTTTCTTTTTGTATATGCATAATTTGTTGTTTTTTCCACGTTGGTTGTTTGTCTGTCTTTGTTCGTGTGTAGTTTTTCACTGATTCTATTGCGTTTCTTTGTATTTACTGTGAATGCCCACAAGAAAATGAATCTCTGGGTAACATATACTGTATGTACTTTGATAATAAGTTTACTTTGAACTTTGATATTTGATTCATTCCAGGGTTAATTTTATTTAATTCCATTAACTGATTTTAATTTCCGCACTGGCTATGAACTTGTATCCCTGGATTATTACCCTAAGCCTCTGGATCATGAGCTGAAGTCCCTCTTTCCCTGTCGGAATTGTGCAGGGATTTTTTTCACTTCAGACTGCTGTTCTTCTCAGCTCCAAGCATCTGGTCAGTGTGTCTCGAGACGACCTTCACCCCACAAACTCGACACCACTTTCTGAAGAGTCCTTCTTTGTGATTTTGGTCCCTGACTAGAAAGCAAGCTTAGGATGCCGATATGACACCGCTCCCCCTCCCACCCCCTCCACCCAGTCATCGGAATCAAAGGCCATTTCTGATTGGAGGTTGCACAGCATTGGTATTGAGGACACAAAAGATGAATGAAAGCGGAGAAGATCCCCTACCAACCTCTGTGAGCTCTGCAAAAAGTGCTGTGACCCACATACTTTGCCTGTGTACAGACAATGGGCACACCAGCCACAGGCAGCATATTGCAAAGGAAAAGCACTTCCCTCACAGTGATTGCTTGCATTGCGGAGGCTGCAATACATCACTCTGTTAGCTCCAGGAGGCGAGAGAACTGCTGTCCGTCCAATCTGCAAACAATGGGCTCCAACAGATAGACAGGCTATAAAGAAAGTAGATCTTGGAAGCATTGCAGACTGAATCGCTGCTGCAGAAATGTGTGAGAATTTTGATCTGCTTCCTTTTGGAGAGAAGAGTATGCTAGAGGGACACACACGCATCACCAATACGCTTATAACTGCTGGAGGGAGCAGGAAAGATGGAGAGAGATAGAGATAAAGCAACAGTGAGAGGAAGATGAAGAGTGATATACTGTGATAGAGATGGAGAGTGATAGAAAGAAAGAGAAATAGAGAGAAAGTTATAGAATAAATAATTCAAAGTACATTTATTATCAAAGTATGTATGCAGTATACAACCCTGAGATTCATCTTCTCATAGACAGCCACAAAACAAAGAAACATCATGGATCCTGTTTAAAGAAAGTCACCAACACCCCCTCCCCCCCCCACCATGCACAAAAAAAGCAAATCATGCAAATGGAAACGATAAAAAGATAAATACAGAATATAAAAACACAAAATCAAAAGAATCCAGGCATACTCAGTTCAGCTCAGTGTCTGCAGGCTGCCCAGATTCAAAATCTCCCAAAGTAGTGTTGAAAAAGGAGTCACCAGAAATCAGAAGCACATCATAATGTGAACTACAGAATCCAGTCCACAAAACCGTGTCCAGTGAACCTTGCCCAGAACCCAGAACTCTGGCACCATCCTCCGACAGATAGAGTGATAGAGAAAGGTAGAGAACAATAGTAAGAGAAAGAAAGAGATAAGAGAGAGATATGGAAAAAAATAGTTTGACAGAAAAATAGCGACAGTGAGAGAGAGAGAGTGCGCTGCATCACTGTGGGTTTGGAAATTGCACTGTATTGGATAGGAAGGTTCTATAACAGGTAGTCAAAACTGCCCAACGCATCACTTGCACCAGCCTACCCGCCATCAAGGACGTGTATAGAGAAAGGTAGCAGAAAAGGGCCAGTAACATCATGAAGGACACCATTCACCCTGCTCAGGGACAGTTTGTCCCACTCCCAGCAAGGAGAAGGCTACGTAGTGTCCACGGCAGGACCACCAGACTCAAACAGTTACTTTCCCCAAGCAAAAGGGCTGATCAACACCTCCACCCACTAACTTAATCCTCCAAAATCCTCACCACTATTTTGTCATTTCCTGTTAGAGTCACTGTATGTACAGACACTCCTGTGCTCAGTGGCACTTTATGGACATACAATCAGTCTGTGTATATAAGCTATCTTATGTATTTATATTTATTGTGATTATTATTATTATTATTGTTTTGTGCTGCATTGGATCCAGAGTAACAATTATTTTGTTCACTTTTACACTTGTGTACTGAGAATGACATTGAACAATCTTGAATCTTGAACCTTGAAAAGATTCTGCAGATGCTGAAAATCTTGAGAAATACACACAAAATGCTGGATGAACTCAGAGGTCAGGAGGTATGTAAGAAGGAGAATGAACAGTCAATATCTCAGCCTGAAACGCAGGATGTTTATTCCTCTCCATTGATGCTTCCTGATCTGTTGAGTTTGTCCAGTATTTTGAGTGCATGGTCCATTATTCTCTGCAACCTCTCATGTTCCTCTGGATTTGATCTGCCATGCTTGGGTTTGGTTTTATATCTGGTTTTGGATTGGGTTTTGGATCTGGATTTGGATTTGCATTTAGTTTTGGATTGGGTTTTGGGTTTGGTTTGGTTTTGGATTTGGATTTGGATTTAGTTTTGGATTGGAATTTGCATTTAGTTTTGGATTTGGATTGGGTTTTGGGTTTGGTTTTGGTTGCTTCATACTCTAACCTGTGTTGCTGTTTCTATCTTTCAGCACATTATAGGCACAGGTACCCAGCCAAATCATTTTGCCACTTGCAGTTTAAACCAAGCTCAGAACCTCAGCCAAAATCACCCCCAGCAAGTGAGGAGTCATCAGGGGAAGATGAAGAAAGGACATGTGGTACTCACTGGAATCCTTTAGCTGGAGACAGTGAGCAGAACCCAGCTGAGGTGTCAGATGAAAACAGTCGACGTGCACACGATGCAGAGTTCTGGAGTGAATCAGGACAGAAAGGTCCAGGGGTGGATGAAGTGGATGTTCTGAGACAGAGCTTCAGTACCCTTCAGTTGGGATTGGAGAGCACATCAGCCCAAGACAGAGGGCAGGCTTTGAATGTGAGCAGGCAGGGGTGTGAGTTCAGCCTTGACAGAGACAACGATGAGGCAGGTAATGTTATTGTTTGACTCACCGCTCATTGCTTGTTGTGTAACTAATATTTGTCTTTCAGAAGGTTCGCAAGATTTGTCAAAGAGTCATAGTGACACAGGAATGGGCCATGCTTTTCTGAGCCAGCCCCATCTGCCAGCACTTGTTTCTTCACCATCTAAACCTTTCCCAACCTGGAAGCTTTTTATATATCTTTAAATATTGTACCAGTGGGGTGGCAGGGTGGAGATACGTCTCTACTAAAGGAGGTGTAGGGTGCTCCGTCCCTCTGCTGGCCTGCAGATGACCTTGAGTAAGGTGTAGCTCCTGGTATGGCAAACCACTTCTGTAGAAAAATTTGCCAAGAACGATCATGGCCAAAGACCATGACCACCCACGTCATAGGACACAGTGCATAATGATGATGATAAAGATTGTAGCAACCTCCACCACTTCCTCTGCCAGCTTGTTCTACATACCCATCTCCTCAGATTCCCTTAGATCATTCCCGTCTCACCTTACATTGATGGCCTCTAGTTTTATACTTCTGAAATTTGGAGAAAAGAATGCCAAAATTTGCCATGACCCAATTTAGGATTTTAATTTGTGGACCACAGAGACATAGAGACATAGAGCACTACAGTGCAGAAACAGGCCATCTCTACATTTTATGTAAAAATTGAATATATTATATTTAATTTATGATTTTTTGAATATTTAAGTCATGATTAAAAGACCCTATTGTATCCGCTTCCACCACCGCTGCCGGCAGTGCATTCCACGCACCCACCACTCTCTGTGTGAACAACCTACCCCTGACATGCCCCTTGTACCTACTTCCAAGCACCTTAAAACTATGCCCCCTATTGTTTGCCTTTTCAGCCCTGGGAAACAGCCTTTGGCTATCCACATGATCAATGCCTCTCATCATCTTATAAACCTCTGTCAGGTCACCTCTCATCCTCTGTTGCTCCAAGGAGAAAAGGCCAAGTTCACTCAACCTATTCTCATAAGTTATGCCCTCCAATCCAGGTAACATCCTTGTAAATCTCCTCTGCACTCTCTCTATAGTATCCACATCCTCCCTGTAGTGAGGTGACCAGAACTGAACACAGTACTCCAAGTGGGGTCTGACCAAGGTCTTATATAGTTGTAACATTACCTCATGGCTCCTGAACTCAATCCCATGGTTGATGAAGGCCATCACACCATCCGCCTTCTTAACAATACTGTCAACCTATGCGGCAGCTTTGAGTGTTCTATGAATATGGACCCCAAGATCTCTCAGATCCTCCCCGCTGCCAAGAATCTTACCATTAATATTATATTCTGTCTTCAAATTTGACCTACCAAAATGAACCACTTCACACTTATCTGGGTTGAAGTTCATCTGCCACTTCTCAGCACAGTTTTGCATCCTATCGACGTCCCGCCGTAACCTCTGATAACCCTTCAGACTATCCGCAACACCCCGAACCTTTGTATCATCAGCAAACTTACTAACCCATCCTTCTACTTCTTCAACCAGGTCATTTATAAAAATCACTAAGAGGAGGGGTCCCAGAACAGATCCCTGCAGAACAACACTGGTCACCGACCACCATGCAGAATATGAACCATCTACAACCACCCTTTGCTTTCAGTGGGCAAGCCAATTCTGGATCCACAAAGCATGGTCTCCTTGGATCCCAAGCCTCCTTACTTTCTGAAGGAACCTTGCATGGGGAACTTCATCAAATGCCTTACTGAAATCCATATACACTACATCCACTGCTCTACCTTCATCAGGCTTCTCAAAGAATTCAATCAGGCTCGTAAGGCACGACCTGCCCTTGACAAAGCCATGCTGACTATCCCTAACCAGCATATGTCTCTCCAAATGCTCATAAATCCTGCCTCTCAGGGCTTTCTCTAACAACTTGCCCACCATTGAACTCAGACTCAGTGGTCTATTATTTCCTGGGTTATCTCTACTCCCTTTCTTGAACAACACTTGCAACCCTCCAATCCTCCGGTACTTCTTCCTTCCCTATTGATGATGCAAAGATCACTGCAAGAGACTCAGCAATCTCCTCCCTCGCTTCCCACAGTAGCCTAGGGTATTTCTCATCCGGTCCCTGTGACTTATCTAACTTAATGCTTTTCAAAAGCTCCCAGCACATCCTCTTTCTTAATGACTATATGCTCAAGCCTTTCAGTCTGCTGTAAATTATCCCCACAATTGCCAAGGTCTTTTTCCCTGGTGAATACTGAAGCAAAGTATTCATTAAGTACCTCTGCTATCGCACCCAAATCCGTGCACACGTTTCCACTATCGCACCTGGTTGGTCCTATTCTCACACGGCTCATCCTCTTGCTCTTCACATACTTATAGAGTGCCTTGGGGTTTTCCTTCATCCTGCTCGCCAAGGCCTTCTCATGCGGGGTTCTGATTGTTATGTTCTGGTAAGCTTACAGAGAAGAGGAGTGAGAGGGAGGCGACAGAGTCAGAAGCGTAAGTGGGACAGGGAGATAGAGAAAGTGCATACAGTTCATAAAGATCAATCCTTCGCACAGCACATTGAGGTAGTCCAAAGTAAAACAGTAACCGAATATAGAGTAAAGTGTAACAGGCACAGAGAAACTGCTGTGCAGATAGGCAAGGTCATAACAGGGTAGATTGTTAGGTTAGCCTGATCGCATGGACATTAATTTTTGTAACTTCCAGTAATCACACCCCCTTCACCACTTCTTTCCTCATTCCCCATTCTGGCTCCACTGTCACCCACTCTCTTCCCCTCAGCTGCCAATCACCTCCCTCTGGTCCCCCTCCTACTTCCCTTTCTCCCATGGTCCACCGTCCTCTCCCGTCAGACTCCTCCGTCTTCAGCCCTTTCCTCTTCCACCAATCCCCACCACCCCAGCCTCTCACTTCATTCCCCTCCCCCACCCACTCACCTCTCCCCTCACCTGGCCTCACCTGGTCTCACCTAACACCTGCCAGCTTGTATTCCGTCCCTCCACACCCACTTTCTTACTCTGGCTTTGCTCCCCTTCTTTTCCAGTCCTGACGAATGCTCTCAGCCTGAAACATTGACTGTTCATTCCCCTGCTAAGATGATGGCTGAATTCCTACAGCAATTTGTGTGTGTTGTTCAAGGTTCCGGCATCTACCGAATCTGTCCAGAGTCCATTTTATCACGAGATGTATGAAACTTTTCTACTAGATATAAACCTTTCATACTAGTCTTTCCCTGTACATGCACAGGTGCAGGTGTGTTTGATGGCTCTGGGCTTGTACTGGATACAGTTTAGAACGAGAGGGGATCTCACTGAAACCTATTGAATATTGATAGAGTGGACATGGAAAGGATGTTTCCTGAATTGGGGGAGTCCAGGACCAGAGGGCAGAAAAGAGGGATGCCCATTTAGAACAAAGATGAGGAGGAATTTCTTCAGTCAGAAGTGGTGAATCTGTGGAATTCATGGCCATAGATGGGAACGTATGGGAATGTATGGGAGAGTGAGGAGATAATCGATCAGAGTTATAGGGAAGTAGTCACCCTGAAGTTGCAGGAGGCGAGTAGCTGGGTGACCGTCAGGAGAAATGAAAATGTGACTAGACAGATAGCGTCAAGCACCCCTGTGGCTTCTTTACCACTCTGGATACTGTTGTGGGGGATGACCGGCCCGGGGAATGCTACGGAGCCCGAGTTACTGGCACTGAGCATGGGTCCATGGTGCAAAAGGGAAAGAGGGAGAAGAGGGGAGCGGTAGTGATGGGGGCTCAGTAGTCAGGGGAACGGACAGAAGATTCTGTGGACACGAACGAGACATGCAGATGGTATGTTACCTCGCTGGTACCAGAGTCAGGAATGGTCTTGTTGCCAAGTTTGCAGATGATATGAAGATTGGTGGAGGGACAGGGTAGTGTTGAGGAAACAGGTAGGCTGAAGAAGGACTTAGACAGTTTAGGAGAATGGGCAAGAGAGTAGCAAATGAAATGCAATGTTGGAAAAAGCATGGTCATGTACTTTAGTAGTAAAAATAAATATGCAGACTATTTTCTAACACGGAGAAAATGCAAAAATCTGAGATGCAAAGGGACTTGGGAGACTTTGAGCAGAATGCCCTAAAAGTTAACTTGCAGGTTGAGTTGGTGGTGAGGAAGGCAAATGTAATGTTCGTATTCATTTCAAGAGGTCTGGAATACAAGAGCAGGACGTGATGCTGAGGCTTTATAAGGCACTATTGAGGCCTCACCTTGAGTATTGTGAACAGTTTCAGGCTCCTCATCTAAGAAAAGACGTGCTGGCATTGGAAAGTATTCAGAGGATCACAAGGATGATTCTGGGAATGAAAGGGTTATCATACAAGGAATGTTTAATGGCTCTGGGTCTGTACTCACTGGAATTTAGGAGGATAAGGGCGGATCTCATTGAAACCTTTCGAATGTTGAAAGGCCTAGACAGAGTAGATGTGGAAAGGATGTTTCCCATGGTGGGGGAGTCTAGGACAAGAGGGCACACCCTCAGGATAGCAGGGCATCCATTTAAAACAAAGATGTGGAGAAATTTGTTCAACCAGAGCATGGTGAATTTGTGGAATTTATTACCACAGGCAGCTGTGGGGGCCCGGTCGTTGGGTTTATTTAAAGTAGAGCTTGATTGCTTCTTGATCAGACATGGTTTCAAAGGTCACAGCGAGAAGACTAGGGAGTGGTGCTGAGGAGGGGAAAAAAGGATAGGAAGCCTAATTCTGCTACTATGTCTTATGGTCTTACATGATAATAAACTTGACTTGGGTTAACTTCTCACAACGCTCTCTTTGCCTCCCAAGCTCCTGAAACCTGGGACAGACCCATGATCTCAGGGACCAGCAGCAGCACCGACCTCTCTCAACTCCGGTGTTCCTCCATCTCCTGGGACAGCCGGGTTTCGACTGGCTCCACGGTGCCAGGAGGGAGCGTTGCCCCATCTGACACCCACCTTCGTAATACCTCTCGGCTGGTGACGAGTGGCCTTTACCGTAGCTTTGTCAGCTTGGATCAGACCGTACGTGATAGACCCAGCACTGGTGATCCACGCAGCGTACCATCCTCTGCAGCAAGACAGTCCCCCACGGAGAGAAACCCGTCATTTGTAGAAATCTGGCACGACCGGCTTCTGAACCACTGGCCTGTTCTCCCTCCAATTTCACCACAGACAGGTTTGTTAGCACCTCTGAAGAGTGTTTGACCTGAAACATTAACTCTGTTTATCTTCCCACGAATGCAGCTTGTCCTTTGAGGTATTTCCAGCATTGTCTGTAGTAACACATACAAAACACTGGAGGAGCTCGGCAGGTCAGGCAACATCTGTGGAAAGGAATAAACAGTCGACATTTTGGGCCAAGATCCTTCCTCAGGACTCCAACAATGTCTGTTCTTATTTTTGATTTCTTGCATTTTAAAAAAATTTTGTACTTGTTTGTTTGTTTGGAGGGGAATCAGATTAGAACAAGTTTAAGTTTCATTACATTTAACCATACATGAAAGTAGCCAAATGAAACAGCATTCCTCTGTGGCCAAGGTACAAAACACATTACCAACAGCATACAACACACTGCACATAGCACAAATAGCACGTGTTGTTACAATTTCAGAAAACCTTCCAGTCACAAAGAGAAAAAATAGTATCGCCCAGGTCCCTGAGTGGTATGACAGTGGAATAGATGGTAAGTTGTCACAGTCCAGCCTTATCTTGCACCTAACAAGCACGGGAGAGCAGTACTGAATGAACAATGGAGGGCTGCAGAGACGAGAAGAGCCGTACCCCAACCCAGTAGATTCTAGCATGCTCCACAGAGTCCTCTCCCACACTCACCTGGTCGGCTGCAACCAGCGACACCGTGGCCTCGGCCTAGTCCTCACCATAGCTGAAGCAGCACAGCTCTCTACCGTCGGTATCACCAATGAACCACTGCAAGGCACTTGCAGTGTTGTATGTACCAATGTCCAAATGGGTCTTGCAAGCACAATAACAATGTCCAAAAATAAAATCACTTGCTCACCAGAAGGAGATCAGAAATGCGGAGGTGCACAGAGAGGGGCAGGACATCGGTGGGTGTTTTACATAGTTTGCCAGTGCCTCGGCCTGCAGTACAGGAGCCCCATTCATTGTCATAACAGAGAACTGAGGGGCAATTTTCTCACACAGAGGGTGGTGAGTATATGCCAGAGGAAGTGGCTGAGGCATGTACAATAACACGTCACTGAGAGAAAGGGAATCAAAGACTAGAGGGCAAGGAGAGGGAGAGAGCTGTAGAGTCATAGAATCATAGAACACTACAACACAGAAACAGGCCCTTCAGCCCATCTATTCCATTCCAAAATGTAAAAGGAACTGGAGGGGTAAAATTTTCACTCACAGGGCAATCAGTACATGGAGGAAGTAGTTTGGGCAGATAGACTGATAACATTTAGAAGGTGCAAGGACATGTACAGTTGAAGTCAGAAGTTTACATGCACCTTAGCCAAATACATTTAAACTCAGTTTTTCACAATTCCTGACATTTAATCCGAAAAAACATTCCCTGTCTTAGGTCAGTTAGGATCGCTACTTTATTTTAAGAATGTGAAATGTCAGAATAATAGTAGAGAGAATGATTTATTTCAGCTTTTATTTCTTTCATCACTTTCCCAGTGGGTCAGAAGTTTACATACACTTTGTTAGTATTTGGTAGCATTGCCTTTAAATTGTTCAACTTGGGTCAAACATTTTGGGTAGCCTTCCACAAGCTTCTCACAGTAAGTTGCTGGAATTTTGTTCCATTCCTCCAGACAGAACTGCTGTTACTGAGTCAGGTTTGTTGGTCTCCTTGCTTGCACATGCTTTTTCAGTTCTGCCCACAAATTTTCTATCGGATTGAGAGCAGGGCTATGTGATGGCCACTCCAGTACCTTGACTTTGTTGTCCTTAAGCAATTTTGCCATAACTTTGGAGGTATGCTTGGGGTCATTGTCCATTTGGAAGACCCATTTGCGACCGAGCTTTAACTTCCTGGCTGATGTCTTGAGATGTTGCTTCAATATATCCACATAATTTTCCTTCCTCATGATGCCATCTATTTTGTGAAGTGCACTAGTCCCTCCTGCAGCAAAGCACCCCCACAACATGATGCTGCCACCCCACGCTTCATGGTTGGGATGGTGTTCTTCGGCTTGCGAGCCTTACCATTGTTCCTCCAAACATAACAATGGCCATTATGGCCAAACAGTTCAATTTTTGATTCATCAGACCAGAGGACATTTCTCCAAAAAGTAAGATCTTTGTCCCCATGTGCACTTGCAAACTGTAGTCTGGCTTTTTTATGGCGGTTTTGGAGCAGTGGCTTCTCCCTTGCTGAGCAGTCTTTCCGTTTATGTCGATATAGGATTTGTTTTACTGTGGATATGGATACTTGTCTACCTGTTTTCTCCAGCATCTTCACAAGGTCCTTTGCTGTTGTTTTGGTATTGGTTTACACTTTTCACACCAAAGTACGTTCATCTCTAGGAGACAGAATGCGTCTCCTTCCTGAGCGGTATGACGGCTGTGTGGTCCCACGGTGTTTATACTTGCGTACTATTGTTTGTACAGATGAACGTGGTACCTTCAGTCGTTTGGAAATTGCTCCCAAGGATGAACTGGACTTGACGTCATTTTCTGACCTCAATCCGATAGAAAATTTGTGGGCAGAACTGAAAAAACGTGTGCGAGCAAGGAGGCCAACAAATATGACTCAGTTACACACATCATCGAATGTACCTCTTCCTAGAGATGCTGCCTGGCCTGCTGCGTTCACCAGCAACTTTGATGTGTGTTGCTTGAATTTCCAGCATCTGCAGAATTCCTCGTGTTTATGACTCAGTTACATCAGTTCTGTCTGGAGGAATGGAACAAAATTCCAGCAACTTACTGTGAGAAGCTTGTGGAAGGCGATCCAAGATGTTTGACCCAAGTTAAACAATTTAAAGGCAATGCTACCAAATACTAACAAAGTGTATGTAAACTTCTGGCCCACTGGGAAAGTGATGAAAGAAATAAAAGCTGAAATAAATCATTCTCTCTACTATTATTCTGACATTTCACATTCTTAAAATAAAGTAGTGATCCTAACTGACCTAAGACAGGGAATGTTTTTTAGGATTAAATGTCAGGAATTGTGAAAAACTGTGTTTAAATGTATTTGGCTAAGGTGCATGTAAACTTCTGACTTCAACTGTATATGGAGAGACAGAGATGGGCCAAACACGGGCAAATGGGATAGCTTAGATTCATGTTTTGGCTGGTATGGATAGATGGGCTGAATTCCCTGTTTCCTTGCTGTATGACCCATTGAATTTGTGCTGGAAGCATTTTAATCACATCCATGGACTGTGTGGAGGTGGGTGGAGGAGGAGGTATGTTCCAAATAAAACTCCTGGAACTGGTCAACTTTATATGCAGCAGACTCAATTTTCAATCAGAAAGTAAGAACATGTTACATATTTAACTTTATGTTAGGGCAAATGTGGTCATTGCTGATACTTTGACTGAAGGTGAACTTAACCTGTCAAATATGCCCTAATTCAGCTACGGGATGCAATTGTGTGAGCAGGTACATAGAATGGTATAGCTTTGGAACATTAGTTGTATTGAACTAATTAACCAACTACCATCTGTCTGGATATGGTCCATATCCCTCCAATCTCTGCACATTCGTGCCTATCTACGAGCCTTTTAAATCCCTTGGTTTATTCTGCCCTGAACACCATTCCTCGTAACACATACCAGGCCCTCACACTAAAAAGAACTTGCCCTACACATCGTATAGAACATAGAACAGTGCAGCTCACACAGTTGAGCCAACTAACAAAAAAATAAATTTAAAAAACCTCCTACCTGCACAATGTCCATTTCCCTTATCATCTTTATATTCATGTTCCTATCCAAATGTCTCTTAAAAGCCTCTGTTGTGTTTGCCTCTACCAACACACCAGGCAGCACATTCCAGGCATCCACCACTCTCTGAGTAAAAACTTACCCCTCACATCCCCCTTGAATCTACCTCCTCTCACCTTCAATGCATGCTGTCTGGTATTAGACATTTCAACTCTGGGAAACAGATAGTCCTGTCTACCCTATCTATGCCTCTCATAATCTTATAAACCTCCATCAGATCTCCCTTCGGCCACTCCAGAGAAAACAACCCAAGTTTGTCCAACCTCTTGTTATTCCATATGCACTCTAAACCAAGCAATATCCTGGTGAAACCCTTCTGCATCCTCTGCAAAGCCTCCATGTCCTTCCTGTAATGGGGCAACCACAACTGTCTACAATATTCCAGATATGACCTAACCAGAGTCTTATAAACTGGTTGAGTACTTTGAACAACATATACAAGGTTAGAGAGCATCAATTGAGAGGAATAAACAGTTGATGTTTCGGGCCGCGACCCTTCGTCAGGACTGGACTTCATTAGAATACCAGGATACGGCTGGATTTTGTTAATGTTGACACTGTGTTCATCACCACCAAAATCAGAATCAGGTTTAATAACACTAGTATATTTTGTGAAATTTTTTGTACGGCCGGAGGGTATTGCAATACATAAGAATTAAAACTATAAATAAGAAATATATTTACAAAATGAAATTTAATAAGTAGTGCAAAAATATTGAGGTAGATGCATTGGTTCATGGTGCATTTTGAGCGTGTGTCCTTAGGCTTCTGTACCTCCTCCTTGATGGTAGGAATGAGAAGGGGACATGTCTTGGGTGATGGGGGTCCTTAATAATGGATGCTGCCTTTTTGAGGCATTGCCTTTTAAAGACACCCTCAATGCTGGGGAGACTAGTGCCCATGATGGGGCTGGCTGAGCTTGGAACTTTCTAAAGCCTTTTCTGACCTTGTGCAGTCACCCCTTCATACCAGATGGAGACGCAGCCAGCTAGAATAAAATAATTTATTAACATGTTCTGTTCCTGGTTGACTTAAGATCATCAAGACATCCTGATTTTTTTCTGGTGAAATCCAATCCTAATGAAGGGTCTCAGCCCAAAATGTTTATTTCCCTCCATAGGTACTGCTTGACCTGCTGAGTTCCTCAAGGTGTGTGTGTGTGTGTGCATGTGTGTGTGTGTGTGTGTGTGTGTGTGTGTGTGTGTAGGTGTGTGTGTGTGTGTGTGTGTATGTGTGTGTGTATGTGTGTGTGTGTATGTGTGTGTGTAGGTGTGTGTGTGTGTGTATGTGTGTGTGTGTGTGTAGGTGTGTGTGTGTGTATGTGTGTGTGTGTGTGTGTGTGTGTATGTGTGTGTGTATGTGTGTGTGTGTGTGTGTATGTGTGTGTGTAGGTGTGTGTATGTGTGTGTGTGTGTAGGTGTCTGTGTGTGTGTGTGTGTGTGTATGTGTGTGTGTAGGTGTGTGTGTGTGTGTGTATGTGTGTGTGTATGTGTGTGTGTGTGTGTAGGTGTGTGTATGTGTGTGTGTAGGTGTGTGTGTGTGTGTAGGTGTGTGTGTGTGTATGTGTGTGTGTATGTGTGTGTGTGTGTGTGTGTAGGTGTGTGTGTGTGTATGTGTGTGTGTAGGTGTATGTGTGTGTGTGTGTATGTGTGTGTGTGTGTGTGTGTGTGTGTATGTGTGTGTGTATGTGTGTGTGTGTGTGTGTATGTGTGTGTGTATGTGTGTGTGTGTGTGTAGGTGTGTGTATGTGTGTATGTGTGTGTGTAGGTGTGTGTGTGTGTGTAGGTGTGTGTGTGTATGTGTGTGTGTATGTGTGTGTGTGTGTGTGTGTGTGTGTGTAGGTGTGTGTGTGTGTGTAGGTGTGTGTGTGTATGTGTGTGTGTATGTGTGTGTGTGTGTGTGTGTAGGTGTGTGTGTGTGTGTAGGTGTGTGTGTGTGTGTGTATGTGTGTGTGTGTGTGTGTGTGTGTGTGTGTAGGTGTGTGTGTGTGTGTGTGTGTGTGTGTGTGTGTGTGTGTGTGTGTGTGTATAGGTGTGTGTGTTGCTCAAGATTTCCAGTATCCGCATGAACTCTTGTGTTTAGGAGTATTTTGAAATTCCTTTGATTTTATATAAAGCATCTGCTTTGTGTACTTTGGGGGCAGCATGGTAGTGTAGTGGTTGGCATAACGATGCATTTCACCGCATGTTTCTAATTTTGTAGTGCTTTTTGACAAATAAAGCTAATTTTCAACCTTTGTTTTGAACTCACTTATGTGAGGTCAGAAATCAGTAACCGACGCAGGGTGGCCCTTTCTCTAAATGCCCTGGCCCTGCTGAGACTTACAGATGGACAATTCTATTATGGCTGCTTGACTTGCCTTTCAGATCTCTGTTCCAGGACCAAACAATCACTGGCTGACCCACTTTAACCCTTCGTAGCATCATCGGCAAAGTGCAATTGTCCTTGACAATGAAGAAGATCCTCTCATTGTGCAGCTCCTCCTTTGATACTCTGGGCCCAAGTCAACAGGCTTTTAAATGGCTACAGGAAAAGACAAAGTGGCTTGCTGTTTCCAAAGGACTTCACTTGAACGTCCCTTTCACTGCTCTCAATGTTTGGGGTAATGTGTTCAGACTGAAGATGATGGGGAAGCTGACAGGCACAATATGCTTTGAAGTGTCTTGTCAAATAATTCCTTCCATGCTAATTGTCCCAGGAAACTAGAAGGAGCCTGGTCTGAGAGCTTCTCTGTCCTGCTGAGAGAAAAATAAGAATGTAAATGAGCCTGGTTCAGCATTCTGGCATTATGGACAATGAGATGGCTACTGTCCAGGACACTGTGGAGAATGAGACCATAAGACCATAAGACTTAGGAGCAGAATTAGGATATTCAGCCCATCACGTCTGCTGTGTCATTCCATCTTGGCTGATTTATTATCTCTCTCAACCCCATTCCCCTCCCTTCCCCCTGTAATCTTTGCCGCCTTGACTAATCAAGAACCTATCAACCTTTGCTTTAAATATACTTACTGACATGGCCTCCACATCTGTCTGTGGCCCCCTGCCAGTCTCCCAATCTCCTATGCATGTTAGTATCTATCCTGTAATACCGTGGCCTCTTATCTTGTTTAGCAGACTCCTGTACAGCATCTTGTCAAAAGTTTCTGAAACTCTAAGTAAACAACATCCATTGATTCTCCTTTGTCAATCCTGCCTGTTATTTCCTCCCAAAGATTCCCAACAGATTTGTCCGGCAAGATTTCCCTTTAAGAAAAACCAAGCAGAATTTTGCCTGTTTTATCATGTGCCTCCAAGTATCCTGCAAACTCATACTTAATAATGGACCTAATAATATCCTTAATGGTGGTTAACCATCATGTCTGACGATGACGGGAAACCTGTGGGGCAGAGTTTTTAAAGTGGTTAAGCCATTGCTTTCTCTCACCTCAGAAGTCTGGGTCCAGCAGTATGAGTAAGTATCACAAACTATGGTCTTCCTTGGTTGCTGTGAATGACCATGATATCTACTGTACCTTGACATGCCCTTCACTCACCACAAAGCATTGCAGTCATGCCTTCCTAGCCTTTGGGTCTCACAGTAGATCTCATCCGCTCAGTCCACCAGAGTTGACTTTGCAAGCTATAACAGGCATGTCCCTATCTCACCAGGATATTATACTGTCAGCTGGCCTCACCTGGCGTAGCCGCCTGTTGAACCGGTGTACCAGGTTGTGCTGCCACTTACAAACGGCTACTTAGAACCACAGCTGGGAGCTGAGTGTCTGGTGGGGAGCAAAGATGAGTGAGCTGCCCTGAAGTGGACATGACAGGTCCTTTTGCAAGAGGTGCTACCCCTCCTTGGACATCCCATACAACCCAATATCCTTAATAATGAAATGGCTACTGAAAGGAACTCTATGGATAATGAGATGGTTACTGACTAGGACACTGTGGACAGTAAGATGGCTATTGTCCAGGACACTGTGGACAAGGGGATGGTTACTGTCTGGGATACTGTGGACAAGAAGATCCATACTGACTGGAATACTCTGGAGAATGAAACGGCTACTGACCAGGATACTGTGACAGTGAGATTGACTGGGACACTGTGGACAAGGGATGGCTACTGACTAGGATACTATGGATAATGGGATGGCTACTGACCCTGATACTGTGAACAATAAGATAGTTATTGACTGGGATACTGTCGAAATGAGATGGTTACTGATTGGGACTCTGTGGACAATGAGATGGGTACTGACTGGGACACTGGACAATGAGATGGGTGCTGACTGGGACACTGTGGACACGGAGATGGGTATGGACTGGGATACTGTGGACAATGAGATGGGTACCGACTGGGATACTGTGGATAATGAGATGGGTACTTTCTGGGACACTGTGGACAATGGGATGGGTACTGACTGGGATACTGTGGATAATGGGATGGGTACTGACTCGGATACTGCGGACAATGAGACTGGTACTGACTGGGATACTGTGGATAATGAGATGGGTGCTGACTGGGATACTATGGATAATGAAATAGGTACGGACTGGTCTGGAGAATGAGATGGGTACTGACTGGGACACTGTGGACAAAGAGATGGGTACTGACTGGGACACTGTGGACAAAGAGATTGGTACTGACTGGGATACTGTGGATAATGGGATGGGTACTGACTGGGATACTGTGGATAATGAAATAGGTACGGACTGGTCAGGAGAATGAGATGGGTACTGACTAGGACACTGGACAATGGGACGGGTACTGACTGGGACACTGGACAATGGGACGGGTACTGACTGGGATACTGTGGACAATGGGATGAGTACTGACTGGGGTACTGTGGACAATGAGATGGGTACTGACTGGGATACTGTGGATAATGAAATAGGTACGGACTGGTCAGGAGAATGAGATGGGTACTGACTAGGACACTGGACAATGGGACGGGTACTGACTGGGACACTGGACAATGGGACGGGTACTGACTGGGATACTGTGGATAATGGGATGAGTACTGACTGGGGTACTGTGGACAATGAGATGAGTACTGACTGGGATACTGTAGATAACGTGATGGCTATTGATCAGGATTCTGTGGACAATGGGACGGCTACTGACAGGAATACTGTGGAGAACTCTCCTGTTCTTTAAAATAGCTTATGTCCATGAACACAAGAGATTCTGAAGAAATTCAGAACAATGCACGCAAAAATGCTGGAAGAACTCAGCAGGTTAGGTGGCATCTATGGAGAGGGATAAACATTTCAACATTTCAGGTCACGGCCCTGCATTATGTACCTAGAGGAAGACAGCAGAATAAAAAATGAAGTGAGGGAGTGAATGATAGCCAGAAAGTGTTAGGTGAAGCCAGGTGGGAAAGGTAAAGGGCTGGAGAGGAAGAAATCTGATAGGTGAGGAAAGTGGACCATCAGAGGAAGGGAAGAAGGAGGGGACCCAGGAGAAGGTGATAGGCAGGTGAGAAGAGGTAAGAGTGGGGATTAGAAGTTGAGGGAAGGGGGAGGGGATTTTTTTTACAGGAAGGAGAAATCGATATTCATGCCATCAGGTTGGAGGCTACTCAAACAGAATATAAGGTGTTGCTCCTCCACCTTGAGGGTGGCCTCATCTTGGCACAAGAGGAGGACATGGACAGACATGTTGGAACGGGAATGGGAATTGGAATTAAAATGTTTGGCCATTGGGAAGTTTTGCTTTTGGTGGATGGAGTGGCAGTGCTCAACAACTTGACTGGCAGGCAAGAGCTGTCCAATCAGAATCAGGTTTATTATCACTGAAACATGATGCGACATTTGTTATTTTGTGGCAGAAGAATAATGCAAAGATGTGAAAATTACTAATTTACAAATTAAGTAAGTAGTCCACAAAGAAAGAAGGTAGTGTTCATGGGTTCATGAACTGTTTGGAAATCTGATGGCGGAGGGGAAGAAGTTGTTCCTGAAACGTGCTGTGTCATTCTTGGTGAGGCCACACTTGGAGTATTGCATTCAGTTTTGGTCACCCTGCTATTGGAAGTAAGTGATTAAACTGGAAAAAAACGCAGAAACAATTTACAAGGATGTCAGTCGGAGTCGAGGGGCTGGGTTATAGGGAGAGGTTGGGCAGGTTAGGATCAGCCCATTCAGGAGTTCCTCTATCATCTGCATCTCCTGCCCATGAAGGTGCACTTGTCCATTAATTGGACATGGACCATTCTCCCCATCAGTTTGTTCCTCCCCAGCAATTAGTGATGCTGTTCTTCACTCTTTCAGATGCCTTCAAGTCCAGTTGAATTTATTGTCACATGAACAAGTATGGCAAGGACAATGAAAACCTTTATAAACCCACAAACTCCCACAGCTACCTGGAGTATACCTCCTCCCACTCTGTTACTTGTAAAAACACTATTCTCTTCTCTCGATTCCTCCGTCTCTGCTGCATCTGCTTTCAGAATGAGGCTTTTCATTCTAGAAGAAAGGAGATGTCCTCCTTCTTCAAAGAAAATGGCTTCCCTTCCTCCACCATCAATGCTGCCCTCAACTACATCTCTTCCATTTCACGCATGTCTGCTGTCACCCCATCCACCCACCACCCTGACAGGAATAGGGTTCCTCTTGCCCTCATCTACCACCCCATCAGCCTCCACGTCCAGCACATAATTCTCTGCAGCTTCTGCCACCTCCAATGGGATCCCACCTCCAAACACATCTTCCCCCACCCCCCCCCCCACTTTCTGCTTTCCGCAGGGATCACTTCCTACGCGACTCCCCTGTCCATTTGTCCCTTCCCACTGATCTCCCTCCTGGCACTTATCCTTGCAAGCGGAACAAGTGCTACACCTGCCCCTACACCTCCTCCCTCACTACCAGTCAGGGCCCCAAGTGGTCCTTCCAGGGAGGTGACACTTCTCCTCTGAGTCTGTTGGGGTCATATACTGTGTCCAGTGCTCCTGGTGTGGCCTCCCGTATATTGGTGAGATCCAATGTGGATTGCGAGACTGCTTCACCAAGCAACTATGCTCTGTCTGCCAGAAATAGCAGTATTTCCCATTGGCCACCTATTTTAATTCCACTTCCCATTCCCAATCCTCCACTGTCGTGATGAGGCCACACTCAGGTTGGAGGAACAACATCTTATATTCTGTCTGGGTAGCTTCCAACCTGACGGCATGAACATTAATTTCTCAACCTTCCGGTAATGCCGCCCCCCACCTTTCCTTCAGCATTCCCCATCCCCTTCTCCCCCTCTCACCTTATCTCCTTGCCTGTCCATCGCCTCTCTCTGGTTCTCCTCCCCACCTTTTATTTCTGCCATGGCCTTCTGTCCTCTCCTATAGGACTCCCTGTTCTCCAGCCCTGTATCTCTTTCACCAATCAACTTTCCAGCTCTTTGCTTCATCCCTCCCCCTTCTGGCTTTACCTATCATGTTGTCTTTCTCTCTCCCCTCCTCCCACCTTCTAACTCTACTACCCATTTTTTTTCTCCAGTCCTGCCGAAGGGTCTCGGCCCAAAACTTTGATTGTACTCTTTTCCACAGATGCTGCCTGACCTGCTGAGTTTCTCCAGCATTTGTGTGTGTTGCAATGAAAACTTTATCTGCAGCAGCATCACAGGCATATTGGTACAAACAACACACAGAATATAAATCCTACGTTAAGTTATACAAAAAACTATACTAACCAATGAAAGAAAAAAATATCCAAATACCGGACCCAAGTAAAACAAATACAAAGGCACGATTGAAGACACGTTGATTCAGAATCAGAATCCCAAAATCCCAGCAACGTCTGTGTAAATCTGTGGTGTGTTAGGCCAACACCTGCTTCTCCCTGTCCAACAGGTTTGTCCCCGGTCAGAAGGATTGGGGCACATGGCAGCATGATGCTTTACACTGCCAGCTGTAAGATCAGAGTTTAAATTTCCTCCGCTGTCTGTACAGAGTTTGTGCGTTCTCCCTGTGACGACTTGGATTTCCTCCAAGTGCTCTGATTTCCTCCCACATTCCGAAGACGTGCAGGTCAGGGTCAGTAAGTTGTAGACGTGCTATATTGGCGTCAGAAGCATGGTGACACTTGTGGGCTGCCCCTAGTGCATCCTTGGTCTGTGTTAGTCATTGACGCAAACAGCACATTTCACTATATATTTCAATGTATATGCGACAAATAACGCTAATCTTTAATCTTTGCTTTTGTATGTGGCATAAGTGCATGTTTTATCCCTGACAAGTTGACAGCATCTGCAAAAGACAAGCAGAACATAGATGTAGCTGGCAAGGCTGACATCCTTTCCTGAGGTCTCACCTGAATTGTTGCAGATGTTGGATTAGACTGTTTTCTTTGCAGTTTTAAAAATTAATTGCCTAGTGGTCACAGTATGAAAATGCAGTTGTTCAGTGTGACCCTAATGGGCACAGTTCTCTGTATCATTCTGGAAATTTCCAAGACAAATTTCTCTGGACGGGCTATTTGATTGGTTAACTCTTACCTACAAATCTGAATGGAATGTTTCTTATCTATGGTATAAAAAGAGATGAATACATTGCCTGCCAACTATAGTCCTTTTCCTGTTTTTTGTTCTTAGCTATGAGACTTTTGCAGTTGTACATTTCCAATTTGCTTTGTTTTAGGAGCACTTAATTAACAATCATGAAGCAACAAGTTCTATGCCTCTTTCCTGACTTCTGAGAGAACCTTGGATCAAGAGCATCAGAATCCAACACAGAGAACACCCTACACTCCTGTGCATCTCGACTCAGTCAGTTGGAATTGAGCAATGGGATCTGCCTAACCATCGGAAACATCTCCTAATAGAGATGGATTTCCCTTATACCATCCTAATATAAAATGTCCCATTTCCCTTTTGCCCCTGCAAGACCTTATGCATCTCTCATTCTCTCTACCCATCACAGGAAGTTTAGAAGCTTGCTCATGTGGGAGTGATGGTGGAGCGAATCACAGCTACAGTGACCTCAGTGCATATGAGGAGCTTGATGAGATCATCCCATGCACCGGCTCATCTTTGTCCCACCACACTCTGGGTGATACGACTGAAGAAGTGTCTGACTCAGGTTGGGTCAAGTCTTTCCTCTAACTGAATATTGTACTGATTTTTCCTTTAGATGCACCCACTTCCTCCAACTCAAAGGTACAGAGTCATAGAGTCATTGAGCATGGAAACAGGACCTTTGGCTTAATGGGTACCACAGCATCCTCCCCACTAGTCCCAGTTACAACCCAATGCCTCTTAAATGTTACAGGACTTGTATGTGTCCAGGACAAAGAGGTGGGCAGGAAAGACTGTAAGACCATTAGATACAGGAGCAAAATTAGGCCATTTGACCCACTGAGTCTGCTCTGCCATATCATCATGACTGATCCATTTTCCCTCTCAGCCCCAATCTCCTGCCTTCTCCCCATATCCCTTCATGCCCTGACCAATCAAAAATCTATCAACCTCTGTCTTAAATATACGTAAAGATTTGGCCTCAGCAGCTGCCAGTGGCAACAAATTCCACAGATTGATCACTTCCTGGCTGAAGAAGTTTCTCCTCATCTCCGTTCTAAATAGAGGCCTCGATATTCTGAGGTTGTGTCCTTTGGTCTTAAACTCTCCCGCCATAGGAAATGTCCTCTCCACATCCACTTTATCCAGGCCTTCAATAGGTTTCAATGAGATCACCCCTCATTCTTCTGAAATCTAGTGAATACAGGCTCGGAGCCATCAAACACTCTTCATATGACAAGCCATTCAATCCTGGAATCATTTTCTTGAACCTCCTTAGAACCCTCTCCAGTGTCAGCACATCCTTCCTAAGAAGGGGCTCAAAACTGCTCACAATACTCCACGTAAGGTCTCACCAGTGCTTCATAAAGCCTCAACATTACATCCTTGCTTTTATATTCTAGTCTTCTTGAAATGAATGCTATCATTGCATTTACCATCCTCACCACAGACTCAACCTGTAAATTAAAATTTAAGGAACCCTGCACAAGGACTCCAAGTCCCTTTGCACCTCAGATTTTAGAATTTTCTCTCCATTTAGTAAATAGTCTGCCCTTTCATTTCTTCTACCAAAGTGCATGACCATACACTTCTTCACACTGCCACTTCTTTGCCCATTCTTCTTATCTGTCTAATTCTTTTGTAGCCTCTATACTTCCTCAAAACTATTTGCCCCTCCACGTATCTTCGTATCATCTGCAAGTGAGTGAGTGAGGCCTCCATCAGAGAGGGTTGGCCATGGATGTTGTGCCCTAGCTGTGTAGATACACAAGCCTGGGCAGTTTGATATGGAGAGCAAGCCGTCCCTCCCCACACATCTGATGAACCCAAAGGAATAGCAGAGACTGATACAGTTTGGTACCAGCAGCATCGCAGGAGTTTCCAGTCAACATTGAACTCAATATAGGACTGCCTTAGTGACACCAGTTCCAGATTTTTCCCTTGGGGTTTACTCCCAAAGCCTTCCCCATGAGTGTGCACAGCTGCAAGGCAACCAAGGTTGGAGATCAGAGTTTTCCTTCTCCTAGATGAGCTGCCAACCGTGGCCTGAAGCGAACGGTATTAAGGCACCAGTAACCTGCCTTTGCCTCTTCTCCTGTCGTTAGAAGTGATTCTGCTGGGCTTATCACTCTAGTCTGCAAACTTTGCAACAAAGTCATCAATTCTGTCACCCAAGTCATTGATATATAATAGAAAGAGAAGTGGTCCCGATACCAACCCATTTGGAACACTACTGGTCACCAGCAGCCAACCAGAAAAGGCTCCCTTTATTCACACTCTTTGCCTCCTGCCAAGAAGCCACTATTTTACTGATTTATCCATGCCAATATATTTCTGTCATTCCATGGTCTCTTTCCTTGCTAAGCAGACTCATATGTAGAATCTTGTCAAAGGTCTTCTGAAAATCAAGCACACAACATCAACTGATTCTCCTTTGTCTTTCCTGCTTGTCATTTCTTCACAGAATTCCAACAGATCTGTCAGGTGAAATTTTCCCTTGAGGAAATCATGCTTACTACTGCCTATTCTATCATGTGCCTCAAAACCATATCTTTAACCATCAATTCCAACATCTTCCCAACCACTGAGGTCAGACTAACTGGCCTATAATGTCCTTTCTTCTGCCTCCCTTCTTGAAGAGTGGAGTGACACTTGTAATTTTCCAGTTTTCTGGAACCATTCCAGAATCTAGTGTTTCATTACTAATGCCTCCACATCTGTTCAGAAATCTCTTTCAGAACACCATCTGGTCCAGGTAACTTACCTAGCTTCAGACTGTCAGTTTCCCAGGAACCTTCTCCCTTGTAATGGCAACTTCACACACTTCATGACCCCTGACACTCTCGAACTTCCACTATACTCCTTGTGCCTTCTACAGTGAAGACTGATGCAAAATACTTATTCAGTTTACCTGCCATTTCCTTGTCCCCATTATTACCTCACCAGCATCGCTTTCAGTGATCCAATATCCACTCTCACCTCTCTTTTACCCTTTATGTATCTGAAGGAATTTTTGGAATCCTCTTTAATATTATTGGCTAGCTTACTTTCGTATTCCATCTTTAACTTCTTAATAACTTTTTTAGTTGCCTTCTGTTGTTTTTTTTAAAAAGCTTTCCAATCCTCTACATTCCCACTAATCTTCGCTTATTATATGCCCTCTCTTTGGCTTTTATATTGGCTTTGACTTTACTTGTTAGTCATGGTTGTGTCATTTTGCCTTTAGAATACTTCTTCCTTTTTGGGATGATCCTGTGTCTTCTGAAATGCTTCCAGAAATTCCAGCCGTTGCTGCAATGCCATCTGTTCCCTGCTGGTGTTCTTTTCCAGTCAATTTTGGCCAAATCCTATCTGATGCCTCTGTAATTCCCTTTATTCCACTGTAATACTGATACATCAGACTTTAGCTTCTCCTTTTCAAATTTCAGGGTGAATCCAATCATATTATGAACACTTCCCCTAAAGATACTTTTACCTTAAGTTCTCCAATCAATTCCAGTTTATTGCACAACACCCAATCCAGAATAGCTGATCCCCTAGTAGGCTCAACCATGATCTGCTTTAAAAAGCTGTCTCATAGGCATTCTAGAAATTCCCCTTCTTGGAATCCAGCAAGCACCAACCTGATTTTCCCAATCTACCTGCATACTGAAGTCCTTCATGACTATTGTAACATTGCCCTTTTGACATGCACTTTCTATCTCCAATTGTAATTTGTAGACCACATCCTTAGTACAGTTTGGGAGTCTGTATACAATTCCCATCAGGGTCTTTTTACCCTTGCAGTTCCTTAGCTCTACCCACAAAAATTCAACGCCCTCTCATCCTATCACATTACCAACAGAGCCTTGCCACCCCCTCTGCTTACCTGCCTGTCCCTTCGATACAACGTGTATCCTTGGACATTAAGCTCCCAGCTACAATCTTTTTCAGCCATGGTTCAGTGATGCCTACAACATAGAACACTACAGCACAATACATGCCCTTTGGCCCATGATGTTGTGCCGACATTTTAACCAACTCTAATACAAATCTAACCCTTTCTTCCCTCATAGCCCCCCATTTTTTTCATCATCCATGTGCCTATCTAAGAGATTCTTAAATGCCCGAATGTATTTGTCTCTACTACCATTCCATACATATGGAATATGTACATAGGTACATACATAGGTATTCCATACATCCACCACTCTCTGATATCCCCCAATATTTTCCTCCAATCACCTTAATATTATGTCCCCTTATATTATCCATTTTGGCTCTGAGAAGAGGTCTGGCTATCAACTTGATCTATGCCTCTTACAATCTTGTATACATTTATAAAGTCACCTCTCATCCTCCTTCACTCTAAAGAGAAAAGCCCTTGCTTGCTCGTCCTATCTTCATATGAAATGCCTTCTAGTCCAGGCAATATCCTGGTAAATCTCCTCTGCACCCTATCTAAAGCTTCGACATCTTTCTTATAATGAAGTGACCAGAACTGAACGCAACAATCAAAGTTCTTCTGCTACACCTCTTGGTACGGCTAATTCTGAGAGACGGGCTCTGTAATCGGATGTTTGTACTGTCGTCGTTGCATCACTGAAAATGTGCTCCTCTTTCACTCTGCAGAGCTGAACAGAAGATCACCTTTCTCTCGGACCACCTCGGCCTGGGCTGATGAGACACTGGCCGAAGCCAGACTGGCACTGCTGGACCACCAGGACTTCATTCAGCACTGGGATACCAACCAGCTTGGGGAGCGATTGGCTCAGGCGACAACAGCAGAGAACACAGAATCGATGGCCAGAGGGGTGGGAGAGGAAGATGATGGCAAATCCAAAATTAACGGTGGGTACAACTGCAGTATTACATGGCCAGGAATCCAGAGAATACCTGCATTATATTAGCTCAAAGTTCAAAGTAAAATTTATTATCAAAGTACATATATACACCAAAGAATGTAGAACATAGAGCATAGAACATCACAGCATAGTCCAGGCTCCTCAGACCACCTTGTAACCCACTCCAAGATCAATCTAACCCTTCCCTCCCACATAGCCCTCCATTTTTCTATCATTCATGTGTCTATTTAAGAGTTTCTTAAATGCTCCTAATGTATCTGCTTCCACACCACTCCTGGCAGGGCATTCCACACACTTACCTTCTTCTGTGTAAAGACATCCCTCCTATACTTTCCTCCAGTCACCTTAAAATTATGCCCCCACGTATTAGCTTTGCCACCCTGGGAAAAAGGTGCTCGCTGTCCACTCTGTGCCTTTTATCATCCTGTGATCCTCTATCAAGTCACCCCTCATCCTTCTTCACTCTGAAGAGAAAAGCTCCAGCTCACTCAACCTTTCTTTATAAGACATGGTCTCTAATCCAGGCAGCATCCTGGCAAATCTCCTCTGCACCTTCTCTAAAGCCTCCACATCCTCCTCATAATGACGTGACCAGAACTGAACATTGGATGGGAACATTTGTCATATCAGACATTAGGACTGGCCAAAGGGTCACTGATGCTGTTTCTTCCTCCCGAGATGCTGCCTGACCGAATGAGTGTTTCCTGGTTTTGGTTCAGGTTGCCTGCATCTGTGATTTTTTTTACATCAGATTGACAGGCTGACATGAACAGAAGATCTTTATCATAAAAGCAAGGATGTAATGCTGAGGCTTTATAAGGCACTGGTGAGGCCTCATCTGGAGTATTGTGAGAGTTTTAGAGTCCTTATCTAAGAACGGATGTGCTGACATTGGAGAGGGTTCAAAGAAAGCTCATGATTGAAATCCTTATCGTATGAGGAGTGTTGATGACTGGCCCTATACTCACTGGAATTCAGGAGAATGAGGGGGGATCTCATTGAAAGCTATCGAATGTTGAAAGGACCCATAGAGTGGATGTGGAGAGGATGTTTCCTATGGTGGGAGAGTCGAAAACCAAAGGATACAGTCTCAGAACAGAGGGGCGTCCATTTAGAATGGAGATGAGGAGGAATTTCTTTTCCCAGAGAATAGGTTAATCTGTGGAATTTATTGCCACAGGTGGCTGTGGAAGCCAAGTCATTGGGTACATTTAAAGCAGAGGTTGATAGATTCTTGATTAGTCAGGGCATGAAGGGATATGGGGTAAAGGCAGGAGATTGAGGGTGAGGGGAAAAAGGATCAGCCATGGTGAAATGGTGGAGCAGACTCGATGGGCCAAATGGCCTAATTCTGCTCCTATGTTTTATGGTCTTACCGGATGTCACTTCTCACTGGATACAACTTCTCATAATGTAACAACTTTTTTCAGATATTTGAAACCAGGTAGTTACAGAAAATTAAGCTGACCACCAGCAATAGTAAAGATTTAAAGTTTTACATTTGTTTATCATGTGTACAGTGAAAAGTGTCATTTGCATTAGCAATCAACACTCCCAAGGGGAGGCTGGAGAGCAGCCCATAAGTGTCACCACACATTCTGGCACCAACATAACATGCCCACAATGCCCAGCAGAACAACACTGAACATAACAAAAAAGAACACAATTAGTGATAAAACAGCAACAAAAAATGCAATTAGATAAAGAACACAATAGTAACAATGAAAAACACAATAAGTATAAGTACACAAGATAGCTTCTATACACAGATTGATTGTATGTCCATAAAGTGACGCTAGGCACAGGAGTGTCTGTACATAATGTGACTCTGACAGTGGTTGTTGGGGGTGTGGAGTAGGGGGTTAGTGATCAGCCTTACTGCTTGGGGAAAGTAACTGTTTTTGCGTCTGGTGGTCCTGGCGTGGATGCTATGTAGCCTCCTCCCTGATGGGAGTGGGACAAACCGTCTATGAGCAGGATGTTACTGGCCCTTTCCCGGCACCTCTCTGTACAAGGACACCACCCTTGATGGTGGGCAGGCTGATGCCAGTAATGCATTGGACAGTTTTGACTACCCAATGTAGAGTCTTCCTGTCCTCCGGAGTGAAGGTTCTAGTGAACTTAAATTGTGGTAGTTCTACTGGTCCTGGTGCTCCCACAGAGTGTTGAGGAGGGAATCCTGGCATTTCGACTCAGTTCAATGAAAGAGTGGTCAAATATTTCCAAGTCAGGTTACAGAGGGGAACTCGGTGGTGTACCCAGAGGGAATTAGTAAATTTTTTTGTCCCAAAATATATTTATAAACTTTGTTATGCCTGCCATCCATGGAGATTATTTCATTGCAGGACTGATTTGAGGTGGTACAAAGGAAAATAGTTACAGAATGCAGAACAATAAAATGCCATGGTTACTGAGAAAATGCAGGTAGACAATAAGTTGCAAGGTATAACAAGGTAGATTGTGAGGTCAAATGTCCACCTGATCATACTAGAGGACTGGTCAGTAGACATATAACAATCTGATAGAAGCTGTCTTCGAGCCATGTATCTTCAGCTTGATGGAGTAGGAGGGAGAAGAGAGAATGTCATAGTCATAGTCATACTTTATTGATCCCGGGGGAAATTGGTTTTGGGGGAAAATGTCCAGGGAGGGTGAGGTTTTTGATTATCCTAGCTGCTTTACTGAGGCAGTGAGAGATGCTGACGCAATCCATGGAGGGCGGCTAACTTCTTTAGGTAGGGTCTTTGATTATGCTGACTACGTTCGTGAGGCTGTGACTACTGTAGAGTGCACGGAGGGGAAGATGGTTTTTCTGTGATGTGTCCACAACTCTCTGCACTTTCTGTGGTCACCGGCAGAGCAGGTGCCGTACCGAGCTGTGATACATGTAGATAGGATGCTGTCTGTGGTGCATCGATGGAAAATGGTGAGGGTGGACCGGGTTCTAAATTCCTTTAGCCTCTCGAGGAAGGAGAGGCACTGGTGAGCAGTCATGGCTGTGGTGCCGACACCTGGGCAGGTAATTGTAGTGCATTTAGACCAAAAAACATTTGATGCCCTTACTGTCAAGAACTAATCAACCTTTGCTTTAAATATATCCAATCACTTGGCCTCCACAGCCGTCTGTGATAATGAATTCCACAGATTCACCACCCTCTGGATAACAAAATTCCTCCTCACCTCTGTTCTGGATGGACGTCCTTCTATTCTGAGGCTGTGCCCTCTAGTCCTAGACCACCCCCCCAAAAGGAAACATCCTCTCCACATTCACTCTATCGAGGCCCTTCAATATTCAATAGGTTTCAATGAGCTCCCCCTTATTAGAACCATAGAAACTACAGCACAGAAACAGGCCTTTTGGCCCTTCTTGGCTGTGCCGAACCATTTTCTGCCTAGTCCCACTGACCTGCACACGGACCATATCCCTCCATACACCTCCTATCCATGTATCTGTCCAATTTATTCTTAATTGTTAAAAAAGAACCTGCATTTACCACCTCGTCTGGCAGCTCATTCCATACTCCCACCACTCTCTGTGTGAAGAAGCCCCCCCCCCAATGTTCCCTTTAAACTTTTCCCCCCTCACCCTTAACCCATGCCCTCTGGTTTTTTTCTCCCCTTGCCTCAGTGGAAAAAGCCTGCTTGCATTCACTCTATCTATACCCATCATAATTTTATATACCTCTATCAAATCTCCCCTCATTCTTCTACGCTCCAGGGAATAAAGTCCTAACCTATTCAACCTTTCTCTGTAACTGAGTTTCTCAAGTCCCGGCAACATCCTTGTAAACCTTCTCTGCACCCTTTCAACCTTATTTATATCCTTCCTGTAATTTGGTGACCAAAACTGAACACAATACTCCAGATTCGGCCTCACCAATGCCTTATACAACCTCATCATAACATTCCAGCTCTTATACTCAATACTTTGATTAATAAAGGCCAATGTACCAAAAGCTCTCTTTACGACCCTATCTACCTGTGACGCCACTTTTAGGGAATTTTGTATCTGTATTCCCAGATCCCTCTGTTCCACTGCACTCCTCAGTGCCTTACCATTAACCCTGTATGTTCTACCTTGGTTTATCCTTCCAACGTGCAATACCTCACACTTGTCTGTATTAAATTCCATATGCCATTTTTCAGCCCATTTTTCCAGCTGGTCCAAATCCCTCTGCAGGCTCTGAAAACCTTCCTCACTGTCTACTACACCTCCAATCTTTGTATTATCAGCAAATTTGCTGATCCAATTTACCACATTATCATCCAGATCATTGATATAGATGACAAATAACAATGCACCCAGCACTGATCCCTGTGGCACACCACTGGTCACAGGCCTCCAGTCGGAGAAGCAATTCTCCACTACCACTCTTTGGCTTCTTCTGTTGAGCCAATGTCTAATCCAATTTACCACCTCTCCATGTATACCTAGCGACTGAATTTTCCTAACTAACCTCCCATGCGGGACCTTGTCAAAGGCCTTACTGAAGTCCATGTAGACAATATCCACTGCCTTCCCTTCATCCACTTTCCTGGTAACCTCCTCGAAAAACTCCAATAGATTGGTCAAACATGACCTACCATGCACAAAGCCATGTTGACTCTCCCTAATAAGTCCCTGTCTATCCAAATGCTTGTAGATTCTGTCTCTTAGTACTCCCTCCAATAACTTACCTACTACCGACGTTAAACTTACTGGCCTATAATTTCCCGGATTACTTTTTGATCCTTTTTTAAACAACGGAACAACATGAGCCACTCTCCAATCCTCTGGCACCTCACCTGTAGACAGCGACATTTTAAATATTTCTGCCAGGGCCCCCGCAATTTCAACACTAGTCTCCTTCAAGGTCCGAGGCAACACCCTGTCAGGTCCCGGGGATTTATCTACTTTAATTTTCCTCAAGACAGCAAGGACCTCCTCCTTTTCAATCTGTACAGTTTCCATGATCTCACTACTTGTTTTCCTTAATTCCATAGACTTCATGCCTGTTTCCTTAGTAAATACAGACGCAAGAAACCTATTTAAGATCTCCCCCATTTCCTTTGGTTCCACACATTACCGACCACTCTGATCTTCAAGAGGACCAATTTTATCCCTTACAATCCTTTCGCTCTTAATATACCTGCAAAAGCTCTTTGGATTATTCTTTGAAACTCCAGCAAGCACAGGCCCAGAGGAATCAAATGCTTCTCATACATTAACCCTTTCATTCACTGAATCATTCTCATGAACCCCCTCTGGATACTCTCCAATGCCAGCACATCCTTTCTTAGATACGAGGCCCAAAACTACTCACAATACTCCAGGAACAGGTGCAGTCGACGTTTCAGGCCGAGACCCTTCGTCAGGACTAACGTCCTGAGTTAGTCCTGACGAAGGGTCTCGGCCTGAAACGTCGACTGCACCTGTGAGTTAGTCCTGACGAAGGGTCTTGGCCTGAAACGTCGACTGCACCTGTTCCTAGAGATGCTGCTTGGCCTGCTGCGTTCACCAGCAACTTTGATGTATGTTGCTTGAATTTCCAGCATCTGCAGAATTCCTGTTGTTTGCACAATACTCCAAGTGCAATCTGACCAATGCCTTATAAAGCATGACTACACACTTCCCTACACTGTATTCCATCTGTCACTTCTCAGTCCATTCTCACAATGTCTACGTCCTTTTGCAGTCTTCCTGTTTCCTCACCACTACCTGTGCCTCTATCTGTCTATGTATCTTCTTCAAACTTGGCCACAAAGTCATCAACTCCCTTATCTAAACCATTGACGTATAACTTGAAATGAAGTAGTCCCAGCACTGACCCCTGTGGAACACCACTAGGCACCGGTAGCCAACCAGAAAAGACCCCCTTTATTCCCACTCTTGGCCTTCTGCCAGTCAGCCAATCTTCTAAATATTCTGCAACATTGCCGAACTCCAGGTCTGTTGTGTTGGTACCACAGGAGCTCAACACATGAGCAACATACCATCCTTTCACAGCAGGTTCACTGGCTCCCCGCCCAGCTGGCGACTCACCGGAACGCAAGCCAACTCCTACCCAAAGGACTAACAAGGATGATGTGGATCTCGACTGTCTCACAACGATTGACAATTTGTCACACAAGGTGAGAGGTGACCAGCTATTTTTTTTTCCGATACTTGATAAACACTCAACATAAAATGTTTAATGAAAGCATTTATGGGAATCTCAATGGTGGGGGGGGGGGAAGAGTTTAAGTGTGATATCAGGATCAGAATCTGGTTTAATATCACTGATATCTGTCATGAAATTTGTTGTTTTGTGGCAGCAGTACATTGCAATAGAGAATAATAAAAAAGTATAAATTACAATACAAACCTATATACAGTGCTAAAGCCTTAGTCACATAAACATTTATAGCTACAGTGCCTAAGACCTGCACAGTACAGTAACAAATTTAATGACATATATGAGTGATGATAAACCTGATTCTGAAATGGGTCTCTCTTGTGGACTGAGAGTGGCAAGGGGGCAGGGAGAGGGGAATCGTGGTTGGGAAAAGGGGAAGGGAAAGGGGAGGGAGTGGGAAGCACCAGAGGGACATTCCGTAATGATCAATAAAGCAATTGTTTGGAATCGAATGACCTTGCTTGATGTCTCAGGGCTGGGTGTGTCGGCACCTGCACCACCCCTGCCCCGGCACTCCTTCTCCACCAGCTGCGAGATGGTGTACATGGGTTCATAGTCCATTCGGTAATCTGATGGTGGTTGGGAAGAAGGTGTTCTTGAAACATTGAGTGTGTGTCTTCAGGATTCTGTACTTTCTCCCTGATGGCGGCAATGAGAAGAGGGCATGTCCTGGGAGATGGGGGGGGGGGGGGTCCTTAATGATGGATGCTGCCTTTTTGAGCCATTGCTTTTTGAAGACAGGTGAGGTGCAAGTATTTTGCACAGAAAGTGGGAGGTGTTTGGTATGAGTTACCGGGATAATAGTGGAAGAGGCCGGTTTAAATATCAAGCAACACACATAAGATGCTGGAGGAACTCGGCATGTCAGGCAGCATCTATGGAAGTGAAGAGATAGCTGATATTTGTGCCAAGACTTGATGACTGAGAAGGAACAGGGTAGATGCCAGAATAAAAAGGTGGGGGGCGCGGGGAGGACGCGGGGAGGAGGTTAGCTGGCAGGTGATATGTGAAGCCAGGTGGGTGGAAAAGGTCAAGGGCTGGAGAAGAAGGAATCTGAGAGGAGAGGAGAGGACAGTAGACCATAGGAGAAAGGGAAGGAGGAGGTGACCCAGGGGGAAGTAATAGGCAGGCGAGAAGAGGTAAAAGATCAGAGTAGGGATTAGAAAAAGTTAGAGGGGGAGAATTTGTTTACTGGAAGGGGAAATTGATATTCATGGCGTCAGGTTGGAGGCTACTGAGGTGGAATATAAGATGCTGTTCCTCCACCCTGAAGGTGGCCTCATCTTGGCGCACGAGGAAATCATGGACCAAGGCGGAATGCGAACGAGAATGGGAATTAAAACCACAAACAAGAGAAAATCTGCAGATGCTGGAAATCCAATCAACACACACAAAATGCTGGAGGTTCTCAGTAAAGTCGACATATTGGGCCGAGACCCTTCATCAGGACTGGAAAGGAAAAGATGAGGAGAATAGAGTCAGGTGGGGGGATTGCATAGGAATTAAAAAGTTTGGCTATCAGAAGTCCCGCTCGTGGTGGATGGTGTGGAGGTGCTTGATCAAGCAGTCCCCCAATTTATGATGGGGCTCAACAGTATAGAGGCCACACTGGGAGCTCTGGATACAATAGATGACCTCAGCAGATTCACAGGTGAAGCGTTGCCTCACCTGGAAGGATAGCATGAGGCCCTGAATGGAGGTGAGGGAGGAGGTGTATGGACAGGTGTAGCACTTGTGCTTCTTGCTGGGATAAGTGCCGGGGGGAGATTAGTGGGGAGGGACGAATGGACAAGGGAATCACGGAGGGAGCAACCCCTGTGGAAAGTAGAAAGGGGGGAGGTAAAGATATGTTTAGTGGTAGGATCCCTATGGAGATGCCGAAAGTTTCGAAGGATAATGTGCCTGTCCTGCTAAGTTCCTCCAGTATTTTGTGTGTGTTGCTTTGGATTTCCAGCATTTTCAGACTTTGTCAAATTTAAATATCAGCTTTTTCTGTGAAGTGAACATTGAAATATTGATACATGTAGTGAAATGTGTTGATTTTGTGTCAATGACCAGCAAAGTCTGAGGATCGCCATTCCTCTGTGCCACTGGTGTTCCCATCCTTCCAGCAGCAACATAGTATGCCCACAGTTTACTAACCCTTACTAACCCTGGATTACTAACCCTAATCCAGACGTCTTTGGACTGTGGGAGGAAACCGGAGCACCCGGAGGAAACTCACGCAGTCACAGGGAGAACATACAAACTCCTTACAGACAGTGGTGGGAATTGAACCCCTATTGGTGATCATTGACCCTGTAAAGCATTACACCGGCTGCTACGCTACCCTTTTTGGTGGAGGCTAAGAGGCTTTTAGATTAGACACATGAGCTCAATTGTTGGGCAGTACTGAGGGAGCTTCTCGTTATTTGAGAGCACTGTATTGGTGTACTTCACTGCAGGCTCTGCCATAGACAGAGTGTTACGCACAAAGTCCTTTGGTGTGCACATAACAGACAATCTGACCTGGACCCACAACACCTTGTCATTAGTCAAGAGTGCTCCTCACTTTGTGAGGAGATTGAGCACGCAAGGCTCCCCATTCCCATTTTAACAACTTTCTACAGGAGCACCATTGAGAGTGTCTTGTCTATCTGTATCATTGTGTGAATCTCCAAGGCATTGCACCACAAGACCCTACAGAGGCCGAAAGTATCACCAGGGTCTCCCCCCACCCTATTTGTGACATTTACCCGGAATGGTGTGGAGAAACGGAGTGAAGCATTGTTGAGGATCCCTACCACCCATCCCACAATCTCTTTGACCCACTACCATCAGGAACAAGGTACAGGAGCATCAGGACTAGGACTGTCGGACTGGCGAACAGCTTCTTCCCTCAGGCTGTGAGACTAATGAATACTCTGCCATCACCAAGGCCTTGTCCCTAGGACAGCGAGCTGTTTACTGTTTACCTGTACTGCGCACCACATGCATTTTAAATTATAATATATTAACTTATTTATGGCAATATTTTGTTTTATGTGCTGTGTGTGATGTATGTTGTGTGGGTGCACCATGGTCTGGAGAACCATTGTTTTGTTTGGTTGTATTTATGTACAGTCAGATGACAATAAACTTGAACTTGAATCAGAATCAGGTTTATTATCATTGGAATATGCTGTGAAATTTGTTGTTTTACTGCAGCAGTACAGTGCAATACATACATAAAAAATACCTGAAGTTACAATCAGGAATGCACAGTATTTTACAAATGTGCAAAAAGACAGCAAAATGGTGTTCATGGCTGATGGACTATTCAGAAATCTGATGGCGGGGGGGGGAGGAAGCTGTATCCTAAAATGTTGAGTGTGGGTCTTCCGGTTCAGATTTAGTTATCTCATATACATTGAAACATTGATGTGGATGGAGAATTGGTTAGCAGACAGGAAGCAAAGAGTGGGAATAAACGGGACCTTTTCAGAATGGCAGGCAGTGACTAGTGGGGTACCGCAAGGCTCAGTGCTGGGACCCCAGTTGTTTACAATATATATTAATGACTTGGATGAGGGAATTAAATGCAGCATCTCCAAGTTTGCGGATGACACGAAGCTGGGTGGCAGTGTTAGCTGTGAGGAGGATGCTAAGAGGATGCAGAGTGACTTGGATAGGTTGGGTGAGTGGGCAAATTCATGGCAGATGCAATTTAATGTGGATAAATGTGAAGTTATCCACTTTGGTGGCAAAAATAGGAAAACAGATTATTATCTGAATGGTGGCCGATTAGGAAAAGGGGAGGTGCAACGAGACCTGGGTGTCATTATACACCAGTCATTGAAAGTGGGCATGCAGGTACAGCAGGCGGTGAAAAAGGCAAATGGTATGCTGGCATTTATAGTGAGAGGATTCGAGTACAGGAGCTGGGAGGTACTACTGCAGTTGTACAAGGCCTTGGTGAGACCACACCTGGAGTATTGTGTGCATTTTTGGTCCCCTAATCTGAGGAAAGACATCCTTGCCATAGAGGGAGTACAAAGAAAGTTCACCAGATTGATTCCTGGGATGGCAGAACTTTCATATGAAGAAAGACTGGATGAACTGGGCTTGTACTCGTTGGAATTTAGAAGATTGAGGGGGGATCTGATTGAAACGTATAAAATTCTAAAGGGATTGGACAGGCTAGATGCAGGAAGATTGTTCCCGATGTTGGGGAAGTCCAGAACAAGGGGTCACAGTTTGCGGATAAAGGGGAAGCCTTTTAGGACCGAGATTAGGAAAAACTTCTTCACTCAGAGAATGGTGAATCTGTGGAATTCTCTGCCACAGGAAGCAGTTGAGGCCAGTTCATTGGCTATATTTAAGAGGGAGTTAGATATGGCCCTTGTGGCTACGGGGATCAGGGGGTATGGAGGGAAGGCTGGGGCGGGGTGCTGAGTTGGATGATCAGCCATGATCATAATAAATGGCGGTGCAGGCTCGAAGGGCCAAATGGCCTACTCCAGCACTTATTTTCTTTGTTTCTATGAAACATACAGTGAAGTGTGTTGTTTGAGTTAACAACATACACACCCAAGGATGTGCTGAAGGCAGCCCACAAATGTCGTCACCCATTCTGGCACCAACAAGTTCAGCAGAATAACAACGGCAGAACAAGTCTCTTTCCTCCCTCCCATCCACCTACTCACCCACACACAGACCACCTCCGAGCCCTGGCCTCCATTGCACTTGTAGGTTTGCAGGCATTGGGCCTTTGATTTCCCCAGTGGACTCACAGACTCTCCTCACTGTCCCAAAAACCACCTCCTCCCTGATGGTCGTAATGAGAAGAGGGCACGTCCCGGACGGTGAGGGCCCTTAAAGATGGATGCTGGCTTCCTGAGTCTCCATAGTTTGAAGATATTCTCGATTGTAGGGGTGCAGTGTTCAGAATCTGAATCAGGTTTAATATCACTGGCATGTGTCATGAAATTTGTTAACTTTGTGGTAGTAGTACAATGCAATACATGATAATGGAGTAAAAACTGTGAATACAGCAAATATATATACTGTATATACTTCACAGTTTATAAATAAATAAATAAATGATATATATAAAATTAAATGAGTAGTGCAAAAACAGAAATAAAAAAGTAGTGAGGTAGTGTTCAAGTGTTCAATGTCCATTCAGATATCGGATGGCAGACGATATGTCAGGGAGCGATCTTACAGAGATGGGGTGAGAATGGAGGGACAGTGGTGTTGGGGGGGGGCAATGTTGAAGGAGTGATACATTGCTTGAGACATAATGCAGAGAGAGCAGAACATAGTTGCGGGGCAAGGTGCCACTAAGTGATTACTGCTGTTCCGGCTGGGCAGGCCTGGGTAAATGCCACCTTGTCAGAGGGGCAGTGCTCAGGGAATCCTGCTCCCTTGGGGTGGGTGAGAGGCAGTCCTGGGTGCAAGTATGTAATTCTGAGGTTTTACAAGGATCTGGTCAGACCACATCTAAAGTATTGTGAGCAGTTTTGGTCCTTTATCTAAGAAAGCATGTTCTGGCATTGGAGAGGGTCCAGAGAAGATTCACAAGAATGATTGCAGAATGTAAGGGTTAACGCGTCAGGAATATTAGATGGCTCTGGGCCTGTATCCACTGGAGTTTAGAAAACTGAGGGAGGATCTCACTGAAACCTGTCAAATATTGAAAGGCCCAGATAGAGTAGATGTGGAGGGAATGTTTCCTATTGTGTGGGGAGTCTAGAACTGGAGAGCACAACCTCAGAATAGAAGGATGTCCCTTTGGGACAGAGATGATGAGGAATTTCTTTAGCCCGAGGGTGGTGAATCAGTGAAATTCATTGCCACAGGCGACCAGATCATTGGGTATATTTAAAGCAGAGGTTGATAGGTTCTTGATCAATAAGGGCATCAAAGGTTATGGGGAGAAGGCAGGAGAATGGGATTGAGAGGGATAATAAATCAGCCATGATGGAATGGTGGAACAGACTTGATGTACTAAATCTGATCCTGTGTCTAATGGCCGTGTGGTTAAATGCTGTCTTGTCGGGGCACTGGTACTCGAGGACTGCACTCTCGGGGGTGAGGGGCAGCACTGAAGGTGTGCCACCAATCTGAGGGTCCGAGGATCAGTCAGAACTTAGTATTACAGCAGCAGCCAGGAAGTGCTGAGGGAAGGCTCCATATTGTTGGTGGTTAAATGGAGTTGGCGATCGCATTGAGAGGTGGGGGAATGGTGAGATGCAGAGGACCCATTGACTGTGATCTGTACACTCCACAGTGTGTCCTGGGATTTGATGGGAGCAGCGTTCTACCCACAGCCCGAGACTGGGGGGGTTTGTTCCAACTTCAGACTGAGCCACACTGCTGCTCTACAGTTTCGTTGTCGGGAGACCCCAGTTGGTAACAGCGTCTCCTCCTTGCTTACCTCAACCTCAATGAGCTTGATATTGAACGTAACAGAGATCGCCAGACTTAACAGTGCAATCTGGTGGCCACCGGAGGCAAAAATTGAGGTTCAGATCTAGGAGCCCCATGAGTTCAGGAAGAAGAAAGCAGAGGTCTATGAGCCAGTCCTCTTCAGGGGATCAGAGCTGGATCAGGTCTGTAACTTTATACTACTCGACATTACCATTTCAGAGGATCTATTGATCCCTCGGGATCAATAAAATATATCTATCTATCTATCTATCTATCTATCCTGGGCTGACACGCAAGTGCCATTACAAAGAAGGCGTGACAGCACCTCCACTTTCTGAGAAGTTTGCACAGATTCAGCTGCATGTCATCTAAAAGTGACAAACCTCTATTGATATGCAGTGGAGATCATACAGACTGGTTGCATCATGGCTTGGCATTGAAACATCAATGTACTGGAACAGAAAAGCCTACAAAAAGTAGTGGTTGCAGCCCAGTCCATCACAGGAAAAGCCCTCCCCATCACAGAGCACATCCACAAGGAGCAACGCCCAACATCAAGGACCCCCGCCATCCGGCCATGCTCTTTTCTCACTGCTGCCATTGAGAAGGAGGTACAGGGGCCTCAGATTCAAGAACAGTTATTACCCTCCAACCATCAGGCTCCCGAACCAACGTGAATAACTTCACTCACTCCACCACTGAATCGATTCCACAACCTACAGACTCATTTTCAAGGACTCTACACCTCATGTTCTCAGTAGTATTTATTTAGTTATTTTTATTATTATTTGTTATATTTTGTATTTGTGCAGCTTATCTTTGTTTGCATATTAGTTGTCAGTCTTTGTGTGTAATCCTTCATTGATTCTATTGTATTTCTCTGTTCTACTGTAAGGGCCAACAAGAAGATGAATCTCAAGGTATTACATGTGACACACTGAATATAGGTACTTTGATTATTTCGAGATACCGAGACAGAGTGCAGAACATGCCCTTCTGGCATAGTGAGCCGCACCACCCAAAAACCCACCTACTTAACACTAGCCTAATCACAGGACAATTTACAATGACCCGTTAACCCGTATGTCTTGAATTGCATGACTATGGGAGGAATCTGCTGCACCCGGAGGAAACCCACGAGGTCACGGGGAAAATGTACAAACTCCTTACGGACTGTGGTGGGAACTGAACCCAGATCAGCGATCACTGGTGCTGTAAAGCATTACACTGACTGGTATGCTATTGTGGTGTTCCTCTTTGGCGGAGGTTAAGCTGGAATTGGACTCTGAACTCCAATGCCCCGAGTTATAATAGCTAACTGCGATGCTGCTGTAGCGCTCCACTTTGAATTTGAGCTGGTGGAACAGGTTCGATGGACCGAGTGGCCAGCTCCTGATCCCATGACCCTTGGTGTTTCTGAGGCTGGTGAGAGACAGGGTGGAGAGGGCGTGGTCAGTTGTCACTGACAAAAACACCAGTACAGCTGGAGGAGGCATTCTTAGCCCATTGCTCTATTCCCTCTACACCCAGGCACTGCTCAACCAGCATCTATAAATTTGCTGATGGCACTGCTGTTGCTGGTAGATGGTACGAAAGTGAGATAGTACAACCTTGCACTCAGCATCAACAAGACCAAGCGACTGACTGTGGACTTCAGGAAAGGGAAGTCAGGAGAACACACATCGGCCTCGTTGAGGGGTCTACGGTGAAAACGGTGAGCAGCTTCTAGCTCCTGCACATCAGCATCTCAGAGGATCTATCGTGGACCCAACACATCGATGTAATCATGAAGAAGGAATGCCCATGACCAAACTTCATTAGAAGTTTGAGATTTGTTATGTCACTAGAGATGCTTACAAATATTGACAGATGTGCAGTGGAGAGCTTTCTGACTGGCTGCATCACATCCTGGTATGAAGGCTCCGATGTGCAGGATCACAAGGGGCTGCAGAGGGCTGTAGACTCAGCCGGTTCCTTCACTGGCACACGCCTCCCCACCATCGAAAACATCTTCAAGAGGTGATGTCTCCAGATGACAGCAGCCATCCCTAAGGACCCTCATCATCCAGGGCATGCCCTCTTCTCATTACTACCACCAGGGAGGAGGTACAAGAGTCTGAACACCTACACTCAGCAGCTTCTTCTCCTCGAACATCAGATGTCTGAATGGTCCATAAGCCCATCAATGCTGCTTCATTATTCGTCCTTTGCACTGTTTTTTTTAACTCATAGTAAGTTTTATGCCTTGCATTCTACCACCACTGCAAAGCAACAAATCACATTGCATGTGTCCGTGATAATAAACCTGACTCTGATTCTGATGTACGTTAACAACAGTTTGAGAGAAACAGCACTGGTTCTGCTGTGGAATTCTGTCAATGTGCTACAGGGCATGACTCACAGAGTGACAGTGTCCAATGAATCACATTCCCGTGGGCCCCCTCATTTATCCATCTGCTGTTGCACCCATCTGTCCGTTCATCCTTGTTCTCCTGGGAGAGCCAATCTTTTCATCACTGTTACCTTTCCGAACTCCCTGGTTGACACAAGTAAAAATGCACTTGGACACATAGTATTCTTTGTCTCATTAATCTAGAGTTACAGAGGTACACTCTCTCTCACACACACACACGTACACATGCACATAATCACTCACACACAAACACACATATACACACAAACAGACACTCTCACACACACATATTCACACTGACACACACCCTCACACACATATTCCCAAACATACACACATACACTCACAAATGCACATGCATGTACACGCACACACATACTCACACACACCTCTACTAACACACACTCACAAATAGACACATACTCAAAAGTACACACAAAAACTAGCACATTAAAAAAATTCATATACTTAATTTCATGCGCACATGCGAACATACTACACTGTACATGCACTTGAGAATATTCACACGCATAAATTGTCTACACACTAAAGTTTAAAGGGGACCATGAAGGGGTGAAAATTTTAAGGGGAACATGAGGTGACATTTCTTCACTCAGGGTTGTGAGAGTGGAACGAGCTGTCAGCAGAAGTGGAGTTTCAATGTTGGAGAGAAGTTTGGATAGGTGCTTGGATGATAGGGACTTGGAGGGTTATGGTCCCGGTGTAGGTCGATTGGATATAGACAGGTGAAATGTTCAGCACAGACTCGATGGACTGAGGGTCCTGTTTCTGTGCTGTACTTGTCTACGGCTCTATGACATACGCACATTGTATATAAACACACGTCTATGTGACATCCAAATATGTATAATACACACACACACACACACACACACACACACAGATACATACGTACACAGACTGACACACAAACACACCTCCACCACCACACACACACATTCACACAAACATACACACACTCACTCACTCACACACCACACACACATACTCACACACACACTCATTCACACACACTCATTCACACACACGTACACACACATACACACACACACACACACACACACACACACACACACACTCACATACACTTTGTCCCAATTTAGAGTTGTATAAATAAGGTGAATGCCCTACGTCTTTTTTCCAGGGATGGGGGATCAATCCCAGCAGGCATAGATTTAAGGTGAGAGGGGAGATACTCAATAGGAACCAGAGGGGCAACTCATTCAGGCAGAGGCTGTTGGGATGTAGAATCAGACTGAAAAGGTTTAGAGGGATACGGACCAAACACGGACAAAGGGGAGTAGCCTATAGACACCATGGTTAGCATGGGCAAGATGGGCCAAAGGGCCTGTCTGCCTGCTCTATGATTCTGGGAGTGACTGCTTCTTTTCCGCGACAATGGGCAACCTCGCTATGTTGCCAGGGTGCAGCCTTGAACCCCCATCTCGCAGCACTGAGTGATTGCCCTCAACCCTCACAGCCAGACTGCCTACACCAAGCAACAGGTCAATTCGCCCCTGGGGTTCTGGACTTCGAGCCTGGACTGGGAGCTTGGTGTGGTATTCACTGGAGTTCAGAAGAATGAGGGGGGTCTCATTGAAGTTAAATATTGAAAAGCCTAGACAGAATGGATGTGGGGAGAATGATTCCTAAAGTGGCCAAATCTAGTACCGGAGGGCGAGGCTGCAGAACAGAGGAACATCCACTTTGAACGGAGATGAGGGTGGTGAATCTGGAATTCATTGCCATAGGCAGCTGTGCAGGCCGAGCCATTGGGTATACTTAAAGCAAAGGTTGACAGGTTCTTTAATAGGGTGTCAAAGGTTACAGGGAGAAGGCAGGAGAATGGGATTGAGAGGGATAATAAATCAGCCATGATGGAACGGTGGAATAGACTCGATGGGCCAAATGGTAAAATTCTGCTCCTATGTTGTGTTTTATTAGGACAGTACAACCCTTTTGCTCATAATGTTATGCTGACCTTTTAACATACTCTAAGGTCAATCTAACCTTTCCCTCCTATACAGCTCTCAATTTTTTCTACCATACATGTACCTATCTAAGAGTTTCTTAAATGCCCGTAACCTATTGGCCTCTAACACCACCCCTGGCAGAGCGTTCCCTGCACTCACCACTCTCTGTATAAAATGTACCCCTGATATTACCTCCTATACTTCCCCCCCAATCACCTTAATCAGCTACCCTGGGAAAAAGGCGGTGGCTGTGCACTGTATCCATTCCTCTTACCATCGTGTATACCTCTATCAATTCACATCTCATCCCCCTTCACTTCAAAGAGAAAAACCTTCTGTATTTCTATGCTGCATCAGTTCTGGAGTTTCAGTTATTTCATTCTCCTTTACATTTTTGAACAGGAAATAACATTAAACAATCTTCAATCTCAAAGAAGACTGTGGATCCTTACCCCCCTCACTTCCCCTCTGTCTGTCTGTTTATCTTTCTCTCCTCTAGCTGTCTCTCTCCCTCTTTTTTCTTGCTCACTCTCTCTAATTCTTCCTCTCTATCTCCTCAGTGCAGCCTCTGATCTTCTTTCTTTCTCACACATTTTCTCACTCTCTCCATCTCTCTCCCTCTTGCTCTTTAACACACTCTCTCCCTCAGTCTCACAACCTCTTCTTTTCTGTCTCTCACTCTGTCTGATTTTCTCTCTCTCTCTCTCTCTCTCTCTCTCGCGGTGCCTTGCTTATTCTAACTCACACTCTCACTTTCTCTCTCACTCATTCTGTGCTTCTTCCTCTCCCCCACCCTGTCCAGTTTTTTTCTTTCTCTCACTTTCTTGCCCTGCTCTCTCATTCTCACTCCCACATTCTTTCTCTTTGTCTTGCCCTTACTTTCTGTCTTTCATCTGCATTCTTGCCCTCACTCATTTTCTCCAGCCCTCTATCCCCTCTCTCTCCACTCTCTCTACTCTTTTTCTCTCTCCCATCCTCCGCAAGCCTCTCTCTCTCACTCTTGCTCTCCTTTCTCTCACCATTTTCTCTCTCTCCCCCTCCCTCTCATCTCTCTCTTGCATATTGTCTCCTCCTCTCTCTCTAACACACACTCTCTCTTTCTCTCTCTCATATATCTTTCCCCACCCTCTCATATCTTTCCCTCTCTCACTCTCTTTCTCTCTCTCACACACTCACTCTCTCTCTCTCTTTATCTCTCACTCTCTCTCTCTCTCTCCCCAATGCGTGCAACACACTGAAAGCATACGAACTGTGTGCAGTCCTACCGAGGGAGAGCGAGTGTGAGAGAGCGGTTTTGAACATGAAAGAATACAAATGGTAAATGATTTTTTTTTCAACTGTTGTTGTCGGGGTCACTTGTGTGACCTCCTAACTGTGAACGAGAGAGAGGTTCTGATGCTGAGATGGAACAGAGGGATTAGGAAGAAAATGCTAATTGGACACTGATGTGCTGAATATTTATTAGACACCTGGGTCAGATGGACTGAATCCAAGCACTCTTCGGGGCGTCAGGAGAATGAGGGAGCCGTTTATGAGCCTTCCTCACAGACAGGGATAGCTCTGGATGATTACAAAATTATAAGTGCAGTTCGGAGCTGAATGGACATCAAAGGTACTTAAGAAATTGGAATGATAAGTTTCCTCAGTGATGTTGCCTAGATTGGAAGACTACAGTTATAAGGGGAGGCTGGCTAGTTTGGGTTTGTTCTCCCTGGAGCAGAGAAGGCTGAGAGGCGACCTTAAAGATGAAAGATGATCTTCATTTGTCACATGTACATTGAAACCTCGAAACACACACTGAAATGTGCCGTTTATGTGGATGACCAACACAGTCCGGGGATGTGTTGGAGACAGCCGACGGGTGGCGCCACACTTCGGGCACCAACATAGCACGTCCACAACATAGTAACCTTAAACTTTGGAATGTGGGAGGAAACCTGAGCATCTCATTCTGGCATAGAGTCATAAAGTTACAGAGTCGTACAGCACTATAGCACAAAAACAATTCCTTCAGCCCACCTAGTCTGTGCCAAACTGGTATTCTAGCTCATCCCATCAACCTGCACCTGGATCACAGCCCTCCACACCACTCCCATCCATGCACTTAAACAAACTTCTCTTAAATTTGCAATTGAACCCACATCCACCACTCCTGCTGGCAGCTCGTTCCACCCTCTCAGTGAAGAAGTTCCCCCTCATGTTCTCCTTAAATAATTCACCTTTCACCCTTAACCCATGACTTCTCATTTTAGCTTTACCCAACCTCAATGGAAAACCTCTGTTTGCATTTACAAACGTACCCTATCTCTACTCATCATCATTTTGTGTACCCCTATCAACTCTCCCCTCATTCTCCTGCACTCCAGGGAATAAAGTTCTAGCCTATTCAACTTTTCCGTATAACTAAGGTCCTCAAGACCTGGCACTATGCTTGTAATTTTTATCTGTACTCTTTCAATAAAATAGCTTTAGATTAGATTATGAGGACATGCAGTCCTCTTTTATTGTCATTTAGTAATGCATGCATTAAGAAATGATACAATATTCCTCCGGTGTGATATCACAGAAACACAGGACAGACCAAGACTGAAAAACTAACAAAAACCACATAATTATAACATATAGTTACAACAGTGCAACAATACCATAACTTGATGAAGAACAGGCCATGGGCACAGTAAAAAAGTTCAAAGTCTCTCGCAAGTCCCACATCTCACGCAGACGGGAGAAGGAAGAAAACTCTCCCTGCCATGCCCGACCACAGTCCGACTCTGAGTCGTCCGAAAACTTCGAGCTCCGATCAGCCCTCCGACACCGAGTACCAAGCACCATCTCTGCTGAATGCTTCGACCTCAGCCTCGGTCGCCAGCAGCAGGCAAAGCCGGGGGTTTTGGGGCCTTCCCGCCGGAGATTCTCGATCACACAGTAGCAGCGGCAGCGAACCGGGCATTTCAGAAATTTCTCCAGATGTTCCTCTGTGCCTTCTCACCTCTGTCTCCATCAAATCAGAATTGTGCACGGCATCCTACTTACAAATACGATATCATTTCACCGGAGAGCTGTGCGCGCTGCGTCGCACCGCCATCTTCTCCTCCCGCCTCTAAGGTCTTTACACCTCATTGTCCGCCTGCACTGTGCTCTCGCTGAAACTGCAGGACTTTATTCTGCATTCCGTTATTACTTTACCTTGTACTAGCTCAAAGCACCGTGTAATGATCAGATCTGCAGGAATAATCTACAAGAATGTGCACGTGACAATGAACCGATTCCAATCCCAACCACAATTCCAAAGAGCAAGCAGCATTGAAATATGTGACCTGTGTGAACTGAACTGCAAATGTGAAAAACGACCTCGTCAGCGTACATCGTACAGCACCTCAGCAGCACTGACAATTGGATAGCGGGGTCGGCAAGGTGAACTGGACTGTGGAGCTGAATTGGATGTATCAGCAGGGAGCAGGTTCAATTCCAAGCGTGGCGACTGAAGTCAAGGAGGCTTCTCCTGTTGGAATCCTGCCACGAGTTCAGTATTCACTGCGAGTGGGTGGGGGGGGGGAGTTCTCCCACCCTAATATTAGGGGTCAGAGTCTCCCAGGAAGGAAAGATAAGGGCAAAGATTGATAGACCTTCTCACAAGTACCCAACCTGGGGTCTACAGACCCCTCACTCAATAGTAGGGGTCCATTGCTAGGTTAACAAATTTCATGACACATGCCGGTGATAATAAACCTGATTCTGATTTTGATTTTGAAATAAAAGGCTGGGAACCCCTGGCCTAGAGAGAGTGCACGTGGAGAGGATGTTTCCATAGTGGAAGAGTCTTCTGCCAGAGGACACATTCAAATTAGAAATGAAAAGGAATTTCTTTAGCTAGAAGGTAGTGAATCTGTGAAATTCATTGCCACAGATGGCTGTGCAGGCCGAGTCACTGGGTACATTTAAACAAGAGATTCATGGGTAAGGATGTCAAAGGTTACAAGGAGAAGGCAGGAGAATGGGATTAAGAGGTAACACGGTGGTCAGTGTAATTCTTCGACAGCACCAGCTTGGAGCCTTAGAGCCTTTCACCTTCCAAAACTGAGTACTTGCACTTGAGGAAAGTACATCACTGGCTGTGACACTCTGCAGGATGGTTTAAGTGTTATTGAAGTCTAAGTCGTGATGAAGTGTCTCGGCCCAAAACGCTGACTGTTTATTCCTCTCCATAGATGCTGCCTGATCTGCTGAGTTGCAACAGCATTTTGTGTGTGTGTATGTTGTCAGTCCTTTCCTCTGCTTTTATGAGCTGGAACTGGAGTTGGTTTATTATTGTCACATGTACCGAGGTACAGTGAAAAACTTTATTACTCTTCGTATAGATCAATTCATTACAACAGTGCAGTGAGGAGGCACAAGGGACACAATAACAGAATAAAGTGCCGCAGCTTGAGAGAAAGTGTGATGCAGGCAGACAATAAGGTACAAAGTCATAACAAGTTAGTTAACTCTGAGTTTTTGTGCCTTGCGCAGACGAGGCCCTCATGCGGAAGGGTTGCCACCCAGGGGAGGAGACTTCAGAGGCAGTGTGGGAGAGAGCTGGATTCCGTGCTGGGTTGGGGGCTGGCCCATCCCATCAGTACTGCTCTCCAGTGTTCACTCAGTGGAAGACAAGCTGGATTGCTTTTGTCTGCGGCTGCACTGAGTGAGATGAGGAACTGCTGTGGGCTTGTTCTTGCAGAAACATGGCTCCAGGACAACATGCCATGCACCGTCAATCTACAGGCTGTGACACTCAGGGACTTGGGCTAGATTATCTTTATTTTGTGACTATGTTTTTCTGCTATCGTAATTAAATGTGCTTGATGTACTGTGCGCTGTGTGTGACTGTCGGTACTGTGGTTTGCACCTCAGTCCCGGGAAATGCTGTTCCATTTGGCTGTATTATTGTGAATGGCTGAATAATAATTAAACTTGAATTGGAGTTTAACTCTCTCTGTAATTGAAACAACCTTTTTCCTTTGTGAGTGGGTTCTGGAAAGATGTCAACTGCCCTCAGGGAAGAGAATCAGTACAACAGCACACATCTGGGATTTCTTGTAGCTCTGTACACAAGTATCATGCACTGGGTGTCAGAAAAGTCAGACCATAAGACCTTAATACATAGGAACAGAATTAGGCCATTCGGCCTATCAAATCTTCTCCCCGTTCCACCAAGGCTGATAAATTTTCCTTCTCAACCCTGTTCTCCTGTCTTCTCCCCGTACCCTTCGACACCCTTAGTGATGAAGCACTCATCAACCTCCATTTTAGCTATACCTAATGACTGAGCCCCCACAGTCATTTATGGCAATGAATTCTACAGGTGTACGACTCACTGCAAAATAAAGTTGTCTTCATTTCTGTTGGCATGCAGGAAAATTGCAAATAACTGATAGATAATGATAGAAAGAGAGAGAGACACAGTCAGAACTGAAGTCCCAACAAAGGACTGTGAGAGTAGCTGAGAAGATCATAGGGGTCTCCCTACCATCCGTCGGGGACGTTTATTAGGAGCGCTGTATATACAGGGCCCTTAGTATTATTAAGGATCCCAAACATCCATCCAGGATCCTTTTTGACTTTCTACCATCAGGCAGGAGGCTCCGTTGCATGAAAAAAAGAACGGTCAGGATGGGAAACAGTTTCTTCCTCAGGCCATCAGGCTTCTGAGCTCCCTGACGCATCTCATTCGAAGTATCACTGGTTAATCCGTTCTGTACCTGACAATATTTAATTTATGCACTTTACTTTGTTCATCTATGCATAATTCATTTGTAAATTACTTCTTACTTTCCTAAGTTATTGTGTGTTGTCTCTGTGTTATGTGTACTACTGTGCTTTACACCCTGATCTGGAGAAACATTGTCTCATCTGGTGGTGTCCACGTATATAGTTAAACAATAAATGTGACTTGAATTGAGTTGGAGAAAATCAATAAACAGGTAGTAGGAGAGACATAGAGTGTCAGATAGAGAGATGGATGGATAGAGAGTTGAAGAGAGAGAGAGATAAATGGAGACAGAAACAGAAAGATAGCCTGAGTGAGAAAGTGTGGAAAAGACAGATAGATAGATAGTTGGATTGACTGACATCTTCAAAAGGTGATGCCTCAGGAAGGCAGCAACCACCTTCAAGGAGCTTTGCCACCCAGGACATGCCCTCTTCTCACTCCTACCACCAGAGAGCCTGGCAACATACAGCTACGTTTTAGGAACAGTGTCTTCACCTCCACCATCAGATTTCTGAGCATTCCATGGATGCATGAACACCACCCCACTATTTCGTTCTCTTTTTGCTCTATTTGTTTATATTCTTATTGTAAATTATAGTAATTTTTATGTATTGCTGCAAAACAACAAATTTCATGACATACATCAGTGATAATAAAACTGATTCTGGTTCTGAAATAGACATAGGGATGGATTGAGAGATGACTAGAGAGATGGGATATTCAGTTTCTTTACAAGACGTGCATTCAGTTCTGAGCAGGCTGCTTGATTAATTAATTTATTTACATTAAGTTGTGGAACGTTATAATCTCAAACATTGAAATGAGTCTTACAATAGGAGAAACTTCTTGCCTTACTTTGCATTGCTGAGTTTTATACATCTCCACTTAGGCTGCACAGTCGAGCAGGACGATCCCATCCCCATGTTCCGCTCCTATAGCGCAGGAATCTTGGACAGCGGCCCTCCCTGAGAAGGCCCACCAGTCTGAAGTCAGCGTCTCGCCCGGCGAGAAAGGACAAGGCTCCTCTCCACCGCCAGTCAGTACGTTTAAGATTTGCTTCTTTCTCATTACATCTTTGTGTTGTCAATCAAAAGACTGCAAGACCATAAGACATGAGAGCAGAACTAAGCCATTCAACCAATTGAGTCTGTTCCACAATTCGATCATGGGTAATTACTTTCTCTCTCAACCCCATTCTCCTGGCTTTCCCCTGTAATCTTTGACACTCTTACTAATCAAACACCTATCAGCCTCCGTTTTAAATATACAGTACTCAATAACTTGGCAATGAATTCCACAGACTCACCACCCTCTAGCTAAAGAAATTCCTCCTCATCTCTGTTCTACATCATTCTATTCTGAGGCTGTGCCATCTAGTCCTAGACTCCCATGCTGTAGGAAACATTCTCTCCATGTCCACTCTATCTAGGCCTTTCAACATTCAATAGGTGTCTATGAGAATCCCCCTCATTCTCCTAAACTCCTGTGAGTACAGGCCCAGAGCCTTTAAACACTCTTCTAATCTTATCAAAATTGACATTAACCTTTGTGGCTTTGTACTGTACTGCTGTTGCACATGTGGGCACGTGGCCAGGTGGTTAAGGCATTGGACTAGCTACCTGAAGGTTGTGAGTTCGAGCCCCAGCCGAGGGAATGTGTTGTGTCCTTGAGCAAGGCACTTAATCACACATTGCTCTGCGACGACACCGGTGCCAAGCTGTATGGGTACCAATGCCCTTCCCTTGGACAACATCGGTGGCATGGAGAGCGGAGACTTGCAGCATGGGCAACTGCTGGTCTTCCATACAACTTTGCCCAGGACTGCGCCCTGGAAAGTGAAGACTTTCCAGGTGCAGATCCATGGTCTCGCAAGACTAACGGATGCCTTTACTTTGCTGTTGCACATTGTCATTTTCACATCATACAAGTCCGATCAATTTGATTCTGATTCTGAACTTACTGCCCCAGCCATCCAGGTTTTCATCAAGTCCTTTGATGCCACTATTGATATAACTTGTAATATTATAGTAATTTTTATGTCCTTGCACTGTACTGCTACTGCAAAACAACAAATTTTACTTCATATAAGGCAGTGTCAATATACCTGATTCTGACCTCATCTGACCCCCAAATCATTCAATTCCCTTCCTATCCAAACTTCAAGGACTGAGCATCATTAACGCTCAGTGAGTTTATTTACTTATTTAGAAATAAACTGTGGAACAGGCCCTTCCGGCCCTGCGGGTGATACTGGGTGAATTTGGCCCCTTGGTGGGGTGAGAACTTGGGTTTATGGGGTTGTGTAGGAGGAATTGGTGATGTTAGGTTTAGGGGTAGGGCAAAGGACTGGGGATGCGAGAGGGGATAGTGGGGGCTGGTGTTACGTAAGCCCCTTTGTGGAGTGAGGCTTGGGTTACTTGGGGGTGCTGTCCGGTTTAGTTGGGCTGTGCGGTCCATTGGAAGTTAGGATTAGGGTGAAGGGTAGGGTTGGGGATGTTTGTGAGGTGGTGTGGTAGTGTTAAACTGGTGATGTGGGGTGAACTTGGCTCCCTGGCGGGGAGAGAGCTTGGGTTAATGGGGGTGTGCAGGAGGGTTGGAGGTGTTAGGCTGAGGTGTATGGCTGGGAGGTGGGGCTGCGGGATCCATCCATCAATACACCTATTTAGCTCTTCCTTCAGTTAGTCCTGACGAAGGGTCTCGGCCTGAAACGTCGACTGCACCTCTTCCTACAGATGCTGCTTGGCCTGCTGCGTTCACCAGCAACTTTGATGTGTGTTGCACCTATTTAGCATTGGCCTAATCAGGGGACAATTTACAATGTCCATTTAACCTACTAACTGTAGGAGGAAACAGGAGCGCCCAGGGGAAACCCATGCGGTCACGGGGAGGGACGTACAAACTCCTTACAGATGGCACTGGAATTGAATTCCAAACTCTGGAACGTCCCAAGCTGTAATAGCATCGCACTAAGCTCTACATTACCATGGCAAAGAGATCTCCGAAGATTCAGCTCCTTCTGAAGCAGTGTATTACACTATATTTTATTCCTAATTTTTTAAAAATCAAGCACAGACTAAGAGGGGTTCCAAACCTTTTTTTATGCCGTGGACCCCTTCCAGTAACCAAGGTGACAGTGGATCCCAGGTTGGGAACCCCTGGACTAAGATGTTTGATGCTCTTCTTTATGACTCTTTTATAGGCATCCGTTAGTCTCATGAGACCATGGATTTGCGCCTTGGAAGGTTTCCAGGGCGCAGGCTTGGGCAAGGTTGTATGAAAGACCAGCAGTTGCCCGTGCTGCAAGTCTCCCCTCTCCATGACACCAATGTTGTCCAAGGGAAGGGCACTAGGGCCGATACAGCTTGGCACCGGTGTCATCGCAGAGCAATGTGTGGTCAAGTGCCTTGCTCAAGGACACAACATGCTGCCTCAGCCAAGGCTCGAACTAGCGACCTTCAGATCACTAGACGAACACCTTAACCACTTGGCCACGCGCCAACACTTATTTAACTCCCTTAACTCAGTTAAAACATCACAAGATGCATTTTAGGACCTTTGACAAATAGAATTTGACTTCAAGTCATACAAAACAGTAGCGTCGTGGTTAACTGTTACAGTGTCAGTGATCAGGGTACAATTCCTTCTTCTGACTGTAAGGAGTTCGTACGTTCTCCCTGTGACTGTGAGGGTTTCCTCCAGGTGCTCTGGTTTCCTCCCACATTCCAGAGATGTAAGGGTTAGTAGGTTAGTTGGTCATATGGGTGTGATGGGAGGTGTGGGCTCATTGGGCCTGTTACTGTGCTGTATCTCTAAGTAACAGATACTCCTCTTGCTACTGTTCTCAAACGTCGTGAGAGCCTCTGCCTCCAACACCCACTCAGGAAGCAAGTTTCAGATTCCATTCACCCTTCTCAGTCTCTTAGCCCTCACCTTTAAACTTTGCCCTCTGCCACCAGCAAAAGTTTCCTGTTATCTGCCTTATATATCAGAATCAGGTTTATTATCACAGTCATCATCACTGGGTAGATTTAAAACGTAGGTTGATAGGTCTGTGATTAGTCAGGGTGTCAAAGCTTACAGGGAGAAGGCAGGAGAATGGGATTGAGAGGGAGAATAAATCAGCCATGATGGAATGGCCGAACAGACAGGATGAGCTGAGTAGCCTAGTTCTATTTTGATATCTTAAAGTCTTATAAATAAATAAATCTCTAAATAATTGCTGTATTGGTTTCGGCAGATATTGTAGATTCAGTAAACTTTCATTCCACTGACAGATTAACAATAAAGGTAACTTTTTTTTACATGTACAACCAGGCATACAGAGATCGCCCTTGATGCAGAGACCTGCGATATGTACTTAGCATTCAGCTGCTTTCAAGCAGTGTTCAACGTTTAACAGTGACCAGCTAATCACTGCGGAGTTTAATCTTTTGAGGCAGGTCTAAGATTTATTTGGAGAGTGATTATGTAAGCACAGTAAATCCTGTGGGTGAATTGGAGGGAGCGAGGGTTCCTTAGACCACACACTGTCCTTCCAGGGTCTCAGAAATTTCTTGCAACCCTTCCTCATGTTGTGCTTCCCCCCACCCACGCTACCATTCTTCCTCGGGGTCACTTTGATTGGCGTTTTGTCACAGTTGATAAAGAGACTGGTGACTGTCAAATAAAGGAAGGGTGGTCCCAATCAGCATCATGTCAGTCATCAGGGGAATCCTTTCATCAGCTCCTCGGAGAGGGGAGTGAGCTGCGTTTTGTGAACTTCGCTCTTGGCAGTAAACTTCCCAGTTCCTAGGAGTAGCAGATGGAGCACTGCACAGGAGAAGTATATACTTGTGCACTTTTGTAGAAGAAATAAAAGCCTAGACTATTTTCTAAATGGGCAGAAATCAGAGGTGCAAATGGACTTAAAAGTCCTCGTGCAGATTCCCTAAAGGTTAACTTGCCGGTTGAGTGGGTGGTAAGGAAGCCAAATGCAATGTTAGCATTTGTTTCGAGAGGACGAGAATATAAAAGCAAGGATGTAATGCTGAGGCTTTAGTTGGGCTGCACTTGGAGTATGGTGAGCAGTTTTAGGGCCCTTATCTAAGAAAGGGAAGAAAAGATGTGTTGGCATTGGAGAGGGTCCAGGGGCAGTTCATGAGAACGATTCTGGGAATGAAAGGGTTAACATACGAGGACCTTTTGATAGCTCTGGGTCTGTACTTGCTCGCGCTTAGAAGAATGGAGCGGGGGGGTGAATCTAATTATAATCCATCGAATATTGAAAGACCTAGATAGAGTGAATGCGGTAGAAGGAATAAAGGCATAGATTATTTTCTAAATGGGGGAGGAAAATCAGAATTCAGGGGTGCAAAGGAGCTTGAGAGTCTTTATGCAGGATTCCCCGAAGGCTGAGTCAGTAGTAAGCACAGCAAATGCAACATTAGCATTCTTTTCAAGAGGACGAGAGTATAAAAGCAAGGACATAATACTGAGGCTTTATAAGGCACCGGTCAGACCACACCACACCCTCCAGCTTTTGGGTCTTCCTTCCCCTCGGAAAAAGACTATGTGCATTCACACTGCCTAGGTGTAGATAGAGTGGGCAGTCTTCCTCCCAGGGCAGTAAGAGCTACCAGGAGGGGATATAGTTTTAAAGTGATTGGAGGAAAGTATAGGGGAATGTCAAAGGTAGGTTTTTCCACACAGAGTGGTGGTGTGTGGAACGCACTGCCAGGGGTGCTGGTAGATGAGAAAACTACGCCGAGATTTATTTAACGTTCAGGCAGCAAAATCTATACGGTTAGATCTAAACAAAATCAGATGTGGGCAGATAAATGGCAGGTGAGCTTTAATATAAGTAAATGCAAAATATTACATAGGAAGTGGAAATATTAGGTACAAATATACAGTAGGGGGGTGGGTCTTGAGTTAGAAAGCGGGCTGTAGGAGAAGGATTTGGGTGTCCTGGTAGACTCTTCACTATCAACATCTAGACAATGCACAGAAGTGATTAGGAAGCTAATAGAATGAGTGGAGTTCAAGTCTAGTTCTCCTTCAGCTTATGAGGCCTCACATTGAGTACCGTGTACAATTTCGGTCTCCATATTTTGTGTGGGATGTGAACACACTGAAGAGGGCTCAGAGAAGGACAACAGGACTCGTTCCTGGTCTGCAGGGTAGGAGCTATGAAGAAAGATTGAAAGAATCAAATCCTTTTAGCCTAGGAAGACATAGAATGAGAGGAGACATGGTAGAAGTGTTCAAAATCATTAAGGGTATAATAAGGTGAATTAGCCAGTTGCTAATTCAGAATTAATCTATCAACAAGGCAAGGGGCCATAGGTAGAGACTGGTTAAAGGGAGATTTCAGACTAATATCAGGAAGCATTTCTTTACACAGTGAGTTGTGGACAGATGGAACAAACTACCTAGTTGTGTAGTTGAGAAATCAACTCGAGCTTTCAACTTTCAAATCTAAACTCGATAGGTATTTCAACACACGATGTGAATAGGAATTTGGCAAGCTTTGTTGGGCTGAATGGCCTGTTGTCAAAAGTACAGCACAGTAACAGGCACTTCTCGCGTAACAAGCTCATGCTGCCTATTGACAACCATGTGACCGATTAACCTATTAATTTTGGAATGTGGGAGGAACACCAGGTGGTCACAGGGAGAATGTACAAACTCCTTACAGACCACGGCTGAACTGCACCCAGGTCACAGGCACTGCAATAACGTTACACTAACCATTACGCTGCCGTGGTAAAGGCAGATACATTATGCACATTTAAGAGATTTTCAGATAGGCACATGGACGATAGAAAGGCCATGGGAGGGGGAAAGGGTTATTTTGATGTTGGTGTAGCATAACAGTGCTGGCCAATGGCCTGTACTGTGCTCTACTACTCTATGTTTAATGCTGCTGGAATCTTGCTCTGCACAAGATGGTCGTCCCATTTTTAACATTCCAGCAATGTCTACAAGCACGTAAAGCAATTGGAGACACATGAAAATGTGCTTGCATTATTGATAGAGGGAAAAGGGCGGACACAGGCCCTTTGGCCCAACTTGTCCATGCTGACCAAGGCGCATTCTCTCAGACTTTACCTCTTTTCACCCCTCATTCTCAGGTTCAGTCTCTGCAGTGACGCCCAACCTTTCTCCAGCCTTCAGCCACCAGAATGTAAGGACACTGGTGGCCGGGAGAGGGAGTTGGGTGTCGAGGGAGACCTCAGGAGACCTTCCGTCAGGGGAGATGACTCGGCCACGCCAGCAGCCAAGAGCAGGAGGCTTACGCACATTCAGAAAGCCGTGGATGGCGGAATCCCACAGACAGTCCGGCCCTATGGTTACCAGTGTCTCTGATATCCGAGAGAGTGAGTACCGTGAACTAGGGCACCAGGACAGTGTAGCGGTTTGCATGATGCTATTACAGCTCAGGGAATCAAGGCTTGCAGTTCAATCCTGGCATCCTCTGTAAGAAAATTTGTATTTTCTTCTTGTGAACTGTGAGTTTCTTCCGGGTGCTACAGTTTCCCCCAGCAGTTCAAAGACGTACTAGTTAGCAGGCTAATCGGTCATTGTAAATTGTCCTGTGATTAGGCTAGGGTTAAATAGGTGGGTTATTGGGTGCTGTGCCTCACTGGGCAGGAAGGTCCTGGTCCCCGTTGTATCCCTAAATAAGCAAATAGATATTAGAGAGCATAGCTTATGAGCAGCTCTATGAAACTCTGGTTAGGCTACACTTGGAGTATTGTGTTCAGTCATGTTTCTATGATGTGAAAGCTTGAGAAAGGGTGCAGAGGAGGTTTATCAGGATGCTGTCTGGATGAGAAGCATGTCTTTCTGAGGAAAGGCTAAGCAGGCTAGGGCTTTCCTCTTCAGAGCAAAGGAGGATGAGGGCTAAATTGATAAAGGTGTACAAGATGATGAGACAAAGATTGAATGGACAGCCAGGGACTTTTACCAAGGTGGAAATGACTAAAACAAGAAGGCATGATCTTCAGGTGATTGGAGGAAAATATAGAGGAGTGATGTCAGAAATTGCAGGGGCCCTAGCAGAGATATTTAAAACATCCTTAGCATGGGTGAGGTACCAGAGGATTAGAGGACAGCTAATGTTGTTCCATTGTTTAAGAAGGACTCCAAGAACAAATCTGTAAATTGTAGGTGAGCCTGACATTAGTAGTGGGAAAGTTATTTGGAGGTATTCTAAGGGTCTGGGTATATAGATATTTGGATAGACAGGGACTGATTACCAAGTTACCAGGAAAGCTGATGAAGGCAAGGCAGTGGATGTTGTCTCCTTGGACTTTAGTAAGGTCTTTGACCAGATCCTGCATGGGAGGTTGGTCAGGAAGGTTCAATTTCAGCATATCCTTTTGTGTGAAGTTTTGGTCACCTACCTAGAGGAAAAATATAAACAAGGCTGAAAGAGTAGAGAGAAAGTTTACAAGGATGTTGCCAAGACTTGAGGACCTGAGGTGTAGGAAAAGGTTGAATAGGTTAGGAATTTATTGCCTAGAATCTAGATGATTGAGGAGACACTTGATACAAAATTATGAGCGGTATAGGTAGGGCAAATGCAAGCAGGCTTTTTCCAATGAGGCTGGTTGGGACTACAACCAGAAGTTATGGGTTAAGGGTGAAATGTGAAATGTTTAAGGGGAACATGAGGGGGAAATTCTTCACTCAGAGGGTTGTGAGAGTGTGGATGAGCTACCTGCACAAGTGGTGAATATGGGGTGAGGTTCAACATTTTAGAGAAGTTCGGATAGGTACTTGGATGGGAAGGGTATGGAGGGCTATGGTCTGCATACAAGTTAATGGAACTAGGCAGGATAATGGTTCATCATTGACTAGATGGGCCAAAGGGCCTGTTTCTGTGCTGTAGTTTTCTATGATTCTTACATCATGGATCAAAGGACCTGTGCTGTGCTGTTATGTTGTATGTTTTAATGTGACCTGTTCACTAAGTGGTGTCAGTTCCGGTTAGACCTAAAAGGCTGTGCCTTTAAATATCAGATTCGAATTGAAATTTATTTATCACATATACATCAAAACATACAGTGAAAAGCGTCATTTGTTTTAACACACAGCACACCTAAGGATGTGCTGGGGGCAGCCCGCAAGTGTTACCACATACTGTGGTGCCAGCACAATGCTTGACAGAACACAACAAGCAACAAAACAAGCCCCCTTTCCTCTCTCACAGCCTCCCTCCCATCAACATCCACGCAGCCACACGCATCATCTGTCCTCCAACTCCATTCTGCAAGATCCAGCCATTGGACTACGAAATATCAGTGGAATCACCATCTCTCAGGTGAAATACGAGGGCTATACTCTGCATTCCCCCTGTATGTCTCCATCTGCATAAAAGAGAAGGAACCTGCAGAGAGTCACACAGCGTGGATCTAGACCGTTCTGCTCAACTTGTCCTTGCCGACCACCTTTGCCAGTTCCATTTGCCTGCATTTGTCCCATATCGTTCTCAACCTTTCCTATCTATGTATCTGTCCAGATGCTTTTTAGGTGTTGTTAATGTACTGTCTCTGCCTTAACCACTTCTTCTGGCAACTCGTTCCACATGCTGGCCAACCTCCAAGTGAAAATTTACCCCTCAGTTTCCTTTTAAACCTCTCCTCTTTAAATCAGAGTCAGAACCAGGCTTATTATCACTGACATACGTTGTGAAATTTGCTGTTTTACGGCAGCAGTACATGGCAACACATAAAAAATACTTTGTTACAATAAGAAATAGAAAGAGCAATGCTGAAAGAGAGCAAAAAGTGAGGTAGTGTTCATGGTGCATTCAGAAATCTGATCTCAACCCCATTCTCCTTCCTTCTCCCCATAACCTTGATGCCCTTACTAATCAAGAGACTATCAACCTCCACCCAATGACTTGGCCTCCACAGCTGTCCGTGGCAATGAATTGCACAGATTCACCCACCATCTGACTAAAGAAATTCCTCCTTATGAATACAGTACTAGTCTGCCCAACTGAAATTTCTACAGCGGGTGGGTGTTGCGGGAGATTAGCACAACATCAATGAAGTAACAATGAAATATATATACATCAATTAAATCCACGTGACCATTTACCTACTGACCCATACGCCTTTGGAATGTGGGAGGAAATGGAGCACATTGAGAAGACCTGTGCCCATCATAATCTTATAAACCTCTATCAGATCTCCCCTCAGCCCCCGTCACTCCAGAGAAAACAACCCAAGTTCATCCAACCTCTCATTATAGCACATGTCCTCTAATCCTGGTAGACCTCTTCTGCAACTGTTCCAAAGCCTCAACATCCCTCCTGCAACCAGAACTGAATGCGATACTCCAGATGCAGCCTAACTAGAGCTTTCTAAAGCTGCAACCTATCCTCCTGACTCTTGAACTCAATGTCTCCACTAATAAAAACAAATATGTTGAATGCCTTCTTCACCACCTTACTGACCTGTGTGGGCACTTTCAGGGAGCTTTGGACTTGGATCCCAAAATCCATCTCTACACATATTTACCAAATTTCTTCTTACAGGTGAGTTGGGGATTCTGCAGGTACAGCAAGGATAAAATGGGTGCTAGGATGAGGGCAATCATTCAGTTGTGGAATTGAGCGGGCCTCAGTAAATGTTTCAATACTTAATCAATTCTGATTGCATGAATGAATTTTGAAGATCTGCCTTGTCTTTTCTATGTTAAGCGTTATCGTACACTTAAAACATATCTGTTTGCCTTCTGTGATAGCTTACTGTTTGAAATATAATGGGTAATTAGGTGAGTTGAGTTAACCCAGGAGATGGTCTCTCCTCTCTGTCGGCCATTAGTCTGTTTGCCAACATTAGGGATGATTATTCGATCAGTGGTGGAAAGCAAATAATATTTAGTATGTGCAAACAACATTTGATAGATTCCAGGTTAATAATCTTCCTGGAAGATTTAGATTGTTAAAGCAAGTAAGATGGGACCCAAGGTTATTAGACAATTAAGAACAATCAGGGCTAAATTTGTCAGATAAATTAATGAACTAATGAAAGCAGAACTTACAGGGACTTGAATTCCATCTAATTCTGATTTTTGTCTCAGTAAGAGTTATTATTAGAACTATGACACTCTGAGTATGTCTATTCAGCTTATCCTAATTGTGATATCTCTTTGAAAGAGTTCTCCAGTTGGATTCACACCTCCTTTGCTTGTTCCCAGAGCCTTGCCGATTTTCTTCCCCTCAGATCTGTACGCATAAGTCCTTAAGATATAGGAGCCAAATTCAGCCATTTGGCCCATTGAGTCTGCTCTGCTATTCCATTATGGCTAATTTATTATCCCTCTCAACCCTATTCTCCTGCCTTCTCCCCATAATCTTTGACACCCTTATTAATTAAGAATCCATCACCCTCCACTATAACCAATATACCCAACAAACTGGGCTCCACAGTTGTCTGTGACAATGAGTTCCACAGATTTGGAGGCTAGAGGATTCACCATCCTTTAGCTAAAGGAATTCCTCCTCATTTCTGTTCTCTGTGTTCTAAACTCAGTCAGATCCATCATGGGCACCAGCCTCCCCAACATCCCAGACAGCTTCAAGGAGCGATGCCTCAAAAAGGCAGCATCTATCATTAAGGACTCCTGTCACCCAGGACATGCCTTCTTCTCTTTGCTACCGCCAGGGAGGAGGTACAGGAGCCTGGAGGCACACACTCAACAACTCGGCAACAGCTTCTTCCCCTCTGACAACAGATTTCTGATCGGACATGGACATTGAATCCAGGAGCACTACCAAACCATTTTTTTTCTTCTTTTTTTGCAGTACTTATTTAACAACTTTTTAATGTATGTATATTTCTTACTATAATTTATGGCTTTTATTATTATGTACTGAAATGTTCTGCCGCTGCATAACAACAAATTTTACAACAGATACCAGTGATGTGAAACCTAATTCTTATTCTGATTCTCATTCTGAAGGGGCATTTTGGTATTCTGAGACTGTGCCCTCTGGTACCCCAACTAAACCCAAATCCAACGTTCATTCAGACATTAAATTTAAAAGCTGTTACCTGTATTTTTCTTTCTTTCTTTTCAAATCTTTTTATTTTTTTCCAAAATAAACACGAGTACATCGAAGTAAACAATACTTACAATGTCTCAAGAAAAAAAATTATATAAAGATTGAAAAAGTTTTGTGCTGGAAAAAAACCTCCCGCTAAGCAAGAAAAGTGGGAAAAAAGAAAAATCCCATTAGGTGTTCAACCCCAGAGCCATGCAACATACATAAAGCTTCTATAGATAAACATCAAACTGCCAGCAAAAAAAAAGTACCAAAAAATTTACAATTAGGTCGTGGAGAATCCATCAAATAACTGAAATGATAATAACGAGCAAATGAACCCCATCTTTTCTCAAATCAAACATAGGTTCAAAGGTTCAATTTAAAACTGACTCATTTTAAAATTGTACATCGTTACCATTTGACGAAGGAGAGATTGTCTAAAATATTCCCTAATGTTGATAGTTATTGTGATAGATGTAAAACTGAGACAGTTACACTGACAACAGGAATTCTGCAGATGCTGGAAATTCAAGCAACATACATCAAAGTTGCTGGTGAACGCAGCAGGCCAGGCAGCATCTATAGGAAGAAGCGCAGTCGACGTTTCAGGCCGAGACCCTTCGTCAGGACTAACTGAAGGACTAACTCTTCCTTCAGTTAGTCCTGACGAAGGGTCTCGGCCTGAAACGTCGACTGCGCTTCTTCCTATAGATGCTGCCTGGCCTGCTGCGTTCACCAGCAACTTTGATGTATGTTGTCAGTTACACTGACACACGTTTTGGTCTTGCTCTATACTGGAACAGTTCAGGAAGTCAGTTTTTTCGACAATTTCTAAAGCACTTAAAATTAATTTACAACCTAACAAATTACCTGTGCTTTTTGGAATAATTCCTCAAAATATCCATGGTATCTCTGTGTCTGACCAACATATTATTGCATTTGTTACACTGACAGCAAGGAGGGCCATTTTGTTGAAGTGGAAGGATACAACGGCTCCCACTTTGTCACAATGGTTCTTTCAAGTGATGCTATGTCTTAGTTTGGAGAAAATTAGAAGTGTTTCTTTTATATATCATTGATCTTTTTTCTGATTCGATGGGGATTAGATTAGATCAGCTTTATTTATTACACGTATATTGAAACATCGAAACATACACTGAAAGGTGTCATTTGCGTCAATGACCAACATAGGCCAAGGATGTGCTGGGGGTAGCCCACAGGTGTTACCACGCTTCCAGTGCCAGTACAGCATGCCCACAACTTACTAACGCTATCCCGTTTGTCTTTGGACTGAGGGAGGGAACTGGAGACCAGCGGAAACCCACACAGTCGTGGAGAGAATGCACAAATCCCTACAGACAGCAGCGGGAATTGAACCTGGGTTGCTGGTGTCGTAGAGCATTACACTAACCGCTATGCTACTGTGCTGCCCCTAATGAAATCAGGAATTGTCTTCCTAAATTATTTCACGGTCAAGGGCCATTTGGAGCTTCCAAGAAAGAGATCAGTGGAGTTTCTAAAGGTAAGGTGAATGGAGTTGTATCAACAGACCAATCGATTAATAGAGTCATACAGTGCAGAAACAGACCCTTCGGCCCAAGTTGTCCATGCTGTTCATGATGCCCACCTAAACTAATCCTATTTGACAGCATTTAACCCATATCCCTCAAAACCACATTTCCCAGCCTGGGGCCCACAGACCTCTCGATTAATAGTATTAGTCCATGGCATAAAAAAGTTTGGGAACCCTTGCCCTAAACCTTTCCTCTTCCCGTACTTATCTTAATATTTTATAAATATTATGATAGTATCTGTCTTGAACACTTGCTGTAGCAGCGTGCTCCATATACCACACTCTGGGTGAAGATGCCACTCGGGTCTCTCATTTCCCCCTCATTCTAATTCAATGCCTTCTAGTTTTTGGTCCTGGGAAAAAGACTGTGCATTCACCTGACTCTGCCCCTTCTGATTTTATACACCACTGTAAGGTAAAGATTAGTTTTATATGTCACGTGTGCAGTACAGTGCAAAGTCTTGAGCACATATATATAGCTAGGGTGCCTAAGATTTTTGCACAGTACTGTGTTTGTCAATGTGGAGTGGAGAGCAAGTTTGTAAGTTGCTGGGAGAAAAGGATGTTGGGAATGATGAAGGTGGAGCACCTTAAGAGAGGTGTGTGACAGGTGGCAGAGAAGGAGTGCCAGGGGTTGGGTGTGGCTTGGGTGCTGAACACCCAGCCCTGTGACACCAGGCAAGGTCACTTGATTCCCTCTCCTCTCCCTTCCCCTTTCCCCAACTATGATTCCCCTCTCCCTGCCCCCTTCCCACTCTCAGTCCACAATAGAGACCCATTTCAGAATCGGGTTTATCATCACTCACATGTCTTGAAATTTTTTTTGCAGCAGCAGTACAGTGCAATACGTAAAATTACTACAGTACTGTGCAAAAGTCTTAGGCACCCTGGCTACATATGTGCCTAAGACTTTTGTACATCAAGATAGCGGCACATACACTGAGATAGATCTGAGTCAAATCAAATCGATGAGTATTGTCTTCAGTAGCCCACAAGTATTGCCTACATAGGATGCTCACAACTTACTAACACTAACTCATACATCTTTGGAATTTTTAAGGAAAATGGTGCACCCTCCGAAGAATCTCATGTGGTCACTGGGAGAACGTACAAATTCCTTATAGACATCTGCAGGAATCAAACCCCGATCTTACAATTGGTGCTGAAAGCAATTGTACTAATCGCTACGCTACTGTACCGCTCAGTATCTTGCACTCCAAGGAATAAAGTCCAGCTAAATAATATCCTTTCTATTAAAAGGGTGACCAAAACTGTAAACAGTACTCCAAGTGCATCTTCACCAAGATGTTGTACAACTACAGCAGTAACATCTGAATGTCTCACTGGGTGACAGAGGTGGCTTCAGGGCTCAATCTGGCTCCTTCAAAGTTCAAAGTAAATCTATTATCAAAGTACATATATGTCAGCATACACAATAAACTCAATAACCATGATAGAATCAGTGAAAGACAGCACCCAACAGGGCAGGCAACCAGTGTGCAAAAGACAACAAACTGTGCAGGTATGAAAAGAAAGAAAGAAAAGAAATAATAGTTATTAAACAAATTACAGGAAGGATATAAATAAGGTTGAAAGAGTGCAGAGAAGGTTTACAAGGATGTTGCCGGGACTTGAGAAACTCAGTTACAGAGAAAGGTTGAATAGGTTAGGACTTTATTCCCTGGAGCGTAGAAGAATGAGGGGAGATTTGATAGAGGTATATAAAATTATGATGGGTATAGATAGAGTGAATGCAAGCAGGCTTTTTCCACTGAGGCAAGGGGAGAAAAAAACCAGAGGACATGGGTTAAGGGTGAGGGGGGAAAAGTTTAAAGGGAACATTGGGGGGGGCTTCTTCACACAGAGAGTTGTGGGAGTATGGAATGAGCTGCCAGACGAGGTGGTAAATGCGGGTTCTTTTTTAACATTTAAGAATAAATTGGGCAGATACATGGATGGGAGGTGTATGGAGGGATATGGTCCGTGTGCAGGTCAGTGGGACTAGGCAGAAAATGGTTCGGCACAGCCAAGCAGGGCCAAAAGGGCCTGTTTCTGTGCTGTAGTTTCTATGGTTCTAAATGGGCAATAAATATCAAGAACATGAGATGAAGAATCCTTGAAAGTGAGTCCATAGGTTGTGGGAACAGTGACGTGTTGGGACGAGTGAAGTTACCCTCTGGTTCAGGAGCCTGATGGTTGAGGGGTAATAACTGTTCCTGAACCTGGTGGTGTGAGTCCTAAGGCTCCTGTACCTTCTTCCTGATGCGGTGGCAAAAAGAGAGCATGTTCAGGGTGGTGGGGGTCCCTGATGATGGATGCTGTTACATATTACTATCAGCTACCTTGAGATTCATTTTCTTGCAGGCATTTACAGAAAAATAAAAATAATACAATGGCATTTATGAAAAACTACAAAGACTGACATAACAACCAACGTGCAAGAGAAGACAAACCCTGCAAATAAAAAATTAACACTGAGAGCATGAGCACGTGGTCGATGGGACTAGGCAAAGTAATAACGTAGTACACACGACATGGGCTGAAGGACCTGCTTCTGTGGCATAGTGCTCTATGACCATAACATGAGCTGTAAAAAGTCCTTCAAAGTTAGTCTGTAGGTTGAGTTGTAGTGAGTGACGTTATTCACACTGATCCAGTAGCCCGATGGTCTGACATTCCCGCTGTATTTTCCTCCAAACAGTGTAAATTTATGCCCCCTCATATTAAGTCAATTCCATCCAGGGAAAAGTCTCTGGCTATTCATTTGATCTTCAGCTTTCAGATTTATTTATCACATCAAAACATACAGTGCAATAGGTCATTTGCATTAACAACCGGAACAATAGAGAGATGTGCTGAGGGCAGCTCGCAAGTGTCACCACACATTTCAGTGCCAACACAGCATGTCCAGAACGCTAGGCAGACAGAGGGCACAACAAATAACAAAACTGTAAAAACAAAGGAAACCTCTTTCTCCCCCTCTCCCACCCACACACACAGGCAGTCCTCCAACTCCAGGACCAGCCTCCAGTTTTCAGACTTCAACTTCCAGACTTCTGATCAACCTTTGGGCTTGGTCTTCGACATCGGTCATCTTTTACGCCTCTACCAAGTCACCTCTCATCCTCCTTCGCTCCAAAGGTAAAAGTCGTAGCTTGCTCTGAAAAGTTTACAGAAAAGTACTGAGTATAGACCAGACCATCACTGGCAAAGTGCTCCCTGTCATTGAGCACAGATATCAGGAGGACAGTGAGTATCGTCATCAAGGACTCCCACCATCCAGGCCATGCTCTCTTCATGCTGCTGTCATACCACCCGTTTCAAAAACAATTAGTACCCTACAACCATCGTCTCCTGAACCAGTGGGGATAACTTCACTCACCTCAACACTGAACTGATTCCATAACCTATGGGCCCACTTTCAAGGACTCAGAATCCGAATCAGGTTTATTATCACCGGCATGTGTCATGAAATTTGTCAACTTAGCAGCAGCAGTTCAATGCAATACGTAATGTAGAAGAGAAAAATACTAATAATAATAAATAATTAAGTAAATCAATTAGAGTATACATATATTAAATAGATTAAAAATTGTGCAAAAAACAGAAATAATATATATTAAACAAGTGAGGTAGTGTTCAAGGGTTCAATGTCCATTTAGGAATCGGATGGTGGAGGGGAAGAAGCTGTTCCTGAATCGCTGAGTGTGTTCCTTCAGGCTTCTGTACCTCCTACCTGATGGTAACAGTGAGAAAAGGGCATGCCCTGGGTGCTGGAGGTCCTTAATAATGGACACTGCCTTTCTGAGACACTGCTCCTTGAAGTTGTCCTGGCTACTTTGTAGGCTAATACACAAGATGGAGCCGACCAGATTTACAACCCTCTGCAGCTTTTTTCAGTCCTGTGCAGTAGCCCCCCCCCATATGAGACAGTGATACAGCCTGTCAGAATGCTCTCCACAGTACATCTACAGAAGTTTTTAAATGTATTTGTTGACATGCCAAATCTCTTCAAACTCCTAATGAATTATAGTCTCTATCTTGCCTTCTTCATAACTGCTTCGATATGTTGGGACCAGGTTAGATACTCAGAGATCTTGACACCCAGGAACTTGAAACTGCTCACTCTCTCCACTTCTGATCTCTCTATGAGGATTGGTATGTGTTCCTTCATCTTACCCTTCCTGAAGACCACAATCAGCTCTGACTGATGTTGAGTGCCAGGTTGTTGCTGCGACACCACGCCACTAGTTGGCATATCTCGCTCCTGTACGCCCCCTCGTCACCACCTGAGATTCTACCAGCAATGGTTGTATTGTCAGCAAATTTGTAGATGGTATTTGAGCTACGCCTAGCCACACAGTCATGGGTACAGAGAGAGTAGAGCAGTGGGCTAAGCACACACCCCTGAGGTGCACCAGTGTTGATCATCGGCGAGGAGGAGATGTTATCACCAATCCACACAGATTATGGTCTTCTGGTTAGGAAGTCGAGTATCCAATTGCAGAGGGAGGTACAGAAGCCCAGGTTCTGTAACTTCTCAATCAGGATTGTGGCAATGATGGTATTAAGTACTGAGCTATAGTCGACAAACAGCATCCTGACAGGTGTTTGTGTTGTCCTGGTGATCTAAAGTCGTGTGGAGAGCCATTGAGATTGCATCTGCCATCGACCTATTGTGGCGATAGGCAAATTGCAGTGGGTCCAGGTCCTTGCTGAGGCAGGAGTTCAGTCTAGTCATGGCCAACCTCTCAAAGCATTTCATCACTGTAGATGTGAGTGCTACCAGGCAATAGTCATTAAGGCAGCTCACATTTTTCTTCTTAGGCACTGGTATGATTGTTGCCTATTTGAAACAAGTGGGAATTTCCGCCCGTAGCAGTGAGAGGTTGACTATATAACTCCTGTTCTCAATATTATTTATATACTTATTATTTGCACGATATGTCCTCTTTTGCAGCCTGATTTTTGTCAGTCTTTGTTTGTGTCTATTTTTTCATAAATGTTATTGTATTTCTTTATCTTGCTGTGAATGCCTGCAAGAAAACAGAAATCAAGGTTGTATATGGTGATATATACAGTACATACTTTTCCTCCAAGAGGATTGCACCCTTGTTGTGGTTTGAAGGCTGTGTGGCTAAATGACCCAGAACGCTATGCTGTCTGGAGTCAGGGCCTTGTGCTTTGGCTCGTGGTACGGTCACCAATGCCAAACAGGTCAAAGGGTAGAGACCAGACTAAGAGTGGTCCATCAGCCCTCCGGGTTCAGGGGTTCAGCTCAGGGCCAACAACCCTGACTGGTAAAACAAAATTGTTATGGAAACAGCAATATATACAGATAGAGATGGATGTCCTTCATTGTTACCCTAAACACCAGTGAGCAGGAAATAAATATAACTATTTTGACAATAGATTTAATTTGAACTATCCACATAGGCATGCTGCCTAGTCCAGACAGCATACTGGTAAATCTCCAAAACCTTCAGCCCACGTAATTCAAGAAAGTTGGGAAAATCCATTCACCTTAACTGCCTTTAACAAAGGTGCATGTCTATATCATGATATCCCTCAATGACTTTCAGGCCTGAGTTGTTACATAAAATTGCTGGTGATTTTGAAATATAAATATGTTTTACAGAGACACTTCTTGCATGAACAGCACTCATAAAGATATATCTTGCTGCTTACAAAGAAACCTCACATCTACTACAAAGTAAAGTGTGTTTGCTAGTCCGATAACAGTTCGTAGGTGGTTTTTGTGATTGGTGTGGAGGTTTGAGCGAAGGCGAGGGTGAACCTATTGTGATAGCAGAGCTCTGAATCCATGGAAACCTGGGGCATCTATTTACAGTAACCCTCCAAAAGCAGCAGAGTGTAACAGTTAGTGTAATGTTTCACAGCACCAGTGGCCCGAGTTCATTTCCTGGTGCTGTCTATGAGGAGTCTGCATGTTCTTGGTGTGACCGCGTGGGGTTCCTTCGGGTGCTCCAGTTCCCTCTCACATTCTAAAGGTGCAGGGGTTACTAGGTTGATTGGTCACGTGGCTGTAATTGGGCTGGAACGCTCATTACTCTGCTGTGTCTCTTAATAAAAACATAAATAAACTCACAACCTTGCATTCATGTCATGATATGCAAAAAGCAGGTCAATAACTTTAAATTCCTTGGCGTTATCTGTCCTGGGACCAGCACGTAAGCATTATCACAAAGCACCTCTACTCTTGCTGAAGTTTGTGTCGATTTAGAATGTCATTTAAAACAGAAAACCTCTGTAGATGCACAGTGGAGAGTGCCTAACTGGTCACATCATGGCTCGGTATGGAAACACCAACACCAAGGATTGGAAAAGGCTACAGAAAATGGCAGATACAGCCCAGTCCATCACAGGCAAAGACCACCCCACCACTAAGCGAGCACATTTACATGGAGTGCTGCTGTCATGCATTGTCAGAGATCCCCACCATCTCACTACTACCATCGGTCAGGAGGTACCGGAGACCCAGGTCCCACACCACCACATTCAGGAACAATCATTACCCCTCAGCCATCAGGCTCCTGAACTGGCGTGGGTAACTTCACTCACTCCAACACTGAACTGACTCCACAGCCTGTAGATCCACGCTCAAGAACTGTACAGCTCAGGTTCTCAGCATATACTTTTGTTTGCACAATTTGTCTTCTTTTGCACATTGGTTGTCTGTCTTTGTTTAAATATAGTTTATTTTCGTAAATTTTATTGCATGTCTTTATTCTCCTGTAAATGCCTGCAAGAAAATGAATCTCAAGGTAGTATATGGTAGCAATTATGCAGTAATAAATTTACTTTTAACTTTGAAATCCCAGATTTCACCCTCAGCTCTCCGCATTCTCTCACCCTCCACTCCCTCTATTTTTCCAAACTTCAACTGTTTATACTTTATTGTTGCCAAACAATTCATACTAGAACGTACAATCATCACAGCGATATTTGATTCTGCGCTTCTCGCTCCCTGGATTACAAATATTAGATATTAAAAATAGTAAAAATAGTAAAAATTAGTAAATATTAAAAATTTAAATTTTAAATCATAAATAGAAAAATTCAAAAAATACCCCCCAAGGATCCTACCAGACCTGCTGAGTGCCTCCAGTATTTTGTCTGTGTTGCCCTGGATTTCCAGCATTTCTTGTGCTTTTCACCTCTCCTCTTGCATGTTCTTTATCTCTCTTTCTCCCCTCCTCTCCTATTCTCTCTCATTCTCTCCCTTTCCTCTGCCCTCTGAGTTGTACACCAGCTGACTCAGTACCACAATCAGGTTTAACATCCTTGGCATTTGTTGTCTTTGTGCCAGCAGTGCAATTCAATACATAATAATTTAAAAAATGTGTATTACAGTAAGTAATGAGGTAGGGTTCGTGGCTTCAATGTCCATTCTGAAATTGGATGAAAGGGGAGAAGAGGCTGTTGCTGAATCATTGAATGTGTGGCTTCAGGTCCCTCAGTCTCCTCCCCAATGGCAGCAAGGAGAAGAAGGCATGACCTGGGTGATCCGGGTCCTTGATGACGGACGGGATGCTAGTGCAGCTAGAGTCCATGATGGAGCTGACTAAATTTACAACTTTCTGCAGCTTACTTTGATCCTGTGCAGTAGTCCACTCCCCTCCCCACACCAGACGGTGATGCAGCCAGTTAGAATGCTCTCCATGGTACATCTGTAGAAATTTGTGTGTCTTTGGTGACATACCAAATCTCCTCAAACTCCTAATGAAATATAGCCACTGTTGTACCTACTTTGTAGCTGTATCAATATGTTAGGTCCAGGGTAGATTTTCAGAGATGTTGACACCCAGCAAAAAGCATGTAAACAATCCTTCATCCCAGCTGGTCCCTGCTTATCAATATGCCCATCCAAACTCATTGCATTTGGTCTGTATTTGGCCCATAATGCCTCTAAATCTTTCCTATCCATCTACACATCCAAATGCCTTTGAAATTTTGTTAATGTACTTGTCTCAACCAGTGACCACCTTCTAATTCAAAAAGTTGCTCCCCAGGTCCTCATTATATGTCTCTACTCACCTTAAATCTGTGCCCTCTAGTTCTTGATTGCCCAGCCCTGGGGAAAGGACCATGCACATTCACCTCATGATTTCATGCATGTCTATAGAAGACGTATAAATAAAAACAAATAAAGAATCCCCTCCTTCTCCTACGATCCAATGAAAAAGTTCCCACCCTCTCAACCTCAATCCACAAGAGCCCCTCGAGTCCCAGCAGCTTCCTCATAATTCTCCTTTTCCAGCTAAATGGCATCTTCCCTACAGCAAAATCATTCACAGTAAATTTATTATTAAAGTATGTGTATGTCACCATATACTACCCTGAAATTTATTTTCTTGCAGGCATTCACAGTAGAACAAAGAAACTCTAGTGTCAATGAAAAACTACACACAACTAAAGACAAACAAACAACCAATGTGCAAAAGAAGACAAACTGCAAATACAAAAAACACATAACAATAATAATTATAATACAAATTATATTACTGCAATTATAAATTATACTACATACAGTATTATATTATGAACAATCCATAACAACCATCTGGATATATTACTACAGGATAAACAAGCAAGAACAATTTATTTAATTGATATAGCCATTCCAAACACACAAAACTTGCAGAAATCAATAAGTAAAAAACAATGGAATATGCTGAATTAAAAGAGGAAATTGAAAGACTATGGAGCCTGAACAAGGTATACATTGTCCCAATAGTGATATCTACAACTGGTCTCATCCCAAAGGCACTACACAATAGCTTTAAACAATTAGGTCTACACAGTAATATCTATGCAAATCTTAGAAACGTAGAAAACCTACAGGCCCTTCAACCCACAAAGCTGTGCCGAACATGTCCTTACTTTAGAAATTACTTAGGGTTACTCATAGCCCTCTATTTTCCTAAGCTCCATGTACCTATCCAGGAGTCTCTTAAAAGACCCCATCGTATCGTCCTCCACCACCGTCGCTGACAGCCCATTCCACGCACTCACCACTCTTTGTGTAAAAAACTTACCCCTGATATCTCCTCTGTACCTATTTCCAAGCACCTTAAAACTGTGCCCTCTCATGCTAGCCATTTCAGCCCTGGGAAAAAGCCTCTGACTATCCACACAAACAATGCCTGTCATCATCTTATACACCTCTATCAGATCACCTCTCATCCTCCATTACTCAAAGGAGAAAAGGCCAAGTTCTTCTGAAAGCAACAATACTAAACACCACTCAAATAGTCCAAAAGTTCCTAGCAATTGAGAAATGAGTGTGCCTGGCAATGCCCGTACCCCAGGCTTCACCAGCTTGAGCTGAGAAAAAATAAACAATACAACAATAGTAAGAAGTATACAGTATCGTGTGACCAAAATTGAACATAATACTCCAGATGTGGCCTCAGCAACATAGAGTCATACAACACTACAACACAGAAACAGGCCTTTCAGCCCATCTAGTCTGTGCTGGGCTGGCCTTCTGCCTTGTAGCATCTACTTGCAGCCGGGACTCCAAACCTCTCTCATCCATCTACCTAGCCACCTTGCACCCTAAACCAATAACCTCTAGTTCTATTCACAACCAACCTGAGGATGAAACTGTCTTGCCCAGTGCCAGATAACATTCCAACTTCCGTACCAAACACGAGGAAATCTGCAGATGCTGGAATTTCAAGCAACACACATAAAAGTTGCTGGTGAACGCAGCAGGCCAGGCAGCATCTCTAGGAAGAGGTACAGTCGACATTTCGGGCCAAGACCCTTCGTCAGGACTAATTGAAGGAAGAGATAGTAAGAGATTTGAAAGTGGGAGGGGGAGGGGGAGATCCAAAATGATAGGAGAAGACAGGGGGGGGGGGGATGGAGCCAAGAGCTGGACAGTTGATTGGCAAAAGGGATATGAGAGGATCATGGGACAGGAGGCCTAGGGAGAAAGAAAAGTGGGGGGGGGGGAACCAGAGGATGGGCAAGGGGTATAGTGAGGGGGACAGAGGGAGAAAAAGGAGAGAGAGAGAAAGAATGTGTGTATATAAATAAATAATAGATGGGGTACGAGGGGGAGGTGGGGCATTAGCGGAAGTTTGAGAAGTCAATGTTCATGCCATCAGGTTGGAGGCTACCCAGACGGAATATAAAGTGTTGTTCCTCTAACCTGAGTGTGACTTCATCTTTACAGTAGAGGAGGCCGTGGATAGACATGTCAGAATGGGAATGGGATGTGGAATTAAAATGTGTGGCCACTGGGAGATCCTGCTTTCTCTGGTGGACAGAGTGTAGGTGCTCTTCCAAACTAAAGGTGTAGCTATGCGCACCCGTATGGGTCCTAGCTATGCCTGCCTTTTTGTTGGCTTTGTGGAACAATCTATGTTCCAAACCTATTCTGGTACCTGTCCCCCACTTTTCCTTCGCTACATCGACGACTGCATTGGCGCTGCTTCCTGCACGCATGCTGAGCTCGTTGACTTCATTAACTTTGTCTCCAACTTTCACTCTGCCCTCAAGTTTACCTGGTCCATTACCGACACCTCCCTCCCCTTTCTAGATCTTTCTGTCTCTATCTCTGCAGACAGCTTATCTACTGATGTCTACTATAAGCCTACTGACTCTCACAACTATCTGGACTATTCCTCTTCTCACCCTGTCTTTTGCAAAAATGCCATTCCCTTCTCGCAATTCCGTCTCCGCCGCATCTGCTCTCAGGATGAGGTTTTTCATTCCGGGACGAGGGAGATGTCCTCCTTTTTTAAAGAAAGGGGCTTCCCTTCCTCCACCATCAACTCTGCTCTCAAACGCATCTCCCCCATTTCACGCACATCTGCTCTCACTCCATCCTCCTGCCACTCCACTAGGAATAGGGTTCCCCTGGTCCTCACCTACCACCCCACCAGCCTCCGGGTCCAACATATTATTCTCCGTAACTTCCGCCACCTCCAACGGGATCCCACCACTAAGAACATCTTTCCCTCCCCCCCTCTCTCTGCATTCCGCAGGGATCGCTCCCTACGCGACTCCCTTGTCCATTCGTTCCCACCCCCATTCCCTCCCCACCGATCTCCCTCCTGGCACTTATCTTTGTAAGTGGAACAAGTGCTACACATGCCCTTACACTTCCTCCCTCACCACCATTCAGGGCCCCAGACAGTCCTTCCAGGTGAGGCGACACTTCACCTGTGAGTCGGCCGGGGTGATATACTGCGTCCAGTGCTCCCAATGTGGCCTTCTATATATTGGCGAGACCCGACGCAGACTGGGAGACCGTTTCGCTGAACACCTATGCTCTGTCCGCCAGAGAAAGCAGGATCACCCAGTGGCCACACATTTTAATTCCACATCCCATTCCCATTCTGACATGTCTATCCACGGCCTCCTCTACTGTAAAGATGAAGCCACACTCAGGATGGAGGAACAACACCGTATATTCCATCTGGGTAGCCTCCAACCTGATGGCATGAACATCGATTTCTCTAACTTCCGCTAATGCCCCACCTCCCCCTCGTACCCCATCCGTTATTTATTTATATACACACATTCTTTCCCTCACTGTCCTTTTTCTCCCTCTGTCCCTCTCACTATACCCCTTGCCCACCCTCTGGTTTCCCCCTCTCCCCCTTTTCCTTCTCCCTGGGCCTCCTGTCCCATGATCCTCTCATATCCCTTTTGCCAATCACCTGTCCAGCTCTTGGCTCCATCCTTCCCCCTCCTGTCTTCTCCTATCATTTTGGATCTCCCCCTCCCCCTCCCACTTTCAAATCTCTTACTATCTCTCCTGTCAGTCAGTTCTGACGAAGGGTCTCGGCCCGAAACGTCGACTGTACCTCTTCCTAGAGATGCTGCCTGGCCCCTGCTGCGTTCACCAGCAACTTTGATGTGTGTTGCTTCTATACCAAATGCTCTGATTGATGAAGGCCACTGTTCCAAAGGCCTTTTTCACCGCTCTATCTATGTGCGATGACACTTTCAAGGAGCCATATGATTATATTCCTCCATGTGATTATATTCCTCCATTCCTTTCTTCTGCAACCTTGTTCACTGCTTCTCTCTCTCCCTCTTTTCACAGCCCCTTTCTGCTTCTCTGCACCTGCATTCATTTTAGACCTTATTAGGAACAGAATTGGGCCATTTGGCCCATTGAGTCTGCTCTGCTGTTCAATTACAGCTGATCTATTTTCCCTCTCAACCCCATTCTCCTGACTTCTGCCTTTAGTCTTGAGAGAGCATGGATCTGCGCCTGGAGAGTCTTCACTCTCCAGGGCGCAGGCCTGGGCAAGGTTGTATGGAAGACCAGCAGTTGCCCGTGCTGCAAGTCTCCCCTCTCCACGACACCGATGTTGTCCAAGGGAAGGGCATTAGGACCCATACAGCTTGGCACCAGTGTCGTCGCAGAGCAATGTGTGATTAAGTGCCTTGCTCAAGGACACAACACATTCCCTCGGCTGGGGCTCAAACTCACGACCTTCAGATCGCTAGTCCAATGCCTTAACCACTTGGCCACGTGCCCACACTGGTAACATTTAACACCCTACTAATCAAGGGCCATCAAACACTCCTCATATGTTAACCCTTTCATTCCTGGGATCATTCTCGTAAACCTGCTCTGGACCCTCTCAATGCCAGCACATCCTTTCCCAGATAAGGGCCCAGAACTGCTCACAATACTCCAAGTGCAGTGTGACCAATGCCTGATAAAGCCTCAGCATTATGTCCTTGCTGCATGGTAGCGTAGTGGTTAACACAACGCTTTACAGTGCAAGCGACCCGGGTTCAATTTACGCCGCTGTCTGTAAGGAGTTTGTACATTCGCCCGTGACCACATAGGTTTCCTCCAGGTGCCCTGGTTTCCTCCCGTAATCTCAAAATGTACCGGTTGGTAGGCTGATTGGTCATTGTAAATTGTCCCATGATTAAGTTAGGGTTAAATTGGGAGTTGCTGGGTGGTGTGGCTCGAAGAGACAGAAACATCTATTCTGTGCTGTATCTCAATAAATAAGTAAAATCAGAAAGGGCAGACACAGGGCGAATGCACAGTCTTTTTGCCAGGTAAAGGGAGCCAAAAACTAGAAGGAACACACACAAAATGCTGGAGGAACTCAGCTAAAACCTACAGTGTCACATTGGGTACGAAACACGCAGAAGGAAAACAAACAATCACAATTTGATCAAAGTGAAAACAGAAAGCTTTTCATTTTCAGTAGCGTATCAGAAATGTGTCTATGTTTTGGAGCACGGACTGGGTTATCAGAAACTAACAGGAGCATAAATGATTAAAAGTGCCAATGAATTACAATTATGAAAGCAAACAAACAGCGACACATTGATGGGTGATTAATAAAGCAGCTGTTTACAGTTTCTGTAAAAGAGCTCATTACATTAAGTGAACCAACCAGTCACCTTACACAATGGCCCTTATTACTGGTATATTGTGCCCCATAATCACTGTAATATCAAAGAATAATAGCATGTAATCTGTTTGGATTTCCTTATCAAGTTTAAATCTACTAGTCTGTGCCTATTCAGGCTAAGAATGGCCACGGATCAAACCACGTACAATGTTAAAACTTGCCTGACATTCTCACTTGTATAAGGTTCAAGGATGGAAAGTGTATTTTTATCCCCTCTCTGTCTCTGTTTTTTTCTGTCTCTCTGCTTCTCTCTCTGCCTCTGTCTGTCTCTCTCACTCTGTCTTTCTCTCTTTCTGTCTCTCTTTCACTCTCTGTCCCTCTTTCTCTGCATTTCACACACACACATTCATGCACACACTCTGACACACACAGTGGCTCACAGACTCACACATACATACCCTTACACACTGGTTTTCTCACACACACTTCACACTCTGACACACATACACTCACACACATCCTCTCACACGTACAATCCCTCTCTCACATGCACACTTCCCCATCCCTTCCTCTCAAACTCACACACTCTTTTCTTTCCTCTTTCACACATGCACACACATTCACACACTTTCTCCTCTCTCTCTCACCCTCAATACAGGTGGCGGGTCACTGACTCGAGGGCCAGTTGTCTCGTCATTACCGTGTGCAGCCCTGTGCTCGACAAGGAAGCTGGGAAAACTTGCCATCATGAAGTTCATTTTCATGCATGATAGGAAAGGCCTCAGCACAATGCACAGACAGATCTCGCAAAGTGTGACAATGGTCATCACATTGTGATAATCGTGATTAAACAATTGATTATTGGTCCAAGTTCATGGCTAAATTCCCTGCCATCATGAAAGAACATAGGCCACAGGAGAGCACAACACAGGCTCTTCATCCCATGGTGTTTTGCCAAACTAATTATGATACCAACATCAAATCCCTTTTGTCTGCACAAGGTCCACATTTCTCCATATCGAGAAGATGTGACTAAAGATGGTCTTACGTAGAATACCATGTCAGGTGGAGACTTTTAAGAAGGATCTTTTCCGATGTCAGAGCGATGGACTTCAGGGATACATTAAAGGGCGGTGTCGGTGGAGTGCAGAGGGCTTGGGGAAGGAGGGTCGGGAAGCAGGAATCACAGAGTGAAAGTGATACAGCAGGGTAACAGATCCTTCGGCCCATTGAGCCTGTGCCAGCCATCAAGCAACTACTTACACTAATCTGTTCCAATAGTCTATTAACATCTGAGCTTGAGTCTGGTAGTACAGGTTTCCAGGTCAGAAGATACAGAAGTCTGAAAGCACACTGTCATAAAACTATTGAATGGTGTCCTAGTTGATGAAATGGACTCTTGATATCAATTTACCTTGCACCTTATTATCTGTCTGCTGTGCACTTTCTCTGTATTTGTAACACTTTATTCTGCATCTTTTTGTTGTTTTACCTTGTACTACCTCACTTCTCCATTGTAATGAATTGATCTGTACGGATGGGATGCAAGACAAGTGACAATAATAAACCAGTTACCCAGTCTACCTACACTAATCCCACATACACACCAACTCTCCACAGATTCTACCACCCACTTACATACTAGGAAGAATTTACAACAGCCACATGCCTTTGTGATTAGGGTGGAAACCAGAGCACCTGGGGAAACCTGTCCTGGACACATCATATAAATGTATTTGCGAAGAAAACACAACAGCACCTCCACTTCCTCAGGAGTCTGCGGAGATTTGGCACGTCATCAGAAAGCTTGGCAAACTTCTACAGGTGTGTGGAGGAAAGTGTATTGACTGGCTGCATTATGGCCTGCTATGGGAACACCAGTGCCTTTGAGTGTAAAATCCTTGAAAAGATAATGGATTCAACCCAGTACATCACGGGTAAAGCCCTCCCAATCACCAAGCACATCTACATGAAACGTTGCTGCAGGAAAGCAGCATCCATCATCAAAGATCCTCACCACCCAGGCCATGCTCCTTTCTCACTGCTGCCATCGGGTAGAAGGTACAGGAGCCTCAGGAGTCACACTACAGGTTCAAGAACAGTTACTACCCCTCAACCAGCAGGCTCTTGAACAAAGGGGGATAAATACACTCATTCTATTTCTAGTGTTCTCACAGCTGATGGTCTCACTTTAAAGTCTATATATCTTGTTACTTCATGCTTTCGTTATTTATTGCTACTTACTTATATTTGTATTTGCACTGTTTGGTGTTCATTTATCCTGTTTACAGTTACTGTTCCATAGATTTGCTAAGTATGCCTGCAGGAAAAAGAAAATCAGGGTTGTATGTGGTGAAAGGTATGTAGTCTGATAATAAATTTTACTTTGAAACGCCATGGTCATGCGGACGTGCCAACTCTACACAGAGGTCAAGATTGAACCAGGATCTCCAGTGTTCCGAGTAGGGAGCTGTGTAGATAAGGTCAGATTATGGGTGAATAGGAAATAGTGTGAACTGGCACACCAGAGTTTCAGGTTGGAGACTGACCAAAGGATTTCCAGAACAATTGAATATGAAACTAACGTATGCTTGGTAAAGGATTTCAAGCAGATTATTAAAAGATTTCCAAAATAATTGAGGTTATTTACACTGTGCTGCTTTTCCTAAGACCTTGTACAGAGTAACAGACTCCACAGAACTCTAACATTTAGAGTGTGCATCATACTTGTCTGCCTTCCCGAAGTGGACCCTTTCATATTAACACACACAAAATGCTGGAGGATCTAAAGGGTCTCAGCCCGAAACGTTGAGTGTTCGTTTCCCCCCCCACCCCCCGCCCATAGATGACACCTGACCTGCTGAGTTCCTCCAGCATTTTGTGTGTGCTGCTTTGGATTTCCAGTATCTGTAGAATCTCTTGTCTTTATTTCCTCACATGATTTTGTTTATGGGAAATATAAACCCGCACATTTAATTGAATTTTCTTTTTGAGTAGGTAACTAAGCATATCGATTTGCTATTGCTCTGCCTAATTTCCCAGTAGTGTATCTGTATCATGTTATAGATTTAAAAAGTCTTAAGGTGCCAGTGGTAATGAACCTGAATCTGATTCTGAAACTTGGGTAGAGAGCCTAGGCCAACTACTGACAGACCCGATATATCCATATCTTTGTTGTACAGATTTATATATTTCTAAAAAATCACAAGCTTTGAAAATTGATGTTGCAGTTATTAGAATCGCAAAGACAGATGCTTACATGTCCAATACCAAACGGGCTTTATTAAGACAACCTCCTGTAAAGGTATGTTTTCCAAATGCGAAACCTACAATTAGTAAACTTCATTCCAGGAGTGGTGTCTGAGTACAAAGCTTATCACCGTCAGTGTAAGCCTAGAACTGGGGGACAATGTTATACCAATTCTAAGCAGATGAAAGGTGATACAAGGAATTAATTTCAGAAAAGTCCATGCAAGCAGTTCTGGACTATGCAGCGGCATTAATTGATGTATTTTGATTTCTGTGGTGCTTTGATAAAGAAGTCCCTCTTTTATAAAAAGACAAAAGGAAAGGTTATAAATACTGTGCCTCACAAAGGTGCTTCTTACACATTGTTCAGTAACTGGCTGTGACAAATACACTCAGTGGCCACTTTATTAGGTACCTACTGTACCTAATAAAGTGGCCGGTGAGAGCTATTTAAATTATCTCAGCATCACATAACAAATCTTGCATTTACACTTAGTGGCCACTTTATATGTACCTTTATACATACCACTCTGTTTGGTACCACTGGTATCTAATAAAGTGACCACTGAGAGTTATTTGAATTATTTATAGAAACATAGAAGCACAGAAAACCTACAGCACAATACAGGCTCTTTGGGCCACAAAGCTGTGCCGAACATGTCCTTACCTTAGAAATTACCTAGGGTTACCCATAGCCCTCTATTTTTCTGAGCTCCATGTACCTGTCCAGGAGTCTCTTAAAAGACCCTATTGTATCCACCTCCACCACTGTTGCCGGCAGCCCATTCCATGCATTCACCACTCTCTGCGTAAAAAAACTTACCCCTGACATCTCCTCCCTACCTACTTCTAAGCACCGTAAAACTGTGCCCTCTCATGCTAGCTATTTCAGCCCTGGGAAAAAGCCTCTGACTATCCACACGATCAATGCCTCTCATCATCTTATACACCTCTATCAGGTCACCTCTCATCCTCCGTCGCTCCAAGGAAAAAAGGCCAAGTTAGCTCAACCTATTCTCATAAGCCATGCTCCCCAATTCAGGCAACATCCTTATAAATCTCCTCTGCACCCTTTCAATGGTTTCCACATCCTTCCTGTAGTGAGGTGACCAGAACTGAGCACAGTACTCCAAGTAGGGTCTGACCAGGGCCCTATATAGCTGCAACATTACCTCTCAGTTCCTAAACTCAATCCCATGATTGATGAAGGCCAATGCACCGTATGCCTTCTTAACCACAGAGTCAACCTGCGCAGCAGCTTTGAGTGTCCTATGGGCTCGGACCCCAAGATCCCTCTGATCCTCCACACTGCCAAGAGTCTTACCATTAATACTATATTCTGCCATCATATTTGACCTACCAAAATGAACCACCTCACGCTTATCTGGGTTGAACTCCATCTGCCACTTCTCAATGTCCCACTGTAACCTCTGACAGCTCTCCACACCATCCACAATACCCCCAACCTTTGTGTCATCAGCAAATTTACTAACCCATCCCTCCACTTCCTCATCCAGGTCATTTATAAAAATCACGAAGAGTAGGGGTCCCAGAACAGATCCCTGAGGCACACCATTGGTCACCGACCTCCATGCAGAATATGACCCATCTACAACCACTCTTTGCCTTCTGTGGGCAAGGCAGTTCTGGATCCACAAAGCAATGTCCCCTTGGATCCCATGCCTCCTTACTTTATCTAAGCATCTCATCAGAAAACTTGCACTTACATTCAGTAGCCACTTTATATGTACCTTCTATACCTAATAAAGTGGCTGCTCAGTGTATGATTGTGTCTTCTGCTGCTGTAGTCCATCCACTTCAAAGTTCGACGTGTTGTGCATTCAGAGATGCTCTTCTGCACACCACTGTTGTAATGCATGGTTATTTGAGTTACTGTCGCCTTCCTGTCAGCTTGAACCAGCCTGGCCTCATTTACAAGATGTTTTCATCCACAGAATTGCTGCTCACTGGGTGTTTTTTCTCTTTTGTTTTTCACACCATTGTTTGTAAACTCTAGAGACTATTGTGGATGAAAATCCCAGGAATCAGCAGTTTCTGAGATACTCAAACCACCCCATCTGACACCAGCAATCATTCCATGGTTAAAGTCGCTTACATCACATTTCTTCTCTATGCTGATGTTTAGTCTGAACAACAACTAAACCTCTTGACCATGTCAGCATGCTTTTATGCATTGAGCTGCTGCCATATGATTGGCTGATTAGATATTTGCATTAATGAGCAGGTGTACCTAATAAAGTGGCCACTGGGTATAAATTAAACAACTGTATGTAGGTAAGGAAGCCAAAGATGCCCAGGTACGCACAGTGCCTAAGTGAGTAACATCCTCACCTAGAGTCATACAGCAGTACAGAACAGAAACAGACAATGATCTGTAGAACTTGACGTCCTTCAAACAACAATCTCCTCAGATATTTTCTGTTGACATGGATCTGGCCAGTGTTTGTGAGGGACCTGGTTAGTCGTGCCCCTGAGACAGTTAGTCTACTGCCAATCCCGGCTGGAGTCAGAGAGCCATAGAGGGCTACAGCACAGAAATAGGTCCTTCGGCCCATGTGCTTCTCTAAACTTCTCATAAATGTTGAAATCAAACCCGAATCCTCCACTTCTTCTGGCAGCTCATTCCACACTCTCAGCACCCTCTGAGTGAAGAAGTTTCTCCTCAGGTTCCCCTTAAATACTTAACAGTTCGCCCTTTAACCCATGACCTCTAGTTCTAGTCTCACCCAACCTCAGTGTAAAAAGTCTGCTTGCATTTACCCTATCTATACCCCGCATAATTTTGTATACCTCTATCAAATCTCCCTTCATCCTCCTAGGCTCCAAGGACCACAGCCCTAAGCTATTCAACCTTTTCCTACAACTCATGCGCTCAAGTCATAGAACATATAACATAGAACAATGAACATATAACATAGAACATATAACATAGAACATTGAACGTATAACATAGAACATATAACAGAGAACATTGAACATTGAACATTGAACAGTACAGCACCATACAGGCCCTTCAGCCCACAATGTTGTGCCAAACTTTTAACCTACTCTGCAGTCAATCAAACCCTTCCCTCCCACATTTTTCTGTATTCCATGTGCCTATCTAAGAGTTTCTTAAATACCCTTAATGTCATTTTCTCTACCACCACCCCTGGCAGGACGTTTCATATACCCACAACTCTCTGTGTAAAAAATCTACCTCTGTGGGACCTGATAGTCTGCATCCCAGGGTACTTAAGGAGGTGGCTTTAGAAATCGTGGACGCATTGGTAATCATTTTCCAATGTTCTATAGATTCAGGATCAGTTCCTGTGGATTGGAGGGTGGCTAATGTTGTCCCACTTTTCAAGAAAGGAGGGAGAGAGAAAACAGGGGATTATAGGCCGGTTAGCCTGACGTCAGTGGTGGGAAAGATGCTGGAGTCAATTATAAAAGATGAAATTACGACACATCTGGATAGCAGTAACAGGATCGGTCCGAGTCAGCATGGATTTACGAAGGGGAAATCGTGCTTGACTAATCTTCTGGAATTTTTTGAAGATGTAACTGTGAAAATGGACAAGGGAGAGCCAGTGGATGTAGTGTACCTGGACTTTCAGAAAGCCTTTGATAAAGCCCCACATAGGAGATCAGTGGGCAAAATTAGGGCACATGGTATTGGGGGCAGAGTACTGATATGGATTGAAAATTGGTTGGCTGACAGGAAACAAAGAGTAGGGATTAATGGGTCCTTTTCAGAATGGCAGGCGGTGACTAGTGGGGTACCGCAAGGCTCAGTGCTGGGACTGCAGCTGTTTACAATATACATTAGTGATTTAGATGAAGGGATTAAAAGTAACATTAGCAAATTTGCAGATGACACTAATCTGGGTGGCAGTGTGAAATGTGAGGAGGATGTTATGAGAATGCAGGGTGACTTGGACAGGCTGGGTGAGTGGGCGGATGCATGGCAGATGAGGTTCAATGTGGATAAATGTGAGATTATCCACTTCGGTGGTAAGAACGGGAAGGCAGATTATGATCTAAATGGAGTCAAGTTAGGAAAAGGGGAAGTACAATGAGATCTAGGTGTTCTTGTACATTAGTCACTGAAAGCAAGCATGCAGGTACAGCAGGCAGTGAAGAAAGCTAATGGCATGCTGGCCTTCATAACAAGGGGAGTTGAGTATAGGAGCAAAGAGGTCCTTCTGCAGCTGTACAGGACCCTGGTGAGACCACACCTGGAGTATTGTGTGCAGTTTTGGTCTCCAAATTTGAGGAAGGACATTCTTGCTATTGAGGGAGTGCAGCGTAGGTTCACAAGGTTAATTCCCGGGATGGCGGGACTGTCATATGCTGAAAGATTGGAGCGACTAGGCTTGTATACATTGGAATTTAGAAGGATGAGAGGGGATCAGATTGAAACATATAAGATTATTAAGGGATTGGACACGCTGGAGGCAGGAAGCATGTTCCCGCTGATGGGTGAGTCCAGAACCAGAGGCCACAGTTTAAGAATAAGGGGTAGGCCATTTAGGACGGAGTTGAGGAAAAACCTTTTCACCCAGAGAGTGGTGGATCTGTGGAATGTTCTGTCCCAGAAGGCAGTGGAGGCCAAGTCTCTGGATGTTTTCAAGAAAGAGATGGATAGCGCTCTTAAGGGTAGTGAAATCAAAGGTTATGGGGATAAGGCAGGAACTGAATACTGATTGTGGATGATCAGCCATGATCACAGTGAATGGCGGTGCTGGCTCGAAGGGCCGAATGGCCTACTCCTGCACCTATTGTCTATTGACATTCCTCCTATACTTTCCTTCAATCACCTTAAAATTATCATCATTGTTATTATGTGCCATGCCGTCTTTAACCATGAATGTTCTTGGCAAATTTTTCCACAGAAGTGATTTGCCATTGTCTCCTTCTGGTCAGTGACTTTACAAGATGGGTGACCCCAGCCATTAGCAATACTCGGCGGCTTTTTCTGCCTGGAATCAGTAGTTGTATAACCAGGACTGCTGGTATGTAGCAGCCTCTCATAGAAGCATCCACCACCTGCTCCATGGCTTCACGTGACCCTGATCAGAGACGCTAAGCAGGTGCTACCTCTTGCCCAAGGGTAACCTGCAGGTTAACAGAAGGAAGGAACATCTTACCCTTCCTTTCGTGCAGACGTATCTCCACCCCTCATATGAGCCATTTCCACTCTGGGAGAAAGTCTCTGGCTGTCCACTCTGTCTATGCCTCTTATCATCTTGTACATTTTTAACAAGTCACTCTCATTCTCCTTCGTTCAAAAGAAAAAAGCCCTAGCTTGCTTAACCTGTCTTCACAAAGACATGCTCTCTGATCCAGGAAGCATCCTGGTAAACCTCCCCTGCACCCTCTCTAAAGCTACGACATTCCTCCTGTAATGAGGTGACCAGAACGGAACAGAACATCCCAAGTGTGATCTAACCAGGGTTTTATAGAGCTGCAACATTACCTGACAGCTCTTGAACTCAATCCCCTGAGTAGTAAAGGTCAGCACACCGTATGTCTTCTGGTAACTTTGAAGGATCTGTGGGTGTAGATGCCAGTATCCCAAGTCTGGCACCATACTTGTAAGTTTTGTCCGTCCTCTTTCAATCTAATCGATATCTTTCCCGTAGGGTCTTCTACTTACTCCTCTAAAGGCTGTGGATTAAAATCCTACCCTAACCCTCTGTGAATAGAAGCCTCGGGTGTAGTAAATGGTCAGCATGGCAGGGTTGGGCAGAAGGGCCTGTTTCTGTACTTTATAACTTTGTGACTCCATTGAAGGTGTAGCTTCAGATGTTATGTTACATTGAGTCTCCAGACAGACATGCCATTTCCAATATTGAGCAAACCCTGAGACTGACACCAATATGTCGTACATTGAAAAAGGCAAACCCTCCAGACTCGGATGATGAGTTTATCACCAGCATGTTGAAACGTACTGTGAAATGCGCCATTTGCATTAACACCAACACGACCTCAGGATGTGCAGTGGGGGGCAACCTGCAAGTGATGCCACAATGCCCACAGTTCTTGGCAGAGCACAACGAAACAGAACACAGCAAGTAACTAACAACAAAAGCAAGACCAAGCCCCTTTCCTCCCTAAACATCAATTTTTCTACTGTTCGGTTATTCCTCCCCCCCTCCACCCCCGTCACTTCTCTCATTCTAGTTCCCCCTTACACCTTCTCTTCTTCACACCTGCCCAACACGTCCCTCTGGTGACTCTCCTCCTTCCCTTTCTGCCATGGTCCATTATCCTCTCCTATCAGATTCTTTATCTCTTCCACGTATCGCTTCCCAGCTTCTTACTTCATTCCCCACGCACCCACCTTCTACCTCACACGTTCTCACCTATCACCTGCTAGCTTGTACAGTACTCCTACCCCTACCCCCACCTTCCTATTCTGCCTCCCCACCCCACCTTCCTTTCCAGTTCTGATGAAGGGTCTCGCCCAAAACATCGATTGTTCATTCCCCTTCATAGATGCTGCCTGGCCTGCTGAGTTCTTCCAGCATTCTGTGTGTGTTACAACTGATAATATTTGTCACGAGGGTTGATGAGAAGAAATTGAGAGTGTTAGGCCGGTCACAGTCCTTGAGCAATGAACCTCCCTTCATTTCCCACCCGACTGCCTCTTTTGTCTGGCTAATTTCCCACCGGATTCACTCAGCATTCTAACCCAGGGTTGTCGAGCATCTTGGCTTGTAATCTTATTTTAACTGAGCTTGGAACATCTGCAATAAATCCACGAGGATTTGCAAGCAAAGACAGAAAGATAAAAACTAGCCGGGTGAACAGATAAGGTTGCCGGCCTCTGGAACAAAAAAAAAAGCTTCTTATTATTGAAAGAGATGGAGTCAGTGACTCTCAATTGATTGCAAACTGTTTGATAGTCCTTTGCCAGCTGTCTCCAAACTGAGAACAGGGGGTGGCGAGGGGGAGGGGAATTAAATTTAAAACAGAGAATCAACTGAACGGGACTCAATTAAAAAAAAACACAGACCTTTTGGAAACTGTGTAGTTATCCCTTCTTTTTTAAAAGGGGTATTCTTTAAGACCTTAAGACACAGGAAAGAATTAGACCATCCTTCCCAATGAGTTCTCTCCACTATTCCATCATGGCCGATTTTTTATCCCTTTCATTCCCGCTCTCCTGCCTTCTCCCTGTAACCTTTGACGCCCTGACTAATCAAGACCCTATCAACCTCCATTTTAAATATACCCGATAACGGCCTCCACAGCCATCTGTGGCAATGAATTCCACAGATTCACCACTCTCTAGCTAAAGAGATTCCTCCTTATCTCTGATCTAAAGGAGTGTCTTTCTATCCTGAGGCTGTGCCCTCTGGTGCTAGATTCCCCCAATATAGGAGGCATACGCTCTAACCATTTAACAACTCCCGACTTTAACATGTTAGGCACCTTTCTCCCTTCCCCACTGTATTTAAAGTTTCCAGGTTTAGAGAATGCTTCAAAGCAAAGATAATTTGTTTCAATAAGAAGGTAATTCTAATTCCTTAAAACTTCTGTCCTGATGAAGAATCTCACCATGAAACACTGTTTATTCCTTTCCACAGATACTGCCTGACCTGCTGAGTTCCTCCAGCATTTTGTGTGTCAGTGTGTTGCTCTGAATATCCAGAACTGTATCTCTTTTGTGTTATGGATAACTCTAGGCACCGTGATAGAGTAGTGGTTAGTATGATCCTCCCTAGAGAATGCATGGGTTTTCTCTGGGTGCTCTGGTTTCCTCCCACGGTCCAAAGGCATACGAGATAGGTTAATTGGTAACTGTAAATTGTCCTGCACGGTTAGGCAAGGGTTAAATTGTGGTTGTCGGGAATTTCTGGGTGGAGTGGCTTGAAGGGCTGGAAGGGTCAATTCTAAATAAGTAAAAATCAATACAATAATAACTCCAGGTATCATTACAGACAGAAAGAACGTTGGTCTGATTGGGATAGGTGACGGTTAGTTAGAAGGTAATAGGTTAAGGATGAAAGCAACACACATAAAATTCTGGAGGAACTCAGCAGGTCAGGCAGCACCTACAGAAAAAATAAACAGTTGATGAGATAGAGAGAGAGGAGGAGAGACAGAGAGGGAGAGAGAGAGAGGGGGGGAGGGGAGTGGAGGAGGGGGAGAGAGAGGGGGAGAGAGAGGGGGAGAGAGAGGGGGAGGAGAGAGAGGGGAGGAGAGAGAGGGGAGGGGAGAGAGAGAGGGAGGGGGAGAGAGAGAGGGAGGGAGAGAGAGTAAATAAATTACAAAATTAAATATATTGTGCAACTAAAAGGAATAGTGAGGTAACCCTAACCCTAATGCTTGGTCCGTTCAGAAATGGAGCATTCTGAAATTTGATGGCAGAGGGGATAAAGCTGTTCCTAAAACATTGAATGTGTGTCATTGGGCTCCTGACCGTCCTCCCTGATGGTTGAAAATGAGAAGAGGGCATGTCCTGGTGATAGGGGTCCGTAATGATGGATGCCACCTTCTTGAGGCACTGCTTTGTGAAGATGTCCTCAGTGGTGAGGAGGCTAGTGCCCGTGATGGAGCTGACTGAGTCTAAAAGCTTCTGCAGCCTCTTGTGATCCTGGGCATTGGAGTCTCCATACCAGACGGTGATGCAAACAGTCTGAATGCTCTCCACCATACGTCTGGAAATCTGGAAGAGTTTTTGGTGATGCAGCAAATCTCTCAAACTCCAGATGAAGTATAGCCACTAGCGTGGTTTCTTCATGATTGCATCAATGTGTGGGGCCAGAACAGATCCTCTGAGGTATTAACATCCAGGAACTTGAAGCTCGTTACCCTTTCCACCAGTGTGGACTAATGCATGTTCTCCGGACTTCCCCTTCCTGAAGTTCAGGATAGGACTAGGGGATAAACATTGGGAGGCAATCAGTTAGAAAAGCTACAAAGTTAGGCGTTAAGATTAAGAACAAACATCGGAAACCAGCAAGATAGAAAGCTAATGCTAAGAGCTGATAAGCTGGGAGACAATATAGGATACCATAAGGATTGGAAGTGAATAGAATAGAAAAACGAAGGAATATGGAGTTACTTGAATATGTAGCCAATTATATGTTGAGCCAAAATATGGGACATAAAGGATGGGGGATCAATAAGATGGAGATCCAGGATACTGAGCCAATAGGTTAGGGTTCCAATAGGATAGGGAGCCAATAGAAGAGGGGGGCAATAGACTAGGGAGCCAATAGGTTAGGGTTCCAATAGGATAGGGAGCCAATAGAATAGGGAACCAATAGGATAGGCAGTGAAAAGGATAGTGAGCCAATAAGGTAGGGAGCCATATGATAGGGATCCAATAGGATAAGGAGCCAATAGGGTCGGGCCAATATGGTAGCTAGTAGTTTATCCGGTTGTAGCTCCATGGAAGCTTGTATGGCCTGACATAGACTGGCATTTGTTAGAGGTAAAAAGGAAAGAAAGATATAAAACAGACTTGGTAAATGCATTTAACTGTCATGTGATGGAAAAGTATAGTGATTATACTCACATTTATACGGATGGTGCGAAGGAACCTGAAACAGGAGTGACAGGGTTTGGGGTGGTAATACCAGCAAAAGAAATTGGAATCAGCAGAAGAACATCTAATAAGTTAGGGGTGTTTACAGTGGAGATGCTGGCAGTGTTGGTTGCGTTGCAATGGGTGCAGAAAGCCAGACAAGCCAAAGCATTGATATGTTCAGATTCATCCTCAGTTCTAGCAAGTTTAAGGTCTTTTCACACAAACAGTCGGCAAGATGTACTTTATGAAGTCCTTCAGTTAGTTACAAGAATTGCAAATCAGGGAGGTCAGGTAAAATTTCTATGGGTTCCAGCACATGTAGGGGTGAAGGGGAATGAGAGGGTGGATGAGTTGGCAAAGAGGGCATTAAAGAAAGAAAATGTGGAAATGCACATTAGTATCAGTAAAGCAGAGGTTAAGTGTGTAATCTGGGAAAAAGTCAACCGAATGTGGCAAGAAAGATGGGACAGGGAGGGGAAAGGGGGACATTTATATCAAATACAAAAGAGTGTTGCAGTTACTAGGGTAGGTAATGGAAACAGAAGAGAGGAAATTGTGTGGACTAGGTTAAGGCTGGGGCACTGTGCATTAAACAAAGCATTGAAAATGATAGGGAAACACCAGACAGGATTGTGTGAGGAATGTCAGGAAGAGGAGTCAGTAGAACATGTAGTTCTGAGTTGCAGCAAGTATGGGATACAGAGAGAGATGATGAGAAATAAATTAAGGGAGTTGGGGATGCAGGAATTCACATTAAAAGGGTTGCTGGGCATGGGTGAGAGAGCACAAGTCCGGGTATTTTTAGCATTTTTAAGGGGTACAAGGGTTTTTTATAGAATATGACGAATAAACAGGAATAGGATACTAGGATGGTCAAAGATGGGAGGGTGGTGTAGGTTTGTATATATGTGTGTGTGTGTGTGTGTGTATGTGTGTGTGTGCGTGCGTGTGTGTGTGTGTGTGTGTGTGTGTGCGTGCGCGCGCACGCGCGCGCATGATTGGGTGAAGGGATTTAGAATGTATGTCTAGTGCACATTCTGGAGCAGAGGGTGGCGGTAATGCACCATTAAGCTGGATGCCAACCGCCGTAAAACAAGATACAGACAGACAGCCAGGAATCTGAGGGGCCTGATTCCATGCTGTGTAACTCTATGACACTATAAAACCATTGAGTTGGATATCCATTCGATTTGGGAATTTGCCTTTCTACAGTCATCTACCTTTCCAATCTTCAACTAATTGCAGGGTTAATTATGACTGAGATTGATGACTGAATGATTAAAACAGCTAATGCTGTGTGTTCTCTCCTCCCTCTCCCTCTTCCTCGCCCCCTCTCTCTCACACCCTTCTCCCTTGCCCCCTCTCCCTCTGTCTCTTCTACTCTCCCTGTCTCTCCATCTCCATCTCCATCTCTACTTCCACCTCTGTCTTGCTCCCTCCCTATCCCTCTCTCTATGTGTCTCTGATTTCTCTTTCTTTCTCTATGTCCCCGCTCTCTTCTCAATCTCTTTCTCTTTCCCTCTCTCTTTTTCGCAGTGAACTTTCTGGAGAAGTATTGCATCTTTAATCAAGAGGACTTGGCATTGTACAAGAAGAAATTCCAGGAGGTAGGTATTAAAGCATATTTTTATGGATGGGTTTGCTCTCTTCACATGGCTGCAGACCAGTATCCTGCAAAAATATCAACAGTTAAAACTCGAGTACATTCAGGAACTCACATTTACAAAGTTCCTTCAACATCCCAGGGTGCTTTTTAGTGACATAATCAAAAGATTTGACAGCTAAGGAGATACAAGTCAAAATGACCATTAGGACATGTTACTAAATCATACAGTAGTTCCATGGTGGATGAAAGGGAATTTCACACATTGGCACCACGGTAGGGTAGCAGTTAGTGCGACCCTATTGCAGCTCAGAGTGCGGAGTTCAGAGTTCAATCCCAGCGTCTTCTGCAAGGAGTTTGTAGGTCCTCTGTATGGAATGCATGGGTTTCTTCTGGGTGCTCCAGTTTCCTTCCACAGTCCAAAGATGTACTGGTTAGTAGTTTAATTGTTCGTTGTAAATTATCCTGTGATTAGGTTAGGGTTAAAGCGGAGGGTTGATAGGCAGTTCTGTTCAAAGGGCCGAAGGGTCTATTCCATTCTGTATCCCTAAATAAATTAGAGCCTCCATAGCCAAAGACACCACACTGGGGAAAGGCTTGGTGGTTCTGGAGAGTGTACAAGGGAGATCTACCAGAATGTTGTCTGAGATGGAGTGTTTCAGTTATGACAAACAATCAGAGGGCTCACATATTTAGCCACTTGCTCGTCACCATGTGACTTAATCTGGAACATGAGGGTGGATTCTCTCCATGGAGACTGCACGTGTGTGACTTTGTTTAATGTGGTGAGACTGATGCATGGGCAGCCACCACAGAGTCCTTAACAGATCGGAATCGGGGTCCAGTGGCCTGGAATACAACACAACTAGGGACCCTTCACTGCTATTGTGATATATCATCATCCCCTGCCAGCTCCAGCATTGAGGTCTTGCTTGGATTGCTGTTTGTCCGGAACTAACCCCTAGACCTTACCACCATGGGTGACCCTAGCAGAAATAAGCTCCAGAAGGCATTGCACTTGGAATCTCAGGAGCTCACAAGCCTGTCCACCATGACAAGGTGATGATCTTGGAGAATGATCCAATACAAAATATGGACTCTCAACAACTTGTATAGTCCTTGATTAAAGCTTAAAGAGAACATACCGAGATGGGGAAATGGGAGTAACCTAAGGTCCATTTCTGGTCAACATTGATACGATAGGCAAAATGGCCTCTCTATTTGCTATAAACATCTGCAAGAAATAGTTTCAAAGAGGCAATAGGAGCATATGGCCATTTGGTCCATCGGGTCTGCTCTGCCATTCCATTATGGCTGATTAACTATCCCACTCAACATCATTCTCCTTCCTTCTCCCCATAACCTTTAATTGAGAACCTATCAACCTCCTGCTTTAAATATACTCAATGACATGGCCTCCATAGCTGTCTGTGGCAATGAATTCCACAGATTCAGCACCCAATGGCTAAAGAAATTCCTTCTCATCTTTGTGGGGTGCCATGATAGCATAGCAGTTAGTGCAACACTAGTACAGCTTGATGCATCAGAGTTCAGAGTTCAATTCTGGTGTCCTCTGTAAGCAAGTTTGTACATTCCTCCCTGTGTGTGCATGGATTTCCTCCGGGTCCTCTGGTTTCCTCCCATAGACCAAAGATGTGCCAGTTGGTAGGTTAACTGGTCTTTGTCAGTTGTCCCGTGATTAGGCGAGGGTTAAGTCATGGGCAGCTGGAAGGGCCTGTACCACACTGTATCTCTATACGAAGGGACGTCCTTCTGTGCCCTCTGATCCTAGACTCTCCCACTATGGGAAACATCCTCTCCACATCCACTCAGTCTAGGCCTTTCAGAGAGACTGGTTCAGATGAACAACAAATGTACAGCAGAGTGGAAAAAGGGTGTGGTCAGGATTTGTGGGACTCGGTTTAGGAGATGTTGGGCAGGTTAGGACTAGATTCACTGGAGAAGAGCATAGTGAGAAGTGATCTTACAGGGGTGCATAAAATCATGAGGGGCACAAAATGCTCAGTCTTTTCCCTTGGGTTGGGGTTCAAAAACTAGGGGGCACAGGTTTAAGGTGAGAAGGGAAAGATTTAAAGGGAGCAAGAGGGACAACTTCTTCAGGCAGAATGTGGTAGGCGTGTAGAATGAGTTAGAGGAGCAGGTTGAGGCATGCACACTAACAATGTTTAAAAGACACTCTGGCAGGTAAATCATAAACACAAGAGAATCTGCAGATGCTGGAATCCTAGAGCTTAAATCCTTACTGCTGGCAGTTAGGCCAGCAATGAAGGTCATACCATCATGCACAGATGTAGAAGGACTCCCCATTGCAGGTTCCGTAACAATTTTTTGACCAGTCAGGGTTGTTAGCCCTGAGCTGAACCCCCAGCCCTGAAGGGCCAGTGGATTACTTTTAGCTTGGCCTCTACACTTTGACCTGTTTGGCATGGGTGACCCAACCAAGAGCCAAAGCACAAGGCCCCGATTCCAGCCAGCGTAGCTCTGCAGGTCACTGAGGGACAAAAGCTTCCAAATCTTGGAGGGGAAATCTCGAGCAACACACATCAAATGCTGGAGGAGCTCAGCAGGTCAGGCAGCATCCATGGAGAGGAATAAATAAGAAGGATCTCAAATTGAAGGGCCGACTCTTTATTTCTCTTCATGACTGCTGCCTGAGTGGCTGAGTTCCTCCAGTGTTTCATGTTTTTACGTGGACCTGGAGGGACATGGACAAATGCGACTTGCTTTGATGGCATCTTGGTCAGCATGGACCAGTTGGGCTGAAGGGGCTGAGGGAGAGAGGAACAGCAGAAAATGTTGATAGAGATGGCCTCATCTGGTTAGTAAATAGCTATGTAGCCGCCCAGGGTGAATTCTCTGTCTTTCTCTCACTTAACTGGATGTAATTAAACTCAATGTAGCCCTTGTCTTGCATACTGTGTAGAATACCTGGGTCTGTTCTTTGTGCCTGGTTCAACCTCCTTAATGTCAGCTCTTTGTCTCTCCCCAATTGCTTTTCAGGTGGATAACAACAATGATGGCTACTTATTCTGTGCGGAGCTAGTTACAGCTTTGAAAGAAATGGCTCCATTGGGAGCACTCACCGATTCGGAGGAAATTTATATTTACAGGGTAATTGTATTAAGACAGCTGCTAAGAGGCATTCTGTTTTTGTAAGTAGACGGTCCTTCACCCCACACTCCCACTCCTTCGCTCAATACCATTATGCAGAGTCGTACTTTCCGAGACCCTACCTGGGGCTGCTTCACATTGGGGGTGAGGATTCGCTTTTGTCTTCTGCCTGCTAACAGGCAGGTGCTGTGGGTCACTGGGTCAACACACATTTAAGGAAGAATTTGTCATTCAAGCCATTTACAGCGAACAGCAACTGAACCAGAGTAAGCTCAATGATGTAATGTTACAGCGCAATCTTCACCCTTGCCACGCAGGAGGCTGCTAGACTAAGACCACATGGTATTGCAGGAAAGATACTACCATGGACAGAAGATTGGCTGGCTGGCAGGGGGCATAGAATAGGAATAAAGGGGGCCTTTTCTGGTTGGCTGCCAGTGACTAGTAGTGTTCCACAGGGCTCAGTGTTGGGGATCACTTCTTTTTGCATTATAAGAACACTGAGGCTGTCTTCAAGAAGGGTCAGAGCCGTCTCTATTTCCTGAGGAGACTGAGGTCCTTTAACATCTGCCGCACGATGCTGAGGATGTTCTACGAGTCTGTGGTGGCCAGTGCGACATGTTTGCTGTTGTGTGCTGGGGCAGCAGGCTGGGGGTAGCAGACACCAACAGAATCAACAAACTCATTCGTAAGGCCAGTGATGTTGTGGGGATGGAAATGGACTCTCTGACGGTGGTGTCTGAAAAGAGGATGTTATCTAAGTTGCATGCCATCTTGGACAATGTCTCCCATCCACTACATAATGTAGTGGGCACAGGAGTACATTCAGCCAGAGACTCATTCCACCGAGATGCAACACAGAGCGTCATAGGAAGTCATTCCTGCCTGTGGCCATCAAACTTTACAACTCCTCCCTTGGAGGGTCAGACACCCTGAGCCAATAGGCTGGTCCTGGACTTATTTCCCGGCATAATTTACATATTACTATTTAACTATTTATGGTTTTATTACTATTTAATTATTTATGGTGCAACTGTAACGAAAACCAATTTCCCCCAGGATCAATAAAGTATGACTATGACTATGACTAATGATTTGGATGATGCAATTGATGGTTTTGTGGATGATACAAAAAGAGGTGGAGGGGCAGATAGTGTTGAGGACGCAGAAAGTTTGCCCATAGATTTAGACAGATTAGGAGAATGAGCAAAGAAGTGTAGACAGAAATTAATGTAGGGAAGTGTAAGCTCATGCAGTCTGGTAGAAGCAATAAAGGCATTGACTATTTTTAAAATGAGTAATTTTTAAAATCAGACATGCAAAGCAAATGGGGATTCCTCGTGCGTGATTCTGTAAAGTTTAATTCGCAGGTTGAGTTGGTGGTAAGAAAGGTAAATGCAATGTTAGCATTCATTTCAAGAGGACTAGAATATAAAACAAAAGTTGTAATGCTGAGGCTTTATACGGCAATGGTCAGACTGCACCTGGAGTATGGTGAGCAGTTTTGTGGGGGTGTAGGAGAGGTTCACGGAAATAACCAGGAATGACAGTGTTAACGTTTATGAGGAGTGACTGATGGCTCTGGGCCTGTATTCACTGAAGTTTAGAAGAATGAAGGGAAATCTCATTGAAACCTATTGAATATTAAAAGGCCGAGATAGGGTGGATGTGGAGAAGATGTTTCCTACAGTGGGGGAGGCTAGGACCAGTATGTCCCTCTAGAACAGAGATGAGGAGGAATTTCTTTAGCCAGGGGATGATGAATCTGTGGAATTCATTACCCCAGACTACTGTGAAGGCCAAGTGATTGGATATATTTTGAAGTGGAGGCTGATAAGTTCTTGATTAGTCAGGCCGTTAAAGTTTATGGAGAGAAGGCAGGTGAATGGAGGGGGAGATGGAAATTAAATCCACTGTGATGGAGTGGTGGAGCAGACTTGATGGGACAAATGGCCTAATTCTGCTCCTGTGTCTTATGGTCTTATGGTCTATTAGTCTTGTGTTCATGACTCAGCTAGATTTGCCAATGCGTAAGGTACTTCAAAATATCCTGCTCGTGTAACTGGGAAATGATACTACTGGACGAAATTCACTCACTCATCATAAAACTGCATTTGTGTAGCACCTTTCAGGAACTCATGGCCAGTGAAGTATGCACATGATGATACATTTGACTTACATCTCTAAGATTCTATAACCTATCTAAAATCAGTGATAGCTTTTGCACCATAAAACCCTATTGAAGTGATTTAGGAAGCACGTCGGCCAGTTTCAGCAGAGCAATCTGCAGACCATGTTGTTTGTGAGTTGATTACAAGCATATCGGCCCAAAACGTTGACTGTTTATTCCTTTCCATAGATGCTACCTGACTTGCTGAGTTCATCCAGAATGTTATGTCTGTTGCGAAACGTATAAATATTCAGCAGGAAACTGTCCACCTTTAGGAATGGGGCCTCCAAGAGGACCACAACCTTGGGTTTGGAGACCTGTGTGCCTCGGTGACCTGGAGAGCATTGTTTGCTGGAGTCAGAGTTTTATTCTTTGGCTCTTGATAGGGTTACCCTTGCCAAACAGGTCAAAGGGTAGAGGCTAGACTAAGAGTGGTCCACTGGTCCTCCAGGTTTGGAGGTTCCGCTCAGGGCTAACAATCCTGACTGGTCAAACAAGACTGTTATGGAAAGAGCAATGAAGAATCCTTCTACATTTGAGGTGACGGTATTCCTGAGTCTCCACCTGGGACTTGCATGACTGACAGCAATGAAAACTGAGCTACTGACATGATAAAGGAAGCCCTGAACACCGCCAGAGATAGAGGACTTTCATTGCTGCCCTAAACGCCAGCGGCGGTTCAGACCTAATATATCCTTTGACACATATGTCATCTGAAAGGTAGGACTTTCCTCAATGCTACATTGACATTTATGTAGACCAGGCATTCACAACCTTTTTTATGCCATGGACCCCTACCATGGACCTTTCAGTTAATGCGGTTGGGTTTAACCCCAGGTTGGGGTGAAATCTTCGAGGGGGGACAGGGTTTTGCTGGATTTAAAAACTATCGTTGGTTTTAGATAGATCATGGAGATATGACACAGAAAGAAGCCCTTCAGGTGAAGTTTAATGATGTGTTCACAGGTAAGGTGAGGTACAGGCACAGGGAAAAACTTCACAACAACATCACAAGCACATAGGTACAAACATCACACAAAAGTTCACACCAACCATCAGCACTTATTTACACTAATCCCAGATTAATTCCTGCAGTTATATTAATTATGATTCTGATTCCTATTCCTATCACAAGTTCTCCTTGAGTATGGTGGTACATGCCTTCAGGCTTTTGTATCTTCTGCCTGATGCAGTGGGGAGAAGAGAGAATATCTGAGATGATTGTGCTGGCTGCTTTACTGAGGCAATGAGAAGTGTAGGCAGTCTAGAATCACAGAGTCATAGAAACATACAGCACAGAACAGGAATCTCTGTCCACTCCATCACTTTAATTTTATCTGGGTTGGTTTTAAAAATCTCTTCCAACAATCACCCCCCAGCAAACCCACCTTGGAACATTTTGGTCTCAGGCTGCATCTTCCCTATCACATGTTTGGCCTAATTTGTCTGATATACAGTTGAATTATTGACTGCTGTGTTCCGTGTTCCAAAGATTATACCATAACTTGGTCAGTCAGCCAAGCTGCAGTCGGGAAATTGAACCTGGCTTTGTTTGGCCATTATACACCACACCAACCTTGTGATTATTCCTCAACAGCACTTCACAAAAGAAACAAAAAACTTCCTATTTTCCAACAGACACACACGCACCTGAACAATTTAAAATGAACTCTATGTGCAACTTCAATAGTATTGGGAATGTGCAATGGGACGTGTAATTAGCCTTAATGGTTGCTAATTTCTTATGCAATGGTGGTTGTCCGCTGTATCCGACGATGACAGGAAACGTGCGGGAGAGTATTTAAAAGCTGGAAAAGCTGTTGTCACAGTGAGTGCCGGCAATGTCTGAACCCATGTCTGGAGGAACAGCACAGTCCCATGTAGAGACAGAAACAACAGGTTATACATAGGATTCCCAACAGGACGTTGGTGGCACAACCGAGCGACACTGTGAGAAATCATTCTCACCACAAGAACCTCACAACAAGCACTAAACAGGCGTTTGCATTAAATAATCACAGAATACAGAAAACCCGTGCCAGTCACAATTAACTTGACAAGAATAAATAGAAAGTACAAGGGCTTAACGACTCCAGTTCAGACAACAATTAGTAAATGCAGGTGCTCAAGAAACCTAGAAGCCCAACGTTCTACAGGCAAAGGCCCACAAGGCTCACGACAGGGGCAGTTCCACTTCCTTGTCCACGGAAGTCTGGGTCCAGTGGTACAAGTAACCATCACAACTGTGGTCTTACTTGGTTGCTGTGGATGACCATGACTTCTTCTGTGCCTTGTCATGCCCGTCGCTCTCCATGGAGCGTTGTAGGACCATCTTCCTCGCCACTGGATCTCACTGTAGATCTCATCTGCCCAGTTCACCAGAGCTGACTTTGCATGCTAGGACAGACATGTTCCTATCTCACCAGGATATGAGGCCTACCCTCACCTGGTTTAGCACACTTGTCAAAGCGGTGTACTGGGGAGTGGCTGCTGTCAAACACAAAAGCTACTTGGAGCCACAGGTGAGAGCTGAGTGTCTGGTGGGGACCAAAGTTGAGTGAGCTGTCCCAAATTGGATATGACAAGCCCCTTCACCAGAGGCGCTTCCCCTCCCTGAACACTCCATGCACCCAGTTTCTTATTCAGTACCTTTAGGAAAAGCCTGTTTTCCATTTGGATAGCTGCTAATTTGATAATCCCTATCACTTTTCCTGATAAAGTGTCCCTGTGACATCAGGTGGAAGGTAATCTAGGATACTTTCCGATCACCTCAACTGGGAAAGCTACGGGAACACAAGAAGTTCACCTCCTTTACTTGGTGCAGTGATGCAGCTGATCGAGCTGCCTTCTCTCAGTGACAGAGTCCTGGATTCAGGTTCTGCCTGTGTGGAGTTGGCACGTTCTCCCAGTGAGCACATGGGGATCTTCTGCTAGCCCAGTTTAAAGATTAAACGTTAGTTTATTTGCCACACGTACATCAAAACATGCAGTGAAATGCACCATTTGCGTTCAAATCAAATCAGCAAGGATAATCCTGGAGGCAGCCCACAAGTGTCACCAACTTAGCATGTCCACAGCTTATTAACTTTTACTAACCAGTACATATTTGGAATGTGGGAGGAAACCGGAGAACCTGGAGGAAACTCGTGGTTACGGGGAGAACGTACAAACTCCTTACAGACGGCGGCGGGAATTGAAGCCCAACCTTACAGATGGCACTGTAAACCATTTGTGCGAACCGCTACGCTATCGTGCTGCCCTCCATGTGCCAAAGACCTGTAGGTTAGCTGGGCATGGCAAATTGACCCTGGTGTGAATGTGGGTGGGAGAACCCAGAGAGACAATGAAAATGAAAAACAGGCATTAGTGCCAAAGAGTGTTTGATGACTGACGGAGACTTAATGGGCAGAAGGGCCTGTCTGCATGCTTAGACCATTAGATATAGGAACTTAATTGGATCATTCGGCCCATCAAGTTGCACACAGTTAATGTTTTAGGAACAGCTTCTTCCCCCCCACCATCAGAATTCTGAACAGACAATCAACCCATGAACAATACCTCACTATTTTTAGCTCCCATTTTGACTGATTATTTAATTTTATATATATATATTCTTATTGTAATGTATAGTTTTTTAAATATGTTGCATTCTACTGCTGCCACAAAACAACAAATTTCATGACGTATGCCTGTGATATTGCAGTAATATGGTGAATGGCTCCACCATTCTGTTATGGCTGATTTAGCCGGACTTTGTTGTAGAGACGGCAACCAGAAATTAATCATAAGAATTCTAAACGTACATTGTTGGCTCAGCTGAACAACCCTGTAAGACTTAACATTCTCAAAACTAGGACCCCGTGATTAGTGCTACTGGGCGTCCGCTTAAGTAATGCAAGTAACACAGTATCCCCAAGCCTATCAAGATAAACTTAACTAGTTTAAACAGAAAGCACCAGGAGACCGCATTACAAAGAGCAAGTAGCTGAGAAAAAAACACAAAGAACTCTCATTATACAACAATTAACTGATTCAGGTGCCCTTAAAAACTTTGGAGCTCAATGCTCTCCGGCTCCCCACACAAGCCCAAGGAACTAATTACAGGCTGGTCTTGCCATTGGCATCTCTTTGCAGGTTTGAACTTTTAAAATCTCCTCTAATCTTGAGGTGTTTTAGAATTGCCGTGTGCCAAGAATAACCATTCTGCTGCTGCTTCTTCCTAAGTGCACATTTTCTGAGGTCTACCTTGTTACAGACTGTAAAATGTTACAGCTCTATACAGTCCCCTTAGCCCAACTTTATACCCTACTCTAAGATCAATCTGATCCTTCCCTCCTACATTGCCCACCATTTTTCTATTATTGATGCGCCTATCTAAGAGATTCTTAAACGCTAAAATGTTTCTTGAATGTTCTCGCAGATACTGGAGAGCCTGGGTTACCGCGTCACCGATGGATTGATAGACCTCCGGCTCTTCACTGTGATGGTCAGCCTGGCGCAGAAGATCACAGCACTGGAGTAAGTGGGTGACTGGGAGAGAGCCGTGCTGGTGAACTTTAGGGAGGTGATGAGAACTCAAAGCACACTCTCGAAAAGCTGTGGCTGCCAGACCACTTCGAAGGCTAGCTCGCTCATCCATCGGGGAGTAGCTTACCTTCTACATCCCCAAAGTCACCGACTGGTGTGAGTGGATGGTTGGTAGTCAGCATGGATTCAGTGGGCCAAATATCCTTTGTATGACTCTATGACTTTATGAGGAGGTTTCAGAAAGGGCCAAGGGTTACAGATACATCCCATAGAGAAAGAACAGTAGAAAAAAAGGTCATCATAGAGTCATAAAGTCATACAGCCTCTTTATCCCAATGGATCCATGCTGATCAAGATTTCCACCTAAGCTGGTCCTCTTTCCCCTCATAGGGCCTATATCCCTCTGGACACTTCCTATCCATGTATCTGTCCAAATGCCTTTTAAATGTCGCTAATACACCTACCTGAAATACCTCCTCTGGCAGCTCATACCATACACTGAGCACTTTCTGGTAAAAATGTTGTTACCAGGTTCCTATTAAATCTCTCCCCTCTCACTTTAATTCTATGCCCTCTAGTTCTTGGTTCCCCATCCCTGGGAAATAGATATGCACTTTTACATTGTCTATGCCTCCCATGAATTTATAATATTACCCCTCATCCTTCTGAAGTCCAATAAAGTCCCAATCTGCTCAAGTTCCCTCTATAATCAGCTCCTGAAGTCCCATTGACGTCCTCATAAACTTTCTTTTCTTTCCAGCTTTATGGCATCTTGTGATGTATATATATGACTTGGATGTAAATGTAGTTGGGTGGGTTAGTAAGTTTGCTGTTGATAAAAAGATTGGTAGTGTTGTGGCTAATGCAGATGATTGGCAAGATGAATGGCAGTTGAGATGGCCAAGATGGTGCTAGTGAACAAAGCAACCAAAGGCAACGTCCAGCTGACAGTTAACAGAACTACTTCTTTTACTTCTTCTTCTTTCTAATATGATTCTATTACTAAGCTGCATGTGATTGGAACCTGTGATTTACATTTTGATGGTGTGTTCTGGGGCTGATTGAGCAATCTGGCGCTTTGCTATCTCCAAGGGAGTTGGATGAGGTTTGGAGCAGTATGTGAAAATTTACCCCTCTGATCCCCTTTCAACCTCCTCCCTCTCGCCTTTTACCAAAGCTGTCTAGTTTTAGAGAGCCTATCTATGCTTCTCATGAATTTATATATCCCAAATCAGTCTTCTGTATAGAACATATGCATCATGAGAAGAATTGTTCAAATTTGTTTAATGTCATTTCCAGTACACAAGAGTAAAGGAGAATGAAATAATTGTTACTCTGGATCTGATGCAGCACAAAAAATAACACAATAAGATAAAGAACACAATAATAAAAATAACACAATAAATAGAAATACTTAAGATAGCTTATATACATAGATTGATTGTATGTCCATAAAGTGCAGCTAGGCACAGGAGTGTCTGTGCATAAGGTGACTCTGACAGGAAATGATAAAGTAGTGGTGGTTAGGGGTGTGGAAGGGTGGGTTAGTGGGTAGAAGTGTTGATCAGCCTTACTGCTTGAGGAATGTAACTGTTTTTGAGTGTGGTGTGGATGCTGGGTACCCTCCTCCCAGACGTGGGTGGGTGGGACAAACCGTCCATAGACAGGGTGGGTGGGATCCTTTACAATAATGCTGCCTTTTTTCCAGCACCTTTGCTGAACTTGACAATGGGATTACTCTGGTGTTTGGCCGTGCAGTCATGTGTGAGTGGAGTGTATAGCAGTGGGCTCAGCACACAGCCTTGCGGGGGCGTCCGTGCTGAGGACGGCAGGGAGGAGCGGTTGTGCATCCAGAATATCTGAGGTCTGTTGGTTAGGGTGCCCAACACCCAGTTGCACAGTGGTGTATTTAGTCTGAAGAGTAGGAGTTTGTTCCTCCAGGTCTGTGGGAAATAGTGTTGAATGTCAAACTGAAATCCATAATCACACAAGTGTCCTTGTTTTCTAGGTGTGTCAGGGCCAGATGCATGGCAGGTGTTATGGCATCTGGTAAACCTATTGGTAAGTGTCCAGTGTGGCAGAAATAGAGTTTTTGATATGTGCCATTACCAGCCATCCAAAGCTCTTCATGATGACTGGTGTCAGTGCCAACAAGTGGTAGTTGCTTAATTCTGAAGGTGTAGGGTTCTTTGATACAGGGACCATGGTGGCTGATTTGATGCATGTGGGGACAGCAGCCTGGATGAGTGAACTGTTGAAAGCAGAACTGCAGGTAGATGGAAAAAGACATTTAGTACACTGACCTTCACTAGTCTCGCCTGTGAGAATAGGAATTGGAACATTATGTTTCAGTTGTACATGTTGTTAGTGAGGCTGCATTTGGAGAACTGTCTACAGTTTTGGCTATCATGTTGGTCAAGACCATGTGAAACTGGAAAGAGTGCAGAGAAGATTGACAAAGATCTTGCCATGAATACAGGAGCTGAGTTATAGACAAAGGTTGTCCAGGCTGGGCCTTCATTCCTTGAAAGGTAGGAGAACAAGGAGCAAACTTATAGATGGGTTAAAATTAGGAGGGGCAGTGATAACATAGATGGTAATAGTTTTTCCTCAGGGTAGGGGAATCCAAAAATAGAGGGCATAGGATTAGGGCGAGAGGGGAAAAATTTAAAAGGGGGCTGAGGGTCAACTTCTTCACACAGAGGGTGGTGAGTCTATGGAATGAGCTCCTAGAGGAAGTGGTTGAGGCGTACAATAGTATTATTTAAGAGGAACTTGGAGAGGTACATGGCAGGGTGGGGCTTGTGTAGATACAGGCAGAATGCAGGAAATTGGGACAGGCTGGGTTGGCACTGTGGTCAGTATAGACTGGATGGGCTGAAGGGCCTGTATTGCTCTATGACTCTAAGAACATGGATGCAGGCTCTACAGATTTGGGTAATGTGTCAATGGAAGCACCCAACTCTGAGATAGAAGGGGATGAGGACAGGTCCTTGGTGGCCAGCAAGTTCACACAAGATTCTGAAGATGCTGGAAATCAAGAGCAACATAGACAAAATGCTGGAGGATCTTGACTCATGTATCAAGCTCCCCCTTTCCATACATCTGATGAACCCAAAGTGATGACAGAGACCGATACAGTTTGGCACCAGCAGCATCATAGGAGTTCTCAGTCAGCTTTGAACTCAATGTAGGACTGTCTTAGGGACTCCAGCTCTGGATTTTTCCTCAGGGTATACCCCCAAAGCCACAAGGCAATAGACAATAGACAATAGGTGCAGGAGTAGGCCATTCAGCCCTTTCAGCCAGCACCGCCAGCACTGCCATTCACTGTGATCATGGCTGATCATCCACAATCAGTATCCAGTTTCTGCCTTTTCCCCATAACCTTTGATTCCGCTATCTTTAAGAGCTCTATCCATCTCTTTCTTGAAAGCATCCAGAGACTTGGCCTCCACAGCCTTCTGGGGCAGAGCATTCCATATATCCACCACTCTCTGGGTGAAAAAGTTTTTCCTCAACTCCGTTCTAAATGGCCTACCCCTTATTCTTAAACTGTGGCCTCTGGTTCTGCACTCACCCATCAGCGGGAACATGCTTCCTGCCTCCAGCGTGTCCAATCCCTTAATAATCTTATATGTTTCAATAAGATCCCCTCTCAGCCTTCTAAATTCCAGTGTATACAAGCCCAGTCGCTCCAATCTTTCGACATATGACAGTCCCGCCATCCCGGGAATTAACCTTGTGAACCTACGCTGCACTCCCTCAATAGCAAGAATGTCCTTCCTCAAATTTGGGAGACCAAAACTGCACACAGTACTCCAGGTGTGGTCTCACCAGGGCCCTGTACAGCTGCAGAAAGACCTCTTTGCTCTTATACTCAATTCCCCTTGTTATGAAGGCCAGCATGCCATTAGCTTTCTTCACTGCCTGCTGTACTTGCTTGCTTGCTTTCAGTGACTGATGTACAAGAACACCTAGATCTCGTTGTACTTCCCCTTTTCCTAACTTGACTCTATTTAGATAATAATCTGCCTTCCTGTTCTTACCACCAAAGTGGGTAACCTCACACAAAAGGCAACGGAGGTTTGAGATCAGAGCTTTCCTTCTCCTAGATGAGCTGCCAACCATGACTGACTAGCCCCATCTGCCCAAAGTGACTGGTTTTAAGGTGCCAGTAACCCACCTTTGCCCCTTCTCCTGTCAGTAGAAATGGTTCAACCGGGTTTAGTCTCTAAGCCAGACGGGAAGGCCATGAGCTGGACTTGGCTTTCAGTGGCTATTTGAGGCGTACGCAATTGGGAGCATTTAATAGGTGGAGGAAATTTATCCCTATAATCAAGTCAAGGGTATAACAACCTGAAGGAACCAAGGACTAGGGGGCATTGATTTAAGGTGAGCGGGAAGAGATTTCATGGGAACCTGAGAGGCAACACTTTCCACGGAAATCTCACAAAAGTCACTTGTTGAGGAAGGAGGTGCTGGAATGAGAGGTTTAGGGAGAGGATTCCAGAGTTTGGGGTGCACAGGAGATGAAGGCACAGCTGCCGATTTTGGAACAACTACAATCAAGTCCAGGCTAGAGCCAGCCATCCCTACGCAAGCTGTATGCACTGTCATCCCTGTGCTGCCTGCATTGTTTTCATTTTTAAAAAAAGCAATGCGACTGCACAGATTAGGAGGATTTAAACCCGAGGAAGAAATAATGAAAACACCTGCAGTGCAGCCAGTTCCTGAGGTCGGCTGGAAACATCTGAATACGCGGTAACATATCCACTTGCCACTTTGTTAATAGGGGCCGTGTAACATGACCCAGGGCTGGGCTCAGAGTACTGGGGCGTTGTTTGTCTCTCTGCCTGGCTCAGCCAAGGCTCTGTATCTGCAGCAGGAGGGATGACGGTTGTTGTGGAGCTGGTATCCTGTGGTAATGAGGAAGGCCACAGGAAGTGGCCCTCAGTGCTCGCAGCCCTGAACCCCTGGGGGTTGGGGGCTGGGGACACCAACAAATTGTACCATTAGGTGAGAATTGGAATTAGGTTTATTATCACTGATATATATCAGCAAATTGGTTGTTCTGCAGCAGCATTAAGGTGCAATGCATAAGATGCATTATTTATTATAATAAGCAATACAATTTTTTTAAAAATTAAATAAGTATTGTAAAAAGAGAGCAAAATGATTCATGGTTTCATTGTCCATTCAGAAATCTAACAGGGGAAGAAGCTGTTCCTCAAAAAAAAATGTCTTCAGGTACCTGTAACTCCTCTGCCTTAAATCATAGGTTAAGTGTGAAAGGTGAAATATTTAAGGGGAACTTGAGGAAGAACTCCCTCCCTCGCCATCCCCTCAGGGAGAGGTGAAAGTGTGGAACGAGCTGCCACACTCAGCTCAGATGTGGGTTCAACGTGATCAGTGAAGAGACATTTAGATATGTGCAGGGATGGGAGGGGTATGGTCCGGGTGTAAATCCATGGGATTAGGCAAAGTAATAGTTCAGCATGGACTAGATGGGCTGAAGGGCCTGTTTCTGTGCTGTACTGCTTTATGACTCTTTCAAAAAAGAGAAAATCTGCAAATACTGATAATCCAAGCAACACTCACAAAATGCTGGAGGAACTCGGCAGGCCAGGCAACATCTATGGAAAAGAGTACAGATGACATTTCGGGCTGAAATCCTTTGGCAGGACTGGAGAAAAAGTGCTGAGGAGTAGATTTAAAAGGTGGAGGGAGTGTAGAGAGAAGCACAAGGTGATGGGTGAAACCTGAAGGGAGAGGGGCTGAAGTGAAGAGCTGGGAAGTTGATTGGTGAAAGAGATACAGGGTTGGAGAAGGGGGAATCTGATAAAAGAGGACAGAAGGTCCTGGAAGAAAGAAAAGGAGGAGGAGCACCAGAGAGAGGCAATGGGCAGACAAGGAGATAAGGTGAGAGAGGGAAAGGGAATGGGGAATAGTGAAAGGGGTGGGGGCATTACTGGAAGTTTGATAAATTGATGTTCATGCCATCAGCTACTCAGACAGACTATATGGTGTTGTTCCTCCAACTTAAGTGTGGCCTCATCACAACAGTGGAGGAGGCCATGGATAGACATATCGGAATGGGAATGAGACATGGAAAAACACCTTATATTGAGTCTGGCAGCTTCCAACCTGATGGCGTGAGCATCCATTTCTTGAACTTTCAGTAATGCCCCTCAGCCTTCACCATTCCCCATCCCCTTTTCCCCCTCTCACCTCATCTCCTTTCCTGCCCATCACCTCCTGCTGGTGCTCCTTCCCCTTTTCTTTCTTCCATGGCCTTCTGTCCTCTTCTATCAGATTCCCCCTTCTCCAGCCCTGTATCTATTTCACAAATCAACTTCCCAGCTCTGTGTTTCATTCCTCTACCTCTGGGTTTCACCTATCACCTGGTATTTCTCTCTCCCCTCCTCCCAACTTTTAAACCTACTCCTCAGCTTTTTTTCTCCAGTCCTGCCGAAGGGACTTGGCCCGAAACGTCGACTGTGCTTTTCGTTAAGGTTTGGCCAGAAATGTTTGCACAGAATCATTTCCTTTCTTGTCAATTTTGATTTCTTCTTCTGGTTCAGCCTATGTCCCACTGTGGACTATGCAACAATTCTCTGCTTTAAAAGATTTGAGATTGTTTATTGCCATTCGTCAGCACATGTGTATACGAAAAGATTGTCACTTTAGATCTGATCTACATAAAGAAACTCAATAAACACAAAGAACACAATAAATATACTGTAAACACATAAGGTTAGTTTATATACATAGACTGATCATACGTACATAAAGTGATGTTAGGCACAGGAGTGTCTGTACACTTGGTAACTGACAGGAAATGATAGAGTAGTGGTGTTGGGGATGTGGAGGGGTGGGTTAGTGGGTGGAGGTGTTGATCAGCCTTACTACTTGGGGAAAGTAACTGTTTTTGAGTCTGGTGGCCCTGGAACAGATACTTTGTGAAAGTCAGTCTTTCCAACACTGTCATTTCCTTTCCAACACTTGCTTTCCTTTCCCCTGCAGCTAGTCCGAAAAGAGAATAAAGTAAATGCTTTCATCAGCACTGGTTTTTATCCAGTTCACCCTCTGTGCTGACTGTGGATGTATTAACCTCTACATTTTTTACTTCATTTTTTAACTTCATTTTTTGAAGAGTTCAGATCAAACCACACCCCTCATCCTCTGCCGAATCATCCCTTCTCTTGTCCGTCCTGGTTTCTATCAACGGTGCTTTCCGAGGGGGTGGGGGGGTGTGGGTTTGGCCAAACGGGAGCTGGTGGACACTCAGACACAAACTGGGAGCTGTTACATCCCTACTTAAGAGTCATTCTGGGAGCTCATTAATGGGGAATGCATTGCAGGGCAGTGCCTGTCAAGCCGCACATAGCAAGGAACAGCACGGTTGAACAGAATCACTTTTTGTCTCTGCTTAATTATGTTGAAACGTTTCTATTGTCAGGAAGGGAGCGTGGACGGGGCTGGAACTGTAGCAGACAGTTTTATCCGTTACTCTTCTGAACACAGACAGAGTCCTCTCTATTGTTCGAACCTCAGCCCACCTAATGCATGTAGGCAAACACAATGGCATCAAATCTGCTCACCGTCAGCTCAGAAGTGTAGTCACAAGAAAGTTAGCCGCCTCACTTAAAGGATCGACGTTGTGGAGCTGAACTTTGGCTGGTTCCTGAGGTGACCTCGAGCAGGTCAGCACTCCAATTTAAGAGACCAGAGAACAGACCCGGGCTCTTGTCTGCCTCCAGGCCTCGCTATGAACTGTTAGAGTCACACCATTCCCTGTGTCTGTTTCCCTGGCTAACGTCTATCTGGACGGCAAGACACACCATTTCCTGTTAAAAAGAAAAAAAAAGATCGCTGCTTAGGAAGTCAACCTTGGTTAGCAGAACCGCTGGGGAGGCCCCCCCGCCCCCATCATCCAGGACACGCTCTCTTCTCATTACTTCCGTCAGGGAGGAGATACAGGAGCCTGAAGACCCACACTCAATGTTTCAGCAACAACTTCTTCCCCTGCACCATCGGATTTCTGAATGGTCCATGAACCCATGAACACTACCTCACTATTTTTTTTGCTCTCTTTGTGCACTACTTATATATATATTTCTTATTATAATAATTCATAGTATCTTTCATGTATTGGACTGTACTGCTGCCACAAGACAAAATATTTCACAACATAAACAATAAACCTGATTCTGATTCCCTCTGTCTGAACCTCCTCCGGGCTTACAACCTATCAACCACTCCGTCGTTAAACAACAATTAATCAATTCAAGTGCTCTAAAAATCGCGGAGCCCAACATTTTCTGGCACCCTGCAAAGGTCCGAAGAGCTCGTTACAACAAGTTTCATGACCTATGTCAGTAATAATAAATCTGACTTTGATTCTGCGAGTTACTGTCTGGTAGTTTCAGCACAACAGATTGAGCCTCTGAAATTCAGCTCATTACATTGTTCACTGACTGGAGATGAAGTTTTGTGCATGCCTTTCTGTTGCATCTTTCTGATGTGAGCATAGAACAGCACAGAAACACATTCTTCGACCCACGGTGTCTGTTCTAAATTAAACTAAACCTCTGCTCCCTGCACACAATCCTGGGATGGTGGGTTGATCATTTTATAGCTTAAACAGACTGGGCCTATTCCCTTGAGTTTACACAGGTGACTTCATCGAAAGGGCTTGACAGGATTAATATTTCCGACTGCTTCCCTTTAGAGAGGGTGCAGAAGAGGTTTACCAGGATGCCGCCTGGATTGGAGAGTAAGTCTTATGAGGATAGTTTGACTGAGTTAGAGCCTTTCTCTTAGGAGAGAAGGGGGATGAGAGGTGACTTGATAGAGGTGTATAGATCAACTGGGCAGCGAGAGACACTTTCCAAGGGTGGAAGTGGTGAACACAAGGGGGCATTATTTGAGGGTGATTGGAGGATAGTAAAGGGGGGCATGTCAGAGGAAGGTTTTTTACGCAGAGTGATTGTGCGTGGAATGTACTGCCAGGTCTGGTGGTAGAGGCAGGTACATTAGGGATGTTTAAGAGACTTTATTGACTACAGCTCAGCATTCAATACCAACATCCTCTCAAAACTAAACAATAAACTCCAAGACATTAGCTGCAATACCTCCTTATGCAATTGTATCCTCGATTTCCTCAGCTGCAGATCCCAGTCAGTTCAGATTGGGAACAGCATTCCCTCCACAATCTCCATCAGTACAGGGGCACCACGAGGCTGTGTGCTTAGCCCCCTGCTCTCCTCACTTTATAGTTATGACTGTGTGGCTAAGCACAGCTCCAATCCATATTTAAGTTTGCTGATAACCACTGCTGAAGGCCAAATCAAGGAGGGTGACAGATCAGTATATAAGAGGGAGATTGAAAATCTGGTTGAGTGATGCCCAAGCAACAACCTCTTACTCAACGTCAGCAAGACCAAGGAGTTGATCGTTGACTTCAGGAGGAGGAAAGCAAAGGCCCGTGAGCCAGTCCTTATCGAGGGATTAGGAGTGGAGAGGATCAGCATCTTACGATTTCTCAGTGATATCGTTTCTGAGGACCTGTTCTGGGCCCGGCGTACAGGTGCAATTATGAAGAAAGCACTGCAGCACCCCTTCTACTCGGGAGCTTGCAAAGATGCAGCACAGCATCGAAAACTTTGACACATTTCTATAGATATGGAGAGTATATTGACAGACTGCATCACAGCCTGGTATGGAAATACCAAGGTCCTTGCACAGAAAACCCTACAAAAACGTTGTGGATACGGCCCATTCCATCACGGGTAAGGCCATCCCTGTCACTGACAGCATTTACACGAAGTGTTGTCGCAGGAAAGCAGCATCATCAGCGATCCACGCCACCCAGGTCATGCCCTTCTCTCGATGCAGAACATCAGAAAGAAGAACTCACATTGACTAGGTCCAGGAGCCTCAAACATCAGGCTCTTGAACTAAAAGGGATAATTTCACTAAATTACACTTGCCCCATCATTGAAGTGCTCTCACAACCTATGGACTCACTTTCAAGGACTATTCATCTCATGTTCTCGATATTTATTGCTTATTTATTTATTATTATTATTTATTTCTTTTTGTATTTGCACAGGTTGTTGTCTTTTGCACACTGCTTGAATGCCTAAGTTAGTGCAATCTTTCATTGATTCTATTATAGATTTATTGAGTATCCCTGCAAGACAATGATGATGTATATGTACTTTGAAATTTGAAATTTTCAATTGTCCCATTCAGGCCTAAAGATTTAATCACTGTGGAGGTCTTTTTACGCTTGTGGGATAATGGCTTTACATAACAAGTGGGATCACTCTGCTTGACAGGTGAGACTTGTGGCTGTGAAACAATCGCAGGTTCTGGGTTCTCCTCCATGTTGGTTGTAGGAGTTGACTCTGGGACTGCAGGAAGTGGTTCTAACAGTTCTGGCCACTTTTCTTCTCTAACAATTGACTCTGCTCTCCTCAAATGGTCGACATATCGTCTCCACAGACACAATCTCCACTGTATAGGAGAGTGGTGCAACTCTGTCCTTGATCTATCTGAGTACCTACTTTTGATCACCTCTGTAGTCCCTTACCCATACTGCTTGTTCAGGAGTGAACCCTCCTCGTTTGAGGAGCATTCAATTTGCCTCAGCTGTTTGTCCTGCCTGCTCCTTCTGAGACTGGCTTTGAGGAGATCCAAGTGTGAATGCAAGGGACAACCCAGGGGCAGCACAGCTGGTGAATTGTTGGTTGGGGAGTGTGCAGCATTGCGATGTGCAAGGAGGAAATTGGCGAGCTTTGATTCTGTGTCCATGTAGTGCGTTCTTCTGACATTCTTTAGGCTCTGGATTCCTTTCCACTAAGCCATTTGTCACTGCGTGGTATGGTGCAGGCGTAATATATCTTACTCCGTGCATTTTCAGGAATGACTGAAACTGTTGTGCAACATACTGTAGTCCATTGTCATTGACTAAGTGTTCTGGAAAACCAGTCCTTAAATAGAGGCTTCTCAACACATCAACAGTGTGCAAGGCTGTAGTGGAGGCTATTGGGAACACTTCTTGTATAAGCCACATTGCCTGCCTATCATTAGTTTTCACATTGTAAATCTCAAGCCTACTCAGTCCTATGTCACTCTCATCATTATCAGATTTTTTATCAGTGGGCTGCAGATTAGTTCTCTTTTTGAAACTGCAACTTGACTTCTATCTTTTTCTTTTCCCTGTGCGGTCCATTTATTTTTTTCTGCCCAACATGGTCTTTGTACATGTCCTACTTTGTTGCAGTTTTTGCATGTTTTGCCTTTAAACCTGCATTGGTCTGCTGTATGTGAACCCTTGCCACAATGGTAACACAATTTGTTTGGTCAGGCAGGTTTTTGTTTAGAAGTTCTGATTTTGTTCACGCTCACTTTCATTCCTAACTGCAACTCACTTGCGTTTCTGGCTGCTGATTCTATTGATACAGTGATTTATACTGCTCTTTTAAATGTGAGCTGTGCTGCAGTTAGAAGCCATTTTTGAATGCTTTCTTGTAAGATTCCTCAAACTAAACAATCTCTCAGTGCCTCATTAAGCCCATCACTGAACTGACAATACTTGGATACTTTCTTCAGTTTAGCCACATACACTGAAATGGGCTCCCCTTCCTTTTTATCCTGCTTATGAAGCCTGAAGTGTTCTGCAATCAGCAATGGTTTTCACATTTGAGAGCTCCCACATTATGTTCACAACATTAACAAAGCTCATTTTGACTAGTTTAGTTAAAGCAGTTAAACTTCTGAGCAAACTCTATTCCTTTCCACCTACTGCACTCAGTAACACTGGTACTCGCGTTTTACTGGCTGTTTCATGCTTCAAAACACTGCTCAGTTCAATCAGTATACATCACCCAGTTATCTGTTCTGTAATTGAAAACATCCATCTTCCAATACAGCCAGCCATTTCTGCTTTTTAAAAAATAGTATTATAATCACCTCATACTCATTGTTTATGTTCCCATGTATATCATCCATTTTCTGCTTTTTTAACTCGAATATCTCTCTTTCTCTTGTCCCTTCTGATGAAAAAAACTCTGCAATAGGTAGGTAGTTATCTTGGGTTTGTTTCAAAACTACCTCATTGCTACTGCTATGTTTTGTAACTCCAGAAACTAATCTCCAGAAAGAGCAGCACAGGACCCTGAGGATACGTGCGTACTTAGATTTACATTAGTAAGACACATCGACATAGCATGGTGAGGTCACCACGTATGCCATTCATGTACTTCTTTACATATTCAACTTATTATCAAAGGATGTATAGATTGCCTTGCTTATCAGTTCATCATATTAGCAGGCATAGAGTCAGTGCTGGGTCAGTCTTCATAGTCTCAGCGCCATGGTGTTAACCATTGCGGAGACCAAGCAAAATCAGCTCTCATTCCTATTGACACCCTGTCTTTTCAGTCTATCTGGGCCGGCATTTACGTTGACCCAACAACTGCACAGCAAGAGGCTCCAACCATGTATAAGTTATAATGAATTAGGTAAGCAACTAAAGAATGCTTAATCAAACAATATGTTTGCAATATTACTCAAATATTGATCAAATATTACAGAAATATTAAATACACTACAGTATGTGTCTGTGCGTGTGTGTGTGTGCATGTGTCTATGTGTATGTGTGGGTGTGTGTGTGCATGTGTCTGTGTGTAGGTGTGGGTGTGTGTGTGCATGTGTCTATGTGTATGTGTGGGTGTGTGTGTGCATGTGTCTGTGTGTATGTGTGGGTGTGTGTGTGCATGTGTCTCTGTGTATGTGTATGTGTGGGTGTGTTGCATCAATGCAGCAGAATCCAGTTGCCTTGGATCTCCTTAGCCATTGGATCCTGACTCTAACAAGCTCGATTGGAAGCCGGTGTTCGACAATCACCAAATTGAAAGCAACTGAGCACTGGTACATATCATCTCTGCCTCTAGCGGAAGTAAGACCACTAACCCCGCTCCCCCCTCCCAAATGCCAAAGCTCTGTCCGATTTCCCCCAATATTAAACACCCCTTGCTTTGTCTTTCTTTAACAGTGGCTTCATGAGGTCATTGATTGGAAACATGGATCTAAAAGCTTTGGACCTGAAGCTATACCGAGCCAAGGTAAGGGCACAACTCAGATAACAAGTAAGAACATAAGACATTGGAGCAGACTTAGCCATTTGGCCCATCGACTCTGCTCCATCATTCCATTATAGCTGGTTTATTATTTCTGTTCTCCTGCCTTCTTCCCATAACCTTTGACACCCACACTAATCACAAACCTGTCAACCTCTGCTTAAGTATACCCAAAGACTTGCCTTCTCTACCTGACTGTAGCAATGGATTACACAGATTCACCACCCTCTGGCTAAAGAAATTCCTCCTCATCTCTGTGCTAACAGGACATCCCTCTATTCTGAGGCTGTGCCCTCTAGTCCTAGACTCAACCACTATGGGAAATATCTTCCCACTATATGAATCTCCTCTGGACTCTCTCCACATTCACTCATCTAAGTCTTTCAATATTTAGTAGGTTTCAGTGAGATTCCCCCTCATTTTTCTAAACACCGGCAAGTACAGATCCAGAACCATCAAACACTCATAAGTTAGCCCTTTCTTTTCTTTCCTGAAAACATTCTTGTGAACCTCCTCTGGACCCTCTCCAATGCCGGAACATTCTTTCTTTGATAAGGGGTCCAAAACTGCTCATTATACTCCGTGTGGTCTGAGCATTACAAGCAAGTAGGCTGTTCTGTCATAATACCATAAGATATAGGAGCCATCAGGCCATTCAGCTCCTCGAGTCTGCTTTACCATTCCATGGAAGCAGATTTATTATTATCCCTCTCAATCCCATTCTCCCGCCTTCTCCCAGTAATCTTTGACACATTGTGTAATTAGGAATGATCAACCTCTGTTTTAAATATACTCAATGACTTGGCATCCACAGCTGTCTGTGGCAATGAATTCCACAGATTCACTATCCTCTTGTTAAAGAAATTCCTCCTTATCTGTTCTAAATGGACGTCTCTCTATACTGAAGCTGTGCTCTCTGGTCCTAGACTCAACAACTGCGGGAAAAATCCTACCACTATATGAACCTCCTTCGGATCCTCTCCAATGCCAGCACATATTTTCTAATAGATGCTGCCTGGCCTGCTGCGTTCCACCAGCATTTTGTGTGTGTTGCTTGAATTTCCAGCATCTGCAGATTTTCTCGTGTTTGTGTTTCACAATACACACCCCTCTTTTATAATTTATATAGCTGAAAAAAACTTTTGGTATCCTCTTTTATATTATTGGCTAGTACGCCTTCATATTTCACCTTCTCTCTCCCTAAAGCTTCTTAAAATTTCCTACTCCTGGTTTTTAAACACTTCCAAAATCCTCTAAATTCCACCTAGTTTTTGCTTTATCATATACCCTCTCTTTTGCTTTTATACTGTGTTTGACTTTCCTTGACGCCGACGGTTGCCTCACCCTCCATTTAGAATACTTATTCATCTTTGGGATGTATCTACCTTGTGTCTTTCAAATCTCCCCCCCCCCACCCCCGGCCCAAACTCCAGCCATTGTTGTTCTACTGTCATCCCTGCTAGTGTCCCCTTCCAATCATCTGGCCAGCTCTTCTCTTCTGCATCTTTAATTCACTGTAATACTGATACATCTGACTTCTCCCTCTCAAATTGAAGAGTGAAATATTTCATATTATGATCACTGTCTCCTAAGGGTTCCTTTACCTTAAGCTCCCTAATCAAATCTGGTTCATTACACAACACCCAATCCAAAATTGCCTTTCCCCTAGTGGGCTCAGCCACAAGCTGCTCTAAAAAGCTATCTTGTAGGCATTCTACAAATTCTACAAATTTCCTCTCTTAGGACCTAATTTTCCCAACCTACCTGCATATTGAAATCCCATTACTAGCATAACATTGTCCTTTTTATATGCCTTTTCTATCTTCCATTCTAATTTGTAACCCACATCCTGCCATCTGCTCAAGCCCATCTAACTCAACAGGATTCTCAATGCAAACGGAGTGGGTGGCAAAGGTTTGCATTTATACAATGCCCTAAGGAACTTCACTGGGGAACGTCAGGGAAATCCATGATCTGAAGCTCCATGGACTGGCCTGAGGGCAGGTGATAATATGCTTGGCCAAAGGGTTTTTGTTTTCAGTGAGGATGAAAAAGGAGAGGGTAAGAAAAGTTTGGGGTGAGAATTATGGAAGATAAGTCCATCAGTAGCTGAGGGCACAGCTGCCAGTGGTGGAGGATCAAAAGTGAGAGGGCAAAAAATGGCATGGTTGGGTATAGGGAAGAGAGTTCTTCCATCTGAGTAGCCTCCAACCTGATGGCATGAGCACTGATTTCTCCAACTTCCCATAATTTTTCTCCCTTCTCTCTTTTTCTATTACCCATTTTGGTTCCCCTCTTACCCCTTCCCTTCTCATCTGCCCATCACCTCCCTCTACTGCCCTCCCTCCCTCCCTTTCTCCCATGATCCACTGTCCTTCTTCTTCAGTCTTTTACCTCTTTCATCTATCGCTCTCTGTAGTTATAGAAGCGTAGTGTGTTACAGCAGAGAAACAGGCCTTTCACACCATCTAACCACACTGAACTGTTATTCTGCCCAGACTCATCTACCAACACCTGAACCATAGCCCTGCAGTTTCCTCCCATCCATGCACCTATCCAAACTTCTCTTAAATGTTGCAATTGAACCCGTATCCACTACTTCCACTAGCAGCTCAGTCCACACTCTCGCCACCCTCTAAGTAAAGAAGTCTGCCTCATGTTCCTCTAAAACATTTCAACTTTCACTCAAAGCCATGACCTCTAGTTCTTGTCTCACCTAACTTCAATGGAAAAAGCTGCTGGCATTTACCCTAATTATATCCATCTTAATTTTATATACCTCTTATTTATACCCTTCATTATTTTGTATACCTAATTTTCCTCTAGTTTTGTACTCTAATTTTACTGAGCAGTACATTAGCTGGAGTAGCACATTTATAAAGAAAACTGCCACAAGCAAGCAGAGTCCATCGTCAAGGACCCCCACCACCCAGACCATGCTCTCCTTTCGTTACTACCATTGGGAAGAAGGTACAGGAGCCTTAGATCCCATACCACCAGGTTCAGGAACAGTGATTACCCTACAACCATCAGGCTCCTGAACCAATGTGGATAACTTCACTCACCTCAACACTGAACTGATTCCACAACTTACACACTCACTTTCAAAGACTCTATAACTCATGTTCTCAGTATTATTTATTATTTACTTATTTATTAATTATTTGGGAAGTATGTCTTCTTTTGCACATGAGTTGCTTGTCAGTCTTTGTGTGTAGTTTTCATTGATTTGATTGTATTTCTTTGTTTTCCTGTAAATACCTGCAAGAAAATGATTCTCAAGGTGGTATACGATAGCATAGATGTATCTTGATAATACAAAGACTTTGACTCTGGCGTTGATTCTTGTGACATTGCTCATGTGATACCGGGAAGTAGCAAATGGTGACACGTAATTGGTTTGTATTTGGATATCACCTCAGTTTGCCTCAGACAACATAGAGCCAGCAGGTCCTTCTCAAGTATACTCAGTTTGGTACTAATTACTGCTATAATGTTATACAGTGTAATGTCCCGCAAACAACAGCTTCCAGTAATTTGTCTCCTCTTCCCTGTCCCCCATCTTCAATTCCCCACTCTGACCTCTTATCTCTTCTCACTTGGATATCACCTTCCTCTTGTGTTCCTCCATCTTCCCTTTCTCCCATGGTCCACTCTCTTCTCCTATCAGATTCCTTATCCTTCAGCTCTTTACCTTTTCCACCAATCACCTCTCAGATTCTCACTTTATGCCTCCTCCTCCACCCACCTGGCTTCACCTATCATCTTCTAGCTTGTCCTCCATCCCCTCTGCCTCCCCGCGTTCTTATTCTGGCATCTTCCTCCTTCTTTCGCTGTCCTGACAAAGGGTCTTGGACCGAAACATGGACTGTTTATTCATTTCCTACGGCATTGTGTGGGTTGCAACTAATAGTAGATTGTTTGAGATATCTCTGTTGAAGGGTAAGTTTTGGCTTGGTCATTGGAGAAGCCTACCTTGCTCTTCAGAATGAAGACATTTGATCTTTCGCAGCTCAGATGTGGCCTGGGTTTAATGCAACAGTTAAAAGATGCCATGTCCAGCAATGCAGCATCACCTGGAGTCTGATGCAGGAATATTGGCTGCGTTAGTGAAACTGGTCTCCAGTGGAGCTCCTGAGTCGACGTGGATAACTTCAATCACTTCAACACTGAACTGATTCTACAACCTATAGACTCTCTCTCAAGGAGTCTTTGGAGCACAGGAGGATGTGATGTGGTTTGATAGAGGTCTACAAGATGATAAGAGGCACAGATTAAGTGAATAGCCAGAGCCTTTTTCCCAGGGTGGAAATGGCTAATATGAGGGGGCATTATTCTCAGTTGATTGCAGGAAAGTATAGGAGGGATGTCAGAGGCTATCTTAAGAGTGAAAAAACAATTCCAATTGAAGTTAGAGATGGAATTGGATGCACATCAGCTCTGACAGGGTTTGCAGGCCATTACTTCTTATAAGGTGAAACCTACCATCATGGACGCCGTGATGCTTCACTCTCAGATGAGCTTGATGTCTTTTATGCATGCATTGAAAGGGAAAATAAAACTACACCTGTGAAAAGCCCTGGAACACCTGGTGACCCTGTGACCTCTGTCTCGGAGGCTGACGCCAGAACATTTTCCAAGAGGCAAGATGTCAGACCATGACATTGAAAACCTGTGCCAAGCAACTGGTGGGAGTGTTCAAGGGCAACTTCAGTCTCTCACTGCTGCTGATGGAATTTCCCACCTGCTTCAAAAAGGTGACAATCATACAAGTCCCCAAGAAGATCAGGGTGAGCTGCCTCAATGATTGTCGCTCATTTGCACTCACACCTACTGTGATGAAGTACTTTGAGAGGTTGAACATGGCCTGAATCAACTCCTGTCTAAGCAAGGACTGGGACTCACTGCGATTTGCCTGTCACCACAGTAGGTCTACAACAGAGGCAATCTCACCAGCTCTCCACTCGGTCTTGGAGCATCCGGACAATGGCAATACCTAAGTCAAACTGCTGTTTATAGACTACAGTCCAGCATTCAACACAATCATACCCTCAGTTCTAATCAACAAGCTACAAATCCTGGACCTCTGTATCTCCCTCTCCATCTGGATCCTTGACTTCCTCACTGGGAGACCACAGATTGGAAATGACATCTCTTCCTTGCTGACCGTCAGCATTGGCACACCTCAATGATATGTGCTCACCCATGCTCTACTCTCTCTACACCCACAAGAGTGTGGCTAGGCACAACTCCAATGCCATCTATAAATTTGCTGATGGTACAACTATTGTTGGCAGTACTTCAGATGCTGACAAGGAGGTGTATAGGAGTGAGGAGGGTCAACTGGTTGAGTAATGTTGCAACAACAACATTGTACTCAACATTAGTAAGGCCAAGGAGTTGATTGTGAACCTCAGGAGGGAAAGTCGAGGGAACAGACACCAGGCCTCAAAGAGGGATCAGCAGTGAAAAGGGTGAGCAGTTTCAAGTTCCTGTGTGTCAATATCTCTGAAGACCTATCCTAGGTCCAACATATTGATGCAATTACAAAAAGGCATGACAGCGGCTATATTTCCTGTGGAGTATGAGGAGACTTGGTATGTCACCGAAGACTCTTGCTGTGGAGAGCATTCTGTCTGGTTGCATCACTGTTTGGTATGAAAGGGCCACTGCACAGGACTGGAAACAGGCTGCAGGAAGTTGTAAACTCAGCCAGCTCTATCACGGCCACTAGCTTTCTCAGCATCCAGGGCACCTTCAAAAGGCGATGCCTCAAGAAGATATCATCCATCATCAAGGACCCCCATCACCCAGGACAGGCACTCTATTCATTGCTGCCATCAAAGAGGAGGTACAGGAACCTGAAGTCATACACTCAACTCTTCAGGAACAGCTTCGTGTCAGATTTCTGAACAAACAATGTACTGTTTTTGTTGCTCTCTTTTTGCACCACGTATTTAATTTAATTATATATATATATATATATATTCCACATTGTAATTTATAGTTTTTATTATTATGTATTGCAATATACTACTGCCACAAAACAACAATTTTCATGAGCTATGCACTAATATTAAACTTGATTTTGATTCTGGTAGCTTTTTTTACACTGAGAGTGGTGAGTGTGTGCAATGCACTGCTGGAGTGGTGGTAGAGGCAGGTGCATTAGGGGCATTTAAGAATCTCTTAGACAAGCACATGGATGATTGAGAAATGGAGGGCTGTGTGGGAAGGAAGGGTTAGATTGATCTTAGAGTAGGTTAAACATTTGGCACAACGTTGTGGGTCAAAGGGCCTGTACTGCGCTGTGGTGTCCTGTGTTCTATGGAACCTACAGTCTCTAGTTTTTTAGTATTGTTTGCACAATTTGTCTTCCTTTGCACATTGTTTGTTTGTTAGTCATTATTCATAGTTTTTATTAAGTCTATTGCATTTCTTTACTTCCCTGTGAATGCCCAGAGGAAAACGAATCTCATGGTAGAATGTGGTGATAGATACGTAATTAGATAATATATTCACTGTGATTTTTGACTTTGATGATCTTTCAACCCAGGAGATGTGACTGTCCCACTGACACTGGCTACTAGAGGCAGGTTGATTGGATCATCAGACGTAGGAGCAGAATTAGACCATTCAACCACCGTTCCATCATGATTGATGTATTATCCCTCTCAACCCATTTTCCCACCTTTGCTCTGTAAGCTTTGACGCCTTTACTAATCAAGAACCTGCCAACCCCCACTTTGAATATCCCTCATGACTTGGCCTCCACAGCCGCCTGTGGCAATGATTCCACAGATTCACCACCCTCTGGCTAAAGAAATTCCTCCTCATCTCTGTTCTCAAGGGCCATCTCTGTATTCTGAAGCTGCACCCGGGAGGCAGCGATCCGCGTGAGGCAGCTCATCCGTCTGCTGAGTTTTAATCTCCCCTTGCAGTTCCAATTACCAAATGGCTTCCAAACTTTCTGAAACTTAGAAAAGGAGAGGCTGCCCTGACCACAGACCTTTATAATGAACTGGGACTAGCGTCCTCCTCAGACAGGTGTGTGACTTCCTGCATTGTCACTCTGTGCTGTCGCAAACTTTATCTGCACGCTTCTGGTTTCTGAATGCGTGCTGGATTTGGATTGCAGGACCGGAGGAATGTGGTGGAGTGTGCCTGTGTCCCACCATTGCTGTGCTCCCTCCTCCCCAGGCTTCCAGATGCCCTCGCTGCGACCAACACTTGCCCGAAACCTCAGAAACCCAAGGAGAAAGCTAAATGAATGAGAACTCTATGCTGGCAAACCGGATGCCCAGAGTGTGCATAAGGCACCCTTCACAATGGTCTTTCGGCAATCAGAGGGAGATTATGTCCTGATAAACCTGTGGTAATTACATCATTGAACCCTTAATCCTCAGTCATCAAAGGGAAACAACTGGCTGGCAATTAACATTTCCACAGGAGCAATTGCCAACAGAGAAACCTGCTCAAAGTTAACCCTTGGGTCGCTTGCAGAGTTACAGGAGTAGCAAATTGTTCGGGCAGAGGAAGAGGCCATCTGATTCACCATCCCATAAGCCCCATAATCCCTGCTCTCTCCCTGGAGACGACTACATTATTCAAGATTCCACATCGTTTAATGTCATTTCCAGTACAGAAATATAAAGGAGAACAAAATAATTATTACTCCCGATCCGATGCACTACTAAAAAAATCCTGTAAAAGCTAAATAACACAATAATAATAAAAAAGCACGATAAATATAAATACATACAATAGCTTATATACATAGATTGATTGTATGTGACACTAGACTGTACGTAAGGTGACTGACAGGAAATAATAAAGTCGTGGTGGGTTTAGTGGCAGGAGTCTTAGCAGTGTGGAGGAACAGAGGGATTTTGGGGTCCATGACCATAGATCCCTGAAAGTTGCCACACAAGTAGCAGGATGATTGAGGAGGCATATGGTATGTTACCCTTCATTAAAGATCAAAGTTCAAGCTAAATTTTATTATCAAAGTACATATTTGTCAGCAATATACAACCTTGAGATTCATTTTCATGTGGGCATACTCAATAAATCTATAGAATAATAACCATAACAGAATCAATGAAAGACCATCCAACTGGGGTGTTCAAATAGAGTGCAGAAGACAACAAACCGTGCAAGCACAAAAAGAAGAAACAATAATAGATAGATAGATAGATAAATAAATAAACAAACAAACAATAAATATACTGAACATGCAATGAAGGGTCCTTGAAAGAGAATACTTCCATTGTGGGAACATTTCAGTGATGGGGCAAGTGAAGTCCAGTGAAGTTATTCCCACTTGGTTCAAGAGCCTGATGGTTGAGTGGTAGTAACTGTTCCTGAACCTGGTGGTGTGAGTCCTGAGCCTCTTTTTTTTTTATCAGGGACTGAGCTTAACAGCCGGTATTTAATGTTAGACCATAAGATTATTGGATATGGGAGCAGAATTAGGCATTTGGCTCTTTGAGTCTGTACTGTTGTTCCATCATGGCTAATTTATTACCCTCTCAACCATATTCTCCTGCCAGCTCTATAAAACTCTGGTTAGACCACACTTGGAATATTGTGTTTAGTTCAGGTCTCCTCAGTATAGGAAGGACGTGGAAGCTTTAGAGAGGGTGCAGAAGAGACTTACCAGGATGCTGTCTGAGCTATATAGCATGCCTTATGAAGATAGATTGAATGAACTCTTTACTCTTTGGAGTGAAAGAGAATGAGAAGTGACTTGATAGAGGTGTACAAGCTGATAAGAGGTATAGATAGAATGGATCACCAGAGACGTTTTCCCAGGGTGGAAAGGATGGAAATGGCTAATAAAATAGGGGCATAATTTTAAGGTCATCCGAGGAAAGTAAAGAGGGATTTCAGAGGTAAGTTCTTTACACAGGGAGTGGTGGGTGCATGAAATGATGATGGTAGAGGCAGATATATTAGAGACATTTAAGAAGCTCTTAGATAGACACATGGGTGCTTGGAAAAAGGAAGACTACGTAGGAGCGAAGTGTTAGGTTAATCTTACAGCTGGTTAAAAGGTCAGCACAACATATGCTGTACTGATCTGTTTCAATGTCCTGCAAGTCTGTTCAGTTCCCTTCCAAAGGCTCTGGTTGGTTATATTTCCACTGCCCTTCAGGCCTTGAGTTTCAGACCATCTCATGCTAAAAGAAGGAACTTCTTTGGCTGGAGTGTGGTGAATCTGTGGAATTCATTGCCAGAGATGGCTGTGGGGACAGTCATTGGGTATATGTAAAGCAGAGAGTGATAGGTTTGTGATTAGTACGGACATCAAAGGTTACAGGGAGAAGCCAGGAAAATAAAGGTGAGAGAGAAAATAAAGAGACAGATTAAAAACATATCTCTCTAGCACAAGGGTTTACAACCTTCCTTATGCCATAGACCCCTACCATTAACCACGGGGTCTGTGGACCCCAGGTTAGAAACCCCTGCTCTAATGTCCTTTACCCAAAATGTGAAATCTTTGTTCCTTGGGAACCCTTCTCTGTCTCACTGTCTGTAAGGGATTTGTGTGTTCTACCTGTGACCATTGGGTTCTCCTACAAGTGCTCCAGTCACCTCCCACAGTCCAAAGTCATACTGGCTAGCCTTCCTAAGTTGTGGGCATGCCATATTGGCCAGAAGCATGGTGCTACTTGTGGGCTGTGTTGGTTGTTGATGCAAACAGCACATTTCACTATCAGTTTCTGCCTTGATTCTGTCGGAGGATAGTACCGAAGTTCTGGCTCTGTGGTTTGTGGAACAGACTGTAGTTTGATTGGACTCTTTTGATTCTGTGTTTTTATATTCTGCCTTTTCGCTCATTCACGTATGGGGAGAGGGTTGATGTTCTCGTTGCCATTTGCGCAATTTGTTTGTTTGCATGTGGGATGGGTTGCTGGGTGGCGTAGCTCAGTAGGCCAGAAGGCCCTACTCCACACTGTATCTCTAAATGAAACAAAATAAAATAAACAAGATGGAGAGTCCAGGTTATTACAGAAAAGACATTAACAAAGACAGAAGGTTGACTGACTGGCAGAAGGCAAAGAGAGTGCCTTTTCTGGTTGGTTGCTGGTGACTAGTGGTATGCCACAGGGGTTGGTGTTGGGGCCGCTGCTGTTCATGTGATACAGTATGTCAATGATGGCTTTGTGACACACATGCACACACACACACATGCACACACACACACACACACATATACCTGCGTGTATAAACATGCACACACCACGTGAATGGTCACACCCCTTACAGATGCCATATAGATTGCTGTAAAAAGGCAAGCAAACTGTTTACAATCAATTGAGAGTCACTTCATTTCTTTTGCTAATAAGGCACATTTGTCCTATATTGTTCTTAGTGACTGACAACCCTATCAGATAGCTGTGTCAGCTTTTTTTTATCTTTCTGTCTTTACTTGCAAATCCTCATGGATTTATTGCAGATGTTCCAAGCCCAGTTAAAATAAGCTTACAAGCCGAGGTTCTCGTCAATCCTGGGCTAGAATACTGAGTGACCCCAGTGGGAAATTAACCGGACAAAGGGGGCAGTGGGGTGGGAAATGAAAGGAAGGCTTCAGTCTTTCATGAGCCAAGGAGATGCGGGCCAACGTTCAGCAACGATGTTGGTGAACACTCACACTCACACCAAAATGATATTTATTTTCCCTTGTTTGCGATATATATTGTCCACTTGGAAGTGAAAGTAAAAAGAAATTTAAGATGGAGCTGATAAGTGGTGACTCTGCATGCAGCTCTGATGAGAATCATTAAATTTTCCCATTTAGGACTACGACAACTGAAATCCAGTCTCAGCCATGGGTACCTCACTATTTTGTTTTGGCTTTGTTTCATTTATTTTATATATATATTGACTGCAATTTACAGTCTTTAATTGTTATGCATTGCACTGTACTGCTGCCGCAAAACAACAAATTTCACAGCCATATGCCAGTGATATTAAACCCACGATTCTGAATGTAGGAGATATGACCGGCAGGCTTGTGCTTTCTGTGATGCATTGGTAAAAGCTGATCAAGCTGGAATGTTGGCTGGTACAGTTGTATTATTGCTGTATTCAGTGCAGCTCAGCCATTCCGTGATCTGACACGGAGTGAATTAAATTAGGTGGAAACTGGTGCCAGAGATAGCGCGAATTTCAGGCGGGAGCTGGGATGGGTAACTTGGCCTCCACGGTTCTCTGAGGCAACAAATTCCACAGAATCACCATCCCCTAGATGAAGAAATTCCTCCTCATCTCTCTTCTAAAGGGGGGTCCTTTAATTCTGAGCCTGTGCCTTTGGATCCTAGACTCCCCTGTTGATGAAGATATCCTCTTCATGTCCACTCTACCCAGACTTTTCAATATTTGTGTGAGGGGGAAAGGGTAAAGATTTAAAAGGGACCAGAGGAGCGGCTTGATCACACAGAGTGTGGTGGGGCTATGGAACGAGATGCCAGAGGAGGTGGTAGAAGAGGGTATAATTGCAATGTCTAAAAGTCATTTGGACAGGAATGTGCATACACGCAAGCAAGCTTAGGCACCATGGTTGAGATGGGCCAAAGGGCCTGTTTCTGTCCTGATAACTGTAGTAAGTGAGAAGAAGTGGTGATGGATCACAGTATTCCTCTGGACCCTCAAAGGGGACATTTATGCAGTTTTGTAAATAATGTAATCTGGTTACCATCTGCCTAGCCCCAATCCTAAGGAAACAATTGCCATGACAACCTCAAATGAATTCCAACATTTGGGTTAAACACAGGTTGTATGGAGTGTGCTTGACTCCACACCAGAATCATCCTAGAGTGTGATTGGCCAGGGCAGCACAGGAGAGGTGTTGTGGGGTCAGTCTGTAATCAAATTGGACTTCCATTTGTACCAAGTCATTTTGAAGGTTGTTTGCACAATGAATTATATTGCACAAAGGCTTTTGGCTGCAAAATGCCATCCCTCTCTGTCTGGGAATAGTTTATCAGAGAGAATGTTGGAATATCACAGGCACATTTTGTATTTGCAGCAAAGTTTCCTCACTTGTCGGAGCGTGGTGGAAAATCTTTGCTATTACTTAATTGAATCGCACTCTTCTATTCAGAGAGAGGAAAAACATGTGCAGATAAAATCTGTGGCATTGGAGACTGTGCATGTTAATCACCTTGACACGTCAGGTATAGAAAACAGTGCTGAGAGGAAGCCTCCACCTCTTCACGTTATAATTAGACCGGCTGACTTGAATGCTTTGAAGTGTTGGGGTCCGAGCCAAGGGATTACTGAAAGTTATTAAATTGGATGTAGAATCAGTGCAAAATAAAAACAGGTGCACTAACAATGGGGGGAGAAATGGAACATTAAAGGCTGAAGTCTTCCAGTTACAAGGGGACATTGTGAAATTCATTACATTGGAAAGGCGCAAATAATATGAGCAACCGTGTACCATAAGTCGCAAGCACGCAGCTTTTAATCAGTCGCTCTTTCGCCTTCTAATCATCGCGCAGCACAAATATTCATTTGAATCTTCTCAATTGTCTCAGGATTTCCTTCACTATTTTGTTCCTTTTATGATATGGCTTTCAATGTGTGAAATAGTGTCTTTATGCACATAGAGCATTACAGAACAGTAGGTGCCCTTCGGCCCACATTGTTGGGCCGACCTTGTGTTGACCCTCTCTGAGACTTTGATCTTCCCTATGTCTACACACTCTGTTAACCCTTCATGCCTCTGAAGTTAGTCTTCCTAAGTTCCATTGCTGGTCTATTGACAACCATTCTTTCAACTGTCTTGGGCTGGTGCTTCCGCCCTGGGGTCCATGGACCCATCAGTAAATGGCAGGGGTCCATGGCATTAAAATGGTTGGTAACCCCTGGTCTTGGGCAGCAGACTCCGTGAGTCTCTTCATAAATCTGTAACAAAAATCCAACTACCTCGTTAATGTCCTTCAGAGGAAGAAATATACTGTCCTTTGGAGTGGTGGATCTTGGTGTTTCAATCCAAAGTTCTTTGAAAAGTCAAGAACAAGGCACAAAATGTGTTGCTTCATGATCTTTTTATTAAAAGTTGATAGAACAAAAGAGAAATTGAAACAGAAAGTGATGGGGGAGGGGGGTCAATTCAAATCTGTAGATAAGAGACAACCAGTTAGAAAGTACTCATTCGAATACTGCAGTACCAAGTTAACCAGTGAAAAAGCACTTAGTAATTTACTGCAGAACAAAGAATTTCCAGAGCTTTCCAGGATTATATTTTGTATAGTCACTAGAGGCATATTAAATGGTATGTGCGTAGTACTTGAGGTCTTCCACTGAAATGTTATATAGGGGACTTTAACCATGAAAATATTGTTGGTGCCAGATGGGGCGGTTTAAGTACCTCAGAAACTGCTGATCTGGGATTTTAATGCACAACAGTCTCTAGAATTTATAGAGAAAGGTGCAAAAAACAAAGAAAAAAATCTAACGAGCATCAGTTCTGTGGGCAAAAATGCCTTGTGAATGAGAGAGTTTAGAGGGGAATGGCCAGACTAGTTCAAACTGACAAGAAGGTGACAATAACTCAAATAACCACGTTACAACAGTGGTATGCAGAAGAGAATCTCTGAAAGCATAACCCATTGAATCTTGAAGTGGATGGGCTACTGCAGCAGAAGACCACAAATACACACTCAGTGGCCACTTTATGAGGTACAGGAGTCACGTTTAAAGTGGCCACTGAGTGTAAATGCAAGTTTTCTGATGAGACGCTGGTATGGTTTTCCTTAGAAGATTCAGTGAAGATTTAATGAAAACATTCGAGATTACGGAACATTTTGATCAAGTAAGGAGATATCTCTCCCGCTGGTTAAGAGTAGCCAGATTTTAAATAATTAACAAAAGAACTAAAAGGGGAAGGTAATTACTTTTAATGCAGAACTTGTTGAGAGACAGAATGTGCTTTCTGAAGAGGCAGTGGTTCTAGGTTCAACTAGAGCTATTTAAAAAAGACAAGTACTAAATATCTAAATCTAAATAAATTGGTAGCACAATCACATAGTGGTTAGCACATTGCTTTACAGTACCAGTTACGATCGCTGATCAGGGTTCAATTCTGTAAGGAATTTGTATGTTCTCCCTGTCACTAAGTGGGGTTTTTCCAGATGCCCCCACTTTCCAAAAACTTACAGTTAGGGTCAGGATAAGTGAGTCGTGGCCACACTATGACGGTGCCAGGAGCATGTCGGCACTTGTGGGCTGCCAACGCAATCCTTGCAGGTTTGCTTTGATACATACAATGCATTCTCCTGTATCGTAAACACAAAATAATTTGCGGATGCTGTGATCAAAGCAACACCTTCAGTATGCTGGATGAACTCAGCAGGTGGGGCAGCATCAGTTAGAAATGATGAGTCAACGTTTCGGGCCGGAACCCTTCCTCAGGACTGAGGAAGGGTTCCGGCCCGAAACGTGGACTCATCGTTTCTAAGTGATGCTGCCCGACCTGCTGAGTTCATCCAGCGTACTGAAAGTGTTGGATTCTCCTGTATGTCTTGATGTACACATGTGATAAGTAAAACTAATGTTTATCTTGAAATAATTAGTCCCACCACACTCCTGCCTCTGTCCCAAAAAACTTTGCAGGTGAGATTAATTATTATCCTTTCAAAGGCTAGCGCAAGCTGTACTCACCCTTAGCAAAGATATAAATAAGGTTAAAAGAGTACAGAGAAAAATTACAAGGATATTGTCGGCTCTGGAAGACCTGTGTTATAGGAGAGATTGAATAGTTTGGGACTTTATTCTATGGAACATAGAAGTTTGAGGGGAGATTTGATAGAGGTATACAAAATTATGAGGGGTATAGATAGAGTGAATGCAAGCAGGATTTTCCATTACAACCAGAGGTCATGGGTTAAGGGTGAAAGGTCAAAAGTTTAAGGGGAACATGAGGAGAAACTCCTTTATGAGAGTGTGGAACGAGCTCTCAGTGTAAGTGGTGCACGCAAGTTTGATTTTAACGTTTAAGGGTAGTTTGGGTATGTACATTGATAGTAGCGATATGGAGGGCTACAGTCCAGGTGCAGGTCGATGGCAGTAGGCACTTTAAATGGTTCCACATGGACAACATAGGCCAAAGGTCCTGCTTCTGTGGTGTACTTTTCTCTGACTCTCAGACTTTATGACAAGCATAGAATCCGAATGGCCTTCAGTTTCTATACAATGTCTTATTGGTACTGGTGTGGTTAAATATCTGTGCCTCATTGAAAAAAAACAGATGGTGATAAATTTTGATTATCTTTGAAGATGAGTAATCCAGCAATTACTTCTCATTTTGCAGCAACTATTCCTGTGCAGTTTGGAAGCAGGGTCAAACACCATCAGCGTCGAGCAGCTCCTGGTGGAGCTGAAGGCCGGCAGAATCAGCAACGTGCATGAAGAGAAAGTCCGACAGGAGCTCCAACACACCAGGGAGCTGGATCTCTTGGATTTCCTCACCTACCTCCCACTTTTTGTCCTGATCCATAACTCGGTTGTCTCGAATCCTCTGGACAACACTCCAACACTCTGAATCTAGAGTCTGAGGTTTGGGCTACAAAGGAAGACACTGATCACAACTGATCAGGGAAGGAATTACTGTGGTATTTAGACAGGATATCTTGGTGGGCTGGGTGGCAGGGTAGAGATATGTCTCTATCAAAGTAGGTGTAAGGCTCTCCTTCCCTCTGCTAGCCTGTAGGTCACCCTTGAGCAAGATGTAGGCTCTGATTAGCACCGCCTCCCAGCACTGATCAGAGTCACCTGAAGCCATGGGAGAAGGTGGTGCATGAAACATAGAAAATCTACACCACATGACAGGCCCTTTGGCCCACAATGTTGTGCCAACCATGGTTGTATGAGCAGCTGGTGTGTCTCAGAAGTTCTGGTTATCCAACCACTGATGCCAGGCAGACAATCTTGGAGGAGTATTGATCAGAATTAGTCTTAATATACCGGCACATGTTGTAAAATTTGTTAACTTTATAGCAGCAGTAAAATAAAATACATGATAAATACCTATTGAGAAAAAAACTGAGTTACATTATCTATATGTTTATTAAATAGTTAGGTTAAAATAGTGTGAAAAAAGTAGTGAAGAAGTGTTCATGGGTTCAACATCCATTTAGAAATCAGACGGCAGAGGGGGGAAAGCTGTTGCTGAATCGCTGAGTGTGTGCCTTCAGGCTTCTGTACCTCCTACCCAACAGTAACAATGATAGATAGATATATGGACAGGAAAGGAATGGAGGGTTATGGGCTGAGTACAGGTCGGTGGGACTAGGTGAGAGTAAGAGTACAGCACGGACTAGAAGGGCCGAGATGGCCTGTTTCCATGCTGTAATTGTTATATGGTTATATGTGAAAAGGGCATGTCCTGGGTGGTGGGGATCCCGAATGATGGATGCCGCCTTCTTAAGGCACCACTCCTTGAAGATGTCTTGGATACTACGGAGCATAGTTCTTATGATGCAGCTGACGAATTTTACCATTTTCTGCAATTTACTTAGATCTTGGGCAGTAGCGTCCCCCCCCCCCGCCCCATCCCACCCATACCAGACTGCGATGCAGCCAGTCAGAATGCTCTCCATGGTACATTTGGAGAAGATTTCAAGCGTTTCAGTTGACAAACCAAATCTTCTCCAACACCTAATGAAACTTAGCCACTGTCTTGCCTTCCTTGTAGCTGCAGCAGTATGCTGTGACCAGGTTAGGTCTTCAGGTTGGGATAATGACGAGGGTCACCCATCTTGTAAAGACACTGCTCAGGAGAAGTGCTCAGACACTGCTCTGTAGAAAAGTTCGCCAAGAATTTGCCAAAGGCCATGATCACCTACATCATACAACATGGCACATAATAATGATGATGATGCTGATGATGGTCTTGGTGGGGGTGGAATCAGCCAATGAGGCTGTAAGGGTACAACTAACAGAGATCAATTTGATGGCTGATAAGTTTATTAATCTGATAGAGTTAAGTTTGATTCATCCTTGGTATGTGCTAAAATATGCAACACAAAATGGAAGTTTGTAAGACAAAATGGTGTTAGTTTGGGATGTGGGGAAGTTTTGTGAAAGTACGACGGGACCAGTCCACAGTCATGTTTTGAAACTTAGAGTCAGTGGTAGCCTGCAGACTTGAGAATACTTCATGGTGAAAGACATGTTTGTCTGGGAAGAGGAAGATGATTTTGCAGGTGCAGATACTGCCTTCTACTGTCCATGGGATAGTATGGGGGCAAATCATTTTGAAGTGTATAAAATTTCTTGGTGAAGATTGGAATCTTACCTCAGTCTGAATCACTAGGGTAGAGAAAGAAGGCTGTGTGAATGGTTGGACATCTGTGATTCTCTCCATCATTGTACAGATTAATAAATATTATTTTGTTTCCTTATCTACTTTCTAAGTATTCTTCCTTCATTTTGTTCCTTTTATTCTTTATATAATTCTAATAAAGTGCTTTCTTTTATAACCTTTAATACATGTACAATGCCTCCATTGTTTGCAAATACCTCTTGCTGCTGAAACAGAAAAGAACAAGGAACAAATTTTAAAATCTTTTCATTGCAATGAGGTTATACTACAGCCTTCCCAATGATCAGCGGGAATTGGAAGAAAAGGTATGTGGGTAAATTGCAGAGGGGTGTTCAAATAGGATAGTAGTAGAGGTGGTATTTTCACTTTCCCAATACCGATTGGAATTTCCTTCGTGTAACAAGCTTAGATGGGGTGGAGTTTGTAAATTGTATCTGAGGGTTTTTATCAGACTGTGTGTAGAGTTCTACCAGGGAACGGGCAGTACAAGCTCATTTTCAGAAATGAAGATGGAAGAGAGACAGAAATGTCTGTTCAACAAACCTTTGGAAACAGTGACCATAATTGGAAGAGCCAATTTCAATAGTATAAGACAGGGTCTGGCAAAGATAGATCACTTAGCATAGATGTGATGGGCTGAAGGGTCTGTTTATGGGCTATATAACTCCAACTCAATGGGAGTAGCTGCTAGAGAGGAAAACAGAACTAGATAAGTGGGAGGTGTTTAAAGGCAAGATAGCGAGTGATATCAAGAGGCAAATACAAATGATGCATTTCACTGCAGACACAAGGAAATCTGCAGATGCTGGAAATTCAAGCAACACACATAAAAAATGCTGGTGAACACAGCAGGCCAGGCAACATCTATTGGAAGAGGTACAGTCAACGTTTACAATCTCTTCCTTCAGTTAGCCCTGACGAAGGGTCCCAGCCTGAAACGTCAACTGTATCTCTTCCTATAGATGCTGCCTAGCCTGCTGCGTTCCAGATGCATTTCACTGTATGTTTTATTGTACATGTGATAAATAAATGAATCTGAATCTATTCTGAGTCAGCATGTCTCTGTAAGTGGAATAAGCAAAGATGGAAGATTGGGGAACCTAAAGAAAGGATATTGATGATTTGATCTTGGCAAGCAAGATTAAGGTGAAACCCAAAATCCTTTATAGATTACACTTACTGGCCACTTTATTATGTACAGGAGTGGAACCTGGTGTGGTCTTCTGCTGTGCCCATCCATTTCAAGGTTTGATGTGTTGTGCATTTATAAATGCTCTTCTGCACACTGCTGCTGTGATGCATTGTTATTTGAGATACTGGCATCTTGCTGTCAGCTTCAAACCAGTATGGCCATTCTCCTCTGAACTCTCTCATCAATAAGGCATTTTCTGCCACAGAACTGCTGCTCAGTGGATTCTTGTTGTTTTTCATGCCATTCTCTATAAACTTTAGAGACTATTGTGCTTGACAATCCCAGGAGAGAAGCCAGGAGTGAGTGTTGCCTTCCAGGTGCTGGGGCCCAGGTTGTCTCAGAGCAGCTGCAGAAGATTCCCCAGAGGGAGGGTAAGCAGCCAGAGGTTGTTGTGCACCTTGACACCAATGGTGTAGGTAGAAAGGGGGAGGAGGTCCTACAGGGAATCAGGGAAAAAAGCTGAAAAACAGGACCTCCAAGGTAGTCATCTCTGGATTACTTCCTGTGCCACATGCTGGTCAGGGCAGCATCAAGATGATTTAGCAGATGAATGAGTGGCTGAGGAAGTGGTGCACGGACAGTGTTTCAGATCTCTGGATCATTGGGATCTCTTCTGGGGAAGATATAACCAGTGCAAAAAGGATGAGTTACACCTGAACCCGAGGACAACCTATATCTTTGCGGGCAGGTTTGCTAGAGCAGTTGGTGAGGGTTTAAACTAAGTTGGGAGGGGGTGGGAACTGGAGTGATAGGGCTGAAGATGTGGCGGTTGATACACAAGTTGCTGCAGTGTGTAGTGAGACCGTGAGGAACGACAGGAAGATGACATAATTGCAGTCAGTGGGATGAGGTGAACTGTAATGTGGGGACAAAATCGAAAAGGGTGATGAATACAGGACTGAAGGTGTCATATCTGAATGCATGCAGTATATGGAATAAGGTAGATAATCTTGTAGCAGTTAGAGAGTGGCAGGTATGATGTTATGGGCATCACTGAGACGAGGCTGAATTTAAATCTAATCCTTAAAAAGAGTTGACATAGGATTAGAAGATGTAGAATCCTTGTTGGCAGAGTTAAGAGATTGTAGGGTAAAAAGACCCTGATTGGATTTATATGCAGGCCCCCAAACAATAACCAGGATGTGGGATATATAAACTTCAACAGGAAAGAGAAAAGACATGTAAAAAAGGCAATGTTATGAAAGTCATGGGGGACTTCAATATGCAGGTAGACGTTGGGAAAATCAGGATGACGTTGGATCCCAAGAGATGGAATTTGCTGAATGCCTATAAGATGGCTTTTTAGATTTGAGAGGGAGAAGATAAAGTCATATGTATCAGTATTACAGTGGAGTAAAGGGAATTACAGAGGCATGAGAGAGGTACTGGCCAGTTGATTGGAAGGGAACACTAGCACAATGTCAGAACACCAATGGCTAGAGTTCCTGGGGGAAATTCGGAAGGTGGAGTAGAGATACATCCCAAAGGTGAAGAAATATTCCAAAGGGAGGATGAGGTAATTGTGGGTGACAAGGGAAATCAAAGACACCATAAAAGCAAAAGAGAGGGCATATAATATACCCAAAAAATATTGAAAAGTTAAGTATTGGGAATCTTTTAAAAACCAGCAGAATTCATCAAAAAAACCATAAGGTGAAAAAAAATAAAATATGAATGTAAGTTAGCCAAAGATATAAAAAAAGGATACTAAAACTTTTTACAGATATTAAAAGAGTAAAATAGAGGCAAGAGTGGATAAATGATGCTGGAAAGGTAGTCATGTTCATTTGTTATGTGCCATGTCTTATGACATGGATGATCATGGTCTTTCCATGACCATGATTGTTCTAGGCATTTTTTCTACAGAAGTGGTTTGGCATTGCCTTCTTCTGGGCAGTGTCTTTACAAGACAGGTGATCCCAGCCATTATCAATACTCTTTAGAGATTGCCTGCCTGGCATCAGTGGTCACATAACCAGGACCCCTGATATGTACCAACTGCTCATACGACCATCCACCACCTGAGATAGTAATGGGGGACAATGAAATGGTGGACGAACTTAATAAATGTCTTGTATCAGTCTTTACTGTGGAAGACAGTAGCAGCATGCCAGAAATTCAAGAGTGTCAGGGAACAAAACTGAGTGTTGTTGCTTTTACTTAGGAGAAAGTGCTTGAAAAGCTGAAGGGTCTGAAAATAGATGTCACCCAGCCCAGATGGGCCACACATGGGAATCTGCGAAATTCGTTGCCACAGATGGCTGTGGACGCCGAGTCTTTGTATATATTTAAAGCAGAGGTAGATAGGTTCCTGGTTAATCAGGACATCAGAGGTTATATGGAGAAGGCAGGAGAATGGGATTGAGAGGGATAACCAGTTGGCCATAATGGAATGGCAGAGCGCACTGGATGAGACAACTGGCCTCATTCTGTCCTTGTGTCTTATGGTCATATGGAGATCAGCAGTTTCAGAGATACACAAACCACTCCATCTGACACCAACAATCATTCTACGGTCACATTTCTTCCCTGTGCAGAGGAGATTTACAAGGATGTTGCCTGGATTGGGGGGCATGCCTTATGAGAATAGGTTGAGTGAACTCGGCCTTTTCTCCTTGGAGCGACGGAGGATGAGAGGTGACCTGATAGAGGTGCATAAGATGATGAGAGGAATTGATTGTGTGGATAATCAGAGGCTTTTTCCCTAGGGCTGAAATGGCTAACACGAGAGGGCAGTTCTAAGGAGCTTGGAAGTAGGTACAGAGGAGATGTCCGGGTAAGTTTTTTACAGAGAGTGGTGAGTGTGTGGAATGGGCTACCGGCAATGGTGGTGGAGGCGGATACAATAAGGTGTTTTAAGAGACTCCTGGATAGGTACATGGAGCTTAGAAAAATGTTACCTCTAATTTTTAGTAGTCAGTGTGTGCAAATATCTTATGTTGTGCAAATGTTTTTCCTGTGACAAAAGTATATGCGCACTGAATGCACACATAGCACAGTTTATGTAGGTTTACAAAATATTTGACATAAAACTGCACACAATAACAACAGAATAACATACATATTTAAGTCACTAATTAACAGAAACATTTAGCTAAAAGATTATTTTCAATAAGTATAATTATTAATTGCTGCATTATTTTAGGTAACTAACCTTTTGTGTGCACATTAATTTCCTTTGTGCGCTGGTTGAAAAACGTGTGTGTGCGTGCACACGTGCGCACAGATTAGAGGGAACATAGGCTATGGGTAACCCTAGGTAATTTCTAAAGTAAGGACATCTTTGGCTCAGCTTTGTGGGCTGAAGAGCCTGTGTTGTGCTGTAGGTTTTCTATGTTTCTATGTAAAACTGAACTTCTTAACCATGTCTGCATATTTTTATTCATTGAGTTGCTGCCACATGATTGATTGATTAGATATTTGCATTCATGAGCAGGTGGACAGCTTTACCTAATAAGGCGGCCACTGAGTGTATATTAGAAGCAAGAGATTGGGTCGGGATGAGTAGACCCTCTAGCGGCCAATGGGGAGTTGATATATGGAGCCGGGGGTGCGTGCGAATATTGTCTTAAATGAATACATCTCATTGATATCCACCAGGGCAAAGGAAGGGGAGGATGGCGAGTTAGCAGAGGGGCACACTAGTTTTCTGGAATATGCTTGGATCATGAAGGAGATGTGTTAAGGACATAGGCACACATTAAGGTGGACACATCCGCTGGGCTTGACTTGATTGATCGGGATACTATAGGAAGGAATGGGAAAGGGCGAAATGTAAAGGGGTATGTTTTCCCACAGAGGGTCAAAGTAAATTTCATATCAAAGTATTATACCAGTGGTCACCATACACAGTACTATGCACATATAAGACTATGCAGTCTTAGGCACATGTAAAAAAATGCCTGTAAATGAAGATGCTTTCAAAAATAATGAAATGAAAACTTCCCAGAAGCTGAAAATTTTCTATCAGAGAATTTACTATATAGAGCTGTAAACAGTAAAAAAAGAGCTGTACACACAAAATGCTGGAGGAACTCAACGGGTCAGGCAACATTTATGGAAGTGAATAAGCAGTGGACATTTCGGGCTGAGACCCTTCTTCGGAGCTGAGAAGGAAGAGTAGTAAGGTGGTGGGGAGGAGTGGTGTAGGGGAAGGAGAATAGCTAAAAGTGATAGGCTGAGCCAGGTGGGTAGAAAAGATAAAGGACTGGAGAGGAAGGAATCTGATAAAAAAGATTGGACCGTAAGAGAAAGAAAAGGAGGAAGGGACCCAGAGGGCCTGTTACTGAGCTGTCTCTCTAAATAATAAAATAAAAATAAATAATTTCCTCCTTTTATTACCTCATTTGATGGCCCACCAACTATCTCTGTGTACCATATCCTTAGCAAATTTCTCCACTTCAATAATTAAACTGGGTCTTAAATTAAATAATGTCTCAGTTTATCATATAGCATGAATTATGATGATCAAAATACTCACATACACTCTTCAGAACAGTATTGCTGAAATACTTGATAGTGCTCAGTGGGCTGTACTGTCCATGGTTCTGAATCTTTACATTGGCATAGAACATGGAGAATCTATACTGCAGGTACTACAGTGCAGAAACATCCATTTCTCTAACATTCAGTAATATCAACCCCTCCTCCTTCTCTCTTTTCCCATTCCCATTCTCACCCCTTCTTCTCACCTTTGGTTCCCACCCCCCCTGCTTCCATGGCCCACTCTCTTTTCCTTTCAGATTCCTGCTTCTTCAGCCCATTACCCTCTCTAGCTTCTCACTTCATCTCCCCTTCTCCCTCACCTGATCTCACCTATCACCTGCCAGCTTGCACTCTTTCCCCTCCCTCACCTTCTTATTCTTGTTTCTACCCCCTTCATTTCCAGTCCTGACAAAATGTCTTCGTCTGAAACATCAACAGTTTATTCATTGCCATAGAGGCTGCCTGACCTGCTGAGATCCCCCAGCGTTTTGTGTGTATTGTTCCAAATTTCCAGCATCTACAGAATCTCTTATGTTTATACTGCAGTAAGTATGTTAGGTATCAGAATCAGGTTTATTGTCACCGGGATGTGACATGAAATTTGTTAACTTAGCAGCAGCGGTTCAATGCAGTACATAATCTAGCAGAAAGAGAAAATAATAATAATAATAAATAAAATAAAACATAATAAATAAACAAGTAAATCAATTATGTATATTGAACAGATTATTTTAAAATGTGCAAAAACAGAAATACTGTATATTAAAAAAGTGAAGTAGTGTCCAAAACTTCAAAGTCCATTTTGGGATCGGATGGCAGAGGGGAAGAAGCTGTTCCTGAATCGCTGAGTGTGTGCCTTCAGGCTTCTGTATCTCCTACCTGATGGTAATAGTGAGAAAAGGGCATGCCCTGGGTGCTGGAGGTCTTTAATAATGGATGCTGCCTTTCTGAGACACCGCTTCCTAAAGATGTCCTGGGTACTTTGTAGGCTAGTGTCCAAGATGGAGCTGACTAGATTTACAACCCTCTGCAGCTTCTTTTGGTCCGGTGCAGTAGCCCCTCCATACCAGACAGTGGTGCAGCCTGTCAGAATGCTCTCCACAGCATAACTATAGAAGTTTTTGAGCGTATTTGTTGACATGCCAAATCGCTTCAAACTCCTAATAAAGTATAACTGCTGTCTTGCCTTCTTTATGACTACATGAATATGTTGGGACCAGGTTAGATCCTCAGAGATCTTGACACCCAGGAACTTGAAGCTGCTCACTCTCTCCACTTCTGATCCCTCTATGAGGATTGGGACGTGTTCCTTTGACTTACTTTTCCTGAAGTCCACAATCAGCTCTTTTGTCTTACTGATGTTGAGTGCCAGGTTGTTGCTGTGGCACCATTCCACTAATTGGCATATCTCACTCCTGTATGCCCTCTCGTCACCACCTGCGATTCTACCAACAATGGTCATATTGTCAGCAAATTTGTAGATGGTATTTGAGCTATGCCTAGCCACACAGTCATGTATATACAGAGAGTAGAGCAGTGGGCTAATCACACACCCCTGAGGTGCACCAGTGTTGATTGTCAGCGAAGAGGATATGTTATCACCAATCCACACAGACTGTGGTCTTCTGGTTAGGAAGTTGAAGATCCAGTTACAGAGGGAGATACAAAGGCCCAGGTTCTGCAACTTCTCAATTAGGATTATGGGAATGATGGTATTAAATGCTGAGCTATAGTCGACGAACAGCATCCTGACATAGGTATTTGTGTTGTCCTGGTGGTCTAAAGCCATGTGGAGAGCCATTGGGATTGCATCTGCCATTGACCTATTGTGACAACAGGCAAAATGCAATGGGTCCAGGTCCTTGCTGAAGCAGGAGTTCAGCCTAGTCATAACCAACCTCTCAAAGCATTTCGTCACTGTTGATGTGAGTGCTACCGGGCGATTCTCGTTAAGGCAGCCCACATTATTCTTCTTCAGCACTGGTATAATTGTTGCCTTTTTAAAGCAAGTGGGAACTTCTGCCCGTAGCAGTGAGAAGTTGAAAATGTCCTTGAATACTCCCACTAGTTGGTTGGCACAGATTTTCAGAGCCATACCAGGTACTCCAGTAGTATGTAACCAGTAGTTCAGTTTGTTAAACTCATCTGCAAACAGTAATGGACAAATATGTATCTCTTGTGGGTTAGCGGTGAGCAGTTTATCAGGTGTTCAGTGTTGTTCCCCCGGAGCCTTAGTTAGTACCCTATTGTTGTTTCTTTTTTACTTCTTCTTCTCCTTCCAGGGATGATTCTTTGGAACTTCTGTAGATCTAGGTTCTTACAGGATGAAGTTGCTAGCCACATGCCCAACCTGCCTCCTTTCACAGTTGGGCTCAGGGCCACCCGTGGTGGAATTCTTCTTTATTCTGCTACATATTAATCACTGACCAGGTCAGTGAGTCCTCCACAAGATCAGGAGGATCAGATGACCCTTCAAACAGGAGGCACATGTGCCAATGGACCTCTAGCCATGCTGTAGAACTCTATGAGCTTCTCTTTGGGGACTGGACTTGGTTAAAAGAAACAACAACTTGGAACAGTGATTAAAATGAAAGGTTTCAAGAAGGCAATCTGGTAACATGGGCCATCAAGCTACAGGTAAAAATTTAATGGAGACAAATCTGAGAATGTAAAATGAATGGGGTAGAAAAATGACACAAAAATGAAGTTTTATGTTCTAAAATCTTCAAAGGTTTCCACGTTTTTGCAAAGCACATAAATTTACTAATTTTACAAGGACGTTGCCAGGACTTGAGGACCTGTGTCAAAGAAAAAGGGTTGTGGTATTCAAAATTATGAGGGGTATAGATAGTGTAAATACAGGCAAGGTTTTTTCCACTGCATTTGGGTGAGACTAGAACTGCAGGTCATAGATTGAGGGTGAAAGGAGAAATATTTAAGGGAAACTTGAGGGGGAACTTCTTCACTGAGAGGGTTGTGAGAATGTGGAACAAGCTGCCAGCAGAAGTGGTGGATGTGGGTTTGATTTCAATATTAAAGAGAAGTTTGGATAAATAAGTACATGGATGGGTGGGATATGGAGGGCTGTGGTGCAGGTGCAGGTCAATGGGACTAGGCAGAGTAATGGGTCAGCATGTACTAGATGCGCTGAAGGACCTGTTTCTGCGCTGTAGTGCTCTATGACTCCATGACTCTTTAATTCCAATAGCTGGTGATGCAAGGACACAGAATACAAAAGCCAGGAAATTCCACTACACACTTATAAAGCGTAATTCAACCCCACCTAAGTATTGTGTTCAGTCTGAGATGCTTCAGCAAGGATGTAAACATCCTTGCTTTGTTGGCCAGGATGGGGGGTGGGGGTTGCGGCAGAATGATAGCAGTCATTTGGAAAGATAGAGGAAGGCTTATTCCGTGAGGGGAGAAGGTCAAGAGGGGATTTAACGGTGATAATTAAGAATCACAGTTTTTCATAAGAGTGAAGTGGTAAAGATCAAGTCAAAGTCAAAGTAAATTTATTATCAAAGTACATATATGTCATCATTGCTACCTTGAGATTCATTTTCTTGTGAGCATTCAGAGGAAAATAAAAAAAATACAACAGAATTTATGAAAAATGCTACATAACTAAGGGACTGTTTGGGCTTAAAACTTATTTAATCATTCAGGGACAAATTATAAATCAAAACAAGTATCCAAAATAGGTTGGAGACCAAAGGTGAATGAGCAGCCCCAGAATGGACATGAGAAGCCCCTCCAAGGACACCCCATATAACATACAGTATGTCAGCAATAATAAACTTGATTTTGATCATAAATCTGATCCTGCTTCATTTCTGGGAACAAGGGAACCTTTCCTTACCTTTAAGATTTGTGAAGTTCGTTTCTCTTCTTTGGGTTCATTCTGAAGAGAACTGGGCTATGCACATTGATACCAGCAGGGAGTATCTGAACAAGCTACACCACTGCGGGGTATGGAAACTGCACTGCGGCGGACGGGAAGGCTCCTCAATGGGTCGTCAGAGCTGCTCAACCCATCATCAGCACCAGCCTACCCAGCATCAAGGACATCTATTCAGAAAGGTGACGGAGAAGGGCCAGTAACATCATGAAGGAACCCAGCCACCCTGCTCATGGACTGTTATCCCCCTCCATTCAGGGAGGAGGCTATGTAGCATCTATTTGAGGACCACCAGACTCAAAAACAGCTCTTTTCAATCAGTAACACCTTCACCCACTAACCCACCCACCCCAATGCCCCCCAGTCACCAATATTTTATCATTTCCTGTCAGTCATCTTATGCCTAGCGTCACTTTATGGACATAAAATCAATCTATGTTTTCAGCTATCTTACGTATTCATATCCATTGTGCTTTTTATCTTATTGTGTTATTTCTTGTGCTGCATTGGATGGGGGTAACAATTATTTCATTCTCCCTTACACTTGTATACTGGAAATGACATCAAACAATCTTGAAAAGGGAGACTGTGTATTGGCGGTGGAAGGAACAATAATATTCTGGGCCAGGACCACACACAGTTAGTATGCTTCCAACGCAGTTGGAAATGTTCTCAAAGCAGCTGTGTTCACTTTGTCTGCACTGTTAGCTCTGTCGTAGCAGAGCATTGATATAAACTGCTCGCCTACATTCTGCTGGGATATTGTCAGCTGCCAGGGAGAAGGCATACTGCAGCTACACCCAAAGATATAGCATTGGAAGGGACCTTAGGTAAACTGCCAAAAGAGAGCCAGAAGTTGTCCTTCTCTTTCACCATCCCAAATACAGCTTTTTACATCCTTGATGAGCTTGAAGTTTTATTTTATACAGCATGGAATAGGCCTTCGAGCCACGCTGCCCAGCCAACCTGACAACCCCAATTTAACCCTCACCCAATCACGAGATAATTTACAGTCAATCTTCCCTCTAAGGTGCGTGCAAGTACATGCGCACACGTCTTTTGCTACTAGCACGCAAAGGAATTTAAACTGCACACAAAAGTTCGTCACCCTCTACCTCGTCGGCATGTTGAGTATATTTCACAATTGTACATAATCACATTTCCTTTTCCAGTTTCTGATGCAGACGGTGTTGAAAATGTGGAGTTTGCAATGCTTTGTCTGCAGATTTTAGGACTGGCTTATTTATACTGTTTTTACCAAAGAAGTTATTGTTTCACTATATCAAATTCCGAAAAACAAAGGGCATAAGATGCAAAAGAACTGCTCATTCTATAAAGTGGAGTGACTTAATGAAACAGTACAAATTGCTACCACAAAAGCTCATGAGGTCAGGAATGTACAGCTATGAAAAATATTTATGCACAGTCCAGAAACTGGCGGTACCGGCTTGTATTGTTGTGATGCAAAAGTTGCTGGATAATTTGCAAGTAGGAAGAAGTGGAGTGATACATGGACACTTGATTTTTTAAAGTGTCATTTAGCAAGCAAATCACATATGGCAAGAAAATCCGTCATTACCCACGACAGGCCTGCTACGTATGTTTTGTGAAAGTGCAGATGAACGAGAATGAAGATGATCAAACCCCGAGGAGATTTAAGTTCTTATTGACGGTGTTTTTCTAGCTGTTCAAATGAATACATCTCTATATTAAATTCAGTGCGCACATGTTGTTGTCACAGGACAAAAATTGCACAGCAAAAAATTTTTGCACACACTGGTCATTACAAGTTAGAGGGAACCTTGTTTAAAATGACCATTTAATCTATCCACCTACCCGGTACATCTTTGCACTGTGGGTGGAAAGCAGAGAATTGGGCAAAACACAGGATTCCATGGGTGAAACTTACAGAGGACGCCGGGTTTGAACACCGAACTCCAACACTCTAAGGTCACACTAGCTGCTGTGCTACTGTGGCACCCAATTGTGGAACAAAGAATGAGAACAGAAAATGGCTCTCACCAGAAAGTTGTTCTTTTCCTTCTTGGAGCATAGAAGACTGAGGGGTGATCGTAAAGTGGTGTGCAGTATCGTGGGGTGGATGGACAGGGGGAATGCACTCAGTCTTTTTCCCAAGTGTGGAAAATCAGGAACTAGAGGGCATAGGTTTAAGGTGGAAGTGGAGGAACTTGAGGGGCAACTTTTTGAGCATGTGTATCGATGTGGCGTGACCTTCCAGTGGGAGTGGTTAAGGCAGATACAAACAACAACATTTAAAAGACATGTGGACAGGTACATCTCTCTCTCTGGTTCCTTTCAGTCAGTTAGTGGGGTGGTACCCCACTCCTCAGAAAGGAACAGCGTGTGCGTGAGTGGATTTTAGGTGAGTAGGGGGTTGCACAGGTCCAGCCCCACCCTCTCGACATCCCCTCCCAGATCCAGCGGCATGGTGGGGTCCAAGACGGCTGGAGGAAGTTCTGATGCAGTGAATGGCCGGACCAAGCTTCGATGCAAGGGATGCCCTTTCCACGCTTCACGGCACGTGTTTGCTAGATGGCCGTTGACCCTACGAGAGGGTTCATCCGCCCTTTGATGGGTCTTGTTTTTCATCCTGCAGGGTGTCTAGCCACCCTCCTCACCAGGCAAGCCTGGCGGGGGAGCCGGTCATATGACAGGTAGTACTGGTACCAGTAGCACTCAGACGAGTGACCTGACCAGATAGGAAAGGTTTAGAGGGATGTGGGCCAAATACTGGCAAATGGGGCTAGCTGAAGCTGGCATCTAGGTTGGCGTGGACTATTTGGGCCAAATGTAGGCAAATGAGACTTGCTTGGATAGACATCTTGTTCAGCAAGGACAAGTTGCAGTAAAGGGGCCTGGCTCCATATTGAATGGCTGTATGACTCTACAACTAAGTAGGGAACATGCCTCCAACAAGGGTCCAAAGTGAAAGCTCCAGCTTAGCCTTGGGTCACATCCCACAAACTATGTTCAAACTTCTCCCAGACCTGGGGGGAATGCAGGAAGCTGAGTGGATAAGTAGATTGCAGCAGAGACCACACGTCTGGAGTATTAGCTTGCCTGTAACATATGTTGGAATACTGAGGATTAGATGTACTGGATGACCGAAAGGTCTTTTTCTTTTACAAATTCTTTTTGCATAGTGTGTGCCCACTGCCAGCCACACCATGCCTTTGTAGGGCACCTCGGCAGTGTAGCTGTTAATGCAATGCTATTACTCCTGAGGGTGTCGGGAGTTTGGAATTTAGTTCTGTCCAATCTCAGTAATTTTCAATCCCCGCGTACTTTTAGATGTTCAAGAATGAATGAAAGACTTTGATTCCTCACGATCATTTATTTCAAAGTTTAAACGAAGTATACAGAGCATGTGGAACTGAGTGGGGAGCTGACCGAGCACAAAGGACCAAAGACATAAGGAAAGTTTTTAAATGGTGCTCTTGAAAAATCTGTTCCTAAGGAGTCTGTATGTCCTTTCCGTGAGAGGGTGCTCTGGTTTCCTCCCACTGTCCAAAGACATAGATTAATTGGTCATTGTAAATTGTCCCATGATTAGGCTAGGGTTAATTAGGTGGGTTGCTGGGCGGTGCAAGTTGTAGGGCCGAAAGGCCTGTTCCATGCTGTATCTCCAAATAAAATAAAAATAAAAAGTCAAGTACACAGCTTGGAAAGTTACCCAATTCTGTAGTACCTTCCCCAAACCCAGGACGTCCTGAAGCATGTTAGAGTCAGAGTCAAAGTCTAGCTTATTGTCATCTGCACAAGTCCATGTATGCTCAGGTGCAATGAAACACTTACTTGCACCAGAATCTCAAATACAGAGCATCAGATAAGCAGCATTCCCAAAAAAACAGAAATTATGAGAAATTTTTAAAAGAGATAACACAATTAAAATAAATAAAATGAAAGTGCATTTTAATGCAAATTGATCATAGTGTTGCTGAACTGTAGTGACTATGGTTTTGCCAGTTGGTTCAAGAACTGTGTCATGGTGCGCACTCGTAGGGCTGGAAGAACGTCGGGCTCTCCCTGTCACAGCAGCTGAGACACCGGCTCAACCCGGGTGCGGAAGCAGGCAGCTTCAGTCACGGGAAGCACTGACAACGACTCGACCCCTGGAGCGGAGAGCGGCAGATTCCCCATGAAGAGGTGGAAACAAGAGGTTAGACATGGGAATACCAACAGAGCCTCGGAGGACTGAGCGACACCACGAGACAAATCATTCTATCCAACACAATGGCCCCGCTAAGGCACTACATATGAGTCCTCTTTAAATAACCATAGAATGCGGGAAACCCGTGCCAGTCACAATTAACTTGACAAGATTAAACCAAAAGCACAAGGGCTCAGTGGCACTAGTTAATATAACAGTTAGCAAATACAGGGGCTCAAGAAACATGGAAGGTCAACGTTCTACAGCAAGCCGCAGAGGCCTGCATGGATCATGACAAACTGAATGGTTGATGAGAAGCAATTGTTTCTGACCTAGTAGTGTGGGATGTAAGGCTTCCCTTTCTCCTGACTGTGAGAAGATGGCATGGCCTGGATGGTGGGGATTTTTGATGATGGATGCTGCCTTCTTGAGGTAGCGTCGACTGTAGATGCTACCGCTGGCAGAGGGGGATGCATTGGGCAGTGTCCGCTACTCTCTGCAGCATCTTACGGGCCTGTCATTCGAATTACTGTACCAAACCATGAAACAACCAGTCAAGGTATTTTCAACAGTACATCCAAACAAGATTCATCTGCAGAACACTGAAGAGTGGTCAGTGAGAAGCTGAACCTCCATAACCTTCTAAGAAGGTAGAGGTACTGGTACAATTTCAGGATGCAAAGTCTGATTTCCTGGGAAAAATAGGACAGAAACCCCTCTGCTTCACCCTAGGAGATAGAGGGGCATGGATGGCTCAATATGCACAGGTGGATTGTTATTCATTGGAGCATAATGAATGCTTCAATGATTAAAGGATTGGAGCATTTTGTGTGCAATGCTGTAGATTCCAGCATCTGTTGAATCTTGTGTCTCTTGTGGACTATGAAAGCAAAATTTAATAGCCTCTTGTGTCTCATGACTGATCGGGCTACTGACTCACCTCCACCTATGTTAGATTAGATTAGATTATTAGATTATGAGGACACGAACCTCTTTTATTGTCATTTAGTAATGCATGCATTAAGAAATGATACAATATTCCTCCGGTGTGATATCACAGAAACACAGGACAGACCAAAACTGAAAAACTAACAAAAACCACATAATTATAACATATAGTTACAACAGTGCAACAATACCATAACTTGATGAAGAACGGGCCATGGGCACAGTAAAAAAGTTCAAAGTCTCTTGAAAGTCCCACATCTCACGCAGACGGGAGAAGGAAGAAAACTCTCCCTGCCATGCCCGACCACAGTCTGACTCTGAGTCGTCTGAAAACTTCGAGATCCAACCAGCCCTCTGACACCGAGTACCGAGCACCATCTCTGCCGAACGCTTCGACCCCAGCTTCGGTCGCCAGCAGCAGGCAAAGCCGGGGGTTTTGGGGCCTTCCCGCCGGAGATTCTCGATCACACAGTAGCAGCGGCAGCGAACCAGGCATTTCAGAAGTTTCCCCAGATGTTCCTCTGTGCTCCTGACGTCTGTCTCCATCAAATCAGAATTGTGCACGGCATCCTACTTACAAATATGATATCATATCACTGGAGAGCTGCGTGCGCTGCATCGCGCCGCCATCTTCTCCTCCCGCCACCTATAATTCCCATATCCATAATTCCACTGCTCTGCAAGAATCAATCTGTTTCTTAAATACTGTACGTTTAATAAGGTATCCTCTACTGCTTCTGAGTGAGCTGCCAGTGGAGGTGGCAGATGCGGCTTCGATTGCGACAGTTAAGAGAAGTTTGGACAGGTACATGGATGGTAGGGGTATGGAGGGCTATGGTCCTGCTGCAGGTTGATGTGAGTGGGCAGTTTAAATGGTTTTGACATGGACTAGATGGGCCGAAGGGCCTGTTTCTGTGCTGTAGTGTTCTATGACTCTGACTCCTCCACCCTAAATCTATTCCCTGAATCTTATTTATTGATTTACTTAGTGATACAGTGGCCCTTCCAGCCACAGCACCCCAGCATACCCACAACCACGATTAACCCTAATCTAATCACGGGATGATTTACAATGACCAATTAAGCTACCTGGTACGTCTTTGGACTCTGGGAGGAACCTGGAGCCCTGGGGAAAGCCCATGCAATCCATGGGGAGGGTGTACAGATACTCCTTATGGAATGGTGCCCGAATTGAACTCTGAGCTGTAATAGCGTGGTGCTGACCGTTACAGAACTGTGGCACTAAGGGGCAATATCCCCAACTTCTAGTCTCACCTATGAGTGCAAACACCATACTACCTCTATTTTATCCATCCCTTTCATAATGTCATATGCTTCTATGAGATCCTCACCCATTCTTGTGAATTCCAGTCACTGGAGTAATAGCTGACAACACTACAAAGTTATGGATAAAGATAATGGAACCAGCCTCCCCTTTGACCAGCACATCACAGAAACCTGTCTATACTACTTGCTGCCTCAGTGAAACAGCCAGCATAATCAAAGACCTCACCCACCCCGGACAGGCTCTCTTCTCCCCTCTCCCATAGGGTAGATGACACAAAAATCTGATTGCACTACCACCAGGCTTAAGGACAGCTTTTATCCCACTGTTATCAGACGCTTCAATGGACCTCTCGTACGATAATATGAATTCTAGGTCTTAACATCCATATTGTTATGATCTCGTACTTTATCGTTCACCTGCACAGCAGTTCCGCCAGAGAAAGCAAGATCTCCCAGTGGCCACACATTTTAATTCCACGTCCCATTCCCATTCTGATATGTCTATCCACAGCCTCCTCTACTGTAAAGATGAAGCCACACTCAGGTTGGAGGAACAACACCTTATATTCCGTATGGGTAGCCTCCAACCTGATGGCATGAACATTGACTTCTCTAACTTCCGCTAATGCCCCACCTCCCCCTCATACCCCATCCGTTATTTATTTATATACACACATTCTTTCTCTCTCTCCTTTTTCTCCCTCTGTCCCTCTCACTATACCCCTTGCCCATACTCTGGGTCTTCCCCCCCCCCACTTGTCTTTCTCCCTGGGCCTCCTGTCCCATGATCCTCTCATATCCCCTTTGCCAATCACCTGTCCAGCTCTTGGCTCCATCCCTCCCCCTCCTGTCTTCTCCTGTCATTTTGGATCTCCCCCTCCCCGTCCCACTTTCAAATCCCTTACTAGCTCTTCCTTCAGTTAGTCTTGACGAAGGGTCTGGGCCCGAAACGTCGACTGTACCTCCTCCTAGAGGTGCTGCCTGGCCTGCTGCGTTCACCAGCAACTTTGATGTGTGTTGCTTGAAATTCCAGCATCTGCAGAATTCCTCGTGTTTACAGCAGTTTTTCGCTAGCTTTTACACCTTGTTCTGCATTGCCAGTGTTAACCTTGTTCTACCTCAATACACCCTGCAATTGATCTGCTTGAACAGTATGTAAGAAAAGCTTTTCGGTGTACAGAGTCATACAGCACTGGGAGAGTCCCTTCAGCCCATCTAGTTAATGCCAAACCGATATTCTGCCTAGTCCAATTCACCTGCACGTGGACAATAGTCTATCTTAGTGTATGTGACAGTAACAATAAACTCTGCAAAGCACATCGTTGGCTGAAACTACCAAAGCGGGAGAAGACTAACAACAAGAGTATTAGACGTGGTGCGTGCTGGGGTAGAGATACCCACCAAAGGAGGTGTAAGGTGCTCTTTCCTTCCTCCATCCTGCAGGTCACCCTTGGGCAAGGTGTAGCACCTGCTTAGTTCCCTAATCAGGGTCACAAGAAGCCATGGGAGCAGGCCGTGGATGGTCAGATGAGCAACTGGCTATCACATTACAAATCCTGGCTATCTGATCATTGACACCAAGCAGACAATCTCTGAAGAGTATTGATAATGGCTGGGGTCACCCATCTTGCAAAGACACTGCCCAGAAGTAGGCAATGGCAAACCACTTCTGAAGGCAAAGAACAGTGATTGTCATGGAAAGACCACATTGTACGACACGGCACATATTGATGATGATGACGATGATTAGACAAGAATTAGGGGAAGTCAACTGGGAGCAGCTGTCTGTAGGCAAATACATATCTGGCATGTGGGAGCCTTTTTAAGGTTTGTTGACAAGCTGGGAGGAACTCAGTGTGTTGATCAACATCTTTACAACATGGAACACCACAGCACAGTACAGTCCCTTCAGCCCACCATGTGTGCCAACCTTTTAACTTATTTCAAGGTCAATCTAATCTTTTCCTCCTCCATAGCCCTCCATTTTTCTTTCATTCAAATGTCTTTCTAAAAGTCTCTTAAATTCCCTTAATGTATCTGTTGTCATGTGATTGGCAACAATGAATATATATTGAGTTCTTCTATAGGTGTGTGGTGGAGAATATATTGACTGGCTGCATCACATCTGGGTATGGAAACACCAATGCCCTTTGTCACGTGATCGGCAACAATGAATATATCGAGTCAGGATTTATAAACAAACCAACTTTCATTAAACCCTGATAATCAATGAAAAAAAAACGAAAACTCTAACTGGAAGTAAACGGCTATGCAGCCATTCAGTAAACCGCTACTCAGTACTAGTTCTTAAAGCAATAATGCGAAACCAGTTCTTAAAGTGATAAATTCAAACACAGTTCTTCAAATGATAAATTTTAAAGTCCAAGAGATTTATACAGTCATTTAGGAGAGATTTTCATGAAGTAACGAATTCCTTGAAGACACGACGTCACTGCCACTCCCAGTCGGATCCTGCCTCGTCCACAGGATTCACGATGACGGGAATAAAACAGTTTTAAAAGCACTGACCTTCCTCCTCCATAGAATAATCTTGCACAGGCTTTCTGGCACTTTTAGCAGAGGCTATCTCATGCAGATCACTCTTTCGTGAACGAATCCAATAATGGTCGATCCTTTCCAAACCCGTTGAACATCTCCTTCGGGGTCCCATCTTCACTCTCCAATGTTACTGAAAAGATACATTAACAAACCTAGCAGTGATTGTCAAACTGCTGGCTCAGACTTCTGTACCTTACATTACAACATAAAATTCCATTTAAAATCAAAACTGCGTCATAATGCAAATAAGCAGCGGAGTGGAGTATCTCATTAACGTTCAAACTGGAAAACTAACTGCGTCACCAGGGGTTTTCCCCTTTTATACTCATGGTGAACATGTCATCGCGTGAACATGTCATCATGTGACCTCACATCGGCGGGAAAATTACATCAGGTGACCTCCAAAAAAACTATTACGTCATTCTCACAAGAAAGTCACAAGATCTCCTTGAGGTATGTAACACTGCCTCTACCACCATACCTGGCAATGCATTCCGTGCACCCACCCCTCTCTTTCTAAAAACCTGCCTCTGATACCCCCATACTTTCTTCCAATCGCCTCAAAACAATAAATACAAGAAAACTTGCAGATGCTGGAAATCCAAAGCAACACACACAAAATGCAGGAGGACCTCAACAAGTCAGGCAGCAACTATGGAGAGGAATAAACAGTCAACCTTTTGGGCTGAGAACCTTCATCAAGGCTAGAGAGGAAGTGGACCAGGGGAGAAAGGGAAGGGGGGGGGTGGTGACAGGTATGTGAGAAGAGGTGAAAGGCCAAAGTTGGCAGTAGAAGAAGAGGGGAGAGGGACAGAGAAAAAAATTATCAGAAGGAGAAGTTGGTATTCATGCCATAAGATTGGAGGCTACACAGATGGAATATAAGGTGTTGGTCCTCCACCCTTAGGGTGGCTTCGTCTTGGCACAATAGGAGGCCATGGACCAATGTGTCAGAACAGGAACAGGAGTCGGAATTAAAATGTTTGGCCACTGGGAAGTTTGGCTTCTGGTGGGTGGAGGAAGGTACTTGACAAAGCGGTTCCCAAATTTGCAATGGGTCTCACCAACATAGTGCCTGTTTGTGTTAACCATTTCCGCCCTGGGAAAAGAAATGGCCTCTTTGGGTGCACAATGGACAGTCTATGTTTTGGTTCTAAATCCTGCATCAGATCTGCACCCTTGCTCCGGATTCCAGTGTCTGCACACTCTTGTGTCTTTTGATCGGAATTCTGGATCTGTAAAATTGAAAGGCAAGGTTTGCAAATCTTAGATGACTAGTCAAAAAGCAACAGACTTATTTTCTCTAGCATCTGGACTCTAAACCTTGAAGGCATATGTCTAATGGAAGAGAGGAAAGACTTAAAAGGGATCTGACGAGCATTTTTTTTCACACAAGACAGTGGTGGATGTGTGGAACAAACTGCCAGAAAAAGTGGCAGAGTGGGACACAATTACAATCTTTTAAAGACACTTGGAGAGGTGACAGGTATGGATCAACACAAGAGATTCTGCAGATGTTGGAAATCTTGATCAAAACACACAAAATGCTGAAGGAACTCGACAGATCACCAGCATCTATGGAGGGGAATAAACAATCAGCAATTCAGGCGTAGACCCTTCATCTGGACAAATCTCAGCCTGAAACATTGACTGTTTGTTCCCTTCAATAGATGCTGCCTGATGCACTTTTTAGGTGCATGGATGGGAGAGGTTTAGAGGCATAACCCTACCAACCAGGTCATGCTCTCTTCTCGCTGCTGCGATCGGACAGAAGGTATATGAGCCTTACAGCCCAACACTGAACTAATTCCATAACAATGGACTCATTTTCGTGGACTCTACATCTCATGTTCTAGTATTATGTATGTATCTATGTACAAATGCATCTATGTATGTATTTATCTATTATCTATCTGTCTGCTTATTTATGTATTTATTTATTGTATTTGCAGTTTGTCTTTTGCACGTTGGTTGCTTTGTTTGTGTGCAGTTTTTCATTAATTTCATTGTCTTTCTTTCTATCTCAGGGTAGTATATGGTGACTTGTACATACTTTGATAATGTACTTTGGATATGGGTCAAATGGAGACAGATGAGACTAGCCCAGAATGGCACCTTGGTCAGCATAAACACGTTGGTCTGAAGAATCGCTATCCATGCAGTATAACTCCAGGGCCCTGTGACTGCATCAGAAAGCTCTTGAAACCAGGTTGCAGAACAGCATTATTTATTGCAGTCTCTGACTTCCTGGCGAACGGACAAACAGTTGAAGTTCCCTGGGCGTTCCTAGAATCTCGTCAACATGCTGACCTTCTCCTCAGTCTGGACACTTTTGCGTTCATTTCTGCCTACAAAACTCCTGTGCTGTCAGCGGTGCAGACCGACAAGCAAGCCTCTTCAAATTGTCCCCCACACCACAGCACCCCCCCCCTCCCCATTAGTTTGTAATACAGATTGTCCAAATTTCCTTTGAATCCACAGATTGTAGGAAGAATTTCCGGAACATTTGAACAAAACAATTTTCTGAACCCTAAACGTGCATGCAGGCAAAAAAAATTAGGAGAGTCACCTTTAACCTCAAGCCATTATCATGGTTAATGTTTGCAGTAGAATCTCTAAAAGAACGTATTGTTGCTTGTTGCTAGGTCTTCCCTAGCAACCTCAATGCCACGCTGTTGCTGTAATGGTTTAGAATGGGGCTCTTTGTCGAATGGTTTTTGTCACACCCCTATACCTCCAACCTCTCCCAGCCCCCACTCTCCAAAACTTGTCCTTATCAACAGGAAGACATGATAAAAGGGGAAAGTTTTGCTTCCAGTGGTTTGTGCCTCAATCATGGGCAAACATTTCTAAGAATTATTCAAGACTGTCACATTTTGCTCTTGGGACCAGCCTACCCACTATCAAGGATGTACATATAGAAAGGTGCCAGAAAAAAAAGCCAACTACATCAGGAAGGATCCAACCTACCCTGCTCATGGCCTGTTTACTCCATTCCTGTCAGTGAGGAGGCTACGTAGCATCTATGCTAGGAGCAACAGACTCAAAAACAGTTACTTTCCACAAGCAGTAAGGCTGATCAACACCTCCACCCACTAACCCACTCCTCCACACCCCCAACACCACTACTTTATCATTTCCTGTCAGTCACTTTACATCCTTACATGCACTTGTACCTGGCATTATTTTATGTACATATAATCAATCTCCTCTTTCTCTCTCTCTCTATCTATTTATCTACTTATATATTTCTCTTCAGCTGTCCATCGATTTCAATGTTGGGCCACAAGACCAGCATTGGATTGGCACTGTCTCCCACATCGGTTGCATTTGTGATTTGACTGGTCTAGCACCGAAAGTCTGCGTTTATTACCTGCTTCATAGTTCTTCTGCCTTTTCTCCTCAACTTCTTGACAATGCAGTGCCAACTTCTTCTGTCCAAAGCATCTTTCTCCCAGGTGCTGACATTCATGTCGGTGTTCTTCATATGGCGCTTGAGCACGTCTTTGTAGGGCAGCTTCTGACCACAATGCTTCCTCTTTCCTTCATGTAGCTTGGCACTTATTATATATTATATAGTTATACTCATACTTATACTTTATACTTTACTGTTGCCAAACAATTGGTACTAGAACGTAGAATCATCACAGCGATATTTGATTGTGCACTTCACACTCCCTGGATTACAAATATTAAATATTAAAATATTAAAAATAGTTAAAAATAGTAAATATTAAAAATTTAAATTATAAATCATAAATAGAAAATAGAAAAATGGGAAGTAAGGTAGTGCAAAAAAACCGAGAGGCAAGTCCGGATATTTGGAGGGCACGGCCCAGATCCGGGTCAGGATCCGTTCAGCAGTCTTATCACAGTTGGAAAGAAGCTGTTCCCAAATCTGGTCGTACGAGTCTTCAAGCTCCTGAACCTTCTCCCGGTATTTTATATAAACACACACACACACACACACACACACACACACACACATGGGGTGATTGGTAGAAGGAGATGAATTATTAACTTCAAACTTTCTGCATTTTCACTCAAAGAGTTGAACTGCACATGCACGTAACGAGAGCTGTATAACTCCTCCTTCTACCTTAGGCCATGGACTTATCAATCGCCCCTGCTGTGGACCACCTGGAGGTCCAAGATGCTCTCGTTACATGCACGTGCAGTTCAACCCTTTGAGTGAAAATGCAGAAAGTTTGAAGTTAATAACTCATCTCCTTCTACCTTAGGCCACGAACTTATCAATCACCCCTGCTGTGGACCACTTCTACAAAGAAGGGATCCGTATGCTCCACGACCACTGGACTAAGTGTGTACATGTAGGAGGGGACTATGTTGAAAAATAAATGTGCTAGGTTTTCTAAAATTGACTCCTTCTACCTTGGGCCACGAACTTATCAATCACCCCTCGTATAATATCTTATGTATTTATACAGTATGTACTGTTCTTTTATTATAATGTCCTTTATGCTTATTGTATTTTTTAGTGCTGCATTGGATCTGGTTAACAATTATTCCATTCTCCTTTACACTTGTGTACTGGAAATGACATTGAACAATCTTGAATGTTGTATTACATATAGAACCAAAGGAAGAGTACAAACTATCATAACTTTTATGAAACAACACACATCAAAGTTGCTGGTGAACGCAGCAGGCCAGGCAGCATCTATAGGAAGAGGCGCAGTCGATGTTTCAGGCCGAGACCCTTCGTCAGGACTAACTGAAGGAAGAGTGAGTAAGGATGTGGTTCAGGTAACAATCAAGAAGAAATGGAATATATTTAAAGTGGAATTTGGTAGGTACTTGATTAGTTAGGATGACAAAAGTTACAGAAGGAAGGTGGGAGAATAGGATTGAGAGGGATAATAAATCAGCCATGATGGAATGGCGGTGTAGACTCAATGGGCCGAATGGCCTAATTCTGCTCCTATGTCTAAAGGTGTTATCTTTCAGTTGTGCAAGGAGATTGGAGACGGTTGGTTCTTGCCCTTTGGGCAGTAGCAGTCAATAGGTGATTTAATGGAGGTAATCAAGATGTGAGGAAAGGTTAGGATGAAAGATTTCACTGCATGTGGCTAGGTAACAGAGGGTGTAGATTTAAATAAACAGGGATTGAATTTTTTTTATGCTCTTAGCTGCGCCAATCTGGAACGTGCTTCTGAGAGGCGGTACAAACAGATTCAGTGGGTACTTTCTTGAAGGAATTGCATAACTGGTGAAAAGGGTGAAGGTAGTCAGGCTTGAGAGCTCTTGCAAAGGGCTGCCAGAAGTCAGCTCGCTGCTTTTGATCTCCTGGGTACTCCCACGAAACATCAGGCGGTGGCACCGGCCTCAAATCCACCCGCCTCCAAAGCCGCGAAAATCCAGCAGCTGAAGGCGTGCTAGTCTTCCAGGCCGCGTCCTTGGCATGTCGAAAAGTGGCCGGTTGTGAAGCTCAGACAGCGGGTCCCATTTCCGCAAAGAACCAAAGTCAGTGAGTAACTCCAGGTCAGGGTCTTCGTAAGAATCTTGAACAGGAAATAAAGAGATATTAAAGATAGAAATAGAGCTGTTTCCAGGAATCATTCTTCTGAAAGTCCTTTGAACCCTCTCCAATGTCTGCACATCCTTCCTTAGATATAGGGCCCAAAACTGCTCACAGTACTCTTAAGAGCGGCCTCAGCAGTGCCTTATAAAGCCTCAGCATTACATCCCTGCTGTTATATTCGAGTCCTCCTGATGGGAACAATTGAAATTTTATTCACTGGAATGTAGCAGGCTGAAGGGTGACCTTATAGAAGTGTATGAAATCATGAGGGACATAAATAGGGTGAATGGACACAGAGCTTTCCCAGGACTGGAGAGCACAGGTTTCAGGCAAGAAGGGAGAGATTTCATAGGGGCTGTTTTTTCACCAGGTTGTCATCTGTTTTTGGAATGATCTCCCAGAGAAACTGGTTGAGGTAGATACATTAAGAACATTTAAAAGTTATTTGGACAGTTACATGATAGGAAAGATTTAAGATAAGAGATGAGATGAACTCTATTTGTCACGTGCACATCAAACATACAGCGAAATGCGTCACTTATGTCAACACCCAACACAGTCCAAAGATGTGCTGGGAGCAGCCCGCTGTGGCTCTGGTGGCAGCATCAAAACCAGGCAAATAGGACTACCTCAGTTGGACGATTTGTTCAGCGTGGACTGAAGGGCTCTTTTCTTTGCTGTGTTTCTATGACTTGAAGAAAGCACTGGCCAACTCGTAATCAGAATCCGGTTTAATATCACTGGCATATGTCATGAAAAGTGTTGTCTTTGTGGCAGCAGTACAATGCAATAAATAATAATCGAAACAGACTGTGAATTACTGCAGCTGGGACCCTCGCGAGTGCCCACGGCTACACCTTTTGTTTGCAGGAAATGGGAGGAACCGATGGAGAAATTATTGAGAGTGAGGACCAGTTCCACCAGACAGAGGAGGGTGGTGGTGGAGGGGAACTGGTTGGGTCTGGTGTCCAGAAAGAAATGGAGAGCTTTGAGGCCTTCCTGATGGGGGGGGGAGGGAAATGGAGGTGTATAGGGACTTGTTCCTGCCCCACTGAACTTATATCTGCATACCTCACTCAGTTTTATCCCCCTGGTTCAGTCCCTTCCTACTTATACCTGTGACACTTCACACACTCTTGATCTTTTCAATAATTTCAAGTTCCTTGGCCCCCAATCATCTTATTTTCACTATGGATGTCCGGTCCCTAAACATCCCCCCCACCATCAGGAAGGCCTCAAAGCTCTCCATTCACCCACCCACCCACTGACACACAGAGACAGATATCCACCTCCAGGACACACCACCTCTGGGCCTCCAGTCCTTGGTTCCGGACTCTCAGACTTGCAACCATCAAGCCCCCAACCTGCACTCCCTGACTCAGACTCACACACACCAGGCCTCTGACCTCTGGACAAGCCAAACAATGTTTCCCTTGCAACACGCACAAAATACTGGAGCAACTCAGCAGGCCAGGCAGCATCTATGGAAAAGAGTAAATAGGCTATGTTTCTGGCCAAGACCCTTCATCAAACAGGAAAAAAGGAGGAGATGTCAAGGTCAGAAGGTGATTCGGTTCATCGAGTCTGCTCCACCATTCCATCACAGCTGATTTATTATCCCTCTCAACCCCAGTTCCCCTGCTTCCTCCCCATAATCTTTGATGTCCTTACTAATCAAGAATCTATCAAACTCCACTTTAAATATATCCAATGATTTTGCCTCCAAAGCCAGTTTTGGCAATAAATTCCACAGATTCACCATCCTCTGGCGAAATAAATTACTCCTCATCTGTGTTCTAAATGGACGTTCCTCTGTTCTGAGGCTGCACCCTTTGGTCCTTGACTCCCCCACTATAGGAAACATCCTCTGCAGGCTTTTCAAAACTGAATGGATTTCAATGAAATCTTCCTTCCCTCATTCCTCTAATCTACAGCAAGTACAGGAGCAAATCCGTCAAATGCTCCTCACATGTTAACCCCTTCCTTCCCAGGATCATTCTCGTAAATCTTCTTTGCCAGCACATCCTTTCTCAGATATGGCACCAAAGGTCGCTCGCAGTGCTCGGAATGCGAGGGGCAGCATGGCAGTGCAGTAGGTACCATAATCGCATTACAGCATCAGGATTCAATTCCCTTTGATGCCTGTAAGGAGTTTGCACATTCAATCCATGTTCGCATGGGTTTCTTCCAGGTGCTCTGGTTTCCTCCCACATTCTAAAGACGTGTGAATTAGGGTTAGTAAACCGTGGTATGCTATGTTGGCACTGACAGTGTGGCAGCACTTGGGGGTGCCTCCAACACAATCCTCACTGATTTAATTTGACATAAATGACGCATTTCACCATACGTTTCGATGCACAAGTGACAAATAAATCCAATTTTATCTTCTTAAATGTGACCTGACCACTATAAAGTCTCAGCATTACATCCTTGCCTTTATATTCTTGTCATCAGGAACATACTTGGTCCCTCCAGCCGTTCATGCAGTTAGCAAATACACTCCCAACTTCAAATCTCACCAGCAGAGGTGCAGCAACATTATCACCATAATAAAACTGGGTGTTCATACAGATAATCCTGGCTGCTATCCCTAATTCCATTTGACCAGAAGGCTATAAAGATAAATGCTATTTATCCTTCTGCTTTTAATAGTCTTATGTACAAATTAATCAGATTCCAAATGCAGGGAACAAAGGAAGTATTCTGTGGACAATATCAATCAGGCTCTGTGCTTTTTTTTCAGTTTACATACTCTATGCACTTCCAATGTTGGAGTTTTATTAAAAGCAAGCATAGCAAGAGCTTGGAAGTAATGTATGGGACTGTGCTGCACTGATATGTCACCACCCCTTCAGGAAAGATAAGCCGAGGTGAGGTTTGCAGATATACTTAGTTATCTAAGAAATCTTTCTGGTCTGTGGATCCCCCCCCCCCACCCCCCTTTCCACCTCCCCAACCACCATGTCTGCCACTTAGTAACAGCTTTGCAAACCCACAAAAGAAATGCCACTATAGTTTTTGATGATCGGTAAGTCATTAAAGTCCAAATTGCAGAGCTGCTCATTAATCACAGTACAGATAGCCAATCTCTTCAAGCCCAATGAATTGAAAGGCCGAGGAATAAGGCATGGCGAATTATGTTTAACACGCAGTGCTTGCCTATACAGATATGCAAAAAGAAAATCGCCCTTTTCAGGGTAAAAAGGACTCCTTATCGCTGATTTGCATTCAGTACTCTGAATAGTCTTTTACCAGTATTAACTCAATAGGCGCTTTGCTCAGTAAAGCACTTATTTAGACAGGCTAATACCTGCTGCCATACTTTGACACCCCTTTGCCTCCCTTAAGTGCTCTTTACTGCACTTTTGCATTTTAAATCAGTAAGATTTTTTTTTGAAAACCAGTTCCCTTTTTTCCCCTTTGATTAGTTGCCTTAAAAAGACAGGGCTGCAGCACAAGGAGAGTGAACAATTGTCTCAAATCCCAGACAACTATTCTTAAACTTTTGAAAAGGAAAATTAAGTCACAAAACTTAAGTGGTAGGCACATCCAAATGAAAACTTTATTAAATTATATGAATTTAGATTTTCCACTTATTTTGTTTCTGCTAAGTTTTTGCATTTTGGTTTTGTACTTTTTCCCGTCAACTTCATATTTATCTCTCAATCAATGGTTACATTGTTTCCTTGTTTTTCACTCTTTTCTAAATTTCATTTTTTATATAAATGTGTATTTTTAAATTTTCATTAGTATATGCATTATATGATTTTGATTCATTTATAATGGTTAGCATAATGCTTTACAGTGCTGGCTGTAAGATCAGGGCTCAGTCCCCACCGCTGTTTGTAAGGAGGTTGCAAGTTCTCCCCTGTGACTGCACGGGTTTCCTCCAGGTACTCTGGTTTCCTCTCACAGTCCAAAGGCATACAGGTTAGGGCTAGTAACCTGTCAGTGTGCAATGTTGGCACCGAAGGCATGGTGAAATTTATAGGCTGCTCTCAGCACAATCTTGAAGCCAATGGCATGCTTCACTGTTTTGATGTTTCAATGTACATGTGACAAATAAAGCTAATCTAATCTTTAAAAAACAAGATGGAGTTCATTTTAATTTTGATTTATCTATTGTGTATATGAGGTTTTATGTGATTTTTGATTGGTTTATTGTGTTGCAATGAACATTATGTTGTATTTTGATTGGTTTATTATGTTGTGATGAGCCTTATGTTGTATTTTGACTGGTTTACTGTGTATCTGAGGCTTTAGGTGATTTTTGATTGGTTCATTGTGTTAAGATTAACTTTATATAATATTTTGATTGGTTTATTGTGTTATGATTAATCTTATTCTGATTTATTGTATATGTGATGAGCTTTATTTTGAATTCTGTTTGGTTTATTGTATAAATGATGAATTTTATTTTGTCTTTGGTTTATTGTATACAAGATCAACTTTATTTTGTCTTTGGTTTATTGTGTTTATGATTATTTTTTATTTTGGTTCTGATTGGTCTCTTGTATACAAGATGTTTAATTTTTGATCCATTTATTATACATATGATGAGTTTTGTTTTGAATTTGGATTGGTTGTTGTCTATCTGTTGGGTTGAGGTTTTGATTTTGATTGGCTCATTGCCTGAATGTCAGGATTTATTTTGTATTTGATTGATTAATGTGCCTTGATCTTTCTATTAATCCATGCAAAGCTCTAAACCGGATATTAAAGATCATTTGTAAAACATCTCCGGGACTCGCGAAACGAAGACACTTCGCAGAAGAGGAAGTGAACGGCAAATTCAGTAAATGCAATCGGTGTAAAAAGTAAAATGTGTTTCTAATTCGGGTCTTTATGTTGTTTTCGGAGATACATTTGTGTAATTTTATCTCGTTTCTCGACGCTTGTGGCCCTTAATCGCTGATACATTGTTGCTCAATATAGCAGCCAAGTGGCATTTTTTCATTACATTGTCACGGGCTAATCCTGGCTCATGCGTTTCAAAAATCAAAAATACATTTCACTAACAACACGAGGCCCTATAGTAAACTGCAACTGTGTGTGTGTGTGTGTGTAGAGAAAGCGGGGGAGAGAAGCAGATGCCAAAATCGATCAGAACATGAACAACAGGAATTCTGCAGATGCTGGAAATTCAAGCAACATACATCAAAGTTGCTGGTGAACGCAGCAGGCCAAGCAGCATCTATAGGAAGAGGCGCAGTCGACGTTTCAGGCCGAGACCCTTCGTCAGGACTAACAGCATGCGGCTCTTTCTTGTACCAACTCGCACAGGAACTTGTTATTCAGTTTAACCTGTCCCTGCAGTGAAACTTTGGGCATGAAATCCCTTTCAGAGATGGACACGGGGCTCTACGCCAAATTGATGGACTATCCTTTTGACGTCAATTGCACGGATGACTAGGACGCTGGGATTATGGAAACTGCCGACACCAATTGTCAATTGATAACATTAAAATCCCGGGGATAAAGTGGAATCCGCCACGCACAAATGTGGAGTGAAGGGAATAATTTCTAATAGAGATGTTTTGCCTTCCTCGCTAATTGATTGGATCATTAATTTTGTTCAATGAATCTTATTTCCCAATCTATTACAACAGTGTTTATACTTCCATCAAATCTCTTGATAGTTGGCTAATAATCCATCAAAATCTTGTCAAGGGATAAAGCTTTATTTATCATATGTACATCGGCACATACAGTGACTTGCGTTTTTTTTGCGTCAAATCAAATCAACGAGGATTGTGCGCGCAAGTTTCGCTGTGTTTCAGGTGCCCATACTTGCTAACCCTAACTGTACGTCTATGGAATGTGGGAGGGGACCAGACCATCCGGGAGAGTCCCTCAAGGTCACGGAGGAGGATGTACAAACCCGGTGTACATAGCGTCGGGAATTGAACCCGGGTCGCTAGCGCTGTTCAGCGTTCCGCTGCCCGTTACATTATCCTGCCGCCCATGTGAAGCTGAAATTGGGGGAGGGGCGGATACATTCCCCCTTCCGGATTGCTTGCATTTAAACCACATTGGAAACAGCGTATAATATAATATTTCAACAAAGAAGGATGGCGTTCGGCCCATTCAGACTGTGGCAGCCTCCAGTGGAGCAATCCCATCAGCCCCATTTCCTGTTTTCCCCGTTGCCTCACAACTGGTATTGGTATTGGTTTACTATTGTCATGTGTGCCGAGCTACAGTGTTACAAATACTACTGTTTGCCTGCCATTCAGATAGTTCGTTTTGTATACTGATTGGCTGATTCCATCTTGAAGGTACAACTTATTCCATAAGACCATACAGGAGCAGAAATAGGCCGTTTGGCCCATCGAGACTGCTCCACCATTCAATCATGGGCTGATCCAATTCTTCCAGTCATCCCCACTCCCCTGCCTTTACCCCATGCCCTTTGATGCCCTGGCTAATCAAGAACCTATCTATCTCTGCCTTAAATACACCTAGTGACTTGGCCTCCACAGCCACACGTGGCAACAAATTCCACAGATTTACCACCCTCTAACTAAAGTAATTTTTCCACAACTCAGTTCTAAATGAACATGCTTCAATCCTGAAGTTGTGCTCTCTTGTCCTAGAATCCCCTACCATGGGAAATAACTTTGCCATATCTAATCTGTTCAGGCCTTTTAACATTCGGACTGCTTCTAAGAGATCCCCCCTCATTCTCCTGAACTCCAGGGAATATAGCCCAAGAGCTGCCAGACGTTCCTTATACGGTAACCCTTTCATTCCTGGAATCATTCTTGTGAATCTTCTCTGAATCCTCTCCAATATCAGTATATCCTTTCTAAAATAAGGAGCCCAAAACTGCACACATTACTCCAAGTGTGGGCTCACGAGTGCCTTATAGAGCTTCAACATCACATCTCTGCTCTTATATTCTATATCTCTAGAAATGAATGCCAACATTGCATTCGCCTTCTTCACAATCAACTCAATCTGGAGGTTAACCTTTAGGGTATCTTGCACAAGGACTCCCAAGTCCCTTTGCATCTCTGCATTTTGAATTCTCTCCCCATCTAAATAATAGTTTATTTCTTCCACCAAAGTGCATGACCATACACTTTCCAACATTGCCCATTCCGCTAAACTATCTAAGTCTCTCTGCAGGCTCTCTGTTTCCTCAACACTACCTGCTCCCAAGTCTATCTTTGTATCATCGACAAACTTAGCCACAAATCCATTACTACTGTAGTCCAAATCATTGACATACATCGTAAAAAGCAGCGGTCCCAACACCGACCCCTGTGGAACTCCGCTGGCAATCGGCGGCCAGCCAAAATAGGATCCCTTTATTCCCACTCTCTGTTTTCTGCCGACCAGCCAATGCTCCACCCATGCTAGTAACTTCCTTGTAATCCATGGGCTGTTATCTTGCTAAGCAGCCTCATGTGCAGCACCTTGTCAAAGGCCTTCTGAAAATCCATGTACACATCTACTGCATCTCCTTTGTCTGCCCTGCTTGTAATTTCCTCAAAAAATTGCAGTAGGTTTGTCAGGCAGGATTTTCCTTTCAGGAAACCATGCTGGCCTTGGCCCTTCTTGTCATGTGCCTCCAAGTACTCCATAATTTCATCCCTAACAATTGATTCCAACAACTTCCCAACCACTGACGTCAGGCTAACAGGTCTGACATTCCCTGTCCATCCCCAAAGTAGGCATGATTTTCATACAGCAACACCACACAGATACAGGCCATTTGGCCTTACCAGTTCATAATAATCAAGTTAGTCCAACTTTCCTGCATTTGGCCCATATTGGCACAGGATCATAATGCAGCATTATTACAGCACCAGTGCCTTGGGTTCAATTCCCCCTGCTGTCTGTCAGGAGTCAAAGCAGTCTCCCCGTGACCACATGGGCTTCCTCTGGGTGCTCTGATTTCCTCCCACATTCTAAACTCGTATGACTTAGTAGGTTAATTGGTTACAAGAGTGTAATTGGATGGTGTGGGCTCATTACAGGGCCTGTTACCATGCTGTACCTCTAAATTTTAAAGCAAATCATTCCAAGCCCTAACCCGTAACTTTGTCGCAGATGGTCCTAAGCCCGTCTGCAAAAGGAGGAGTGTTGGACATGAGACTAGCAAGCTCATCCCATAATATCTCAGAGCTACAGACACATCAACAGAAGTTCCAAAGTCCTCATCCCCAGGAAAGGAAGGATCTTCACCTAGAAGATAAATAAGATGAGCTGCACCTGGGGACAACTTGACTGGCCCAGGACAGAGGACTCTGACAAGCTGCTGTCAGTGAACTATTTCTCAGTATGGGTGACACACTTAGGAAGAAAAAGCCCCAACCCTCCATATACATATCTAAGGGTTTCTCAGATGATACTATAGTTCCTGCCTCAACCAGTTGACTCACCACTCTCTGGGTGAAAAGGTTACCCCTCTGCTCCCTTTTCAGTTACTACCCTCTCAGCCTAAATCTATGCCTCCTAGTTTTGGACTCTCCTCTACCCTGGGGAAAAGACTGTAACCATTCACTTTATGAATGCCCCTCATAATTTCAAAACATTACATAAAACAAAGTTTTCCTGCAACTGCATCCCCATCCACATTGCCCATCCCTTAAAGCTGTATTCCAGCTGTCATGGTCCGGTCCATGAAGTCTGCATTCCGGTTCACGGTCCGGAGCATCGATCCGTATTCCAGGTTTTCAAGTTTTCCCTCGTCCTGTTGTGTGTCTTAATTGAGGCACATGATTCTGATTTTGGGCTGGCTACATAAATAGCTCCTGGGTTCAGCTTCATGTGCTAACTGTTTCCTTCCCCTTCCTCCTGTAGCCCTCACCTGCTACCTTTGCCTGAAGCCTCATCTGCTACCTTGCTTGTGTCCATGCCTCTGCTAGGTATGTTTGGCTGTTCACTGCTACCTTGTGTTGGGAACTGTCTCTGTGTCCATGCCTTTGCTGGGTAGGTCTGGCTGTTTGCTGCTATCTTGAGTGGAGATCTGTGTATGAGTCCTGGCCCCAAGTCCTGTTCCCAAGGAGGGGTCCTGGCTCTGTGTCCCTGTTCATCCTTGACCAAGGCTCTGCATTCCTGTTCTCTCTTGACCAAGTCAAGGCCTTGTGTTCTCCTCCTGTCCATGTGTTTTGCACAGCCCAGGACTACCTTGCCCAGCCCAGTGCTGGGGTTCCCTTGTCCTGTCCAGGACTCTCACGTCCAGTCCTGTTGTCACTCCTTGTCCTGCAGCCATGTCTTGTCCTAACCTAGATTTGGGGTCTGAGTCTGAGTCAAGACCCAGGTTCCAGGTCCCTGTCCTGTCCAGTCTCTGGCTAGGAGTCCTTGTCCTGGTTCCAAGTTCCTTATTCCTTGTCCAGGTCCTGCTTTCCTAGTCTAGTCCTAGCCCAGGCCCTGTATCCTAGTCTCATCCAGGGCCTGTGTCTTGTCCAGTGTTGTTTCTTTGCCACTTCCCTTGCTTTCTTGACATGCCTAGTCCTGTTCCTAGTACTTCAGTGTCTGTGTCTTGCATTTGGGTTTGCCATCAATGCCCCCACTATGACACCAGCTTGAATGATCCCAGGAATAAAAGGGTTAATGTCTGAGGAACATTTGGTGGCTTTGGGCCTGTACTTTCTGGAGTTTAGAAGTATGAGGAGGTTTCAATGATATCCCTATTGAATATAGAAAGGCCTAGACAGCGGATGTGAAGAGGATGTTTCCAATAGTGGGAGAGTATAGGACCAGAGGGCAGGGAGGGGGAATTTTGTTAGCCAGAGGTTGGTGAGCCTGTGGAATTCATTGCCACAGACAGCTGTGGAGACCAAGTCATAGGGTATAGTTAAAGTGGAGGCTGATAGGTTCTTTGTTACTCAGTTACAGAGAGGGCAGGAGAATGTGGTTGAGGGAGAAATAATAAATCAGCCATGATGCAATGATGGAGCAGGCTCGATGGGCTGAGTGGCCTAATTTTGCTGTTAGGTCTTATGGTCTTATGCCCTGATCTGTCAAATAGCCACTGATGAATACAAAATTCCTCTAGTTGGGAGTTTTTAAAACTACAAATGATGGAAATCCAAAATAAAAACTGAAACTGCTAGAAACACTTCAGCTGTAACTGGAAATAGAATAGTCAATGTTTAAAGTGACCTTAAATATTGACTACTTCTCATCCTCACAAATGTTTCTGGACCTAATAAACATTTTCCAATCCTTTCTCCATTTTATACTGACATTGGAGGCCTTAGATTCTATGCCAACATGGTTAAAGTCTGGCCTCCTTGTCTAAGGGGGATCAGAGCAAGTGAAGCAAAGGTTCATCCCTTTAGGACATCTAACGGGATCTCCCTCTTTTCTGGAATCCTAGAATCCCCCACCATATCTACTCTATCAGGGCTTTCCAACATTCACTAGGTTTCATTTAATTATAAACAATTATACACTCTAAACAGAAGTTTTACAAAAAAGTGAAAATTGATCAAAGTTGTCATTGTTAAAAAGATTGTCTATCTTTCCGTCTCTTCACTGCCTTGTATAATGTGCATGCAATTTATTTTTTGTGTACAGTCTGAATCTATGTGCCTGAGATGCTGCTGTATGCACATTTTTTGTTGTGCCTGAGCCTCACCACACGTGTGCCTGAGACAATAAACCCCACTTGGAATCTGGAGCGGAAAGCAAAGAACAAAATGCCGGAGGAACTCAACGGGTCAGGCAGCATCTAAATCAGAATCAGGTCTAATTCTGACATGCTAACAGTGTGGAGGAACAGAGGAACCTTGGGGTTCACCCCCACTGATCCATCAGAGTTGATAGGGCAGTTAAGAAGATGTATGGTATGTTGGCCTTCATTAGCCTAGGAATTGAGTTCAAGAGCCGCACGGTCTGTGTTCTATATGTTGTGAGAAATGTGCTGACATAAAAACTATAAGTTACAAAGCAATACAGACAAAATACTGGACTCAGCAGGTCAGACAGCATCCATGCAGAGGAATATTCAGTCAATGTTTCAGGCCAAGACCCTTCACCTGATGGATCCAGTGTTTATTTCTATTCTGTAGAGGAATGAACTTCCTACAATTCTCTAAGGAGGGCTTTGTTCACCTCCAGCATCTTGTGTGTATTCCAGCAGGTGCAGAATCTCTTGTGTTTATAAATTACCAAAATAAATATTGCAAAAGATTAATATTGAGGTAGTGGGTCTCAACCTGAAATGGCAATTCTGTTTCCCTCCAGAGATACTGCCTGGCCTGTTGGGTTCTTCCAGCATTTTGTGTGTTGTTACACCTATGCACTTTAACACCTTCAAAAGGTGACGCTGCAAAAGGGTTTGCTAACATGATGCTTTAATATTGATAAGTATCCCCATCACCCACGACATGCCCGATTCTCATTGTTACCATCCAGGAGTAGAGGAGACCGCAGACACACACTGAACGTTTTAGGAACTGCTTCTTCCCAACCAACATCGGATTTTTCAATGGACAGTGAACCTATTGTGACACACAGAAAATGTCAGAGCAACTCAGCAGGCTAGGCTGCATCTATGGAAAAGAGTAAACAGTCGACATTTTGGGCCCAGACCCTGCCTGACCTGCTGAGTTCCTCACCAATATTTTGTATGTGTTGCTTGGATTTCCAGCATCTGCAGATCTGTCCTCTTAATGAACCCATATGAGCTACCTCACTAGGAATTCTGCAGATGCTGGAAATTCAAGCAACACACATCAAAGTTGCTGGTGAACGCAGCAGGCCAGGCAGCATCTCTAGGAAGAGGTACAGTCGACGATTCAGGCCGAGACCATTCCTAGAGATGCTGCCTGGCCTGCTGCGTTCACCAGCAACTTTGTGTGTTGCTTGAGCTACCTCACTTTTTTTTCCTTGCTCTCTTTTTGCACCAGACATACATACATAAATAATTCATTTTAATTTTTTTTTGCAATTTAGTTTTTATTATTCTATATTGCAATATACTGCTGCCGCAAAACAATATATTTCACGACATATGCCAGTGATATTCGATCTGATTCTGGTCTCTTGTGTTTATAAATTACCACAATAAATATTGCAAACGACAAATATCGAGGTAATGTTCATGGCGAAGGGTCTCGACACGGAACGTCGACTGCAGATGCTGCCTGACCCACTGGGTTCCTGCAGCACTTTGTGCTGTTACAGCCATGCAGTACAGTGTTGATCACTGCATCCACCCTGAAGCCTTCATCCGCGTCCAACGCCAATCAAACTCAGGCGACTCAAAAGGGAGATTAACTAACCCGTGTTGACATTAACTCCCCGTGCGCTGCTTATTTCACTCTCAATCGTGGCCGCTCTTTTCTTTCTCCCCTCCTTTTTCCAGCGGTTTGACTAAATAAAAAGCAATTAGATATGGCATTTTTCATTTTCAGCCCATTTGACAGGGCAGTAGAAGTCGGCGATAATGGTTCGTGACAGGCGAACCCTTAATTGAACTTGTCTTTTTTTTTCCCTTCCCGTGCGAGATGCAACTCACTCGACTAGTCTAACAAAGTGCTGCATTATTTCAAAGCGGGTACTAGCCGTGCAATCGAAAAGCAAGCCGTGTTATTCAGGGACACACACACACACACACACACACACACACACACACACAGAGAGAGAGAGAGAGAGAGAGAGAGAGAGAGAGAGAGAGAGAGAGAGAGAGAGATATGTGCAAAGAGAAAATATGATTTAACTTTGAGTTTAATCAGAAAGCGCGCTGAGTTCCCCAAAGCATAAACGCTGCTTCTCAACTTCCATGCTTCACAACAATCAACCCATTCACGCCTAAACCGTGCCTGTATGCGGCCGTTAATTCTGTTCTAAATATGCAAAATATTTAAATGAAGCAACGCATTTTTTAGATATGCTAAACAATTTCCATTGGTAATTGCAAATAATTATTTTGTTTACCGTCTTGTTAGGGGTTATTTAAGCAATCATTTAACAAATGAAAGGCAAGACGTTTTATTTAAACCAAATTAAGAGTGTTATTAATGTTAGTGTTATTAATTATTAATATATAAGAGTGTTTTAAAACTTTGCGGTTAAAGTTTCTAAAGTTGTCATCCGCTGGCATTAAATCCAAGGGTTCGCTGCCAGGGCAAGAATTTACTCTAATAATGTTTCATTGCATGGATCATGCCAGTCTACGGTAAGTATTTATTGACTGCAAAAGACGTTTTAATATTCATGGCTTAATATTAATCATGGTGGAAGGAAGAATTGGGCTGGGAGCGGAGGCAAACGTCTGGTGGTGCTGCGAACGGAAAGCTCGCTGCCTACCTCCCGTCCACCGCAGGTCAACACCTTCCTCCCACGGAAAAGGCGCCGGCCCGGCCAGCGGCCGAGCTGTCAATCAACCAAGCCGGCTGACAGGGAACGCATGCCATCGGCCAATCAGAGGCGCGGGCGCTCTCCGGGGCGCGTCACTTTCTCCCGCCGGAATGGTGATGAGCTGAGGCACGCGCCGTTGCACATCAATGGGCAGGCGGGCTGGCGGGCTGCTCGCCCGGGGCACCGCAGCTCCTTCCCGGTGCGACTGGTATCCTGCTGGCATTGCAAAAACTCTGCGCACGCACAGGCGATTCACTACGCTGTATAACAAAATATCGCGGCGTAAACTTATACAGCGGGTGGAAAGCACTGTAGAAATATGCATCTGTTGCAAAGATTTGATTTTTGACGTGGCAACGCATCTGAGTGCATAGCGTAAAAATCTGCACTGCGTGGATGGTGACTGAACATAGAACAGCATAGCTGCACAACAGGCCCTTCGGCCCAGAATGTCAAAGTCATAGTAAATTTATTATCTAAGTTCGTATATGTCACCCTATGCTACCTTGACATTCATCTTCTTGCATACATTTGCAGGAAAATAAAGAAACGTAATAGAACTTATGTAAATCTATATAAACAAGGAAAGACTGACAAACAACCGATGTGTAAAGATCTGTGCCGAAAACGATGTTGCATTAATCAAATTTTCCCCGTTTGTCATGATTCACGGCCCCAGCTTCCCTGCGTGCGCCTGTGTCTTTCTGACGCCAGTTTGGGATCTGTTTCCACTGCCCGTGGCAGCACGCTCCAAACACCTGGCACGTGCTGTGAACATCTCCTTTAAACGTCCCCCACTCGAATGAAATGCCTGTGCTCTACTGTTTGGTATTTCTACCCTGAAAAAAAAGAGATTCTGACCGTCCTACCTGCGCTTCTTATAATTTGATAAACTTCTGTCAGGTTTCTCCTCAGCCCACCGATGCTCGATACAATAACCGCGCCATAGCGATTAGCAGCGGTGCGGCGTTGTGGCTGGCGGTGGCGCGGCAGTGTAGTGCTAGGAGAACGTTTTACAGCCCCAGTGACCCGGGTTCGATTCCCGCCACTGTCTGTAAGGAGTTTGTACGTTCTCCCCTTCACCGCATGGGTTTCTTTTTCCTCCCACAGTCCAAGGCGCGCCGATTGGTAGGTTAATTGGCCATTGTAAATTATACCGCCATTATTTGTCAATCTTAAATTATCACAGCTCTATTTCCATCTTTAATATTTTTGTTTTTCCGTTTCAGGGTTCTTTTGAAGACCCTGACCTGGAGTTATACGCAGACTTCGGTTCTTTGCGGGAATAGGGCCCGTTCTCGGCGTTATCCGACATGCCAAGGGTTCGGCCTGAGAGCCCCGCTCGTACGGTATTTGGAAGCCTCAGATCTCGGGGCTCTGGAGGCGGGCGGATGGAGGGTCGGTGTCACGGCGGGAGACTCGTGTGTCGTGGGGGGGGGGCGGCGGAAAATCTTTCGCTGTGGGCCCGAAGACCCGAGATCTTTGCGATCTTCGGGCACAGAGCTCGTAAAAAGCGACGAAACAGACCCTAAACATGTTAAACCAGCGGGTTGTCGTTATGTCTCCCGCTCGCTATGAAAATGGGGGACACCTCCCTCTCCCTTATTAGGGAGCGAGAGAACCGGTGGTATGTCGTATTTCAGGTGAAACGCGAAGTCCTTGGGGCAACAGCAAGTCGGTGTCTTTGCTGTTGCCTTCTCACGCTTGTGCTCGGTGATGGAGCCGAGTTTTTTTTTGCCGGTGGGGGGAGAGGGATCGTTGTTTGCTGCCGCTTACGCGCGGGAGGGGGGAGCTAGGGGGACCTCGGGGTTCTCACGTTTAACTGTCGTTCATTCTTTGAGGCAATTCTCTGTTTTCGTGGATGTTTACGAAGAAGAGGCATTTCAGGATGTATATTGTATACATTTCTCTGACTTTAAATTGGACCTTTGAACCTTTGAGCCTTTGATTAGGCTAGGGTTACATCGGGGGTCGCGGCTCCAAGGGCCGTAGGTACTCGCGCTGTATTACAGCGCTAGTAACCGGTTTCAATCCCCGCTACTGTCTGGAAGGAGTTTGTACGTTCTCCCCGTGACGGTTTGGGTTTTCTCCGGGTGCTCCCTTTAGTAGATTTATTGCTCACTAGGATGTAACCGGGCGACAGGCCTGTTACTGTGCTGTTTCTCCAAATAAAATATTTTCGAAAAATAAGTGCTGGAGGAACTCGGCAGGTCCGGCTTCGTCTATGGAGGGAAATAAACAGCCGGCGTTTCGGGCTGAGACCATTCATCACGACAAAACAATTTTGTTCAAAATCTCTGTGTAGTTAAATTATTCCAATCAAGGCAATATCCAGGGGAACCTCTTCTACACACTCTTCAATATCCTTCCTGTATCGCGGGACCAGAAATGCATGCAATGCTCCAAGTGTCGACTAACCAAAATGCCATACAGCTAGTGTAGGTGTTCGTGTAACGCTTTACCGCGCCAGTGAATGGGGTTCAATCCCCGACGTTGTCTGCAAGGAGTTTGTACGTTCTCCCCCTGACCGCGTGAGTTTCCTCCGAGTGCTCCGGTTTCGTCTCACATTCCAAAGGCGGACGGGCTAGGGTTAGCGAGTTGTTGGCGTGCGATGTAGGTGCCGGAAGTGCGGCGACACTTGCGGGCTGCCCAGCTCAATCCTCGCTGATTTGAATTGACGCGAGTGATGCATTTCGCTGCGTGTTTCGATGTACATGTGACAAACAAAACTGAAACTCAGTCTGAAGATAATCTCAATATGTGGCGTTGAATTTTGCCACCCTAGAGGTGGTTATTCCGCCCATGCTAGCTCTTAGGAGCTCCTTAATTAGCCCCGCTATCCAGAGCGCAGTCAACCTCCTAGCCAAGCCCTTTTCTAGTAGTGAACTGGTTCCTTTGCAAAATCTCCCACTGGGTCCGTTCCCCTTCCTGTTTAGCCTCTGCTCATTAAAGAAGGCTTCTTCTTACCTCTCCAGGGGCATTTCCTAAATCTGACTAAAATATCTTGATATAGTTCATTATTGTCACCGTTACCAATATTTAGCGAAACATTTCGATAGATCTCTCTATACATAAGCGCAACGCGTTTGTGTCCAAGTTTAATGGTCATTCAACATGTATACAGCTAAACAAAACATCATTCCCCCCGGGGCCAAAGTGCAAATCACAGTCACACACAACATATAGAGCTGTGAGAGCACATACAGTCACTAAATAGTATTAGCACAAGTCCCTGGCTGGCATGGCCTAAGGACTGATGGCGTGTGGGATGTTGTGCCACGTTTCTTCAAACACAAAAAAGAAATGAAAATGCAGATATAAATAATTCAGTTATAGAGAAAGTCTATCTGAAAGTGCAACCACCATGATGGAGAGATAGATCGGGAGAACAAAAGTTCATCTTTAGGGCATGAGAGGTCTTTCCCTAGAGAGCAGAATAGAAACCTGTCTCACCCACATAGCCCCCATTTTCTTTCATCTGTGTGACCATTTACGACTTTTTTAAACACTCCTAATGTATCTGTGTCTATCACGCACCCACCGTTCTCTGTGTGTAAAAAAAAATTACCTCGGACACCTCCCCCAACCCCACCCCCAATATACTTCCTTCTAATCAACTTAAAATGATGTCCTCTTATGTTCTCTCATTTTCGGCCCTGGAAAAAAAAGGACTGGCTGTCCAATCTATCATTTTATCATCGTGTACACCTCTATCAAGACGCCTCTCATACTCCTTCGCTCCAAAATGAAAAACCCTATCTCCTTCAATCTTTCCTCTTAAAACATACTCTCTGATCCAGGCGGCATCGTGGTAAAATGTCTTCGCACCCTCTCTAAAGCTTCCACATCCTTCCTGCAACATGCAAACATAGCTGAACAGAGCGCAGACAGAGCCCGTGGAGGGGACGCTGGTCTCAGAGCTGAGATACGTCGACAACTCTCTGTGGCCTCTTGCAGTCACGTACAGGACAACTGCCGTACCAAGCCGCGATAATCGGGAATTCTTTACACTCATCGGGGGAAACAGCAGGGGTGACTGCGATTGCTTTAAATCAGCCCCATTTCTGGGCTGTATCACAACCGCAAGACCTGAGGAATTCCAAGTTTCGCATCGGCCTATGTTATAGCCCTAGGCATAGAATGAAGATATACCGACGTGATTCCAAAGAAGGGCAAGTCTTTTTTAAGAACCTGTCCCCGGTGAGGCGAAATCTTTGGTTTGGTTGGACAATGGCTTCGCTCCCGACTCTATATCTTCGCCGCTTCCCCGACAAACAGCGGATTATCTCGGGTTTGCGCCCTGGCATCGCGCTCGGTGGCTGCCCATTGTCTGCGGTCCATTGCAATCTCCGCTTGACTGGCCGCAGGCTGCCTGATGTTTATTGAGTTCTCGAGGACGGGCAACAAGGCGACCACAATAGAAGCAACTAACATTCCCGTCACGTCCCCGCCAACTGACAGAAAGTAACTCGCCCGAAGATCGGAGCTCCAAATCTCCCCGTAACTTTTAATTCGCTCTTTGTGTTGTTTTTTTTCGCGGTGCGGGTTCGCTTATATAAAGTTTAGTGACAACACAAGCGACTGAAAGTGGTCACCGAGTCAGGCAGCACCTGGGGGGGGGGGGGGAATGATCGTGAGTCCCAGAGCAATGTAGCACTGGTACAGGCCATTCGGCCCAACAAGTCCCTGTCGACCGCGGTGCACACCTGGCTAGTCCCAATCATATCCGATCTCCCGAATCCCTCCAGGGCGCGCCCCTCCATATCCCTATCCAAATGCATCTTAAATTAATCTACTATACCCGCCTCGACCACTTCCTCTGGCAATTCATTCCATATCCTCAACACCCTCCGTGTGAAAAAAATACCCCTCAGTCCTGAAGAAGGGTCCCGGCCCAAAACGTCGAATGTTCGTTCATTTCCAAAGAACATAGAACATAGAACAATACAGTATAGGAACAGCCCCTTTGGCCTACAATGTTGCGCCGAACCAGCTAAAAAGTAAATTTAAAAAAAACAAAAGCGATTCCCTCCTACCTACACAATGTCCTCTATCTTTCTCGCATTCACGTGCCTTTCTAAGCTTCGCTTAACAGCTTCTAATGTGTTTGCCTCTTACACCATACCAGGCAGCATATTCCAGACATCCATCTCTGTCTGAGTAAAAATCCTACCCCTCACATCCCCTATGAACCTACCCCTATCACTTTCAATGTGGGGCCCTCCGGTATTACACATTTCTACCCTGGGAAAAAGATACTCCTCATGTTCTCTCTCTCTCTGTCTCTCATAATCTTGTAAACCTCCATCAGATCTCCCCTTGGCCTCTGCCGCTCCAGAGAAAACAGCCCAAGTTTGTCCAGCCTTTCATAATAACCTTCCAAACCAGGCAGCATCCTGGTAAACCTCTTCTGCACCCTCTCTAAAGCTTCAACATCCCTTCCTATAGTAGGGCGACCAGATCTGTACGCAGTACTCCAGATGTGACCTAAGAAGAAGAAGAAAGCCCTTAATTCCGAGTGGAGTCATCGGGCCGCCGTCATAGATGTGACCTAACCACCGTCTCGAGAACTCAGTGTTGCCTGACCTGCTGAGTTCCTCCAGCATTTTATTTCTGTCTATTTTGAATCTTTTCCCTTTTACCCTAAACCTATACTCCCTAATTTTGGACTCCTCTACCTGGAGAGAGGACTGTTACCATTCACCTTATCTAAGCCTCTCATAATATCAAACATTTCTATAAGGTCGCCGTTCTTCCTCCCTTATTGGAAGGAATAAAGCCCTAGCCTGGACAAGCTCTTCCTATAACTCGGGACCTCTAGTCTTGGCAAATTCCTCGTTAATGTTTTCTTCTATTTCCATTTTAGCCACGTCCGTGCTATAGCGTGGTGACCAAAACATCATGACTGGTCTCAATCCGAAATGCCAACTAATCCTTGCCCAGCTCTCCCCCGAACCCCCCCCCCCCATCCCCAACATTCATGGCGTGTGACCCGTTCCTCCAGCGTCTTGGATATTGAAATTAATGTTATAACCTTGAGGTGATGGGAGTCTGCAAGGCGGCACCGTGATGAAGGGCCTCCGTTAGAAACATCCACACTTTATTCCCTTCCATAGATGCTGCCTGACCTGATTTCCTCCATCACTTTGTGTCTGTTCCTCTTGATTTCCAGCATTTGCAGAATCTCTTGTGCTTTCCGTATACTGTCCCATGTGGCTGCATTTGTAAAATTGCTGGGGATTCCATGGGCGCATCTCAATTTTCTGGGCAAAACTTTGCTTGAGCGCCCCCACTCCGGTGTCTGAAACGATGCAAGCGTGAAGAAGACATGGCAGCAGCTCCGCTTCGTTAGGAATTTGAGGAGATTTGGTGTGAAGGTAAGGAGCGTTAGATAGCTCCGGCTCTGTACTTGCTGGAGTTTAGAAGCATGAGGGCGGATCTCATTCAAACCTAGGAAATTTGAAGGCCAAGAGAGAGTGGATGTGTAGTGGGGGAGTCTGGGACCAGAGGACACAACCCCCGAATAGAGGGAAGTCGATTTAAAATAGGGGATCCCGACCTTTATTATGCCATAGACCAGTTACCCTTAAGCAAGGGGTCCGTGAACCCCAGGTTTAGAACATGCAGTACATCAGGAGGAATTTCTTTAGCCAGAGGGTGGTGAATCTGTGGAATTCATTGCCACGGACAGCTGGGGAGGCCAAGTCATTTGGTATATTGAAAGAGGAGGTAATAGGTTCTTGATTCGTGAAGGTGCCAAGGGTTACGGGGAGAAGACAGGAGAATGGAGTTGAGAGGGATCATAAATCAGCCATGATGGAATAGTGGCTCAGACTCGGTAGGCTGAGTGGCCTAATTCTTACGGTCTTATAGACTCCTGCAAGACGGACGGCGAAGAGCAATCCAATGCACGGGGAAGCAAGAAGCTACGGACGCAGCTGGTACCTCAAGACTTCCTGCCAGCGAGGTCTTCAAGAGGCGGTGCCCCCTCATCTGTTACCTAAGGCCGTTCGCCACCCTGGACATACCATCTTCTCGTTGCTACCATCGGGGAGCAGCTGCAGGAACCGGAAGACCATCATTCACGGTTCAGGAACGGCTCCTTCCTCACCATCCTCCCCCCACCCCGCCCCCGTCATCAGGCTTTTGAACGGTCCATGGACACGTGAGCACCACCCCATTATTCCTTTTTGCATTATTTATTTCTTATGTCATTTATAGTAATTTTATGTCCTTAGGCCGGTTTTGGACGAATTTCAGCTCCTATAAGACAGTGATAATAAACCTGAATCGGATTCTAACTCTCCGTGCGGAGATAATGCCCCGTCACAGGCACCGTCTTACCCAAGCAGATGCCGAAAGCAGGTTGTCCATCCCCTTTCAACCCCCTCTCGCGCCACAAGAGAAGCAACAGCCCCCAGGTGCTATCTGAAATAAAATCTGACGCCGTACCTGAAACTCTTTGTGAGATCTTGCTGTGCACAAATCGGCTTCTACTTTCCTGTGTGGCGATGCATTTCTAATGAATGATTGCATGTCTTTGCAAACAATTATTAGTCCTCTCCATAGATGCTGCCTGACCTGCTGAGTTCTCCCAGCATTTTGTGTGTGTTGCTCTGGACTTCCAGCATCTGCAAAATCTCTTGTGTACATGGATCACTTCACGAAGTATTTAATTACCTGTCAATCACTCCAGAATATCTCGGGGTTGAACAACAGGGTGGAATTTAATTGGGATAACTTGCATATTGGGAAGGGAAATCAGGGTAGGGCTCTCAAAGAGAATGGTCGGGCCTGGTGATTGATATGGAACAGAGGGACCAAGGCGTACATGTACACCGTTCTCTTTAAGTGATATCACAGGTAGACAAAGTGGTGAGGGAAGTTTTCAGTATGCTGGTCTTCATCCGTCAGGGCACTGAGTATAGAAGTTGGAATTTTCTGTTTCAGTTGCACAGGAGGTTGGTGAGGTCTCATTTGGAGTACTGTATTGCGTTCTGTTCAGTATTGGCCACCCTGTCGTAGGAGAGGGTGCGACAACGCTGGAATGAAGTGGAGATTTACGAGGATGCCGATGGTGCTTGAGGAAGTGAGATTTGGAAAGAGGCTGAGTAAATTGGGACTTTATTGATTAGATTGTAGGAGAATGAGGCTGAATGATGTGTATAAATTCATTAGAGGTATCGATAGGGTCACTGCACACGGTCTGGATTGGGGAATCGAGAACCAGAGGACATAGGTTTAAGCATTTTGTGCGTGTTTCTCTGTATTTCTAGAATCTATAGGATCTCCTGTATCTATAAATGAAAGATTATGCTGTTTGTTAAAGTTGGGTAGCACCCATTTGACGCCTCCATTGAGCTCAACATTTTCCTGATGCAATGCGCATTTTTACAACACTCGGGTGCCCAGCAAGCAGCGAGAACGGGCGGTTGGTAACCCCATCGATGGAGACCAGTCTGCCTCTCATTAGGAAAGCCAGCTCCATTTGCGTCACTAACCTCATAAACCCTGATTACTGTGATGCCCACAAATCCATTAGAATGTGCTCAGTGACTGAATCTTCACAACACTCTCTGACAGGAATCCCAAAGACTTTCACCAAACCTCGATAACCTAGCACCCATTCTGATACTCCCGGTCCCGGTGTATGAGAGGTCCATTCCAGAGCATTAGAACAGCAGGGTAGGGGCTGAACTTCAGCCTCGGGCTTTTGCATCTTCTGCCCGACGGGAGAGGCCAAGATGACCAAATAAATGAAGTTCAGGCGCAAGATCACAACGAAGCAGATTATAAGGCCAAGAGCCCATCTTGTCATACAAGAGGTCTTTTCAAGAGTTTGATAACAACGAGAGAATATGCCCTTGAGCTTGGTGGTATGTGCTTTTAGGCTTTTGTATCTTGTGCCTGATGGAAATGGGGGAAAGAGAAAATATCCGGAATGAAAGGGGGCTTTCCCCACGCGGCAGGAACATAGACCAGTTCAGCAAAGCCCGGGCCTTTCGGACCGAGATTGTCCGCGAATCTTTTAACCTACTCCAAGATCAATCTAACGCTTCCTTCCTATGTAGCCCTCTCAATTTTTCTATCATCCATGTGCCAATCTAAGGGTCTCTTAAATGTCCCTAATGTATCTGCCTCTACCGCCACCCCTGGCAGATCGTTCCACCCACTCTCCATGTAAAAAAAACACACCACTAGAACAGAGGAGAATTCAGCACAGTATATGGTCTCGGCCACTAGAAATCATCTTCCTCGTACCCACACCGTGGACCCTACGACAATATTGCAAGCTTTATAAATTCTATCCGCTCAGAACTCCAAGCATGATATGATGCGTATTGGAATCAGAAAAGTTAAAATCATTGGATTCAACATTTATTTCCGCAAAAAAAGTTTTATTATGAAACTAGTATGTAGAAAAAGTCATACATAAGACGTTCTGTCAGTTTCCAACAAGGCCATTATATATATAATATATAGGACGACAGTCAGGTATCAATAAGATTGAAATAGTACAAAGAAAATTTACAAGGATGCTGCCATGACTTGAGGACCTGAGTTATAGGGAAAGATTGAACAGGTTAGGACTTTACTCCCTGGAGAATGAGGGGAGATTCGATAGAGGTATATATCAGTATGAATGGTGTCGATACGGTAAATGCAAATAGGCATTTCCCATTGAGACTTGAACTAGAGGTCATGGGTTAAGGGTGAGAGGTGAAATGTTTAAGGAGAAACTTCTTCACTCAGAGGGTGGTGAGAGTGTGGAACAAGATGCCAGCGGAAGTTCGATTTCAACGTTTAAGTGACGTTTGGATAAGCCCATGGACGAAGGAGGGCAGTGATCCCGGTGCTGGTCGATGAGAACTCGGCGAGTCGAAGGGTCTGTCTCCGCGCTGTAGTGCTCTATAACTTTAATATAAAAGGGGCAAGAACTGGACATTTGGAAGGAACTGTCAGCTTTGTTAGGCAGTGACATTGCCGAGTTCCACAGCAGTATAGAAATTCGACATAAGACACACGCCGGCTTTACAGCACCCGAATCGGTGACTTAGCACATCAGAGCCAGGCGGTTAAAAGTCAAAGGATGTACCGGCAGAGGTGCAGTCATCACACTTTTCTTTATATATCGCCATTTTCACATTAAAAACATTTAACTTTTGTACAAAACTCTATAAATCCGTTTCTCTTATATACAAAAATAGCTTAATATAATTCAGGACTGATTAGCATAGATACAAATAGATTTTTTTTCCTTTAAACAAAAACCAACAAAGGCTGGAAGCATTCTATATTGAAAATAGTATAAAAGTATCATTTAAAAACAGCTCTTTGTTTGGGTAAAGCGTATTGCGTTTTCTTTAGAAATAGAACGAACACAATACTATTCTTGTGTTAGAAAAGTGATCGGAAAGCTCTTTGCTTAGAAATTTGGTACAAAGAGACCGTCCATAACGGGCAGGTAAAGCTTAAGAATCGTGTGTAGACATCTCCACTCTTGAGTTTGTGACCCGTCGGGGTTGCAGGGTGAGATTTCCCCTTGGGCCAACATGTCAATGTGCACGGTTGCTTTCGCGGGTCGCTTGATGGTCTTCAGGCTATCTGCCGAAGCGACGTGCAAAAGCAATCAGTAGGTGTTGTCCCGTTGCTTCCAGAGTTTGTGTGCCGGGACACTTTCTCCGGGCAGACCTGGATAAAATACGAGAAGAAAACAATGAGTACAAGTCTTCACACATTGTCTAAACGAGTACAATTGATCCATGGACCCGAATTCCACTCAACTCCCCCGGCAGATTGTCTGTTGCTCCAGATTCCATCCCAATGCAATGAGCTCTTAAAGAACTCCCCCGGCGCAAAGTTTCTGAGAAACAGCCTGCTATCTCGGTCTGTCCAGCTCGGTCTCTCCGAGATGTCTTATGTTTGAATGTCACTGATTCGCATCTCTCGTGAACAACCCAAAACACCCTCCCCGACATACAAACACACACACACACACACACACACACACACACTTTCTCTCTGCCTACCTCTCTCACACACATCGAGCTCCCAGACTAATTGGCAGGCGCAGATCACAGGAGTCGAATTGGTCTTGCAGTAGAATTCCGCCTCTGCTTAGATTGGACTGGCGTTAGGGAGCGGCGGTTCCCAGCAATGTGTTCATGCCATGGAGCCCTACTATCAACCGAGGGGTCCGTGGGCCCAGGTTGGGAACCCCTGTTTGAGAGAGTGCCTTAGCACACGCATCTGAGGACGAAATTCTGTTCCCAGAAACAGCACTGACCGCCACCACCCCCCTCCCCCGCCACCCGGACGAACTCAGCAGGTCGAGCAGCATCTGCGAAGGGAAAAGGAATTGCCGTTGCGACTGGAAACCCCGCATCAGGACCCGAAGCGTCGACAAGCTTCCCCTCCATCGATGCTGCCTGACCTGTGAGTTCCCTCCAGCAGTTTGCGCGTTGCTGCAGATTCCAGCATTTGCCGTCTCTCTTGTGTCTCCTTCTATTGGACGAGATGCTTAAAGGGTAGGGGAACCTTCAGTTTGGATCGCTCGCCCCCAAATTGAAATTCGTCCCGTCAGGCGTTAACCAGCCTACCTGCTGCGCAGAGATGGGAAGGAGAGGGTCCCTCAGAACCAGGTGGTAAAGTCCAGCAGCTCTTGCTCCTCGGCACTGAGGGGGTCGCAGGAGGCGTCGTCGGAGGAGCAGGAAGACACAGGCGACCCGGCCATGGAGTTCATCTCGGCCGAGAGGCCGGGCGACAGGAGTCCGGACTGGAAGGCGGCGCTCACGGCGTCGTGCTCATCTAGAAGCTGCTGGAGGGCCCTAATGTACTCCACGGCGGAGCGCAGCGTCTCCACTTTGCTCATCTTCTTGTTGGCGCCGCCGTTCGGGACGTGCTCCCGCAGGGTGGCGAATCCCAGGTTTACCAGCTTCACCCGGTTCCTCTCGCGCTCGTTGCGCCGGGCCACGGCGGCCGGCTGTTGCGGCGGCAGGCTGTAGCCGAACCGGCTGAAGCTGAGGCGCCTCTTGCAGCGCAGCAGCTCGGGGGAACACGGGCGCTGCCTCTTCGCCTGGGTCCTGAGCCTGGCGGAGGCGGGGGGCCGGTGGTGCCCGCCTTCGGGGCTCCCCTCCTGCTCACCCGGCGCAGCAGCGGCGTAAAGGCAGGCGGACTCCACACACGGCTGCTGCTGTTCAACGTTCCTGACGCTGCTGCCCATGTTGGGCATCAGGTTTGGCAGTAGGAGCCGGAGAGGAGGGGAAGGCAGGCTGCGATGCCCGTAGACTTAGTAAAAGCGCGCAAACTCCGCCGGCGTTGCGCCCTACTCGTGGCGTTCGCGTGCTGCACTGTGCGTTCTTTTGCACTTCACTCCAGCCGCCTTTTATATATATTTTCTGTTTATTGAGGGATTTTTTTTAGCAACTCCCCCCTTTTCTTGGGCACGCTTCTGCCTTGCTGGAGCGCGAATGAAACAGCCGGTGCCCTGGCGCAGCGTTTTGAAACAGCAGGCTTGCGCCGGCGCTCCGCCCACTCAGCAACCCCTCCCTCTGCCGGGTGTCCCGGGCGTGCGCCGGGCGCGTGCCACCCGGCCCCCTAAATAAACACAGAGTCCGCCGGCCCCCTTCCTTCCAAAACAAGCCTCCACCCCCAAAAAATCTCAATAAACTCCAAAAAAGGAGGCTGCAACCACCGTCTCCCCCCCCCCATCCCATGTCTTTTGGAAGCCTTAAAGCAAATTTCATAAAAACGTATCTGAATTGTTTAAAACCGGGCTGCGTTGTTTGACTCTTGGGCTCCTAGTACTGGAGAATGCAGCGAGAATGCGTTCTGTACAAGGATTTCAACAGAGGGACGTCGTTTTTGATGTGGTTTTACCTAGGAATGGAAGCAGCTATGCTGATCGGGTCGCTAAATGATTGTGGAACAGAACGCGATGTTTAGTGTAGCGCTTGTGTTAAATGAAATGTCCATTATTCCATGCGGAGTCTCCCTGATTAAGAGCGGACTTTGTGTTGTCTGCCTATTGTAATAAAAGCGGCGACTCGTGCAAAAGTATCAAACTCCAGAGGGCACTCAGCGGGCCGAGCAGCTTCTGTGCAGGGAGCAGGGCCGGCGGCGGCACCTCGGGCCGGGACCCTCCAGCCGGACTCCGGATATCAATTTAAAATGTTCCTTCCCGTGTTGTTTTAACTAATTCATCCATGTATGGGGGGAGGGAGAGGTGGGGGGATAAGGAGGGAGAGAGAGAGAGAGAGGCTGTGAGGGGAGAAAAGGAGGGGTAGAAAAGAAGGAGAGTATAGAAGGATGGAGGGGAGAAGGAGGGAGGGAAGGAGTGGCGGAGGAAATTGAAGGGGAAGGGTAATGTGAAGGGAGGGCGAGGGAGTGAATGGGGGAGAGGGAGACTGGGAGGGAGAGAGGGGGAGAAGGAGGGAAGGAGTGGGAAGAGAGGGGGAGAGGGAAAGAGAAGGGAAGGGGGAGGGAGAAAATGCTACCACTAATTAAAAGATCTCGAAATGTTCCTCCCTTTTGCCCGATTTGTCACAGTGACCCTGTGCGCTGCCGGCTGGCAGCAGACACGTGCACCGCCTTGCAAGAAAATTAAAGGTCTTTCACGCTTAAAATAAAACAGCCCAGCTGATCATTGGTACAACTGAGAGAGAGTGAAAAAAACGGTGAATTGCAGCCCCCCGACTCTCTCGCTGTTGACTGTGTACCTCTGACATCCGAGCTGCCGCTCAGTCTCGCTCGGCGACAGTTTTGAAAGAGGCGAGCATTCTATTCAAATCCCACAATCGTTGGCCTTTTATTTTAAAGAAACGAATCTTCCATGGTTTGTCAAGCCATTTCTGACGCCCAATTAGAGCTTTGTGAAGTTTTCTCCGAAGTGGCGAGAAAGGGTTTGGAATATTAAGGCCTGCAGTCGGCCTGATAGTTGATATGACAATGGGGAGCCGAGGTTTGTTTAGAGAGCTACAAACACACTTCTGTTGTCGAAATAAATTTCATTTCCATCAAATAGATCCGTGAACAATGAAGCCAGTGATAAGTAAAGTTCTTTTTATATAAATTGAAAGCTTTGAAAGATTAGCTGACGAAGTTTGAAGCGAGGCCTGCCATTCACTATAGAGATAATTCATTAGAGTTAGCACTGCATATTGTATCGCCCTTAATAATATTACTTTAATCCCAGTAGACACACTGCGCCTGGTTATGTCAAGCGCGCTAACCACTGGTTGCCTATGGTAGCGGACGATGGTCAAGTCGAGTGGATTGACGTGCAGAGGTACTATGAGGTGCAGGTACTGTGATAAACTTGCTACAACATCATCACAGGCATACCGGTGCAGACAACGCACACAGCACTGCTTACAAAGAAACTGGAGCTGCTGTGTTATCACGGACTTGGCGTGAAGTTTGTTGCTTTGTGGCAGCAGTGCAGGGCAAGAATATAAAACTACGATAACGTTAAATTACAGCGTGCAAAAAAAAACCTGAATTGTAAAGTCAGTCAGCTCGATTATGGGTACTGTGTCCGTAGTATCCAGGACATCTTCAAGGAAAGAAGCCTCAGGAAGGCAACAGCCATTATTAGTGACCCTCTCTTCTCATTGCTACCACCGGGAAGGTGGTACAGAAGCCCGAAGACACACACTCAGCGATTCAGGAACAGCTTCTTCCCCTCTGCCATCAGATTTCTGAATGGACAATGAACCCATAAACACTACTTCACTACCTTTTTATTTCTATTTTTGCACAACTTACTTAATATAAACGTGACTGTAATTCACGGTTTTCTCCATTATTATCATGTATTGCATTGTACTGCCGCCGTAAAGACAACAAATCTCACAACATCTGCCAGTGATATTAAACCTGATTCTTTTTCTGAAAAAGAGTAACGAGCTAGTATTCCTGGCCATTCGGAAACCTGATGGCAGAGGGAAAAAAGCTGTCCTTAACACTTTGAGTATGAATCTTCGGACTCCTTCAAAGTTCAAAGTAAATTTATTACCAAAATACATATGCTGTACGTCACCATATACTACCCTGAACCATTTTCTTGCGGGCATTCACAGCAGAACAAAGAAGTACAATGCAATCAATGAAAAACTACACAAAGACTGAGAAACAGCCAAATGAAGACAAACAGAGCAAATAGAGAGTAAATAATATTGAGAACAGGAGTTACAGAGTCTTTCAAAAAGAGTCTGTGGGTTGTGGAATCAGTTCAGTGTTGAGGTGAGTGAAGTTATCCTCACTGGTTCAGGAACCTGATGGTTGTGCCTCTTACCTGATTGTATTAACGAGAAGAGAGTATGTCCTGGACGATGGGGGTGCTCAATGGTGAATGCTATCTCCCTGAAGCATTGCTATATGTAAGGCTACACATGAAGATAAAAACATACAGAGACTACACAGACACGACGGGTCACAAGTCCATGCTGGTACAAGAGGTGATCCGCTGCTGGGGTAGGTTTAAGATGCTGCAGATCACTTCAAAATGTAGTGGACGAAGAGAAATTACTGTTCCTGAACTTCGTGGTGTGGGTTTCGGGCTTCAGTACCTCCTGCCCGATCGCAGCAGCAGGAACGGTGCTGGGGATCGAAACGATAGATGCTGCAATCTGGAGACAGCACCTCCACCTGGTCCGTGCTCTCTTCTCGCTGCTGCCATCAGAAAAGAAGTACAGGAGCTTCTGAACCCTCACCACCAGGTTCATGAACAATTATTACCCTTCAACCATCAGGCTCCTGAACCAGCGTGGACACTTCACTCACAACTCTGAATTGATACCACAAACTATGGACTCACTTTCAAGGACTCCATGTTTTCAATATTTCTTGCATATTTATTCATTTTTTTCCCCAGCTCAAGCTAGTAAAGCCTGAGGTACGAGCAGAGCCAAGCACACACATTTCTCAATTTCTGGGAACTTTTGGACTATTCTAGTGGTGTTTAGTATTGTGCCTTTCTGGACATTTACATAAATATTGTAGGCCAAATTGTTTAATGCTATTGTGTAGTGACTTCAGGATGACACCAGTTGTAGATATTACTATTGGGACAATGTATAAATGTTCATGTTCCATAGTCTTTCAGTTTCCTCTTTTAATTCATCATATTCCTGGTGTCTTTCACTTGATTCCTGTATGTTATGTGTGTTTGGAATGGCTTTATCTATTAAGTAAGTTGTTCTTGCTTGTTTATCCTGCATTATTATATCCAGACGGTGTCATAAGCGGGGTGGCTGGGAACGGACCCAAGTGCAAGACACAGACACTGAAGTACTAGGGACAGGACTAGGATACAGGGTGAGGGCTAGTACATGGACATGAAAACCAGAAACCCGGAACAGGACTGGATAAGAGAGCCCGGGTTTGGACTCCGAGCCAGGGACTGGACAAGGACTGAGAATCTGGGTCTTGCCTCTGGCTCGGACCCCAGAACTAGGCAAGGATGGGACTAGGCTGGCAGGCAGGACGAGGTTGGAGTCTTCAGGCTTGAGGCCAGGCTTGGCTAGAGACTTGAGGCGAGGCTAGAGACTTGGGGTCTTGAAGCTCCTCCTGGGCAGAGCATGGTACTCCTGGGCAGGGCATAGTACTCCACCCGATGGAGGCAAGGGACAGAACCAACCACAGGGTAACGGCAATACAGCCTGGCTTACCCGACGGAGGCAAAGGACAGGAAGGGAGCTAGGTACAGGGTGGCTCCGGGTCAAGACTACAGGCGAGATGAGGCGAGAGTTACCAGCAAGACAAGGCAAGGCTTCAGGCGAGGAAACAGAAGGCAGGGGAAGGAATACGAGGAGTAAGGACAAGAACAATCCAGCCCCAACGAGAATCAGCTGCCTCAATTAGTGCTCAACAGGAACAGAAACAAGGTAGACAGGAAAACCTGGAGCAAGGGTCGATGAACTGGACCATGAACCAGAATGCGGACTTCACGGACCGGACCATGACAGACGGTTATTATGGATTGCTCTATCTGTAATAATGGATCAGTCGTCATATAATTTGTGGGACTCAAATTACTATTATTATTACCATTATTTATTTTTGTATTTGCACAGCTTGTTGTCATTTGCACATTGTTCGTTTGTCCTTGTGTGCCGGTTTTCATTGCTTCTATTGCATTTCTTTGAACTTACAAGTTCAAAGAATGCCTGCAAGAAAATGAATCTCAGGGTTGTATATGATGACAGGAGAGGGAGGAGAGAGGGAGAGGGAGAGAATGTGGATGGTCGTATGAGCAGCTGGTACATATCACAATTCCTGGTTATGTGACCACTGATGCCAGGCAGACAATCTCTGAAGAGTATTGGCAATGGCTGGGGTCACCTGTCTTGTAAAGACACTGCCCAGAAGAAGGCAATGGCAAACCATTTCTGTGGAAAAATTTGCCTAGAACAGTTATGGCCATGGAAAGACCATGATCACTCACGCCATTCGACACCGCACATATTGCTGATGATGAGTATATGGTATGGTGAGGGGAACTGGGTCGTTTTGATTACTGTGTGAGGAGGTTGCAACTACATTTGGAGCTGGCACTGTGTGTGGTGGTAGGTAACATGCCATAAGATGCCATTTTGTATGGAGTATGTGTGGTGCAAGCATTGTACATAGAGGTTGTACTGTGTTTACATAGCAAAGACTCCAGCAAATTTCTGCAAATGTATTGAGAGCATTCTGACTGGCTGTGTCTCCATCTGTCATGGAGTCTGTGGAGGGTTGCAGACTCAGGGAACTCTGTCAGGTACAGCACTCCCGAACATTCAGAACAACTTCAGAAGGTAATACGTCAAGGAAGTGTCATCCATCGTGAAGGACCATCCCCATCCAGGCCATGCCCTCTTCACATTACTACCATCTTGGAGGAGGTACAGGAGCTTGACTCATACTCAGTGTTTTAGGAACAGCATCTTCCCCTCTGCCACCAGATTTCTGAATGAACATTGAACCCATGGACACTACCTCACTATTCCACTTTTGCATTAAAAAAAATTATTTAAATGTATAACTTGCGGTACATTTTTACTTATTGTACTGTATACTGCTGTACTGAGTGCTACTGGTACCATGTAACCCAGTACTACCTGTCATATGGTCGGGTGGTCGACGACTAAACTGGCTCCCCTGCCAGGCTTGCCTGGTGAGGAGGGTGGCTAGACACCCTACAGGATGAAAAACAAGACCTGTCAAAGGGCAGATGAACCCTCTCGTAGGGTCAACGGCCATCTAGCAAACACGTGCCGTGAAGCGTGGAAAGGGCATCCCTTGCATCGAAGCTTGGTCTGGCCATTCACTGCATCAGAACTTCCCCCAGCCGTCGTGGACCCCACCATGCCGCTGGATCCGGGAGGGAATGTCGAGAGGGTGGGTCTGGACCTGTGCAACCCCCTACTCACCTAAAATCCACTCACGCGCACACGCTGTTCCTTTCTGAGGAGTGGGGTACCACCCCACCAACTGACTGAAAGGAACCATCATCATCCTATGGGATGGATAGCTAGAGAGAGAGATGCTGCCACAAAACAACAAATTTCACAACATGGGTCAATGATAGTAAAAATTCAGATTCTGATTTTAATGCTGTGTAGGGAGGCTATGTTTTGTTCAAGGAGCTGACCGTGTGCTGTGCCTGGAGATCACAAAGCATGCATGGAATTAAAATAGTGTGAGGAGGGAGTCTTGTGCGTGAGGAGGGAGTTTTGTGTATGAGGAGGGAGTTTTGTGTGTGAGGAGGGAGTCTTGTGTGTGAGGGGTTAGTGCTGTGCATAGAACTTATACTGTGCATAATGGTCTAGTATTGTACATGGAAGTTTCACCGTGTGTTGTTAAAGGGACTTGCACGATACGTAAGACCCATGCACAACACTATATAATTTACATTGTGCATAATGGTCAATAATGGAGCACAGAAGTTGGAGGTTTAATATCAGGGGCAAATGATTTAAAAGGGATATTCTCCACACAAAGAATGGCTGGTATTTGGAATAAACTGCCAGAAATAGAGGTTGAGATGGGCACATACCAATATTTAAAAACCATCTGAATAAGTACATGAATAGTAGGGGTATAGAGGGTTAGGGAACAAGTGTGGGCAGATGGGACTAGCTTGCTGGGCAACAGAGCTGACATGGGCTAGGTGGGCTGAAGGGCTTGTTTCCATGTTATGTGATTTTCTATCTCAATGTGACAATAACAAATCAATTTCCTAATTTATTTTCTGTGAGTTTGACACGCTGTATGAATACAGAGCACTCTAGTGGTGTTTAGTGACAGTACAGAGACACCATAATGGCTTTTAAGAGGAATTTATAAGCATGGACAGACAGTAAATGGAGGGATATGGACCATGTGCAGGCAGATGGGAATTAGTTTAATTAAAGATAAGCTTTATTTGTCACAAGTACGTGGAAACGAACAGTGAAGTGCATCATTTGCGTCAACGACCAACACAGTTCGAGGATGTGCTGGGGGCAGCCCGCAAGTGTTTTCATCCTTCTGGCGCCAGCAGAGCACGTCCACAATTTACTAACCTGAACGTCCACATCTTTGGAATGTGGGAGGAGACTGGATCACCCGGAGGAAACTCACGCGGTCACGGTGACAACGTACAAACTCTTTACAGTGGTGGGAATCAAAATCTTCCACTAGTGGCAAGCCGCTACACTACGCTACGCCTCGCGTAGGCACAGATACGGCGGCCAAGGAGCTTGTTGCCATGTTGTTCTGTACCGAAGTTGCTACAGTTGCGGTTCTTTGATACCGACTTTCCTGTGGCACTTTGTGTGTGTTGCGGACTTTCTCTTGCCGTGTTTCCATGGTGGTTATACGCTCTGTGTGAGCGCGGTGGCGTGGGGCTGTGCAGATCGCTAATGCCTCCGGGGCTGTGTGTGTGTGTGTGTGTGTGTGTGTGTGTGTGTGTGTGTCTGTGTGTCTGTGTGTGTGTGAGTGTGTGTATGTGTGTATGTGTGTGTGTCTGTGTGAGTGTGTGTGTGTGTGTCTGTGTGAGTGTGTATGTGTGTGTGTGTGTATGTATGTGTATGAGCGTGTGCCTGTGCCTGTGTGTGTGTGTGTGTGTGTGTATGTGTATGTGTGTGTGTGTGTGTGTGAGTGTGTATGTGTATGAGCGTGTGTCTGTGTGTGTGTGTGTATGTGTGTGTGTGTGTATGTGTATGAGCGTGTGCCTGTGCCTCTGTGTGTGTGTGAGTGTGTATGTGTGTGTGTGTGTGTGTGTGTGTGTGTGTGAGTGTGTATGTGTGTGTGTGTGTGTGTGTCTTTTTGTTTGAGTGTGTGTGTATCTGTGTGTATATGTATATGTGTATGTCTGTGTGAGTGAGTGAGTATATGTGAGTGTGTATTAGTGTATGTGTGCATGTGTGTGTCTGTGTGAGTGTGTGTGTGTGTGTGTGTGTCTGTGTGTGTGTGTGTGTGTGTGTGTGTGTGTGTGTGTCTGTGTGTGTCTGTGTGTCTGTGTGTGTGTGTGTGTGTCGGGCGCGTGTCCCATTGTCTCCCGCGGCCGGAGACACCTCGCTCCCCGGACTCTGCGATGCGCAGACCAGGGGCGAGGAGCCTGCAACAAATATCACCTCAAACCCGCCTCACCCCCTCCCTCCCGTCCCCGCCCCTCCGATCCCTGGGGGCTTCACCACAGGTTTTGTTTGAAACACGGCAAGTAACAAAGCACAGGGAGCGGGGAGAGCGGGACGGGCTCTTTCACACACAGTAACTTTAACCCCGTGCATTCCGAGAGATTTGGCTGTTGAAATTGCAGCACAGTTTATTCACGATTAGATTCCCGCCTCACCGATTTTAAACATCAGCTTTATATTTCGAGACGCTTCAGTCTAAATTTAAATAATTCAGTTAAATCTGCCAAGGAACGAAGCTATTCTCGTTCCGGTTCCTGATTAAAACTGACCCGACTTTGATTGCTTGAGGTTACTTCGAAGCCATTGCCCTCCAACCCATTAGACATAATAGCCGAGTTAGGCCATTCGGCCCGTCGAGTCTGCTCTGCCATTCCATCACGGCTGATTTATTATCCCTCTCAACCCCATTCTCCTGCCTTACTCCCCGTAACTTTTGATGTCCCGACTAATCAAGAACCCTTGAACCTCCGCTTGAAATATACCCAATGACTTGTCTCCACAGCCGACAGTGACAACGAATTCCGCAGATTCACCACCCTCTGGCTAAAGAAATTCCTCCTCATTTCTGTTCTAAAACGACGTCACGCTGTACCCTCTGGTCCTAGACGCCCCCCACTATGGGAAGCATCCTCTCCACATCCACTCTAAGCACTTAATCATTCCCCCACTTTAACGCAATGTTAGGCACCCCACCCCCTCCCCATTGAATTTAAAGTTTCCTTCCAGCTGTTATGTGTAAGTCCTTTTGAAAGCGTTCTGAGCAAATTTCAAAGTCAAGCGGGTCCACATCACACACGGACACTCAATAAATCCATGTATTTATCCTCTCCATCACACATGCCTCCTTTTGGCAAGAGTACTTGTTTGACTACGCTTGTGTACAGTTCGGAGAGCGAGAGATGGAGAGCTGTTTGGCACGGGGGGGGGATTTAAAATTTATGCCCAGTCAGAACTGCAAGAAGCTATAAAACGAAATGAACGCGTTGCTATGGACTACCCGGTTTTCACAGAGCTGGCTTCTGTTTGTCTTTTACAACCACGACTTTCGAGAGCGGCAGGTGCGGACACACAGGTGCACTCTGCCTTCGTATGCAAGATAAATACTGTGTCTTCCCGATCTAATTTACTGCATCGATAAACGTTACGAGCAATTATTGGAGAATTCGCAAGATTCAGGACACCCACCGTCATCTCTAACGTGAAATGTCCGCCATCTAGTGGCGAAGGGAAATACTGCAAGCTTCTCGGAGCTGTCCAGGGTGGTAACTACAAATTCCGATTCAGATTCATTTAACACATATACACTGAAAACATACAGTGAAATGCATCGCTTGCGTTAACACCCAGCAGAACGAAGGATGCGCTGGGGTCAGCCCGCAAGTGTCTCCACACATTCCGGCGCCAAAAATTTTCATCAAAACAACGAAAGCACCAAAAATAAAACAAGCCCCTCTCCCCTTCCCTCCCCTCGCATTCCCTCAAACACACAGATACATACAGGTCTCCAATCTCAGAACTGACCATCTCTGTCCTCCAGCAGGTTAGTTCTGTAAGAAGATGGTGCTATGAGAAGAGTTTAAAAGGAGACAGCTTTGCAGAGCCAGTGACAGAGTAAAGGAAGACAGAGTAGGAGGGCTTTGGCCCAGTGGGGCTTTGGCAATAACGGGTTGAGGTGAGGTAGGTTGCCTGTGTAGAATACAGACAGAAAGTATGCGTGTGAGGCCAGTGTTCTGTGCTCGGTGTCAGATGTGGGAAGTCCTGCTGACTCCCAGCCTCCCGGACGGCCACATCTGCATCAGGTGTGTCAAGCTGCAGCTCCTTAGGGACCGGGGTTAGGGAACTGGAGATGCAGCTCGATGACCTTCGTTTGGTCAGGGAGAGTGAGGAGGTGATAGAGAGGAGCTATAGATAGGTCGTCACACCAGGGCCTGGGGTGACAGACAAGTGGGTAACAGTCAGGAGAGGGAAGGGCAGGAGTCAGATACTAGAGAATACCCCAGTGGCTGTCCTCCTCAACAATAAGTAACCTGTTTGAGTACTGTTGGGGGGGACGCCCTACCTGGGGGAAGCAACAGTGGCTGCGCCTCTGGCACAGAATCTGGTCCTGTGGCTCAGAAGGGTAGGAAAAGGAAGAGGAAGGCAGTAGGGGACTCTATAGTTAAGGGGTCAGACAGGTGATTCTGTGGAAGCAGGAAAGAAGCACAGATGGTAATTTGCCTCCCAGGTGCCAGGGTCCGGGGTGTTTCTAATCATGTCCAAAGTATCCTGAAGTGGGAAGGAGAACAGCCAGAGGTTGTGGTACATATTGGTACCAACGACAGAAGCAGGAAAAGGGAGGAGGTCCTGAAAGCAGACTACAGGGAGTTAGGAAGGAAGTTGAGAAGCAGGACCGCAAAGGTAGTAATCCTGGGATTACTGCCTGTGCCACGCGACAGTGAGTATAGGAATAGAATGAGGTAGAGGATAAATGCGTGGCTGAGGGATTGGAGCAGGGGGCAGGGATTCAGATTTCTGGATCACTGGGACCTCTTTTGGTGCAGGAGTGACCTGTACAAAAAGGACAGGTTGCACTCGAATCCCAGGGGAACCAATATCTTGGCGGGAAGTTGTGCAAAGGCTATTGGGGAGAGTTTAAACTAGAATTGCTGGGGGGTGGGAACTGAACTGAAGAGACGGAGGAAGAGGCGGTTGACTCACAAATAGAGAAAGCTTGGAGACAGTGCAAGAGGCAGGATAGGCAGGTGATAGAGAAGGGACACGCTCAGACCAATGGTTTGATCTTGTGTCTATCTTAATGCAAGGAGTATTATGAATAAAGCAGTTGAGCTTAGAGCGTGGATCAGTACTTGGAGCTATGATGTTGTGGCCATTACAGAGACTTGGATGGCTCAGGGGCAGGAATGGTTATATCGAGTGCCAGGCTTTAGATGTTTCAGAAAGGACAGGGAGGGAGGCAAAAGAGGTGGGGGTGTGGCAGTGTTGATCAGAGACAGTGTCACAGCTGCAGAAAAGGAGGAAGTCATGGAGGGGTTGTCTACGGAGTCTCTGTGGGTGGAAGTTAGAAACAGGAAGGGGTCAATAACTCTACTGGGTGTTTATCATAGACCACCCAATAGTAACAGTGACATCGAGGAGCAGATAGGGAGACAGTTTCTGGAAAGGAGTAATAATAGCAGGGTTGCTGTGGGAGATTTTAATTTCCCAAATATTGATTGGCTTCTTCCTAGAGTGAGGGGTTTAGATGGGGTGGAGTTTGTTAGGTGTGTTCAGGAAGTTTTCTTGACACAATATGTAGATAAGCCTACAAGAGGAGAGGCTGTACTTGATCTGGTATTGGGAAACGAACCAGGTCAGTTGTCAGGTCTCTCAGTGGGAGAACGTTTTGGAGACAGTGATTAGAATTCCATTTCCTTTACCATGGCATTGGAGAGGGATAAGAACAGACAAGTTAGGAAAACGTTTAATTTGGAGTAAGAGGAAATTTGAGACTATCAGGCAGGAATTTGGAAGCATAAATTGGAAACAGATGTTCTCAGGGAAATGTACAGAAGAAATGTGGCAAATGTTCAGGAGATATTTGCATAGCATTTTGCGTAGATATGTTCCAATGAGACAGGGAAAGGATGGTAGGGTACAGGAACTGTGGTGTACAAAGGCTGTTGTAAATCTAGTCAAGAAGAAAAGAAAAGCTTATGAAAGTTTCAGAAAACTAGGTAATGATAGCGATCTAGAAGATTATAAGGCTAGCAGGAAGGAGCTTAAAAATTAAATTAGGAGAGCCAGAAGGGGCCATGAGAAGGCCTTGGTGGACAGGATTAAGGAAAACCCCAAGGCATTCAACAAGTATGTGAAGAGCAAGAGGATAAGATGTGAAAGAATAGGACCAATCAAGTGTGACAATGGAAAAGTGTGTATGGAACTGGAGGAGATAGCAGAGGTACTTAATGAATACTTTGCTTCAGTATTCACAATGGAAAAGGATATTGGCGATTGTAGGGATGACTTACAGCAGACCCAAAAGCTTGAGTATGTAGATATTAAGAAAGAGGATGTGCTGGAGCTTTTTGGAAGCACCAAGTTGGACATGTCTCTGGGACTGGACGAGATGTACCCCAGGCTATTGTGAGAGGCAAGGGAGGAGATTACAAAGCCTCTGGTGATGATCTTTGCATTATCAATGGGGATGGGAGAGGTTCTGGAGGACTGGAGGGTTGTGGATGTTATTCCCTTATTCAAGAAAGGGAGTTGAGATAGCCCAGGAAATTGTAGACCAGTAAGTCTTACTTCAGTGGTTGATAAGTTGATAGAGAAGATCCTGAGAGGCAGGATTTATGAACATCTAGAGAGGCATAATATGATCAGGAATAGTCAGCATGGCTTTGTGAAAGGCAGGTTGTGCCTTATGAGCCTGATTGAATTTTTTGACGATGTGGCTAAACACATTGATGAAGGTAAAGCAGTACATATAGTGTTTATGGATTTCAGCAAGGCATTTGATGGTACCCCATGCAAGGCTTTTTGAGAAAGTAAGGTGGCATGGGATCCAAGGGGACATTGCTTTGTGGATCTAGAACTGGCTTGCCCACAGAAGGCAAAGAGTGGTTGCAGACAGGTCATATTCTGCATGGAGGTCGGTGACCAGTGGTGTGCCTTAGGAATCTGTTCTGGGACCCCTACTCTACGTGATTTTTATAAATAACCTGGATGAGGAAGTGGAGGGATGTGTTGTTAAATTTGCTGATGACACAAAGGTTGGGAGTGTTGTGGTTAGTGAGGACTGTCACAGTGGGACATTGATAGGATGCAAAAGGGGGCTGAGAAGTGGCAGATGGAGTTCAACCCAGATAAGTGTGAGGTGGTTCATTTTGGTAGGTCAAGTATGATGGCAGAATATAGTACTAATGGTAAGACTCTTGGCAGTGTGGAGGATCAGAGGGATCTTGGGGTTCAAGTCCATAGGACACTCAAAGCTGCTGCACAGGTTGACTCTGTGGTTAAGAAGACATACGGTACATTGGCCTTCATCAACCCTGAGATTGAGTTTAAGACCTGTGAGGTAATGTTACAGCTATATAGGACCCTGGTCAGACACCACTTGGAGTACTATGCTCAGTTCTGGTCATCTCACTACAGGAAGGATGTAGAAACCATAGAAAGGGTGCAGAGATTTACAAGGATTTTGCCTGGATTGGGGAGGATGCCTTATGAGAATAAGTTGAGTGAACTTGGCATTTTCTCCTTGGAGCGACAGAGGATGAGAGGTGACCTGATAGAAGTGTATAAGGTGATGAGAGACATTTGTCCTGTGGATCAGTGGCTTTTTCCTAGGGTTGAAATGGCTAGCACAAGAGGGCACAGTTTTAAGGTGCTTGGAAGTAGGCACAGAGGAGATGTCAGGGGTAAGTTTTTTATAGGCAACAGACACTTCGGTGGTAAGAACGGGAAGGCAGATTATTATCTAAATGGAGTCAAGTTAGGAAAAGGGGAAGCACAACGAGATCTAGGTGTTCTTGTACATCAGTCACTGAAAGCAAGCATGCAAGTACAGCAGGCAGTGAAGAAAGCTAATGGCATGCTGGCCTTCATAACAAGGGGAATTGAGTATAAGAGCAAAGAGGTCCTTCTGCAGCTGTACAGGGCCCTGGTGAGACCACTGGTGAGTACTGTGTGCAGTTTTGGTCTCCAAATTTGAGGAAGGACATTCTTGCTATTGAGGGAGTGCAGCGTAGGTTCACAAGGTTAATTCCTGGGATGGCAGGACTGTCATATGTCAAAAGATTGGAGCGACTGGGCTTGTATACACTGGAATTTAGAAGGATGAGAGGCTTATTGAAACATATAAGATTATTAAGGGATTGGACACGCTGGAGGCAGGAAGCATGTTCCCGCTGATGGGTGAGTCCAGAACCAGAGGCCACAGTTTAAGAATAAGGGGTAGGCCATTTAGAACGGAGTTGAGGAAAAACTTTTTCACCCAGAGAGTGGTGGAAATATGGAACGCTCTGCCCCAGAAGGCTGTGGAGGCCATTGATGAGATTCTGAAGAGGCAGATGAATGATAGAAATTGGAGGGTTGTGAGTTGTGTAGGAGGGAATGATTAGAGGGTTAGCCTAACATACTTTCTGGTAAGATGGCAACATGATTGGATGCAATGGCTTCTATGGGGCCATCCAAAGGTGTTACTGTCTTTCTTAAGCAGATTTGTTATGATCACAGGACCCTGCTGGACATCAAGAACATAAATTATGGCAGATCTACCCTATCGGTGAGTTGCTCATTTGCAGGGAGACTGGAGGAGCTGGACTTGGTGCAGATGGTGCTGCTGCCCGTGTCAGGGAACCATAAGTGCGTGAAGGTGCTGTGCGGTCTGACAGTGAGTGATCATAGAAACATGGAAAACCTACAGCACAACACAGGCCCTTCAGCCCACAATGCTGTGCCAAACATGTACTTACTTTAGACATTACCTAGGGTTACCCATAGCCCTCTATCTTTCTAAGCTCCATCTACCTATCCAGGAGTCTCTTAAAAGACCCTATCGTATCCACCTCCACCACTTTTCTTAATCACTTTTCTTGTGACCACAAGTCCCAGATGGGTATTGTTAATGTTATTGTCAGGGGAGGAGATTAAGAGGATTAATGGCGCCTAACGGTGACTCTTTTGCTTGCATCTTCAGAAGCAGCTCTATTTCCATCTTTATTATCTCTATTTTTCCCTTCCAGGGTTCCTTTGAAGACCTGAACTGGAGTAACACACAGACTACAGTGCTTTGTAGGAATGGGACTCTCTCTCGGGGTTTCATGAATGGCCATTGTTCGGCACGCCAAGGGCTCGGCCTAAGAGTTCGGCTCGGCTTTGGAGGACCGAGATTTCGTGGCTCTGGAGATGCGGGGGATTGGAGGTTGGTGCCTCTGTAGAAGATCTATGTGTTGTTGGAGACAGAAGGTATCTGGCTGTGTGGGGACTTCGGGGTTTCTCACATTTAACTCTCAATATTCTTCCGGGGCACTGCTCTATTTTCATGGATGTTTTGCGAAGAAAAAGCATTTCAGGATGTATATTGTATGCATTTCTCTGACATTAAATGAATCTTTGAATGCTGCAAGTTCAATTCATTGGGTTATTGGCGGACAGTGGGAGGCTACGTGGCCTCGATTGTAGTGAAGTCTCGGCCTCCAGCCGCAGTGTTACCTGTTGGCAGCCACGCAGGAGAGAGGGGTCCGTCAGTCAGTCAGTGGGTGCTGTCCCGAATCTGGGGTCGGCGGCTATGCACCTCCATCTTCTTCGATCTTGTGACAGCACCGAGTACAGCCTCTCCTCCAGTTTGTTCTCGCTGGCCGCCTTGGCACCGCCCACCGCCACCCCCGCCGAACCCGAGCCCGAGGCCGAGTCGGCCTCCAGTCGCGGCCGCTTCTTCGAGCTTGGCCCTTCCTTAGGCGGAGGCCTTGGGCAGGTCCAGGCACACGGTGCAGCGCCCAAGTTCATCATGTCTCTTTTAACCAGGTGCACAGCATACGATTCGTAGATACGTGGTGAGGCTTTAATCTCTTCCACGGAAGATGGCCATTGGCTTACAAGGAGCTCATCCGCCCTTTGTCAGGTCTTGTTTTTTTCAGTCCTGCTGGGTGTCCTCACACCCTCCTCACCAGACTAAGTCCGGTGGGGGAGCCGGCCCAAGTCGCCGACCACTCGACCACGGCCCCCGGCCGAATCTCTCCGAGTGTCCGACACCCGACCGAGACGCAGGAGAGAGGGGTCGGAGTTGTTGCTCTCTACCAGATACTGTGTGGTGTGGCATCCATTCTGAAGTCAGTGCTACTTCCAGTAGTGGAAGAGAAGATGTATTGTGTTTGATGCCAGACTGCTGCAATATTCATGAGGGATTTGTACTATATTTTTTTATGTGTGACTGTAATTTTCTGCTATCTTAGACGTGCTGCGTGTGTCTTGTGCTGTGTGTGACTGTTGGTATCGTGTTTTGCACCTTGGCCCCAGAGTAACACTGCTTTGTTTTGGCTGTTTTCATGGGTGTTCATGTATGTTTGAATGACAATTAAATTTGAACCTGAACTTTATGTTTGAATGCCTCTGCAAGCTGAAGGCACCAGGAGAAGCGATGACCAGTCAGTCGGAGAGATCAGATTTTTAGACATGGAGTTCGGGGTGGCATTTATCAGCTAGACAAGAGGTTGACTCTGAAGATCAAGCCTGAAGGTTGATCAGTATTTTGACAATAGTCCAATGGCCAGGACCTGGAGGCCCGTCCGTGGGAGGGAGGAAAGAGGCCTGTTTGACTGTTGTCTCGGGCTCGTTGTTGTTATATTTTGTTGTGTTCTGTGTTGCTGCACAGGATCAATATAAGTTGCAGAAAGTTGGAATCTCAGTCAGCTCCACTGTGGGCACTGGCCTCTGCAGCAACCTGGACATCATCAAGGAGGGATGCCTCAAAAAGGCAGCATCCATTATTCAGGACCCTCAGTGTCCTGGACCTGCCTTCTTCTCATTGAGACCATGAGAAAGGAGGTACAGTAGTCTAAAGACACACACCGAACGATTCAGAGCACCTTTCCCCCTCTGCCATCTGATTTCTGAATGGACATTGAACCCATGAACTCTACCTCACTACTTTTTTTTGCACTACTACACGGATATATGCTTCAGTTTTAATTGTTCACAGTTTTATTATTATGCATTGCATTGTACCGCTGCTGCGTAACAACAAATTTCACGACATATGCTGGTGATAGAAACCTGATTCTGGTTCTGTTCTGGCGAGCATGATGGGAACGCTGTGTTAGCCCCGGAATAGCTGGCAATACTTGCAGGCTGCCCTCAGCACATCCTCAGGTTGTGTCGGTTGTTAAGGCAAACAACACTTTTCACTGTGGGTTTCGACATACATGTGATAAATAAATCTGAATCTGAACCTGAACGGCTTCCTGTGGCAGTTTGTTCCCATACCATGACCACTGAAAGCACAGTCACTTCAAATGTGTTTGGTTAGATATCTCTCACCAGCCTCTCTGGGAAATTAGTACTTCCCAAATGAGTCAATGGGCTCGTCACATGCTGTTAATTTCCTGGGCCTTGTCATCTCCAGTTCTGCAGACTCCCTCCCAAAACAAAGTTGTGAGAGACTTGAACTTCAGCCTACGGATAACTTGAGCCAAACTTCAGCTAGAGTTTCTGCACAATGACCTCTCATTACTCTGCAGCTGGAAGGCTGATCCAGCCGATCATGTGGTTAAAAATCAAATATTTCTCTCAAAGTGCCCTTGAACAATCTGTGGATAACTGCATTTTTACAAAACAACATGTATCATTTATCTCATCGTCTCTCCATTTACCTCACTGTTTGCTCACATTAACTTTGTCCAGAGAACTCTGATGTAACCCTACCCTCTGTGGGTGTGTATGGCGTTGGTTTGTAGATACCTATCATCTGCCCGGGTTACTGTCAGGTAAAAATCCAGAGACAAGTTCAAAGTAAATCTATTATCAAAGCACATATATGTTACCATATGCAGCCCTGAGATTCATTTCCTTGTGGGCATACTCAGTAAATTCAATGTGTGTAAAAGACAACAAGCTACACAAATACAAAAATAAATGATAATAATAATAAATAAGTTAGCAATAAATATCAAGAACAAAGTGATAGGTGAAACCGGGAGTAGGGGGAGAGAGGGGAAGGGATGAAGTAAAGAGCTGGGAAGTTGATTGGTGAACCAGACACAGGGCTGGAGAAGGGGGACTCTGATAGGATCCACTGAGATGCCATATCTGCTGTGGACCTGTTGCTTCGGTAGGCGAATTGGAGCAGACCAAGTTACTTCTCAGACAGGAGTTAAAATGTTTCATCACCAGCCTCTCAAATTATGTCATCACTCTGGATGTAAGTGCTACTGGGCAATAGTCATTGAGGTCAGTTACCACGTTCTTCCTAGGCACTGGTATGATTGAAACCTGCCTGATGCAGGTAGGTAGCTCAGAATGACGAAGCGGGAGGTTAAAGATCTCAATGAAAACTCCAGCCAGTTGATCAGCACAGGTCTTTAATGTACACCCTCTGGAGCAGATGATTTCCGTGGGTTTACCTTCCTGAAGGGTGTGCTCACATTGGCCTCGAGACTGAAATCATAGGATCATAGTCATAGTCATAGTCATAGTCATACTTTATTGATCCCGGGGGAAATTGGTTTTTGTTACAGTTGCACCATAAATAATTAAATAGTAATAAAACCATAAATAATTAAATAGTAGTATGTAAATTACGCCAGGAATTAAGTCCAGGACCAGCCTATTGGCTCAGGGTGTCTGACCCTCCAAGGAAGGAGCTGTAAAGTTTGATGGCCACAGGCAGGAATGACTTCCTATGACGCTCTGTGCTGCATCTCGGTGGAATGAGTCTCTGGCTGAATGTACTCCTGTGCCCAACCAGTACATTGTGTAGTGGATGGGAGACATTGTCCAAGATGGCATGCAACTTGGACACATCCTCTTTTCAAACTCCACCGTCAGAGAGTCCAGTTCCATCCCCACAACATCACTGGCCTTTTCATTGGGGATGTGTGAGTTTGTAACGGTTCTTCCATGCTTTGATGATCAAAGCGAGCATTGAGCTCACCTGCAAGTGAAGCTCTGTTTCTGCCTATGTCGCTTGGTTGTACTTTATAAGACGTGGTAGCATTCAAGCCCTGCCACAACTGTCGACCCTCCTTCCTTGATTCAAGTACAGCCTGGTATTTCCACTTCACCCAAGTGCAATAGAACAAACTGAACATTGGACATAACGCATACATAGAGCATAGAACATTAAAGCACAATACAAGCCCTATAGCTAATGACATTATTATTTACTTAAGCTTATCATGCTTACTGGGGCACAGGCTGCTAACAGCAGCTTGCCAGGGTCCTCTGTCCTGCGCCAGTCTTTCAAGTTGTCCACAGGTGTGGCCCATCTTCGAAGATCTTTCCTTTCTCAGAGATGAGGTCTTTGGAACCTTTTTTTGGCCGTTCTGTATCTCTGTGTTTTTATGAGACGGGATTGCTCACCCCACACTCAACCCTCCTCCTTCCACAGCCAGGCTTGTGACAAAAATCTGGATTTGTTGCAATTTTCCTATCGCCACAATAGAGCACCTGGACAGTGGCCATCCCTATGTCAAGCTCAATCATGTCCTCAGTTCTAATCAACAAGTTCCAAAACCTGGGTGTCTGTACCTCCCTCTGCAACTGGATCCTTGATTTTCTCATCTGGAGACCACAGTCTGTGCAGATTAGAAACAACATCTCCTCCTTGCTGACAATCAACACTGGATACATGCCTAGTCCACTGCTCTAATCTCTCTTCACCTGGACTGTGTGGCTAGCCACAGTCGAAGTGTTACTTATAAATTTGGCAATGACACGATTGTTAGCAGAATTTCAAATGGTAATGAGGAGGCATAAAGGCATACAACCTTGCACTCATTGTCAGTAAGACCAAAGAATTAATTGTGGACTTCAGGAAGGGGAAGTCGAGGGAGCACACACCAGTCTTCAAGCGATCAGATGTGGAGAGGGTGAGCAGTTTCAAGTTCCTGTGTCAACATCTCTGAGGATCTATCCTGAGCACAACATATTGATGTAATTGCAAAGAAGGCACAACAGTGGCCATATTTCATAAAGCATTTGAGGACATAAAATTGGTATGTCACCAAGGACACTTCCAAATGTCTACAGATGTACCGTGGAGAGCATTCTGGCTGGCTGCATCACTGTCTGGTATGGGGAGGGGCACTGCACAGGGTCAGTAAAAGCTGCAAAAGGTGGTAAGGTCTGCCAGCTCCATCATGGGCACTAGTCTCCCCAACAATCTTCAAAAGGCAGCGCCTCAACAAGTTGGCATTGATCATTAAGGACCCCCATCACCCAGGACATGCCCTCTTCCCATTGTTACCATCAAGGAGGAGGTACAGGAGCCTGAAGACATACACTCAACGATTCTTCCCCTCTGCCATCTGATTTCTGAATAGACAGCAAACCCATGAAAACTACCTCAATATTTTTCTCAACACACATCAAAGTTGCTGGTGAACGCAGCAGGCCAGGCAGCATCTATAGGAAGAGGCGCAGTCGACGTTTCAGGCCGAGACCCTTCGTCAGGAACTTCCTTCAGTTAGTCCTGATGAAGGGTCTCGGCCTGAAACGTCGACTGCGCCTCTTCCTATAGATGCTGCCTGGCCTGCTGCGTTCACCAGCAACTTTGATGTATGTTGCTTGAATTTCCAGCATCTGCAGAATTCCTGTTGTTTGCGTCAATATTTTTCTCTTTCATTTTGCACTACTTATTTAATTTAATTTAGTTTTTATACGTATTTATTGCAATTTTTAGTTTTATTATTAAGTATTGTAGTGTACTGCTGTCGCAAAGCCACAAATATCACAAGTATGTCAGTGATATTAAACTGACTCTGGTTCCTTTTCAGCCCAGATGGAGGGTCTCGGCTCAAAACCATGACTGTTCATTCCTCTCTGTAGATGCTGCCTGACTTACTGAGTGCCTCCATTTCTGCATTTCCAGCATTTGCAAAAGCTCTTGTGTTTCCAATGTGCCAAAAGCTCTCTTTACAACTCTATGTACCTGTGACTCCACTTTCAAGGAATTATAGATCTGTATTCTCAGACAACAAGGTTGTTTTTTTGCTTATATATATTACTGAACAAGAATGTTAAAATAAAGGCTATGTTAGCCAGAAAGCCAGAGTAGGACAGTGACCTGTTGAAAGAATTTTGTCAGTGTGAACCTATTATTTTACAAATAAGAATAGAAGTATTTTAAAAGAAGTAACATATAGTGTTACATTATAATGAGCAATTGAAGTGCTGGCAGTATTAAGGTACACAAAAGGGAGATTTTGGATTCGGTGCTGTGGCTTGCAGAGGGTATTGACCTATCAATCACACAGAAGGGGGCGTGTCTACAGGCTTTATTAGATATTCCAATGTAGAGCAAGGCTAAATATTCCTGTCCAAGCCACTGACTGAGATCAAGGCTGGAAGAGAGAGGACAGCACACCGGAGAGCAGAAATAATTCTCGTGACGGCAGCCCCAACACCAGGCAACTAAAGCAGCTGGAAGTGGACAATGGATGCAGCATTTCTGAACAAGGATGGAGAGAGTGGCAAGGTAATTATCCAATGGGTGACTCGGGCAAGAATAGGAAACTGAAAGGAAGTGGGCATTTCTGCTCTTTCCCACCTTATCTTACCACTCATTCCTCTACACACACACATATATATATATACCCACACACTTCAATACACACACACACATATATATACCCACACACTTCAATACACACACAGACTTACGTACACGTATATATATACCCACACACTTCAATACACACACAGATGTAAACATGTGCGTACACTTGTTTATACACTGACACACTACACCCCCTCACACACACACACACTGACACACATACACACACACACACATCGTCCTCCCCTCTATGAACTTTGTCTACATTTCTTTCTGCCTCAGTAAATCAGCTGGCATAATCAAAGACCCTACTTTTGCTCATCATCTCCCTCTGGTTGTCCTCCTCCATCCCTTTCTCCCATTGTCCACTCGCCTCTCCTGTCATTCCTTCTTCTTCAACCTTTTACCTCTTCCACCTATCATCTTCTCACGTTGTCGCCCCCTCCACCCACCCACCTTCCCCCTCACCTGGTCTCACCTGTCACCTGCCAGCTACCCCTCCCCTCCCCCACCATCTTATTCTGGCTTCTTCCCCTTTCTTTCCAGTCCTGCAGAAGGGTCTCAGCCCAAAACTGTTTATTCCCCTCCATGGATGTTGCCTGACATTCTGAGTCCCTCCAGCATTTTGTACGTGTTACTTTGGATTTCCAGCATCTGCAGATCTCTTGTACCTAAGATAAGATAATCTGAATCAGCAGATTGGGCGACTACTTTGCTTTTGTTTATTCCACAAATTCTAGTCAGACATTACTTTAATTTTCCATCTCACCACCATTCAGATCCGGTCATGGCATCCAACTCTGTTCCAGTGAAATTGTGGGGAACCAGGATTTGAACCAGTGGACTAGTTTATTAATGTATTATGTACCAAGGTACAGTGAAAAGCTTTGTTTTGCATGCCACCCATACATTACAGCAGTGCACTGAGGTAATACAAGTGATTTGAAGAATACATCTCGCCATGCTCTGAACTCATCATCAGTGATTAACCTGGGGTCATTGGGTGTTTCACCCTTACCTAGTGACCCAGCTTTGCTTGATCAAGCCACAATTTGTCATCCTCTCCCTCATTGGCATGTTAAGTACACTTCACGATCATACACAATCACATTTCCTTTTCTGGTTTCTGATGTGGATGATATTGATCACGTGGAGTTTGCGATGATTTGTCTGCAGATTTTAGAACTGGCCTATTTATACAGTTTTTAGTGATGTTGTTGTCACTGGGAAAAAGATTTGCACAGCACAAGATTTTTGTGCACACTGGTCATTATAAATTTGAGGGAACATGTCATGAGTGGGTGCCAGAATCCCTGTGGGTGGCTTTAGAAACATAGAAAACCTACAGCACAATACAGGCCCTTCAGCCCACTAAGTTGTGCCGAACTTGTCCCTACCTTAGAAATTACTAGGCTTACCTATAGCCCTCTATTTTCCTAAGCTCCATGTACCTATCCAAAAGTCTCTTAAAAACCCTATCGTATCCGCCTCCACCACCATTGCCAGCAGCCCATTCCACACGCTCACCACTCTCTGAGTAAAAAACTTACCCCTGACATCTCTTCTGTACCTACTCCCCAGCACCTTAAACCTGTGTCCTCTTGTGGCAACCATTTCAGCCCTGGGAAAAAGCCTCTGACTATCCACACAATCAATGCCTCTCATCATCTTGTACACTTCTATCAGGTCACCTCTCATCCTCTGTCGCTCCAAGGAGAAAAGGCCGAGTTCACTCAACCTATTCTCATAAGGCATGCTCCCCAATCCAGGCAACATCCTTGTAAATCTCCTCTGCACCCTTTCTATGGTTTCCACATCCTTCCTGTAGTGAGGCAACCAGAATTGAGCACAGTACTCCAAGTGGGGTCTGACCAGGGTCCTATATAGCTGCAACATTATCTCTCGGTTCCTAAATTCAATTCCATGGTTGATGAAGGCCAATGCACCATATGCCTTCTTAACCACAGAGTCAACCTGCGCAGCTGCTTTGAGCGTCCTATGGACTCGGACCCCAAGATCCCTCTGATCTTGCTCTTACTCCTGCTTCTGGATGCTCTCCAGCTCTCACAAAGCTGATGATTCAATTGCAGGATTGAGCTCGCTTGCTGTTACTGATTCTTAAGAAGGTTGCCTCTGCAAGGCTCTTCAATGCCTGGTCATGTCTCCAGTTGTATTGCTTCTTTCCAAGGCTTTTTGGGCAGCAGCTCAGGAGAGGCTGCAAAGTTCCTCTCCTGGAGCACAACAGACGGTCTGGGGCAAAGCAATAACTGAATGCAGAACGAAGTGTTACAGTTACAGAGGAAGTGCAGTCCATGACAAACAATAAACTGCTAAGCTAAGCCATAACCAGGTATACTTTGAGGTTAAAGCAACACTCACAACACGCTGGAGGAACTCAGCAGGTCGGGCAGCATCTGTGGAAAAGATCCGTCGACGTTTCGGGCCGGAACCTGACGAAGGGTTCCGGCCAGAAACATCTCTTTTCCACGGATGCTGCCCGACCTGCTGAGTTCCTCCAGCGTGTTGTGAGTGTTGCTTTGACCCCAGCATCTGCAGATTATTTTGTGTATACTTTGAGGTTACGAGTCTGACTCATTGTATTAGGGAATCATTCAATAGCGGGTTAAATCTGTGTTGAGCATGATGGTACAGTACGTGCTTTTAGCTTTTGAATCCGATAGGAGGGGGGGGGGAGAGGGGAGAATGTCTGGGGCTCCATTTCAGACAATCAGTGTCCACAACTTTTTGTTTCAGATTTATCCAATTTCATTTCATCCATTTACATATTCAGACCAATTCCTTTTTTTTTACTTCTATCATAGCCTCCCTCACACCTTTATCATCTACTATCTCCTGCCTGGTACACAATTCCAGATATTCCTGCCATTCTCACTTACCCTGCATCTTAAAACCTGTTTCTCTTAACTATTTACAATTATTCCCCTGATCTGAGGTGCACATCTATCGATCCCTCAACAATGCTATGAAGGTTGATAGGATAATTAAGGAGGTGTATGGTGTGTTTGCCTTCATTAGTTGGAGGATTGAATTCAAGATCCACGTGATAGTGATGCAGCTCTATAAAGCCCTGGTTAGACCATGTTTGGGTATTGGGGTATTCAGATCTGGTTGCATCAGTACAGAAACTATGTGGAAGCTTTAGAGAGGATGCAGAGGAGATTTGCCAGGATGCTGCCTGGATTAGAGAGCACGTCTTATGAAGATAAGTTGATCGAGCTAGGGCTTTTCTCTTTGGAGCAAAGGAGGATGAGAGGTGACTTCACAGAGGTGTATAAGATGATAAGTATAGGGGAGATGTCAGAGGTAGATTTTTTACCCAGAGAGTGGTGGGTGTGTGGAACACGCTGTCAAGGGTGGTGGTGGAAACAGATACATTAGGGAAATTTAAGAGACTCTTAGATAGGCACATGGATGGAAAAAGATCAAGGGTTTTGTGGGAGGGAAGCGTTAGATTGATCGTAGAGCAGTTTAAAAGATTAGTTCAACATCATGGGCTGAAGGACCTGCACTGTGTCCTTTAAGTTCTATGTTCAGTTCCGGTGAAAGGTCATAGATCATAAAACACAGGAGCGGAATAGGCCATTCGGCCCATCAAGTCTGCTCCACCATTCCATCATGGCTGATTTATTATCCCTCTATGAAACCATAAAACATAGGAGCAGAATTAGGCCTTTCAGCCCATCACATCTGCTAGACTTGAGGTTAGCTCCACAGATCCACAGATGGTAACTGGCTGTTTCCTACAATATCTGTTTCACCTCACATTTTCAGCTTCTAAATGTTTTACGTACATTTATAAACATTTGTTCTAAAAATGGATCAAGGATGACATTCTAACTGTAAAGTAAATGGAACTGTTTGCCATTATGCTGTTTGCTTTCCCTCCTCTAGAAATCCATGTACATCGAGGAGCAGTCCATCAAAGGAGATGTCATCTCCGTAATGTTCTCTCTGAAGGAAGACTTTGGAGCCTTGGTTAAGGCCTTGCGTCTATTTGAGGTAATTCCCGCTGTATTTCAATCCACCCATTGTGATTGGTTCCCTAAGATCAACGATGTTCCAACCATTTTATTTGGAAAACTAATTCTTCTATTCTGAAACTTGGACTATTCTATAATCAGCACATAGAAAGCACAGAACAATACAGCACAGGAAACAGGCCTCTCAGCCCATAGTGTCTGTGCTGAAAATAATGATAAATTAAACTAAAACTCTTCTACCTGTAGATGATCTATATCCCTCCATTCCCTGCATACTTATCCTTGTAGACACCATTATCATATCTATTTCCACCCCTATCCCAGCAGCTATGCTTGGCACCCATGACTCTGTGTAAAAAAAATTACTCTTAAATTTTCTCCCTCACCTTCAGACAATTCCCTCAACTGTTTGATAATGGTACTCTGGGAAGTAGATTCTGACTGGCAACCCTATCAATACCTCTCAGAATCTCATGAACTTCCTTCAAGTCTCCTGTCAGTCACTGTCACTCAGAGGAAACAACCCACGTTTATCCAATCTTTCCTCATAGCACACGCCCTCTGATCCAGGCAGTGTCCTGGTAAACCTCTTCTGCATCCTCTTCAAAGCCAACACAACGTTCCTGTAATGGGATGGAGCAACTTGCTGAAAAAAGCATATAATTGTCAAGGATTCCAAGGTTCAAAGTTCAAAGTAAACTTTATTATCGAAGTACATGTATGTCACCATATACAATCAGTTTCCTGTGGCCTACTCAGCAAATCTATTGAATAGTAACCATAACAGGATCAATGAAAGATCAACCAGAGTGCAGAAGACAACAAGCTGTGCAAGTACCAACATAAATAAGTAGTAATAAATAATCACCATCATAGATTGTCACAGCAGACAGCCAGCCACTCTAGTGTTGTTTGGTTGATGTTGAGCAGGTCAGTGTCAGCTAAATCAGGTGAGAGAGGGCAGTTGCGCAGAATGTGTTCAATGTTCTGCACCCTTTCGCCACACTCACAGGATTCGCTGGTCTTTAAACCCCACTTCACCGCATTGTCTCCCATCCTGCAAACTCCCGCTCTCGCTCTGTTGAGAGTGCCCCACTTCCGTCTGTCAAGCCGTGCCCCGACTGGTAACATTTCTGTGGGGTCCAGCACTGTGTTGTTTGGTGGGGTTCTGGCTTCTGTTTGTTGCCAGAGGTCAATCCTGTATGTTCCGTGCGGTAGTTCCTCCACTTTTCCTCGATTTTAGGTGGTTGGAAATTGACACATGATGATGTAGTGGGTGCCGTGGATCCGAGTTCTGTTTACCTTTTTCAATTTTTGTTGTAGTGTGTCTTCGGATCTCTGGGGGTGCAATGCCTGCAAGTCTGTAAATGATGTTAGTGGGTATGGGGCGCAGTGTACCTGTGATTATTCGGCAGGCTTCCTTAAGCAGCGGGTCTATTTTCTTCGCATGGGCTGATCTGCCCCACACAGGTGCACAGTAATAAATAACGAGAACATGAGAGAGTGAGATAAAGAGTCCTTACAATGAGATCATTGGTTGCAGCAACATTTCAATGATGGGGCAAATGAGTGTAGTTATCTCCTTTTGTTCAAAAGCCTGATGGTTGAGGGGTAGAAACTGTTATTGAACTTGTGGTGTGAATCTTGGGGCTCTTGTACTTTCTAGCTGATGGCAGCAGTGAGAAAAGAGCACGGCCTGGGTGGTGGGGTTCTCTGATGATGGAAGCTGCTTTCCTATGACAGTGTTTCATGTAGATGTGCTCAATGGTGGGGAGGGCTTTACCAAATCCAGTACCTTTTGTCAGATTTTTTGTTCAAAGGCTTTGGTGTTTTCATACCAGGCTGTTTCGCAGCCAGTCAATCACTCCCCACTACACATCTATAGAAGTTTGTCAACGTTTTAGTTGCCGTGTCATACCTCCGCAGACTCCTAAGAAAGTAGAGGCACTGCTGTGATTTCTTCGTAATTGCACTTACATGCTGAGCGCAGGGCAGATCCTCTGAAATAGTAAAAACTAGGAATTTAAATTTGCTGACTCCCACCTCTGATCCTCCAATAAGGATGGGCTCATGCACCTCTGGCTTCCCTCTCTGAAGTCTATAACTCACCTTGGTTAATAGCACAAATTCCTCTATATAGAGATACAGGCTGATTACACTATGTGTAATTCAGTGAATCTGTGAGATCCGTTGCCACAGGCAGCTGTGGAGGCCAAGCCTGTGTGCATATTCAAGGCAGAGGTTGATAGATTCTTGATTTGTCAAGGTATGAAGAGATATGGGGAGAAGGCAGTAGACTGGGACTGAGGGGAAACGTGGATCAGCCATGATGAAATGGCGGAGCAGACTCAATGGGCCAAATGGCTTATTCTGCTCCTATATCTTATGGTTTCATGGTTCCGTTGAGTCTGAGCTTCATGCAACATATAATATTGGAAAAGTCTTATCACAACTGCACAGGAAATTAGACAACACTCACAATTTTGTTTTAATTACATAAGCATGGATTTATTTACAGTGGAGACCATTCCAGAAAGTTGGAGCAACAAAGGCCAGACAACATCTGTAGGGGTGGGAAAACAAATGGTCAAAGTCTTGGATCAAAGGGGGTCAGACACCCTGAGCCAATAGGCTGGTCCTGGACTTATTTCCATCTGGCATAGTTTGCATTTTGTTGTTTGATTGTTTGTGGTTTTTGTATTGCTATATTTATGCTCTACTCTTGGTTGGTACGGCTGTAACGAAACCCAATTTCCCTCAGGATCAATAAAATATATCTATATATCTATCTATCTAAGATGGGAGCCAGAATGGGAAATTTCTCCCCAATCCCCCTTCTCTCTTGCCATATTCCCTGGGGAGGATGTACACACTTCTTATAGAGGATGCCAGGATTGAACTCTGAACTGTGACACCCCAGGCAATAACAGCGCCATGCTACTGTACCACATCCTATCCTCCATGTAGGAAATCTGTAGCTTCTTGAATCAGAAACACCAAGTGTCTGATGAACACAAGAAATTCTGCAGATGCTGGAAATCCGCAGCAACATGCTTTATTGTAACTAATCCCAATCTCTCCCTAGGTACCCTTTTAACATACAGTGAATCTTTTTAGAATTCTCCTCTAACATATCAGGCCCCTTTTAACCCTCCTAATTTCCTAACTAACATATGGAAGCAATTGTTGGACAATATCAAAGCAAACTAAAGGAAAACTTGAAGCTGCAGAAATGTGGTTTTTGAGAAGAACGATCATGGAAAGACAGAGTAACAAATAAAATTCAGTGAAAAGCTGGAATAAGAAGAGCTGATATCATCAATAGGGAAATGGAAACTGCAAATTCTATGACATGTACTGAGGAAAGAGAAGCTCGAACATTTTGCAGGGACAGGAAATTGATGGAAGAAAAAGTTGCAGTCAACAACGCATGGTATTCATGAGTTACATCAAGGGATGGACAGGCAAAAGTTTTGAAGAGTTTATTAGAGTCTCTCAGATCAATCACTGCTAATACTTCTGGCTTGATCACAGCTACCTAGACCCAACATGCCTTCTTTTCCTGACAAAAATAATTTTCCAGCTAGGGTTCCCTACTCCTGCCAGCCTTGCCCTTCACTCTAACAGGATCATACTGGTCCTGCACTTTTTACATGCTGAAGAGAACTTGAAAATCGAATATACAAGTTATATATAGAGTGGGAGAGACTTCGTAAGTGCCAAGCCTTCCATTAACTCCAATGGCCTCTCAGAATTAACTGATATCATCAAAATGATCCTCCCTACACCCCCCCCCCCCCACAATTTAGGACTTTTACCTGAGGGCCAATCTTAAACAAAAGAGATTCTGCAAATGTTGGAAAGCTTGAAAAACACACACAAAATGCTGGAGGAACTCAGCAGGCTAGGCTGCATCTATGGAGGGGAATAAACAGTCAACATTTTGGGCCAACCCTTCATCAGGGCTTAAAAGAAAGGGTGAAGAAAGCCAGAATAAGAAAGCCAATGAGTCATAGAGAAGTGCTGTCACCAGGTTCGGATTTGACTCAAGGGCAGAGTGAAAGACACTGAAGCAGGTCGCTAGTTCACAGACCTTAATATGAACAGTGTTAAAGGGAAAAGAAAACAATAAATGCTAGACCAAACAGGGCCGTTAACTAAAACTCTCAAATGGAAAATGAAACCTACATTGTGTCTGAAAAGAAAAGCTAAGAACAAAATGAATACCACTAGTCTTCAGAGTCAGTTGACTCGACAGTCCAAATTCTCAGGCAGGGCAGAAAGCAAACAGGCAGCGAAGCGTTGGCTGTGTCTAAGTCTCAACAAATAGTATGACGGAATGAATGAAGTTAAATACTATCGCAATGAAATAATAATTAGCTGACACAAGAATATTCACGAACGCAATTGCCATATCTACTGCGCTGCTGAATCCGTGGTTGTGACAGGGTCCCCTCTCTAGGCGCTGCCCCTGGGGCGCCACAGACCTGTGTCTGCTGGAAGTCCTGGATGAGGGGCTTGTCCAAGATGTCCTTCAGTGATGCTGGTAGGCAAGTGCCATGGTGGGCACTGCCAATATTGGAGACCCACACTTCCATGTAGTGACAGAAACAAGAGCTTTTACAGAGGTAGCTCGACCAAGTGACGCCCTGAGACGGATCATTCTCAAAGTGAGGACCCTCTGATTGGAGCTAATCAGGCATCTGCATCAGCAATAAAACTAACACAGGATCCCTGAGCCTATCAAAATAAACTTAAACAGAAAGCACCAGGAAACCGTATTACAAAGAGCGAGTCGCTTGAGAAAAACACAAGCAACTCTTAAACCATTAATAACTGTTATTAAGCAACAATTAACCAATTCAGGTATTCTAAAAACCTCAGAGCCCAATGCTCTCTGATGCCCTACACAGGCCTGAAGTCACTATAGGATCCCCCTCCCTGCAGCTGGCACCTGATGGCCCAGGAAGATCTGAAAACGCAAGATCCAGGAATGACTCGAGAGACCTGGGGAACTTGAGAGGGAGGCATGTGGAACCCGAGAGGCAGGGAGACTCGGGGATCCAGAGAGACTGAGAGACCAGAGAACCCCAACAGACTGAGATCAAGAAACCTCAGGCAGGGGCGAGAAGGAGGCTTGGGAGTCCTCGAGATGAGGAGGACATTGAGAAACCCTGAATAAGCCTTGGAAGCAATTGGAAAAATAAAACCTTGGGAACATAGAGAAAAGTCCTTGGCAAAACATGAAACCTAAAACCTAGAGAAGGAACATTTTCAAATCTTGCTCACAGTGTTTTATCGTTCACAATTTTTTCCAGAGGCAATTAGGATATACTCTTAATTTTACAGATCAAGACAGCATAGACAGGTTTCTTTCATTGCTAAGCTATGAAGATCTGTAGATCTGTTTAATTTGCTACATGAAAGTTCAATTTTTCCAGTCTGTACCATGACTTTCATCAAGAGGTTAAAAATACTCTTGATAGGGTTACTTTACTTGTGTATTTGCACACTCCAGCCGGAGATCAGCTTTTGGACTAGGGCTCTTCCAGAATTTACACTATTGACTTGAATGATGATTTGTTGAATCAATTGATAAGCTTGCTTGAAGCGCTCATTTGTTATGCAGACCTGAGTCACGGGACCACAAAGCTGTAGACTTGTGACTTGAAAAGATTGGAATAGATACTCAACGTAGAGAAGCTTGGTATGTAGACTCAGGACTCTCGGAATGTAGAGTCAGGACACGCACTGAGAATAAAGGCACCCTCTCCTCAAGCCACCAATATCAAAACGTCACTGTTCAAACATTGCTGGGTCCATTACTTGGCAAGATCCTTCTGTCACGGTTGTGACAGAAACAAGAGTTTATACATAGGAATTCCAACGGAACATTGTTGCCTCGACCAAACACTCTGACCAATGAATCTCATGGCCAAGGTCAGCTGCCCTCTCTCTTCCGGGTCCATCTTTGTTGGGTCGAGACTTGCTGTCACCGGGTTCAGATGCGGCCCAAGTGCACACTGAAGTGGGTCACTAGTTCACAGACTTTAATGCGAACAGTGTTAAAGGGAAAAGAAAACAATAAACGCTAGGCCAAACAGGACCGTTAACTGAAACTCTCAAATGGAAAATGAAGTCTACGCTGTGTCTGAAAAGAAAAACTAAGAACAAAATGAATAACACTAGTCTTCAGAGTCAGTTGACTCGACAGTCCAACTTCTCAGGCAAGACAGAATGCAAACAGGCAGCAAAGCGTTGGCTATGGCCAAGTCTCAACCAATACTATGACGGAATGAATGGAGTGAAATGCTATCACAATGAAATAATAACTAGCTGACACGTGCATATTCACGAGCGCAATTGCCATATCTACTGCGCCGCTGAATCTGTGATTGTGACAAGTACAGCACAGAAACAGGCCCTTCAGCCCATCTAATCCATGCCAAAACCACTTAAACTGCCTACTCCCATTAACCTGCATAGGGACCATAGCCCTCCATACCACTACTATCCATGTACCTATCAAAACTTCTCTTCTACTTTGAAAATGAGCTTGCATGGATCTCTTGTGCTGGTAGCTCATTCCACACTCACACGACCCTCTGAGTGAAGAAGTTTCCCCTCATGTTCCCCTTAAACTTCTCACCTTTCACCCTTAACCCATGACCTGTCTACATTCTAAGAAGTACAGTCCTAACCTATTCAATCTTTCCTTATAACTCAGATGCTCTAGATCCAGCAAAATCCTTGTAAATTTTCTCTGTACTCTTTCTACCTTGTTTATATCTTTTCTGTAGGTAGGTAACCAACACTGCACACTATAACCAAATTAGGCCTCACCAACATCTTATACAACTTCAACATAACATCCCATCTTCTGTACTCAATACATTGATTTATGGAGACCAACGTGTCAAAAGCTTTCTTTATGACCTTACCTACCTGTCACTACCCCATCACTTTCAACAAGTTATGGACCTGTGTTCCCAGATCCCTTTGTTCTACCACACTCATCAGTGCCCTACCATTAATTGAGTAAAACCTACCCTGGTTGGTCCCACTGAAGTGAAAAGTTTGCACTTTGCTGTATTAAACTGCCATTATCAGCCCATTTTTCCAGCTGATACAGATCCCTCTGCAAACCATGACAGCCTTCCTTTCTGTCCACTATACCCCCAGTATTGGTGTCATCTGCAAATTTGCTGATCCAGTTAACCACATTATTATCCAGGTCATTGAGATAGATGACAAACAACAAAGGACCCAGTACCGATCCCTGCGGCACACGACTAGTCACAGGCCTCCGGTCAGAGAAGCAACCCTCTACTATCACTCTCTGGCTTCTCCCACGAAGCCAGAAGGGAAAGATGTGGGGAAAGGAAGCTGATAGGTGAGACCAGGTGGGAGGAGGATATGTGGGTGGGGGAGGGGGTTGACGTGAGAAGATGGAAGGTGATAGGTAAAAGGGCTGAAGAGGAAGGAATCTGATAGGAGAGGAGAGTGGACCACGAGAGAAAGGAAAAGAGGAAGAGCATGGGGGGGGGGGAGGAAGAGGAGGTGATGAGGAGAGCAGGGGGAAGAGGGGAGCCAGAATGAGGAATGGAAAATAGAGAGGGGGAGAGTGGGGAGAAATTACCAGAAGTTGGAGAAATCAATGTTCATAACATCAGATTGGAGACAACTCAGATGAAATATGAGGTGTTGCTCGGTGAGTTATGAGTTTAAAACCCAGTTTACAGAACATTGTGTTAACATTTCAGTGAACAGAAGGTACAAAGGCCTTAACACAAGAGATTCTGCAGATGTTGGAAAGCAAGAGCAACTCAGACACGAGATGCTGGAGACACTCAGCAGGTCAGGCAGCACCCATAGAGTTGAGTAAACAGTCGACATTTCAAAGTGAGACCTTTCATCAGGACTGGAAAGGAAGGGGTAAGAAGAGGGAAGAAGCCCTGCCCCCCACCCACCTGGCCTCACCTATCACCTGTTGCCTTTTTCTCCCTCCTACCTTCTTATTCTTACTTCTTTCAGCCCAAAATGTCGAAAGTATCAGTGATGTTGTTTCCAGCTTCTGAAATTTGGTCCAAAACTGTCTCCAAGACCATAAGACCATAAGACAAAGGAGCAGAAGCCGGCCATTTGGCCCATCGAGTCTGCTCCGCCATTTTATCATGAGCTGATCCATTCTCCCATTTAGTCCCACTCCCCTGCCTTCTCAGCATAACCTTTGATGCCCTGGCTACTCAGATACCTTATCAATCTCTGCCTTAAATACACCCAATGACTTGGCCTCCACTGCCGCCCATGGCAACAAATTCCATAGATTCACCACCCTCTGGCTAAAAAAATTTCTTCACATCTCTGTTCTGAATGGGCGCCCTTCAATGCTTAAGTCATGCCCTCTCGTGCTAGACTCCTCCACCATGGGAAACAACTTTGCCACATCCACTCTGTCCATGCCTTTCAACATTTGAAATGTTTCTATGAGATCCCCCCTCATTCTTCTAAACTCCAAGGAGTACAGTCCAAGAGCGGACAAACGTTCCTCATATGTTAACCCTCTCATTCCTGGAATCATTCTAGTGAATCTTCTCTGTACCCTCTCCAACGTCAGCACATCCTTTCTTAAATAAGGAGACCAAAACTGCCCACAGTACTCCAAGTGAGGTCTTACCAGTGCCTTATAGAGCCTCAACATCACATCCCTGCTCCTATAATCTATTCCTCTAGAAATGAATGCCAACATTGCATTCGCCTTCTTCACCACCAACTCAAGCTGAAGGTTAATCTTAAGGGTGTCCTGTACGAGAACTCCCAAGTCCCGTTGCAACTCAGAAATTTGAATTCTCTCCCCATTTAAATAATAGTCTGCCCATTTATTTCTTCTGCCAAAGTGCACTTTCCAACATTGTACTTCATTTGCCATTTCTTTGCCCATTCTTCCAATCTATTCAAGTCTCTCTGCAGACTCTCTGTTTCCTCAGCACTACCGGCCCCTCCATCTCTCTTTGTATCATCAGCAAACTTAGCCACAAAGCCATCTATTCCATAATCCAATTCGTTGATGTACAATGTAAAAAGAAGTGGCCCCAACACAGACCCCTGTGGAACACCACTGGTAACCGGCAGTCAACCAGAATAGGATCCCTTTATTCCCACTCTCTGTTTCCTGCCAATCAGCCAACACTCTATCCACATATGTAACTTTCCTGTAATTCCATGGGCTCTTATCTTGTTAAGTAGCCTCATGTGTGGCACCTTGTCAAAGGCCTTCTGAAAATCCAAATATACAACATCCACTGCATCTCCCTTGTCTAGCCTGCTGGTAATTTCCTCAAAAAATTGTAATACGTTTGTCAGGCAGGACTTTAAGGAATCCATGCTGAGTTCTGCCTATCCTGTCATATGCCTCCAGGTACTCTGTAACCTCATCCTTGACAATCGACTCCAACAACTTCCCAACCACCGATGTCAAGCTAACAGGTCTATAATTTCCTTTTTGCTTCCTTGCCCCCTTCTTAAATAGTGGAGTGACATTTGCAATCTTCCAGTCCTCCGGAAACATGCCAGAATCTATCGACTTTTGAAAGATCATCGCTAATGCCTCCGCAATCTCCACAGCTACTTCCTTCAGAACACGAGTGTGCATTCCATCTGGTCCGGGAGATTTATCGACCTTTAGACTATTCAGCTTCCTGAGTACTTTCTCCGTCGTAATTGTGACTGCGCACACTTCTCTTCCCTGCCACCCTTGAGTGTCCGGTATACTGCTGATGTCTTCCTCAGTGAAGACTGATGCAAAATACTCATTCAGTTCCTCCGCTATCTCCTTATCTCCAATTACAATTTCTCCAGCACCTTTTTTATTGGTCCTATATCTACTCTCACCTGTCTTTTACTCTTTATATATTTGAAAAAGCTTTTAGTATCCTCTTTGATATTATTTGCTAGCTTCCTTTCATAGTTATCTTTTCCCTCTTAATGACCTTCTTAGTTTCCTTTTGTAAGCTTTTTAAAACTTCCCAATCCTCTGTTTTCCCACTAATTTTTGCTTCCTTGTATGCCCTCTCCTTTGCTTTAACTTTGGCTTTGACTGCTCTTGTCAGCCACGGTTGCATCCTTTTTCCATTTGAAGATTTCTTCTTTTTTGGAATATTCCTGTCTTGCACCTTCCTCACTTCTCGCATAAACTCCAGCCACTGCTGCTCTGCCGTCCTTCCCGCCAATGTCCCTTTCCAGTCAACTTTGGCCAGTTCCTCTCTCATGCCACTATAATTTCCTTTACTCCACTGAATTACTGACAGACTTGGAAGTGCAAATCATATCTTTTTTTCAAAATTTGCTTTGACTTTCTAAAACATTGTAAATATTTGTGCTGTGTATTGTGCAAGCTCACCCAAGGTCGGCATTCGGAGGTGGAGTACTCTTGCGTCAGTTACTGGGTTAAATGACCGAGGCCCTAACCTCAACAGGAAGAGTTCACTGTTGGATCAGGAATACACATAGAAACATAGAAACTACTTGACCAGGACATACTATCTATTCCTAAATGGGTAGCATTGGAATTACAATCTGTTCAGGGTTATACACTTGGCTCTATTTTAGGCTCCTCTCTCCCTTTTGATTCGAAACGCCTTAAGCAGGTCTCTAACCCGATAGTTAAATATGCTTTGCGCATTTGGTTTCAATTCAGAAAATTTTTTGATCTTAATCAATTCGGGTTAGCGATTCCTATTTTAGGTAACATATTTTTTCCTCCCTCTTTTACGGATCGCGCTTTTCAAACTTGGAAGACTAAGGGTATTTTACGGTTTTTGGATTTATTTTTAGATGGTTCCCTTATGTCTTTTGAACAATTATCTAATAAATATAACTTATCAAGAATACATTTTTTTAGATATTTACAAGTTAGAAATTTCCTAAGTACTATACTTTCTTCCTTTCCAATGCTTCCTCCTACATATATTTTAGATTCGATAATTAACCTCAATCCATGTCAGAAAGGTGCATCGGCTATGATTTATAATATTATTATGAAACTTAGGAAAGCTCCATTTGATAAGATTATCATCCCAGATTGATTCCTGGGATGGCAGGTCTTTCATATGATGAAAGACTGGATGAACTGGGCTTGTACTCGTTGGAATTTAGAAGATTGAGGGGGGATCTGATTGAAACGTATAAGATCCTAAAGGGATTGGACAGGCTAGATGTGGGAAGATTGTTCCCGATGTTGGGGAGGTCCAGAACGAGGGGTCACAGTTTGAGGATAGAGGGGAAGCCTTTTAGGACCGAGATTAGGAAAAACTTCTTCACACAGAGAGTGGTGAATCTGTGGAATTCTCTGCCACAGCAAACAGTTGAGGCCAGTTCATTGGCTATGTTTAAGAGGGAGTTAGATATGGCCCTTGTGGCTACAGGGGTCAGGGGGTATGGAGGGAAGGCTGGGTTCTGAGTTGGATGATCAGCCATGATCATAATAAATGGCGGTGCAGGCTCGAAGGGCCGAATGGCCTACTCCTGCACCTATTTTCTATGTTTCTATTAGGGTAGATTGGGAACAGGAATTGGGGCTTACCATTTCTGTGGATGATTGGGGGCAGATTTTACAATTAGTCAATACTTCCTCTATTTGTGCTAAACATTCCCTAATTCAATTTAAAGTGGTTCATAGAGCACATATGTCCAAAGATAAGTTAGTGCGTTTTTACTCCCATATTAATCCTTTCTGTGATAGATGTTCGGGGCAGATAGCCTCTTTAACTCATATGTTTTGGTCTTGCCCTACTTTGGAAACTTTTTGGAGAGATATTTTTAATATTATTTCTAAGGTATTAAATATAGATATCTCTCCTCACCCTATTACTGCTATCTTTGGACTACCTAAAATTTCTAGTAATCTTTCCCCTTCAGCCCGTAGAATGATTGCATTTCTTACTTTAATGGCGAAAAGATGTATTTTACAACATTGGAAAGAGCTTAATGCTCCAACTACCTTTTTTTGGTTTTCTCAGACGATTTTATGTTTGAATTTGGAGAAAATTAGAAGTAACCTTTATGATTCTTCATTTAAATTTGAACAGATTTGGGGACCTTTTATTCGATATTTTCATTTAATGTAATATTTACCCTTCTTGTTTTTTTTTCACTGTTTTTAATGGAGGTCGGGATTGAGGACGTGATTTTAAGTTTAACTCTGTTTGGTTTTAAGTTAGCCCATTGCTTTGCTTTGCTTTTAGTTAGTTGCACGGTGGGTTTTTTTTTTTGGGTTTTTTTTTTCTTTTTTTCCATTGATATATATAAAATTTAGTATACTATTATGTTATCTTGGTTTCTTATGTTTAAATTACATTGTTTGTAGTATTTTTTTTGGTATTGATACCTTTTGGAATTTTATTATACTTTAACATTGTATTAATGTTTATATGGCTTACCTTTTTTGTATACTTACTCAATAAAAAGATTTTAAAAAAAAAGAAACATAGAAACATAGAAAATAGGTGCAGGAGTAGGCCATTCAGCCCTTCGAGCCTGCACCGCCATTCAGTATGATCATGACTGATCATCCAACTCAGAACCTTGTATCTGCCTTCTCTCCATACCCCCTGATCCCTTTAGCCACAAGGGCCATATCTAACTCCCTCTTAAATATAGCCAATGAACTGGCCTCAACTGTTTCCTGTGGCAGAGAATTCCACAGATTCACCACTCTCTGTGTGAAGAAGTTTTTCCTAATCTCGGTCCTAAAAGGCTTCCCCTTTATCCTCAAACTGTGACTCCTCGTTCTGGACTTCCCCAACATCGGGAACAATCTTCCTGCATCTAGCCTGTCCAATCCCTTTAGAATTTTATACGTTTCAATAAGATCCCCCCTCAATCTTCTAAATTCCAACGAGTATAAACCTAACCGATCCAGTTTTTCATCATATGAAAGTCCTTCCATCCCAGGAGTCAATCTGGTGCATTTCCTAATCCTGCCTTTATTTCAACTCTAGCATACACCATTGAAAAGAACTCAGATTCAGAATCAGCTTTATTATAATAAACAAAGGATAATTCTTCCCTTCCTCCTTCCCTCTTCTTCCATTCCCCATTCTGGCTCCCCTCATATCTTAACTCCTCACCTGCCTATCACCTCTTGTTGGTTCCCCCTCCACCTTCCTTTACTCTTATCAGATTACTTATTCTTCAGCCCTTTGTATTGGTAACTTACCTCCCAGCTTCTAACTTCATCCCTCTCCCCAACCCACCTGGTTTCACCTATCACCTTCTATCTTGTCCTCCCTCCCCTCCCCTCACCTTATTATTCTGGTTTCTGCCCTCATACTTTCCAGTCCTGATGAAGAGTCTTGGCCCGAAACATCAACTGTTTACTCCCCTCCATTGGTTCTGCCTGACCTGCTGAGTTCCTCCAGCACTTTGTATGTGTTATTCAGTTTTATTGTTCCTGACTTGTATTACATAAAATTTGTGGGTTTATGGCAACAGTGAAGTGCAAAACTATGAAATTACTATAAATTACAGTAAGAGCAAACAGAAAGATTACTCCGAGATGGTGTTTGAAATAACAGGTCATTTATTAAAAGGCTAGCACACAACAGAAGACCAGTCAACGATGAGTGTAAATTTGGTACAGCTTTTACATTTCCAGCTAATGGGATTAACTGTAAAACACTATTTTGATAACATAATTGTGATGACAGGAAGACTTAATTAAATAGCAGACCAGGTCTAAGAGGTCTGTCAGTAAATCCAATTTTCCATTACAACAATGGATGCATGCTTCACGTCATTAGTGAAGTTCCTGGAACTTGGGCGTCATCACTGCTGCATTCCACATCTCTACTTTTCAAAGTTCAAAATTCAAGGTAAATTTATTATCAAAGTACATATATGTCACTGTATTCAACCCTGAGATTCATTTTCTTGTGGGCATACTCAGTAAATCCTAGAACCATAATAGAATCAATGAAAGACCCACCCAACAGAGTGGACAAACGACCAATGTGTAAAACACAACAATCTGTGCAAATACAAAAGAGAAAAAGTAGTAAATAATTATCTAGAACATGAGATGAAGAATCCTTGAAAGTGAGTCCATAGTTCAGTGATGGAGCAAGTGAAGTTGAATGAAGTTACACCCATTTTTTCTGCGGTTCCTTGTTACCATATTAGCCAAGTCAAGCTTATTGTCATTTAACTATATACATGTATATCATGAAATGAGACAATGTTTGTCTAGATCAGGGTGTCTAGATCAGCACTGAAGTATATATAACACACAACAACTTGGGAAAGCAAGAATTAAATCTACAAATGAATTACACATAAATAAACAAAGTAAAGTCAGTAAGTAAAATAATGTAGGGTACAGAACAATTTAACCAGTGACACTTTGAATATGATGCAGCAGGGAGCTCAGAAGCCTCAAGGCCTGGGGGAAGAAGTTGTTTCCCATCCTGACTGTTCTTGTTTTTATGCATCGCAGTCTCCTGCCTGATGGTAGAAAGTCAAAGAGGATGCAGGTTGGATGGGCAGGATACTTAATCATACAATGGACCCTGTGTATCGGTAAATGTCCCAGATGGATGGTAGGGCGACCCTATGATTCTCTCAGCTGTTCACGCAGCCATTTGTAGAGACTTCTGGTCCGATGCTCGACTGGTCCCATACCAGATGGAGATGCAGCTTGTCAGGACCCTCTCAATGGTGCTCCTGTAAAATTCAGTTAAGATGGGGCGGCGGGGAGGGGGGCGGGGGGTAGTGGAGAGAGCCTTGCTTGCCTCAATTTCCTCAGGAAGTGGAGGAGTTGCTGTATTTCTAATTCAGGGAGGTGATATTGAGGGACCAAGTGAGGTAATCCATGATGTGAACTTCCAAGAACTTGGTACACTCAACTCTCCCTACAGAAGAGCCATGTATTTGCAGAGGGGATGGTTCATCTGCACCTTCTAAAATCCACAATGATTTCCTTGGTCTTCTTCATGCTTGTTGTTCTCACACCAGTCCACCAGCCGCTCCACTCCCTCTCTGTACTCCAACTCATTATCGTTGTTGGTGAGGCCAACCACTGTTGTGTCACCCACAAACTTGATGATAGTGGCACCTTTATACCAGATGGTGGTGCAACCAGTTAGAATGTACAGTACATATGTAGAAATTTGCGCTTGTTTTCATGACATACTAATTCTTCTCAAACTCCTAATGAAATACAGCCATTGTCATGCCTTCTTTGCATCAATATGTTGGTCCCAGAATAAATCTTCAGAGATGTTGACACCCAGAAACTTTAAACTGCTCCTTTCCACTGCTGATCCTTCTGTGAGGATTGGTGTGCATTCCCCTATCTTCCCCTTCTGGAAGTCCACAGTCAATTCTTCTGTCTTACTGACATTGACTGCTAGGTTGTTATGAGATCATTCCACCAGCTGATCTATCTCACTCCTGTACACCTCCCCGTCACCTTCTGAAATTCTGCCAACAACAGTAGTGTCATTGTTGTAACTTATAGAGGGCCATCTGAGCTGTGCCTAGCCACACAAGAGGACATGGCTTGGATGGTACTGGTCCTCAATGGTGGATACCAAGTTCTTGAGGCACTGGTATTTTTGATGATGGTGAGGGCTGTGCCTTTGCTGGAGCTAGCTGCGTCTACAATCCTCTGCAGCCGCCAGTGGTCCTGTGTATTGGACCCTCCAGACCAGACTGTGATGTTTATTGTTGTTTTCAAATTCAATCTGACTATAACTGAATGCAAGTAAGAATAGAGCAGGTGCTCAATGGGTCAATGGTTCCATTTAACCTCAGAGAATGTATACAGTATACAGCCTGAAATTCTTACTCTTTGCAGACATCATGAAACAGAAGAAAATCCCCAAAGAATGAATGACAGGAAAATGTTAGAGCCCCAAAGCCCTCCCATCCACAAGCAGCAGCAAAGCATCAGCCCCCCCACACCTACCTCAGCAAAATGCATTAGTTCCCACCACCTGCCATGCAAAACCCCCAAAGAGACCACAATCTACAGTCCATCAAAAAGGCAGGGTTCATGCCAACAGTATGTCATGCCACCGTCTCTCTTTCTCTCTCTCTCTCTCTCTCTCTCTCTCTAACGAAGGAGAGAGAGGTATCGCTCCTGGCAAAGCGAGGGGGAGACCAACAGCTCGCTGTTCCGATATTATAGTCTGCAGTGTTGCTTATTTCAACGGCAGTGTACACTGCTGTCTTGACGTTCCGATCTCCCGCGACACTTTAGTCAGCAACACCAGTGAGGAGCTGGTTCATCTACAGGGCCACTGGGCCACACCCCGAAGGTACCTATCTTCCAGGTTCCCACAGAGTGGAACTTTTATAATATTCATTAACTGCTTGTCCTGGGGTCACAGCCTAACAGGTCAGTTCTTTATTCGTCTCCATAGATGCTGACTGACCTGCTGAGGTACTCCAGCATTTAGTGAGTTTTGCTCTGGATTTCCAGCATCTGCAGAATCTCTTGTGTTTCTAATGGATCAGTGTGTTCAGTTTTGCTCATCCTGCTGGAGGAAAGATGTTATTAAGCTGGAAAGAGTGCAGAAAAGTTTTACAAGGACATTGTCAAGACTCGAGTGACTGTGTTAGAGGGACTGGTTAGACAGGTTAGAAAGTTTTTCTCCTTGGAGCATAGGAGAATGGGGGCTGATCTTCTAGAGGTACATAAAATAAAGGGCATAGATATGGCGAATGTGCACACTCTTTATTCCAGGAATGGGGAACAGGTTTATTTTACTCATTTATTTGAGATACGGCATGGAATAGTCCTTACGGCCATTCAAGCCATGCTGCCCAGCAATCCCCATTTTAACCCTAGCCTAATCACCGGATAATTTACAATGACCCATTAACCTACCAACTGGTATGTCTTTGGACTATGGGAGGAAATCAGAGCACCCGGAGGAAACCCACGTGGTCACAGGGAGAACGTACAAACTGCTTACAGGCAGTGGCAGGAATTGAACCCAGGTCACCTGCACTGTAAAGCGCTGTGCTAACCACCACACTACTGTGCGAGAGAGACGATTTTTTAAGAATTTGAGAGGAACATATTTTACACAGAAGGTGGTAGGTATCTGGGATGAACTACAGAGAAACTGGTTAAGCAGATACATTATCAGATATTTAAAAGGCACTTGGACAGGTATATGGGTAGGAAAAGTTTAGAGGGACACAGGGCAAACATGGGAAAGTTGTCTGTTAATTGCTTGAGCCTAATCTCCTGAATTTCTCCAGGATTTTGTTCATTTTGAATCTTTTGCTCTGTCTACCTGGTAATTCCCCTCTGTGATGTAGTTCAGAGTAAACTATCATATTTGTGAATCTGATGATGGTTTTGTGAATGAAGTGGTCTGTCATTAAGACCTCGGTGCTGATCATGTTGACCTTAAAAGGCCACTGATAGTGATTTTTTTTATCTACCAAGTTCAACCGGTAGCAAGTTCCAGGTTGGTGGTGAGGCTGCACTTCGAGTACTGTGTACAATTTAGATCACCTCTCTAGGAAGGATGTGGTTAAACTGGAAAGAGTGCAGAAAAGAGCCTTGGTGCAGCACGGTACTGTAACACTATTACAGTGCCAGTGACTGGGGTTCAATTCCCACCACTGTCTGTAAGGAGTTTGAATGTTCTTATAGTGAGTGCGTGGGTTTTCTCCGGGTGATCTGCTTTCCTCCCGCAATCCAAAGGCATACGGTTGGTAGGATAATTGGTCATTGTAAATTGTCCTGTGATTAGGCTAGGGTTAGATCAATGGGTTGTTGGGTGGTGCTGGGAAGACCTGCTCCAAGCTGTATGGGCAAAGAAGTTTCAAATGGAATAAAGTGTGTGGAAATGTACGGTCGTGCACTTTGCTAGACTATTTTCTAAACAGGGAGAAAATTCAAAAATCAGAGGTGCAAAGGTATTTGGGAGTTATTGTGCAAGGCTTGCTAAAGGTTAACCTGTAGTTTGAGTTGGCAGTGAGGAAGTCAAATGCAACGTTAGCATTTATTTTTGAGAGGGTGTAATGTTGAGACTTAATAAGGCATTAACAAAAGGAAGTCTGCAGATGCTGGAAATCCGAGCAACACACACAAAATGCTGGAGGAACTCAGCAGGCCAGGCAGTGTCTATGGAAAAAAGTACAGTCGACATTTTGGGCCGAAACCCTTTGGCAGAAGTGGAGAAAAAACGCTGAGGAGTAGACTTGAAAGGTGGGGTGAAGGCAGAGGTGAAACTTGGAGGAGGAGAGATGAAGCAAAGAGCTAGGAAGTTGATTGGTGAAAGGGACAGAAGGCCATGGAAGCAAGAAAAGAGGAGGGGTGGAGAGCACCAGAGGGAGGCGATGGACAGGCAAGGAAATAACATGAGAGAGGGACAAGGGGATGGGAAATGGTGAAGGGGGAGGGGATGTTGTGGAGGCATTACTGGAGTTTGAGAAATCAATGCTCATGCCACCAGGTTGGAGGCTATGGAATATAAGGTGTTGTTCCTTCAACCTTAGTGTGGCCTTATCCCGACAGTGGAGGAGGCCATGGATGGACATATCAGAATGGGAATGGAAAGTGGAATTAAAATGAGTGACCACTGGGAGATCCCGCTTGTCCTGGCGGACGGAGCATAAATGCTCAGCGAAGTGGTCTCCCAATCTACGTCGGGTCTCACCGATATACAAGAGGCCACACCAGGAGCACCGAGCACAGTATATGACCCCAACGGACTCACAGATGAAGTGTTGCATTGTAAGGCAATGTTTAGACTGCACTGTGAGCAGTTTTGGGCCCCTTATCTAAGAAAGGATTTGCTGGCATTGGAGAAGGTGCAGAGGAGGTTCACAAGAATAATCCTAGGAGAGGAAGAGCTAACATATGAGAAGCATTTGATGGCTCATGGCCTGAACTTGCTGGAGTTTAGAAGAATGAGGGGGAAATCTCAGTGAAACCTATTACATTTTGTGATAGAGTGGATGTGGAGAAGATGTTTCCAGTCGAGGGGGAGTCAAGAACCAGAGGGCACAGCCTCAGAATAAAAGAACATCCCTTTAGAAGAGAGGTGAGGGTAAATTTCTTTAGCATGATGATGGTGAATTGATGGAACTCATTGCCACAGACAGCTGTGGATGCCAAGTCATTGGGTATATTTAAAGTGGAGACTGACAGGATCTTGACCCCTATGGACATCAAGGGTTACGGGGAGAAGGCATGAGAACGGGGTTGAGAGAGATAATAAATCAACCATGATGGAATGGCAGAAATGACTCAAAGGGCCGAATGGCCTAATTTTTCTTCTATGTCTTATGGTTTATGGCCTCGTTATAGAAAGGATGTGGAGGCTTTGGACAGGGTGCAGAGGAGGTTCATCAGGATGCGGCCTGGTTTGAAAGCTGGGCTCTGCCATCAGTAATGCTATCCAGTGTTCACTTGGCGGAAGACAAGCTGGATTGCTTTCGCCTGTGGCTGCACTGAGAGAGATGAGGAACTGCTGTGGGCTTGTTCTTGCAGAAACATGGCTTCAGGACAATATCCCATGCACCATCTATCTACAAGCTGTGACACTCAGGGACACGGGTTATAATATTTTTATATATTATTAGATTTTTGTAACTGTATGTTTTTCTGCTATCATAATTATATATGCTACATGTGCTGTGTGCTGTGTTTTGTGGGTACTGTGTTTTGCTCCTTGGCTTCAGAGGAATGCTGTTCATTTAGATTAGATTAGATTATGAGGACACACAGTCCTCTTTTATTGTCATTTAGTAATACATGCATTAAGGAATGATGCAATGTTCCTGCAGAATGATATCACAGAAACACAAGGCAAACCAAGACTGAAAAACTAACAAAAACCACATAATTATAACATATAGTTACAACAGTGCAAAGCAATACTGTAATTTGATAAAGAACAGACCATGGGCACGGTAAAAAAAAGTCTCAAATTCTCTCGAAAATCCCATCATCTCACGCAGACGGTAGAAGGAAGAAAAACTCTCCCTGCCATGAGCTTCCAGCTCCACAAACTTGCCGATGCAGCACCCTGGAAGCACCCGACCACAGCCGACTCTTGAGTCCATCCGAAAACTTGGAGCCTCCGACACCGAGCACCGAGCACCGAGCACCATCTCTGCCGAGCGCTTCGACCACGGCCCCGGCAACAGGCAATAGGCAAAGCCAAGGATTTGGGGCCTTCCCCTCTGGAGATTCTCGATCGCACAGTAGCAGCAGCAGCGAAGCAGGCATTTAAGAAGTTTCTCCAGATGTTCCTCTGTGCTTCTCACGTCTGTCTCCATCAAATCAGGATTGTGCATGGTACCTACTTACAAATATGATATCATTTTGGAGTGGCCGCGCGCTGTGTCGTGCTGCCATCTTCTCCTCCCCTCCTAGGCTGTAGTCATGTGAATGCTTGAATGACAATTGAACTTCCAGTCAAGTTGGTGACTGCGTACAACACTCCTTCGGGCAACATCTTCTGGATAGATCATGAAACAATCGTTGTTCCCCCGGGATCAATAAAGTATGACTATACTATATACTATACTATAAACCATTTTATGCCTCCCATGTTTGTTTTCATCTTGAATGTGATTATGGAACTGTTGGAGCTTGTGATTTGCAGTTTGGAGACTGTTTGGGTGTTTCACTGCTCTGCAGTCTCCAACAGGATTCCGGAGGCAGAGACAGCGTGAGTAAACCTCGTGGTGAGAAGGGTTTGGGGCGTGAGCCGATATTTCTCTCCATTTCACCAAATAAAGCGACGAGGGAGACTGAAACATCGAGGCGAATGCAGAAGGTGTGTGTCGGCTGGTGGGATCGCTCTGCTACAATGGCAGCACTGGGGTAGATGGTATTCGTCTTTTCCCCAGGGTAGGGGAGTCCAACACTAGCACTAGAATGAAAGTGAAGAGATTTAAAAGATACCCGAGGGTCAACATCTTAATACAGAGGGTGGTGAGTGTATAGAAGGAGCTGCCAGAGGAAGTGGTCATATCATTTAAGAAGCACTTGGATACATACGTGGAGGGACTGGCTTAGATATGGGCCGAATGAAGGTAATTGGGACTAGCTCAGTAGACACCGTGGTTGGCCAAAAGGCCTGTATCCGCACTCTGTGACTCTTTAACTCATCCAGGGGAAAGAGAGGTTGTCCATCCCAACTTTATCCTTCTAACCTTCTCACAGCAGTGCAACTGTCCTCGAAACCTGAAGGTCTTAAGCCAATGTGACTCTTATGTTACATGGTGTTCATCTTCAGCCTAGGGTCACAGTAGGGTCAGTTGACTAGGAGTAATTCAGGCAGAGGACGTCTCAATCAGCCTACGGGCTTCAGTGTGGAGTCCTTACCCCATAACTCCCAAGTCAGACACAGTTATGTTAGACAGTCATTATGCAATTATTGATGCAGGAATATCATCCCAGCTTGTTTTGTTTACAACTGTTTGATTTTCTATTGATCTTCCCCACTTGTTATCCTTCTGACCCACATCCTGTACCCTCATTTATAAACAGAAAACAAATGGTCAGCACAGACAAGTGTGAGCTGAAGGTCCTTTTCCCATTCTCTACATCTCTATGAAGGGAATGGAGGGTTATGGGCTGAGTGCAGGTCGGTGGGACTAGGTGAGAGTAAGTGTTCGGCACGGACTAGAAGGGCTGAGATGGCCTGTTTCCCTGCTGTAATTGTTATATGGTTATATGTTATATAGTTTAGTGCTCTGTATTTGCCAAGAAAACTTTCTACCAACATAAATGCCTTCCCTAATCTTGGTATCTGTTATTCTGACGAATTATGAATTGAAATAACGAATATTGGCGATTTTAAGAAAATGGTGCACGATAGGGAAACGTTATGGTGATTTTCATGATCAGCAGCCCTAAATCCATAAGGTACACCCAAAGGTATTCATAAAGCAAAATCTTGCTTATCCAGTTATCCAGACAACTTTTATTTGTCTTTAAACCTAGCTTACATAGTACCTGTGCACTATACAGCAGCTTCAATATCAATGTGATCCTTGAGCTTGATGGTTTTTAGCAAGAGTTGAAATATCTGGTTCAAGTTGTGACAGCAAAAGCCTTAAGTTCCCGTGTGTAGCAACGGTCCACGTGGTTTCTGTTTTTTATGAGTATGCAGTTCACTGCACTGAAGCCTCTTTCATCAAGGTAGGAGGATGGAAATGCAATGAAGAACAGTTTGGCTGTTCTTCATTGCATTTCCATCCTCCTACCTTGATGAAAGAGTGGTATGTGGTTGCACTGTCATATGGAGTTCTGAGGACCAGGAACTCCATATGACAGTGCAGCCACATACCACAAAAGCCAATATTTTTGAAAAACATCTTTGTTTCTTCATCATTCTGAATTTCAATAAGTTCTTCTTGCAAGCTCGCTTCCTGTTCTTCCACCTTGAAAAGAAATGGGTAATTACCCAGTACTCTTGCAAATCACCAGCTGTGAAAGTGTGTGCCATACTTTCCATGCAGGGAACTGTGAGAACATTCTTCTCCAGTTCTTTTTTTCTCCAGTCCTGCTGAAGGGTCTCAGCCAAAAATATTGACTGTACTCTTTTCCATAGATGCTGCCTGGCCTGTTGAGTTCCTCCAACATTCTGTGTGCATTACTGGGATTTCCAGCATCAGCAGACTCTAATCTCTTACTAGCTTTTCTTTCAGTTAGTCCTGACGAAGGGTCTCGGCCCAAAACGTCGACTGTACCTCTTCCTAGAAATGCTGCCTGGCCTGCTGCGTTCACTGACAACTTTTATGTTTGTTGCTTGAAATGCCAGCATCTGCAGATTTCCTCGTATCAGCAGATTCTCTATTCTTTGTACATTCTTCTCCTAATGTTTTGCTTATATATTTCCAATTTTCTGATAAAAGAGGACACTGCACTTTTTACAGAGATTAAATTGAATTTCTCACCCTGCAGTTTCATATTTAGAATGTTCATTTTGTCAAACAGATTGGCTAGGTATGCCACATCTCCACATAGAAGTTCAATCTTGTTTCCCAAGCTCTTGTCAACTTTGAGCAAAAATTCATCCACAGTGTCAAACAGATCAAAGAAATGTTTTAAGCAGCGGCCTTTTGACAGCCAAAATACTTCAGTATGAAAAAACAAGCATTCAATCTCTTCATCGTTATCTTGGCATAACTGGTGAAATATTCTACTTAATGGATGAGCTTTAATTTTGTTGATAGCTGATATTACAAGAGTCATGCTTGAAAAAAGTTGCTGGCTGAGGTTTTAGGCTGCGAGATGTTGATGATGAATTACAGAATGGATTGCAAACAGACCTGGAATTTCTTTTTTCATAAATACCACTAAACCAGCATGGCAATCTGTCATGTATGATGCTCCATCTGTTGCACAAGAATTCATGCCTGGCACAGTGGTCATATAACCAGGACTTGCGATACGCACCAACTGCCCATATAACTATCCACTACCTGCTCCTATTGCAATGGTTCCGACCATTAATTCCGCATTTTCTTCTAATTCTCTTTGACTGTGCCATGGTTCCAACCGTTAATTCCCCATTTTCTCCTAATTTCCTTTGATGGCGACACACCTAGCTTTCATCAAGACCTGCAGCATAAGAACCCCGGCTTTGCACCCACTAGTTGCCAGATCGTTGGTTTTGCCAGTGTGGTAATTAACATTTCCCGGCCACTTAGGATTGTGTGTTCTAAGTTTTGCTTCAGTACCGAGACTTACCTGTGAAACTCAGTCTCTTCGTGTCAAGATAAGTTTCCTAAGTTCTACTCCAGTTCTAAGGTTTACCTGTGAAACTCGGTCTCTCCGTGTCAAGATAAGTTTTGTCTGCCGCTTTCCTTTCTACGCTCCATGCCAAGATAAGTTCTGCCTGCCTCCTGCTTTCCTGCACTCCCTCCTGTTTGCTGTTCAACGCTCACGCCCGCGTCTGCATCCTAACTCAGTCTCCATACCTGTGTCCTGCGTTTGGGTTCGCCTCGTTCATTGCAACACCTATAGCTTATGTGACTCTGACTGGGGGCTAAGCAGGTGACCTGGAGGGAAGGAGCATCTAACACTTGCTTTGGTAGAGACATATCTCCTCCCCGCTCCTCAAGGGAACAATTTAAATGTCTTACAACACTGGGGTAGAAACTGTCCTTGAGCCTGGTGATATGTGCTTTCAGGCTTTTGTATCTTCTGCCCAATGGGAGAGGGGAGAAGGGGAATGTCTGGGGTGGGTGGGATCTTGATTACACTGGTTCCTTTACCAAGGCAGCAAGAAGTATGAAGGGAGGCTGGTTTTGGTGACGTGGAGAGCTGTGTTCACAACTCTGCAGTTTCCTCTGGTCACGTGCAGAGCAGTTGCAAGCTGTGATTCATTTGGATAGGATGGTTTCTAAGGTGCAACGATAAAGAAGGTGAAGGTTGACAGGGATATACCAAACTTCTATAGCCTTAGGACTTGCCCCTCAAGTCAGGTCAAGTTTATCGTCATTTAACTATATACATGTTCACCATCAAACGAGACAATGTTTCTCTAGACCAGGGAGTAAAACACAGTAGTACATAAAACATACATAACATAAATATAACACACAATAACTTAGGAAAGTAAGAATTGAATCTACAACTGAATTACATATAGATAAACAAAGTAAGGTGCATAAATTATATATTGTAGGGTACAGAACAAATTGTTATTAGGATTATTGTGGGGTACAGGTGACATTTTGAATGTGATGAGGCAGGGAATTCAGAAGCCTAATGGCGTGATGGAAGAAGCTGTTTCCCATCCTGACCGTTCTTGTCTTTATGCATTGGAGTCTCCTGCCTGCTGGTAGAAAGTCAAAGAAGATGCTAGATGGATGGATGGGGTCCTTGATAATATGAAGGGCCCTGTGTATGTGGCACTTCTGATAAATGTCCCCGATAGATGGCAGGGAGACCCCTATGATCTCTTCGCATTCTCACAGACCTTTGTAGGGAGCTCCAGTCTGATGCTCGGCTGCTGCCATGCCAGGTGGAGATATAGCTTGTCAGGACGCTCTCAAAGGTTCTCCTGTAAAATTCAGTTAACTCTACTCTTGGGAAAAGATGGTGATTATCCAACTTCACTCGGCCTTATTCACTCCAGGGAAATCATCCCCAGCCTAGCTAGTCTCTCCTCATAACTCAAGGCCTTCAGTCCCAGCAACAGCTTTGGGGGTCATATTAGCTGTTAGGCCTGTGGAAGTTCCAGCAAGGCAAGGGTTAAGATAATGTCCAGACAAGGTTAGCTTACAGGTAGTGTGCAGTCATAGACATGAAAAAATCTGCAGATCTGGAAATCCAGAATAACACACACAAAATGCTGGAGGAACTCAGCAGATCAGGCAGCATCTATGGATAAGAGTAAACAGTTAACATTTCAGGCTGAAACCCTTCTTCAGGACTGAGTAGGAAGGGGGAAGGCACCAGAATAAATAGGTAGGGGGAGGGGAATGAAGACTAGCTAGAAGGTGACAGGTGAAGCCAGGGGGCTGGGAAAGGTCAAGGGCTGGAGAGGAAAGAACCTGATAGGAGAGGAGAGTGGACCATAGGAGAAAGGGAAGGAGGAGGGGACCCAGGGGGAGATGATGGGCAAGTAAGAAGAGGTGAAAGGCTGGAGTTTGGAATTGAAGAGGCGAGTGGGAGGGAATTTTTTTTAACCGGAAGGAGAAATCGATATTCATGTCATCAGGTTGGAGGCTACCCAGGTGGAATCTAAGGTGCTGCTCCTCCACCCTGAGGGTGGCCTCATCTTGAAACAAGGGAAGTTCCACAGTCTAGGCAAGCGAGGCCTTGAAAAGAGGCCTAGAAGAACATTGATTCCCTTTGCATATCAGGGGGACAGAACCAAGATAAGAATGGAAATGAAGGATTCTAGGGTGACACTTACTGGTCAGTTACTTCATTAATTCTGAAGTATTATTGGCCTTTAACGTAGAGATCCTATTGGTTATTCATACCTGTAATACCTTTTACACATTGGCTGTTTGTCTGTTCTATTGGGTATTGGTCCTTCATTGACTGTAATGTGTTTCTTGGATTTACAGTGTATGCCTTCAAGAAAATGAATCTCTGCTTTGTTTATGGTGACATATATGTACTTTGATAATACAATTTACTTTGAACTGTATTACTGTAGTGTGATTGGTGATTGATCATGCAAATAAGGATCCCGATCATACACAAGGTTACCAATTGGTCAATATCTGTATCCACTGGTCAATTCTGTATAAAAATGGCATTTCTTTGTACAAACTTCAGAACAGTTAGGTGACAGGGAGCTGGGCTGTTCCCCTTGTGTGAAAGTAAATAAGGTGTAACTATGAAATGAGTGTGAGTTTTCAGAGTTCAGCTAATTGGCAACGACAGGCCCAACATCGTGGAATGAGCGTGCAATGTGTGACCTGACTCCCAGGTAGTACGGTCCTTGAAGTCACAAGTGATGACCCCACAAACTTGCTGTAATCTGGTTTTCAATGCCCTCTGTGTGATACTGGTCAGTCAGCAGATTACATAATGTGTCCTGCAGTGGAAAATCCCACAGGTCGGGGCAGCTGAGCAGATCTGTTGACATTACTGTTACAAAAAAAGCTGAGGCACAAACAATCGACTCACATGTTGCGGCAGATTTTCGGTTCCACGGTGGCTCTGCCTTGATTACAATAAATCTTTCCCTGGGAGGGAGCTTTGCAGCCTCTCCTGTTTTCCTGATGCAGTGCCTCATCCACTGACGCCCTCAATGACGAGACACATCAGAAACATGATAGAACACTGTCCATGTGCCTGGTTGAAGGTGCAGGTCCGTGCTGTGGTCTTAGGCGCACATATACAGCTGGGGTGCCCTTGGCTTTTGCACAATACTGTAGTTGTCAACGTAGAGCGGAGAGTGAGTTTGTAAATCTGGTGGGAGCGGAGGATGCTGGGAGTGGCGAGGGTGGAGCATTGTGGACAGGGAGTGAGACACTTGGCAGAGAAAGAGTGCTGGGGTGAGGGTGGGGTTGATGGTGTGAGTGCAGACACACCCAGCCCTGAGACCCCAGACAAGTCATTTGATTCCAAACTATTGATTGATTGATCACTATAGAATTGGGGATGGATGAGTCCTGGTCTGGACGTACTGCTCACTTAAGGAAGGTGAAGCGTCTCCCATAGCCTCTCCTTTCCAGGTGTAGTCATCGCGACAGGACCACTGTTTGGCTTGCCGTACAGGAGGTCACTCACATAACGTCTCTCCTACACTACCATGCCCATGGCAACACCTTCACATGGCGTCCCTGTTCCTACTGAGTTTGCAATGTCATGGCGCGACCGAGTGTCCTGTGGTATAACTGGGCAGGTTGGCCTCACCAGCTTTGGCTGGCAGCTAGCCTGGGAGAAGGACAACACTGATTCCAAACCTGGGTGGATGGGACTTGTTCGCCTTGCCAGGCAGTCTGTCTAGGAGAAGGATACTCGAACTGCAGCCTTGCGGTCTCTGTGCGATCGTGGAACGTCCCCTGGGCTAAAGAGTGGTCCTCGCTCATTGATCCTCACTATAAACCTACACAGTGCAGGTAGGAAGAAGGATCATGCCACCGCTCCTGAGAACCCTTCCTCCCTCCTGATCTTCACAAGCGAAGAACCAGCCATCATCACAGAATGTCTCTCTGGTGCTTCCTGCTCCCTCCCCTCTCCCTTCCTCTTTTCCCAACCATGATTCCCCTCTCCCTGACCCCTTCCCACTCTCAGTCCACAAGAGAGACCCAGATCAGAATCAGGTTTATCATCACTCACATATGTCATGAAATTTGTATTTTTTTACAGCAGTAATAGAGTGTAATACATAAAATTACTATAGTACTGTGCAAAAGTTTTAAGCTACTGTATATATCTGTGCCTGGGACTTTTGCACAGAACTGTACCTCCAACAGTTCTCAAGAAACTTATTTCTACAACTCATGTTCTCAATATTACCTATTTATTTATTTGCACAGTTTGTCTTCTTTAGCACATTTTTTGTTTGTTGATGCATAATTTTTCATAAATTTTATTGTATTACTTTATTTTCCTGTAAATGTTTGCAAGAAAGTGAATCTCCAGGTAGTCTGTGGTGATGCATGCACACTTTGACTTTATTCTGAGGCTGTGCCCTCTGATCCCGGACTCTTCCATGGATAGAATCATCCTCTCCATATCCACTCTATCCAGGTCTTTCAGTATCTGATGGGAAACTAACCCCATCCTTCTGAACCCCAGTGTGTACAGGCCCAGATACATCAAACATTCCTCAGATGTTAAGCCCTTGTCCTTTTCTCTCTTGTGAATGCCCGCAAGAAAATGAGTCTTAAGGTGAGATACTGCATATGTGCTTGATAATAATTTATTTTGAACATAGAACATTACAGCACAATACAGGCCCATCTGCCCATCATCCTCTGCTGACCTCTTAACCCATTCTAAGATCAAGCTAACCCTTCCGTCCTTCATAACCCTCCATTCTTCTATCATCCATGTGCCTATGTAAGAGTTTTGTAAATGCCCCTCTCTAAGAGTTTTGTATCTGTCTCTACTGCCACAGCTGACAGCTGGAAGTGCATTCCACACACCTACCACTATAGGTGTAGAAAAAAGCTTACCTCTGATAACCCCCTTATACTTTCCTCCAATCACCTTAAAATTATGTCCCTTCATTTCAGCCATTCTCACCCAGGGCAAAAGTCCCTGGCTGACCATTCAATCTATGCCTCTCATCTCTTGACTTTTTGACTTTGGCACTTTAGAATTTAGAACGTATACTTGCTCTGAAATGTCATCTATTTATTCCCCTCCATCAATTCTGCCTGACTTGCTGAATTCCTCCAGCAATTTGTGTGTGTTGCTCCTTTGACTCTCCTTCAATCTCCCTAAACATTCATTCCCTCCACCACGAAAGCTGTAATGACTACCATCTACAAAACAAAGCAGAGTTATTCACCAGAACTCCAACATCACCTCTCCATCCACTGAACGTTCACTCCCTCTGACATGCACTGAACGTTCACTCTCTCCCACATCCACTGAATGTTCACTCCATCCATCACCATGACTGCAGTGTACTGCATTTACAAAAACACGCTGCAGTTATTCTTGGCTGTCCCAATAGCACCAACACTAACTCACGTATGTAAGGGAGGCTCTAGGAAATTTCTCCAGATGTACTGTGGAGAGCATTCTAACTGGTTACATCACCATCTGGTATGGAGGCAACATTGAACAGGATTAGAAAAAGCTGTAGAAGGTTGTAACCTCAGTCATCTCCACCATGGGAACAAGCCTCCCCATCTTTGAGGACATCTTCAAAACTTGAAGCTGATTCTTCAAGAAGTTCATTAAGGGCCCTCACCATATAGGACACACCCTCTTCTCATTACTACCTTCAGCGAGGGAGTACAGGAACCTCAACGTTTAGGAAACAGCTTCTTCCCTGTCATCAGATTTCTGTAAAGTCTGTGAACCATGAGCACTATCTCACTTCTTAGATTAGATTAGATTATGAGGACACTCAGTCCTTGTTTATTGTCATTTAGAAATGCATGCATGCATTAAGAAATGATACAATGTTCCTCCAGAGAGATATCACAAAAAAAAGGACAAACCAAAGACTAACACTGACAAGACCACATAATTATAACATATAGTTACAGCAGTGCAAAGCAATACCATAATTTGATAAAGAGCAGACCATGGGAACGGTAAAAAAAAGTCTCAAAGTTCCGATCGACTCCCGATAGTCTCCGATAGCAGGTGGCAGAAGGGAGAAACTCTCTCTGCCGTAAACCTCCAGGCACCAACAACTGTTGATGCATTGGAAGCACCTGACCCCAGCCGACTCTGAGTCCGTCCGAAAACTTAGAGCCTCCGACCAGCCCTTCAACACCAAGCATTGAGCACCATCTCTGCCCAGCGCTTCGACCCCGTCCCGGCCGCTGAGCAACAAGCAAAGCCAAGGGTTCAGGGCCTTCCCCTCTGGAGATTTTGGATCACACAGGAACAGCAGCAGTGAAAAAGGCATTTCAGAAATTTCTCCAGATGTTCCTCCGTTCTCTCACGTCTGTCTCCATCAAATCAGGATCGTGCATGGCACCCTACTTGACAGATTACAGATATCATTCACCGGAGTGGCCGCGCACGCTGCGTCGCGCTGCCATCTTCTCCTCCTGCATTACGTATTGGTCTACGTATTGATATTTTATATTCATTATTGTAACATATAGTGATCCTTTATGTCTTGCACTGTACTGATGCCTCAAGACAAGAGATTTCACGCCATGCTGTATGTCAGTGACAATGAACCGGGTTCTGGTGTCTGTTGCCAAGAAGGAGCAGAGTTTGTTTTGCTGTTGTTGTTTGCTGTGTTCTGTGTTGCTCTGTCGAGCATTGTGGACACGCTATGTTGGTGCTAGAATGTGTGGCGACGGTTGCGGGCTGAGCCCCAGCACGCCCTCAGACTGTGTGGGTTGTTAATGTAAATAGGCTATTTCGCTCTTTGTTTTGATGTATAAATGCATCTGAATCCAACCTGATGTCCATGCCCCAGCCCCAGCTCAGCTCAGTGGATATAGGTATTGACCAATTGCAAACCTTATGGATGATCAAAATCCTTATCTGCATAATCAATCACCAATCAGAATTAGTCAAGTAATTGACCAATACTAAATGTCATACTAAAATCCTTTGTTTTCATCTTTATCTCTTCTTGGACTGTCCAATATCCCCAGTCCCCTGCTGTGCAAAAGGAAAGCTACAGTATGTTCTTCAAAGACCTCTCTCCAAAAGCCTCACTTGCCCAGGTTGACTGCACGCCATCTGTAAACTATTCTTTGCTGGACATTGTCTTAACTCCTGCCTTGCTGCACCTTCCACACAAGAGGTGGTCACTGGTCCCAAAGTACTACCGTAAGAGAGAAAAAAGAAGAACCAAGGAACATTAGGGGGATATAGACCGAATGCAGAGAAATGGGACCAGCTTGAGATTGAGAGTGGGCAAAGAAGTGGCAGCTGGGCTACAGTGTAGGGAAGTAAGTGATCATAGACTTTGGTAGACTATTTTCTAAACGGGAGAAAACTCAGAAATCAGAGGCATAGAGGGTGTTAGGAGCCCCAGAGCAGGATTCCTGCAGGCTAACTTCCAGGTTGAGTCAGTAATAAGGAAGGCAAACACAATGCTACCATTCGTTTCCAAAGGACTAGAATATAAAAACAAGGTTGCAATGCTGAGGCTTTAAAAGACATTGGAGTACTATGAGCAGTTTTGGGCCCCTATCTAAAAAAGGATGTGCTGGCATTGAAGAGGGTGCAGAGGAGGTTTATGAGAATGATCCTGGGAATGAAAGAGTTAACATATCAGGAGAATTAGATGACTATAAGACCATGAAACATTGAAGCAGAATTAGACACCTGGCCCATTGAGTCTGCTCCGCCATTCCATCATGGCTGATTTATTTCCCTCTCAATCCCAGTCTCCTGCCTTCTCTCTGTAACCTTTTACACCATGACTGATCAAGAATTTATCAACCTCCTCTTTAGCTATACCCACTGACTTGGCCTTCACAGCAATGAATTCCACAGATTCACCACCCTCTGGCTAAAGAAATTTCTCCCGTCTGTTCTAAATGGGTGTCCCTCTATTCTGAGGCTGTGTCCTCTGGTCCTAGGCTCCCCCACTATAGAAACATCCTCTCCACATCTATCTAGATATTCCAATAATTGATAGGTTTCAATGAGATCCCCCATCATTCTTCTAAACTCCAGTGAGTACAGATCTAGAGCATTCAAACGTTCCTCCTATGTTAACCATTTACTTCCCTGTATCATTTTTGTGGACTTTCTCTGGACTCTTTCCAATGCTGACACATCTTTTCTCAGATGAGAGTCCCAGATCTCCTCACAATACTCCAAGTGTGGTCTTAGGTTTAAAGGTACATCTCTTTATGCCTTCAGACGCTGGACCCTCCTGCTGATGGAAACATTCTATCTAGGCCTTTCAATGTTGAGTGGTTTTCAATGAGATCCCCTCATCCTTCTGAATTCCATTGAGTCTAGGCCCACAGGCATTAAATGCTCCTTATGCATTAGCTCTTTCATTCCTGACACCATTCTCCTAAATCTGATCTGGACCTACCATACCTTTTTCTTAAATATACAACACAAAATTGCACACAATATTCCAAATGCTATGACCAGCTTTTATTCCCCCATTCCTCAATCATTCCCCATTGCTAGACCTCCTAGTTCATCCCAGTGATGTGGGCTGTGAAGGATTGAACTGAACTATAGGCTCTAGGGAATTCAGCTTTGCCTGATGCTAACCCAGTGGGATGGGGGTGCTCTGGGAGTGTAGCGCAGTCCTGTCCCCTTTATTTACACCAGGATCAAAACCTCTGGCAATTCATGCACCCAAACAATGCAGGGTTGTAGAATCATGAACAATGTAGGCTGTTTAGCCACGGTAGTGTAACAGTTATCATGATGATATTACAGCCCGAGGCCTGCGAGCTCAGAGCTCATTTCCAGTGTCCTCTGTAAAAACGTTTGTATGTTCTTCCTGTATGAGTGTGGGCTTCCTTTGGGTACTTTGATTTCCTCCTACAGTCCAAAGATACACCAGTTAAGTAAATTAATTAGTCATTGTAACTTTTGCCATGATTAGGCTGGGATTAAATCGATCCTAATAGCCCAGAAAGGCCTGTTCCACGCTGTACATCTAAATAAAAAAAAAGAATTAATTTCCACCACGGGCACATATTGTCCATGTAGAGTGTGCACACAGACACACCTCAGTGATCACTACCTGTCTGTGTTAGACGTGTCACTGCCATGGCATGCAAATGGTTTGGCAAAATCCCAACAGCACCATTTCAGCATATATCACCAGAAGCAGTGACCATGTCTGTGCAGTCTGTGTCCATGGAATTAATTTTATGAACCAACTTTACTGGTAATTTTGTTTTCTGGTGCCAAACTACAGATTTACTATCCAGGCACCTGCCTGATCAGGTGGGATTTAACCTCAGGAAATGGTGATATTTTTGAAGATCTGACTGGTAACATCTAGAAATGTTTAACATGTTCTTTGTGGAGTGGGTAAATGCAGACTCCTTGCTTATATGAGGAAATCGGAGCAGTCTAGGTCACCCAGCCCTATAAGATGCTGGTCAATATGATCATGGTGCATCTAACATACTTGCCTTTATTAGCTGAGGCACAAACTTCAAGAGTCAGGAAGTTACGTTGCAGCTTTATAAAACTCTAGTTCAGCCGCCTGTGGAGTATTGCACAGAGTTCCACTCATCCCATTATAGGAAGGATGTCTGGGCTTTGGAGAGGGTGCAGAAGAGGTTTACCAGCACTCTGCCTGGATTAGGGGACATGTGCTATAACAAGATGCTGGATAAATATGGGTTGTTTTTTCTGGAGCGGTGGAGGCCGAGGAGAGATCTGACCGAGGTTTATAAGATTATGAGAGTCATACATGGACAGAGGAAACAGACAATATCTTTTTCCCAGTGTCGAAATGCCTAATAACAAAGGGCATGCATTTAAGGCGAGAGGGATTAATTTCAAAGCAGACGTGAGAGGCAAGTTTTTTACACAGAGAGTGATGGGTGCCTGGAATGTGCCGATTGGGTAGTGAGTGGTAGATGCAAATACATTAAAGATTGTTCAGAGATGCTTAGACAGGCAATGAATATGAGAAAATTGGAAGTACATGGACATTATGTAGGTAAAAGAGATTAGTTTAGCTAACCACTTAATTACTAATTTAATTGGTTCCAAGGTATATATAGGGTAAAAGCAAACAGGTTTTTTTTCCACTGAGCAACACACATAAAAGTGATTCCCTCGTGTTTACGTTTTCCCACTGAGGTTGTGTGGGAATACAACTAGAGGTCATAGATTAAGTGGTTTAGCACAGACTAGATGGGCTAAAGGGCCCATTTCTATGCATCTATGACTGGAATATGGATTCTCATGTGCGTGATTGCTGCCCTCTTTCCGATGCTCATCTGCGAGAGAACCGAATTTCATGGCAGTGTCTGCATTCTGTGCTGTATGTTCAATGTATGCTGAGAGATAAGACTGGAACTCACTGACAGGCACAGTGAGTCGGTAAGAGTGAGCGGTTGTTAACTATTGGTTTCAAAAAGGCTTTTCTTAACAAAGGGACACCTTTATTTGGCAGGAGAAGGGTGTGAATCTCACTCACATTGAATCTCGCCCATCCCGACTCAAGAACGGCCAGTACGAGTTCTTCATTGACCTGGACTGTAAGAGCGTCTCCAGCCTGGAGGAGATTCTCCAGTCACTCCGCCAGGAAATCTGCGGCACCGTCCATGAACTTTCACGGGGAAAGATAAAGGACACAGGTGCCAGAGTCTTGACTAGTGATTTTTAAACAATGGAAGGTGGGGGTGGGTGCATGCAAAGGGGAGAGATGTGAGGGATGGGTTTTAACTCTTAGAAAAAATGTAAATACAAATAATTACTTATGTTCATGAACTAAGACTGGGTTCCATTTTGGAGAGAAACGCAGTTTGTTCATCTATAGATGGGTAGTCTTTGTCCTTAAGAGCATGCTGTACGAGTGTTGGCCTTCATTAGTTGGGGGATTGAGTTCAAGAGCCACGAGGTAGTGATGCAGCTCTATAAAACCCTGGTTAGACCGTACTTGGAGTTTTGTGTTCAGTTCTGTTTGCTGCATTATAGGAAGGATGTGGAAGCTTTAGAGAGTGTGCGGAGGAGATTTACCAGGATGCTGCCTGCATTAGAAAACATGTCTTATAAGGATAAGTTGAGTGAGCCAGGGGTTTTCTCTTTAGAGCAAAAGAGGATGAGGGGTGACGTTGCAGAGGTGTACAAGATGATAAGAGGCATTGATTGAGCGGACAGTCATTTTCGCAGGGCAGAAATGACTACTACCGGGGCGTAATTTTAAGGTGCTCAGAGGAAAGTATAGTGAGGATGTCAGAGGTAGGTTTTAAGGCAGAGAGTGGTGAGTGTGTGATGCTGCATTTACTCTGTGTGTGGCTCCCCCAACTAGGAATATAGGGGTATGGGGGTCTTCCATTCCCTGTTGCCCTTTGCATCAACCTGAGCTCTCTCGGTTGAGACAGTCATAGAGTCATGCTCTGACATCCGCTAAAATCCGCCCCCCCCACCCATGCTTACTTCCAATTAGCTTAAAACTCTGCCCTCTTGTATTAGCCATTTCTGCCCCGGGAAAAAGTCTCTGGCTGCCCACTTGAATTTGCCTCTTATCACCTTGTACACCTCTATCTAGTCTCCTCTCATCCTCTTTCATTCTAAAGAGGAAAGCCCTAACTCAGTCAACCTATCCTCATATGACATGCTCTCCAGTCCAGGCAGCATTCTGGTAAATTGCCTCTGCCTTCTCCCTAAAGAATCCACATCTTTCTATAACGAGGTGACCAGAGTTTTATGGAGCTGCAATGTTACCTTGTGGCTCCCCATTCTTCTCTACATATTCATATTTAAGAGACGTTAAAATGCCTCTAAGCTGGTGTTTCTCAAGCCAGTATCCTAGGCCCAAACATCTTCATCTCCCTTCAACTGTACGTTCAGAATTGGGGATGTTCACTGGTGATTGCATGATGTTCAGCATCATTTGCAATTTTGCATATAATAAGAACACAAGGCATTGGATCAGAATTAAGCCATTCAGCCCATCGAGTCTGCTTCGCATTCCATCCTCCCTCTCAACCCTTATCTCCTGCCTTCTCTCCATAACCTTTGACGCCCTGACTAATTAAGAACCTACCAACCTCTGCTTTAAATATACCCAATGACTTGGCCTCCGCAATGAACTCCACAGATTCACCACCCACTACCTAAAGAAATTCCTCCTCATCTCTGTTCTAAAGGGATGTTCCTCTATCTTGATGCTGTGCCATTTGGTTCTCGACTCTCCCACTATAGGAATCATCCTCTCCACATCCACTCTGTCTAGGCCTTTCAATATTCGATAGATTTCAGTGAGATCCCCCCCCCCACCATTCTTCTAAACTCAAACGAGTGCAAGCCCAGAGAGATCAAACGCTGCTCAAACATTAATCCTTTCATTCTCATGAGCCTATAATGAAGCAGTCCGCATCCAAGTACAGTACGACTGGACAACATCCAGGCATATGACAATAATAAACTAATTATAGTTTACCAACAGGACCCAATATAGATGCAGTAGGAGTCTCCCCCTTATTCAACTCTGCTTACATTGCATCTGGAGTATTACAATCATCTCTGGTCGCACAGTAGCAGAGGCTTTGGAAAGGGCACAGAAGAGGTTCCCCGGGATGCTGTTGGGTTCAGGGGTATGATCCGTGAGGAGAGGTTGCATATCTGGGTTGTTTTCTCTGGAGTGGCAGAGACTGAGGGGTCACCTGATAGAATTTGTAAGATTATGAAAGGCATAGGGAGGGTAGACAGTCAGTCCCAGGGTCGAAACGTCTAATGCCAGAGGGCACGTATTTAAGATAGGGTGGGGGGGGGATTAAATTCAAAGGAAAAGTGGGGGACATTTTTTTTCCCCGCACAGAACAGTGGGTGACTGGAATGTGCTGCCAGGGACGATGGAGGCAGATACAATAGAGTCTTTGAAGAGGCTGAGAAATGGGCACATAAACGTGCAGAGAATGGAAGGATGTGGACCACGTGTAGGCTGGACTAGATGTCATTTGGTTAATTAATTCAGTGCAGAATTGTGGGCTGTAGGACCCGTTCCTGTGTGGTACTGTTCCATTTGCTATGTTCTTTTGTTTTCTTCCAAGGTGCGTGAAAGCTTTCCACAGTTCATTCCATTTGCCATTACCTTTGCACATTCACATAACCTATCCATATCCCCATGAAGCCTCTCTACCTCCTCACAAGTCACACTGTCCCCCAGTTTTATACAGAGAGGACACACCCGGTTCTGGGAGAGAACAGAGCAGAAACCATCAATGTAAGACAGTCACCAAGAAATCCATCAGGGAATTCGGAGGAAAATTCTTTACCAGGAGGGACGCCTTGCTATGTAACAGTTAGCATGATGCTATTACAGCTCAGGGCATTGGAGTTCAGTGTTCAGTCTGTAAGAAGTTTGAGTTCCTCTGGGTGCTCTGGTTTCCTCTCACAGTCCAAAGACTTATCATTTAGTAGGTTAACTGGTGATTGTAAATTGCCCTGTGATTAGGCTGGGGTTAAAACGGTGAGCTGCTGGGCGAAAGGGGCTGTTCCACGCTAATAAAGTGGGTGAACATGGAGCTCACTCCCAAGCTGAGCATTTGGTGGGAAGGGTACAGGAACTTCATAGGTGAGGCAGGACAAGCATTTGAGAGAGAGTGAGGGGGGTATCTTGATAGATTCAGATGGGGAAAACCAGGAGGGCGCTCATGTGGAATATCGAGATCAAGATTGTTTAATATCATTCCTTGTACACAAATATAAAGGAGAACAAAATAATTGTCACTCCAGATCTGATGCGGCACAAAAATGCAAAAGATAAAGGACGCAATAATAAAAAAACACAATAGATATAAATGCATAAGATAACTTAAGTACATAGGTTGATTGTATGCCCATAAGTGATGATAAACACAGGAGTGTTTATACATAGGATGACAGACATGGGATAATAAAGTAGTGGTGGTGTACAGTAAATGACAGAATAAATGGGCTGAATGGCCTGTTCTTTGTTACACATCCTAGTTAAATCTATTCATGTTATTGCTGTAGCAAATAAATCAATCTAATGAAGAAACTCATGGCATTTAATCCCAGCAGTTCATAAGCTCCTAAAAAATGACTGTTCCAACACTAATGCATCATTTACCACCGCATAAAGTTTATCAGAATACAGTGCTGTAACTCAGAGGAGATGCTCCTGAGACAGGGACAAGGGGGAGAATAGCATGCTGAATCCGAGAGATGCTCTCGACTCTTGTTTTGGGGCAGTACTGAGGAAACTCTGCACTGTGAGTATCTTTAGGATTGGTCATTAAATCTCTTGAAGATGACCAAGTCTTCATAGCACTACTGAGAAACGGTGCATGGTTGTTTGCACCCAGCGTCCCTCAGACCAGGCCACCGAAATTAACATCGTTGATCCTGATTGATCTGGAGATACAATTATGATCACCATAACGTCACGGTAGCATTGCTATTACAGCTCAGGGCATCGGAGTGTGCAGTTCACACTAGCAGCACTGTCCATTTATAAATCTGATGGCAGAGGGGAGAAAACTGTTCACACACTTAACGATTCAGGAACAGCTTCTTCCCCTCTACCATCAGATTTCAATGGACAGTGAACCCACAAACACCACCTTGGTATTTTTTTGTCTCTCTTTTTGCACTGCTTATTTAATTTAATTTTCTTTCTTTATATATACTTATTATAATTCATAGTTTTTATAATTATGTATTGCATTGTACTGCTGCTGCAAAACAACAAAATTCATGACATATGTCAGTGATATTAAACATTTTTCAATTCTGATTCTTAAACAACGCAAAATAAGAAAAAAGAAGCAAGTCAGGTTCCTTCTTTCTCTCTCTCTGTCTCTCACACACACACGTACACGCGTGCACACACACACACACACACACACACACACACACACACAAACACACACATACACACACACACACACACACACACACACACACAAACACACACATACACACATATACACACATACACACACACACGTACGCGCGTGCACACACACACACACACACACACATACATATATACACACATACACACATATACACACACATACACACACACACACACATGTACGCGCGTGCACACACACGCACACATACATATATACACACATACACACATATACACACACATACACACACACGTACGCACGTGCATGCACACACACACACACACACACACACATACAGATACACACACAGACACACACAAACACACACACACACATACACACACACACACATACACACACACACACACATACAGATACACACACACACACACACACATACATACACACACACACGTACGCGCGTGCACGCGCGCACACACACACACACACACACACATACATACACACACACACGTACGCGCGTGCACGCGCACACACACACACACACACACAGACACACACATACATACACACACACACACGTACGCGCGTGCACGCGCACACACACAGACACACAGACACACACACACACACACACACACACACACACACACACACATACATACACACGCCTCCAACCCCAGGGCAAGGTTACAGAAGATAGAACATTACAGCACAGCACAGGCCCTTTGGCCCACAATATTGTGCTGACCTCTTTTTTTTTACAATCTCATTCCACTTTATTCAACATCAAATACTGACAAGATCTATCCAAAGTGACAAAATATCTTCATAAGTACATTGTTTAAGCATTCTGTATACTTTATTATCGAAAGCAACACAGATTCAATAACGTTCCATCTGGAAAGAAATCAAGCAGATATTGGTCAGTTTTCTGCTATTTTCTTAAGATTTATTGAGACAATTTAATAATCTTTAGATCAGGTCCCATAATTATCTAGGACACACTCAGATGGTGGAGTTAAACTCACTGGAGGTAGTGGGAAATCTAACACAGAATGTAATAAAACTCCAGCAATCTGGCAGACTTGGGTCTTTGATGATCCCAGACTCCTGATCTTATTACTATCCCATCACAATTGCTATATAGTAGTATAAAGCATTTTCCTGTAAACCTGTTGATTTTTAAAGGAGCAGAAATACACATACATTCCAAACACTGGCTCTTGCTCAAACATAGCCATATCGCAACTCCAGTTCCTGGCCACACACTGGACGAATGTCAACCAGATGACTAACCTTCATTATTTATGAACCATTAAATACAAGATTATTGGAATTATACATTTCATCAATCATTTAAATTACTAGACAAAGTGCTCATTAAGACCACTATATTTACTGATTTGTGACAGCTATACTCCTGTGTAGAGGATCAGCATACTCAGTTTGGTAGCCAGCAGATAAACTCTCCAAGAAAAAGACAATTTCCCTGAAAATTAGGCACAAGGGCAATAACTGAGATGTTTCTTAAATACAAACAATACAAATTTCAGGACCATAAGCATTGAAAACCTGACAATTCATGAGTTTGTGATTCTGCTGCCAGACTAATATATCCACTCCCTGTATTAAATGTCAAGTCCACCATACTTTGGAGACTAGCCCCTGGTGCATAGAGTTTACCCATTTACCCTACCAAAACTGCATCCAAAATCCTCAAGTTTTACTTCAATATGTAAAGCACCTCAACAGATACTTGCGCCCTATCTTCAGTTTGCTGGTTCAGCCATCCGCTAGTTTGCACTTGAATCCAGACAAGATCAAGTACAAATACTGCTTTGGTAGAAGACTGGCAAATCTAGGAATAACACAGGGAGAGATGGACACGTCCTTTTTTGTCCAGTTGAATGAGTTCAAGAGCTTGAAGTGTTTTTAACTCTGCTTCAGTTGCCTTCATGTTGAGTTTCACCACCTGCATCACAGTCAGCGCAGAACTATTTTTGTTCTTTACGACGTGGTCAAAGAGCTGCTGGTAAAGTGTGTTCAAGTTCACAAGTTTTGCAACCTGCCTTACATTTTTTGGCACAGATGTGAACATCTCTTCAGTGACCGGTTCAAACCCACCTCCCAGCTGCTGTGGTGACTGAGGCACTACACAGGATTCCTCACACGGGTTTCCTCCGGGCAGAGTCTCTGACTTCATAACATTCTGTATGGCCCATTGCTCATCTTCTGTCAGGGGACAGGACTTCAGGTCGCTTTGACTCTGCAGCTTTTGTACTAACTGCAATGTGGTGGCAAGTTTTGTGTGGATGAAGTCTACTGATTCTTTACGCTCTATAGCAATCCGATCTGCTTCTTCACACAGCTCACGATACTGTGACTTTATTACCTTCAGTTGCTCTAGCAGTTTTATTGGGGTTTCCTGTTGTGTTCTGTTCTCTGGAAGATTATTCACAATTTCAAGTTCTAGTTTGTGTTCAATATAATTCAGTTCAGACTCTGCCTTCTGGAACATTGCTGCCAGCTAGTTGACCGCGGTCTCCATATTGAATAGTTTACATTCCCTGTGCTGACCTCTTAGCTTGTCAAAGAACAATCTCACCCTTCCCTCCCACATAGCCGACCATCTTTCTATCAACCATGTGCCTATCAAAGAGTCTCTTAAATGTCCCTGATGTATCTGTCTCCACCACCAAAGCTGCATCCCTAAGACCATAAAACACCCCTTTCTGTGTATAAAACCTATCTCTGACATCCATCCCCCTATATACTTCACCACTGACCTTAAAATTATGCCTCCTTGCATTAGCCAAATCCACACTGAGAGGAAGTGTCTGTCAGTCCACTTGATCTATGTTATCTATGTTATCATAGCATCTTATACACCTCTAACAAATTACCTCTCATCCTCCTTCACTCCAAAGGGAAAAGCCCTAGCTTGTTCAACTTCTCCTAATGCTTCTCCTTTTTTTAGTTGCCTTCAGTTCATTTTCGAAAGCTTTCCAATCCTTTAACCTTTCCAATCCTGTCTTGTCTCCCTTTCTCTTCACCATTTACACCTCGGACTTCAACTACTGCACACAGTCTTGTCATTTTCAGAAGTTTTCGGATGACTCTGCCATAGTTGGATGCATCAGCAGGGGAGATGAGGCTGAGCACAGGGCTACGGTAGGAAACTTTGTCACATGGTGTGAGCAGAATTATCTGCAGCTTAATGTGAAAAAGACTAAGGAGCTGGTGCTAGACCTGAGGAAGCTAAGGTACCGGTGACCCCTGTTTCCATCCAGGGGGTCAGTGTGGACATGGTGGAGGATTACAAATACCTGGGGATACGAATTGACAATAAACTGGACTGGTCAAAGAACACTGAGGCTGTCTACAAGAAGGGTCAGAGCAATCTCTATTTCCTGAGGAGACTGAGGTCCTTTAACATCTGCCAGACGATGCTGAGGATGTTCTACAAGTCTGTGGTGGCCAGTGTGATCATGTTTGCTGTTGTGTGCTGGGGCAGCAGGCTGAGGGTAGCAGACACCAACAGAATCAACAAACTCATTCGTAAGGCCAGTGATGTTGTGGGGGTGGAACTGGACTCTCTGACGGTGGTGTCTGAAAAGAGGATGCTGTCCAAGTTGCATGCCATCTTGGACAATGTCTCCCATCCACTATATAATGTACTGGTTGGGCACAGGAGTACATTCAGCCAGAGACTCATTCCACCGAGATGCAAAACTGAGCGTCATAGGAAGTCATTCCTGCCTGTGGCCATCAAACTTTACAACTCCTCCCTGGAATTACTTCCTGGCAAATTTACATATTACTATTTAACTATTTATGGTTTTATTACTATTTATTATTTATGGTGCAACTGTAACGAAAACCAATTTCCCCCGGGATCAATAAAGTATGACTATGACTATGACTATGGCTATGACTAACTTCCCACTAATTTTTAATATATTGTATGCACTCTCCTTTGCTTTCATATTGTCTTCAATTTCACGTGTCAGCCACAGTTGCCACATCCTCCCTTTAGAATACTTCTTCTTTGGGATGTATCTATCGTGTGCCTTTCAAATTGCCCTCAGAAACTCCAGCCATTGTTGCTCTGCTGTCATCCCTGCTAGTGTCCCCTTCCAATCAACTTTAGCCAGCGCCTCTCTCATGCCTCTGTAATTCTCTTTACTCCACCCTAACACTCATACATCGAGCTTTATCTCCTCTATCTCAAACTGCAGGGTGATCCTATTATATTATGATCACTGCTCCTAAGGGTTCCTATACCTTAAGCTCCCTAATCAAATCTGGTTCATTGTACAACACAAAATTCAGAATTGCTTTTCCCCTCGTGGGCTCAACCACAAGCTGCTCTAAAGAGAAACAAGATGCATTTTCATTCATCTCCCTTGATCTACAGCTGCTGAAATAAGTTAAGGATCATGGATCAGCTTTATTTGCCATATGCATTTATACGTATTAATAATTCAGCATAGTATGTTGGTCATGATGCAATGAGCAACAAAAAATTATTCAACACTTAGAACTTACTTACTATCTGTTACACCGCTGGTGTTTAGAGCAGCAATCAAGGTTTCCCGTCTCTCTCTGTCCATACCATCACACACAGATAAAGAAAGATTATTCATTGGTGTTTCCATAACAATTTCTTTTGACCAGTCAGGGTTGTTAGCCCTGAGCTGAACCCTTGAACCTGGAGGGCTGATGGACAACTCTTAATCTGACCTCTACTCTTTGACCTGTTTGGCATGGGTGACCCTACCAAGAGTTAAAGCACAAAGCCGTGACTCCAGCCAACGTAGCTCTCTGGTTCATTGAGGCACGCGAACCTCCAAACCCTACGACAAAGTTGTGGTCCTCTTGGAGGAACAATTATAAAGAATAAGGAATTGTATAAGAAAGTAAAGTTAGAGGTTAAAGGGCAGATATGAAATAAAATGTGCATAAATATATAAATACCAGCATGTACAGTATTTTCAATGTACACGGTGTTATAAAAAGTGTTTTAAAGTCTTTGCAATGCAGTGATGGGGGTGGGGGAGGTTAAAGATAGAGGGAGTGGAGGTGCTAACTATAGTGGTTGATCAGCTTGACTAGTGGATAAACGTTTTAGATGGCTTGAAGTTTTGTCTTAATAGCCCTGCAGTATGATGACTCCAGCCGAATGCGATGTTCTCCCAGGGGGTTGTCTATTGGTGGGTCCTCGGGTGGCTGTAGAGGCTGATCCCGGATCCACACGTCCTGGTGAAGTGAAGGCAAGAGTAAGTGGTGGCTGTGCTGATGAAGCTGGGGTCTTTCCCAGCTGCTGCATTTTCTCTGCGGAGCAGGAGCCAGCCCTGATGAAGAGCCTCGACTCAAAATGTCGACTGTTTATTCCTCTCCGTAGATGCTGCCTCACCTACCGAGTTCCCTCAGCATTTTGTGTGTGTTGCACAAAAATACTAAGTTAACTTCATTTAGAGGAGTACAACTGTTGCAAAGCACCAGAAAGCAAAGCTCCCAGGGTTTTCCATCTAGATTTATTACCAGCAGTTCAGATTTATCATCAAAGGGCCAGGCATTAATTTAATTTCTGTTTGGGAGAGTTTCTGTTAAATACTATTTTACTAAAATGATTGTGTTTTTTTTTCAAGCCACGTATTCATAAGATGCAGACAGATAGGTGCCTGTAAGTTACAGAAAGAAGCTTTATATCTGTTGGAGATTTATTATTCTTTAGAGGTGAATGTAAGGCCAAGATGATAAGAGATGTGTTTTCATTCCCCCGTCTCCCTCAGCCCTGAGGCAGCTTGAGTTGTTAGCTCTGTTTAGACAAGCTCTTAATGAGTGTTGCAAATACTCATAAATTTAACAAATCTTGGGGCATCTAACCCGTATGGGAGGCCCACATTGCCGCCTATTTGGGGGGAAATGGATTTAAAAAGCGTCCTATGATAGATGTGCGGGTCAGGATAAATGTCAAATCAGAAGCTTGGCTAACTGCCTTATTTTGTGGTCTTTTCCTTGGCTGACCTGATGGTTACCTTCCTACCATCAATGCTGCCAGTATCAGGAAGGTCCCAGGCAAGGAATTAAGGTTATAAATGGCCAGAATCAATTAAATTAGTTGCTCTAATTTTGATATTTTCTGGTCATATCTGGTTGTTATTTTCCCATTTCTTCATCTTTCACGTTTCCCCATTAGAAGCTATTTTCTGTCGGTTTTTGTTTTGTTTAATTAGAATTTATACTTGGTCTTGTGTTTCTTTTTCTCCGGTTTACAGTGCTCTGCTATATGCTGAGGTAGTGGGGGTTGCCAAGGGTCAGTGTCTTACTACTATCTGTCCATCTGTTAAGCCACAAATAATTGAAAATTTGTTTCATTAGATTTAGGCTTAGACCCTAATTAAGTTTTTTATTGGTTTTTTACAGAGCAACTTGTAAATAGTAGCAGGTGGGGGTGTCTGTGCATGAACTGTGTGAGCTTCTGTCGATCTGTGTGTGAGTGTTTGTGAAAGGATGTCGTGTATGTGCTTGAATTGTGTGAGCTTCTGTGAGTCTGTGTGTGTGTGCGTGTGTCTGTATCTGTGAGTCTGTGTGTGTGCCTGTGTCTGTGTCTGTGAGACTGTGAGTGTGTGTATATGTGTGTGTGTGTGTGTGTGTGTGTGTGTGTGTGTGTGTCTGTATCTGTGAGTCTTTGTGTGTGTGTCTGGCTCTGTGAGTGTGTGTGTGTGTGTCTGTGTGAGTGTGTGTGTGTGTGTGTGTGTGTGTGTCTGTATCTGTGTCTGTATCTGTGAGTCTGTGTGTCTGTCTGTCTCTGTGAGTGTGTGTGTGTGTGTGTGTCTGTATCTGTGAGTCTGTGTGTGTGTGTGTGTGTGTGTTTGTCTGTGTCTGTATCTGTGAGAGTGTGTGTGTATATGTGTGTGTGTGTGTGTGTTTGTGTGTGTGTGTGTGTGTGTGTGTGTGTGTGTGTGTGTGTGTGTGTGTGTGTGTTTGTGTATGTGCGTGCATGTAGATATGATAAAGGCATTTAAAAGACCCTGAGATAAGGGAAGGAAGCTAGGAAGCTGTACTTGACCCTGATGATCAGAGGGTCCCCTCTCACCCAAAACTTACACCGCCTAGTTATAAACTCCCCTACCCTGGTAAAAAAACTGTTACCCCCCACCTCATCTAGGCCCCTGATGATTTTAAACACTTCCATAAGGTCGCCCCTTCATCCTCCTTGAATAAAGACAGATGCCGGCCAACCCCTCCCTGTAATTCAGGCTGTCAAGTCCTGGCAACTTCCTCGTAAATCTTTTCAGCATTTTTTCTTGCTTTTACAATCTTTCAACTTGAGACAAATGATACATGAACACGTTGAATTTGAAGTTCTTATAAACATGAGAAAAATCTGCAGATGCTGGAAATCTGAAGTAACACATACAAAATGCTGGAGGAACACTGCAAGCCAGGCAGCATCTATGGAAAAGAATAAAGAGTCGACGTTTCGATCCGAAACCCTTCATCAGGACTGGGAATTCTTATACTATTTATCCAGTAATAAGTAAAGTGGGAATGGTGGGGAATAATCTGATCTCAACATTTAAGGGAAGTTTGGATAGGTACATGGATGGGGGGGGGTATGGAGGGCTTTGTGGGAGGGCTCTGGTTCAGCTGCAGGTTGAAGGGAATAGGCAGATTAATAGTTCAACACAGACTAGATGGGCTGAAGGGCCCATTGCTGTGCTGTAATGTTCTATGACTTCAATGAAGGATCAGCTAAGAACAGCAATGGCCAATACCAGAGGTGAGGGGAGATGTCCGAAGTGGATTTTCTTCATACAGAGAGTGGTGGGTGCATGGAACACACCGCCAGGATTGGTGATAGACCACAGGACCATAAGATATAGGAGCAGAATTAGGCCTTTTGGCCCACTGAGTTTCTCTGCCATTTCATCATGGCTGATCCAATCTCCCTCTCAGCCCCAATCTCCTGCCTTCTCCCCATATCCCTTCTTGCCCTAACTAATCAAGAATCGATCAACCTCTGCCTTAAATATACATAAAGATTTGGCCTCCACAGATGCCTGCGGCAAAGAATTCCACAGATTCACCACTCTCCGGCTAAAGAAATTCCTCCTCATCTCTGTTCTGAAGGGATGTTCTTATATTCTGAGACTGTGTCCTCTGGTCCTAGACCCCCCACCATAGGAAACATCCTCTCCACATCCACTCTGTCACGGTGGATGAGTGAGTGAGTGTGTGTGTGTGTGTGTGTGTGTGTGTGTGTGTCTGTGTGAGTGTGTGTGTGCGTGCGTGTGTGTGCGTGCGTGTGTGTGTGTGTGCGTGACCTTATACACTGACCATTATACACTGACCTTATACACTGACCATTTAACACTGACATTATACACTGACCATTATACACGGACCATTATACACTGACTTTATACACTGACCATTATACACTGACCTTATACACTGACCATTTAACACTGACCATTATACACTGACTATTATACACTGACCATTATACACTGACCTTATACACTGACCTTATACACTGACCATTATACACTGACCTTATACACTGACCATTTAACACTGACATTATACACTGACCATTATACACTGACCTTATACACTGACCATTTAACACTGACCATTATACACTGACCATTTAACACTGACATTATACACTGACCATTATACACTGACCTTATACACTGACCATTTAACACTGACCATTATACACTGACCATTATACACTGACCATTATACACTGATCTTATACACTGACCATTATACACTGACCATTATACACTGACCAAAAAACACTGACCGTTTATTCTCCCTCTTGCAGTTCCGTGGTTCCCTCGTGCAATTCAAGATTTGGATAGATTCGCAAACCAGATCCTGAGCTACGGGTCAGAACTTGATGCCGATCATCCTGTAAGAAGCTAATTTCTGGGAAATTTACCCCCTAGTTTTATATAATACAGATGGGGATATCACAGGAAGCTAATGTGGGGCAGAGAGTAGACTGGCTAAATGATGCTGCACAATTTCAAGCGATTGTAAGGGGAGGCAAGAACAGTTAGATATGATTCTGTATTTACAGCATCCGTTAGTTCGTTATGTCTCGTGTTGTTGGACGTGGGCGATCATGATATTTTCATGACCATGATTGCTCTTGGCAAATTTTTCTACAGAAGTGGTTGCTATTGCCTTGGCAGTGTCTTTACAAGGCGGGTGATCCCAGCCATTATCAGTACTCTTCAGAGATTGTCTGTCTGCCCGGTGTCAGTTGTCACGTGACCAGGATTTGTGATATGCACCAGCTGCTCATAAAACCATCAACCACCTGTTCCCGTGGCTTCACGTGATCCTGATCGTGGGCTAGGTAGGTGCTACACCTTGCCCAGGAGTGACCTGCAGGCTGGATCGTCTTACACCTCCTTTTTACAACCATATAACATATAACAATTACAGCACAGAAACAGGCCATCTCGGCCCTTCTAGTCTGTGCCGAACTCTTACTCTCACCTAGTCCCACCGACCTGCACTCAGCCCATAACCTTCCATTCCTTTCCTGTCCATATATCTATCCAATTTAACTTTAAACAACAACACCGAACTTGCCTCAACCACTTCTGCTGGAAGCTCGTTCCACACAGCTACCACTCTATGAGTAAAGAAGTTCCCCCTCATGTTACCCCTAAACTTTTGCCCTTTAACTCTCAACTCATGTCCTCTTGTTTGAATCTCCCCCACTCTCAATGGAAAAAGCCTATTCACGTCAACTCTATCAATCCCCCTCATAATTTTAAACACCTCTATCAAGTCCCCTCTCAACCTTCAACGCTCCAAAGAATAAAGACCCAACTTGTTCAACCTTTCTCTGTAACTTAGGAGATGAAACCCAGGCAACATTTTAGTAAACCTCCTCTGTACTCTCTCAATTTTATTGACATCTTTCCTATAATTCGGTGACCAGAAGTGTACACAATACTGCAAATTTGGCCTTATCAATGCCTTACACAATTTCAACGTTACATCCCAACTTCTATACTCAAAGCTCTGATTTATAAAGGCCAGCATACCAAAAGCTCTCTTCACCACCCTATCCACATGAGATTCCACCTTCAGGGAACAATGCACTAGTATTCCTAGATCCCTCTGTTCTACAGCATTCTTCAATGCCCTACCATTTACCATGTATGTCCTATTTTGATTAGTCCTACCAAAATGTAGCACCTCACATTTTTCAGCATTAAACTCCATCAGCCATCTTTCAGCCCACTCTTCTAACTGGCCTAAATCTCTCTGCAAGCTTTTTTAGAGACTTATTTCCACCCCAGCACCCTTATAGCATTAATATCAGAGTTGAAGTTTATTTTTCATGAGTACATCAAAATATATGCGTCACTTGCATTAACAACCAACCTATCCGAGTGTGTGCTGGGGGCAGCCGGCAAGTATGGTCACACATTCCGGCACCAATATAGCAGGTCAACACAGAACACAACAACAGCAAAACAAGCCCCCATTGCTTTCAGTCCTCCTGCACACATACATGGTCCCCTAACCTCAGGATGGGCCACCATGTTTGGCCCTCCGCCTCCAAGGGACTCGGAATCTGGAATTCCGGAGTAACCTGGAACAGAAATTGGATTTGGTTTATTATTGTCAGATGTACATAGTGTCATAGAAAAGCACAGAGCAGAAACAGGACCTTTGGCCCATCTAATCCGAGCCAAACCATTTAAACTGTCTAGTCCCATTGACCAGCACTTAGACTATAGCCCTCCATACCCCTATCGTCCACGGACCTCTCCAAACTTCTCTTAAACATTGAAATCAAGATCACATGTACCACTTGCAGCGGCAACTTTTCCCACACTCTGATAGTCCTCTGAGTGAAGAAGTTTCCCATCATGTTCCCCTTAAACACTTCACCTTTCACACTTAACCCATGACCTCTAGTTGTAATCCCACCCAACCTCAGTGGAAAAAGCCTGCTTGCATTTACCCTATGTATACCCTCTGGAATCTGGAGCAACATATGTTGATGGAGGAACTCAGTAGGTCAGGTAGTGTCTTTGGAGGGAAATAACAGTCAATGCTTGAGATCCTTCATCTGGATTGTAGATGCTGGCATCTGAGCAACACGTAAAATGTTGGACCAATTGTCCATTGACTATATTTGCGTCCACAAATGCTGTCAGGTTTTCTGTTCCCCCCCAATAATAAAAGGTAACAGAAGGGTAATAGGGTGGAAAAAGCTGAAAACAATCTCTGTCATTAGAGATAAAGTAACTAATTCGCTAAACGCCCCGGATTCATTGACTCGCATGAATGTGAGGAAAATGGAAGGATATGGACATTGTGTAGGCAGAAGAGATTAGTTTAGTCAGCCATTTCATTATTAACTTATTATTGTTTATTTATTTGGTTCAGTACAACATTGTGAGCCGAAGGGCCTGTTCCAGGGCTGTACTGTTAGGCCATAAGATATAGGAGCAGAAGTAGGCCATTCAGCCCATCAAGACTACTCTGTCATTCAATCAGGGGCTGAGCCAATTCTTCCAGTCATCCCCACTCCCATATAACCATATAACCATACAACAATTACAGCACGGAAACAGGCCATCTTGGCCCTTCTAGTCTGTGCTGAACTCTTACCCTATCCTAGTCCTGCTGACCTGCACTCAGCCCATAACCCTCCATTCCTTCCCCTGCCTTCTCCCCATACACTTTGATGCCCTGGCTAATTAAGAAGCTATCTATCTCTGACTTAAATACACCCTATAACTTGGCCTCCATAGCCACTCGTGGCAACAAATTCCACAGATTTACCACCCTTTGACTAAAGTAATGTTCTATGTTCTATGTACATACAGGGGTCTTAGGGAAAGTGGCTGTAATGGTGGTGAATGTGATAGTCATAATCCCTGATTTCTAGATGCCCCATGACTGGAAAGTTACAAATCCACGCATGTATTCAGGAAAGATGGGAAGCTGTAAGCAGGGAACTATAGCTGGATTAGCCCAACACCACTCATTGGGAAGATGCATTAGCATTAAAGAGTTAATAGCAGGATACTTTGATAATTGTAAGGCAATCCAACAGCAAGTGAATAGAAATGATAATGGAGAGGGAAAAGATAACGGATTGAGTGTAAATAAATAAATACTGTAAGAATGGAGATATTGAGAGCTTCTACAGAAAAGATGTTTCTAAAGGTCTTCTCCCCCCTCCCCACCCCACTACATTTAATGAGCAGATACCGTTTTTATAGGGCAGTAAGTTCACACAGACAATGGTAAGCCCAGGGTATCTAGCTTGCTGTCCTCAAGTATTGACGAGAGATCTTTCTTGTGACAGTTTCCATTGGTCATGGCCATGTACACTTGGTGCTAAGCCACATTTCTTACCCGGTCTGAGTGGATGAGACACATGCATGCACACACAGATATATTGTATGTATGCATGTATGCACACACACACACACACACACACACACACACACACACACACACACAGGCAGACAGACAGACAGACACACACACACACACACACACACACACAGACTCACACACACACATAAACACACACACTCACACGCACACACTCACACACACACAGACACACACACAGACGGACAGACAGGCACACACACAGACTCACACGCACACACATACACACACACACACACACATACACACACAACCACATACACAGACACACACACAGACACACACACACAGACTCTCACACACACACACACACACACACACACACAGACACACAGGCAGACAGGCACAAAGACAGACAGACACACACACACACACACAGGCACACACACAGACTCACACACAGACACAGACACACACACACACACTCACACACACACACAGACAGACGGACAGACAGGCACACACACAGACACACACACACACAGACAGGCACACACACACACACACACACATTCGCACACTCACACTCACACACACACACTCACACACACACAGACACACAGACGGACAGACAGGCACACACACAGACTCACACGCACACACACACACACACACACACACATACACACACAACCACATACACAGACACACACACAGACACACACACACAGACTCTCACACACACACACACACACACACACACACACACAGACACACAGGCAGACAGGCACACAGACAGACAGACACACACACACACAGGCACACACACAGACTCACACACAGACACAGACACACACACACACACTCACACACACACACAGACAGACGGACAGACAGTCACACACACAGACACACACACACACACACACACACAGACAGGCACACACACACACACACACACATTCGCACACTCACACTCACACACACACACACAGACACACACACTCACACACACAGACTCACACACACACACACACACAGGCACACACACAGACACACACACACAGACTCACACACACAGACACACACACACACTCACTCACACACACAGACAGACAGGCACACACACAGACTCACATGCACACACACACACACACACAGACGGTACACACAGAGACTCACACTCACACACACACACAGATGGCACACACAGAGACTCACACTCACACACACTCACACACACAGACTCACACACACAGACACACACACACGCACACACACAGACACACACACACAGGTTCACACACACAGACACACACACAGACTCACACACTCACACACACACATTCGCACACTCACACTCACACACACACACAGACACACACACAGACTCACACACACACACACAGACACACACACACACAGGCAGACAGGCACACACACAGACACAGACACACATACACACTCACTCACACACTCACACACACAGACACCCAGACTCACACACAGACAGGCACACACACAGACACACACACACACACACACACACACATGGACAGACAGACAGGCACACACACAGACACACACACACAGACAGACGGACAGACAGACAGGCACACACACAGACTCACACACACACACACACACACACACACACACACACATTCACACACTCACACTCACACACACACACAGACTCACACGCACACACACACACACAGACAGGCACACACACAGACTCACACACACACACAGACTCACACACACACACACACACATTCACACACTCACACTCACACACACACACTCACAGACACAGACTCAACACACACACAGACACACACTCACACACACACACAGTCCCGCACACACAGATAACCCCTCAGGAGAACATGATACTCGAGTCGGGTGATCGCACCACTAAGACATATCCGTGCAGTAACCAGGCAAATGGAAATGACAGGCAGCTGTAGTTTTTGATACTAGTTGCTTTTCATGGATATATTGTGTACCTTGTCAAAGCAACACAAATTGCAGTTATTAGTGTAATTGAGGTAACATAATAAGATTTAATTACTCTCTGTAACCAAAATGCATTAGATTTTACAAAGGGATATCATTTTCCAAATGGGAACATAATCATGATGCATTTGCTAAATTAGATGCTGCCAGTTCACTCTGAGCATTTGCTGTAGCTGCTGTTTGAAATGTGCCAGTCAACATCGCGGCCCCTGTTGCGTCTGAAGTCAGACCTCAGCTTTTCCTGTTCTTTTCATGTTCCCAGGGCTTCACAGACCCCGTGTACCGAGCGCGGAGGAAGGAGTTTGCTGACATTGCATACAACTACAGGCAGTGAGTATAACGTAGGTCCGCACATTGCAGAGGCTCACACGGATGATCCTGGGAGTGAAAGGGTTAATGTCTGAGGAGCAGTTTATGTCTCTGGGCCGGTACTCCAGTGAGTTTAAAAGAATGGGGCGGGGGAATCTCATTGAACACAAGACTCTGCAGATGCTGGAAATCCAGAGTAACGCACACAAAATGCTGGAGGACCTCGGCAGGTCAGGCAGTATTCACGGAGAAGAATAAACAGACAATGTTTCAGGCAAAAACCCCTCATCCTAAGCACTGAAGAAGGGTTTTGGCCCAAAATATTTACTGTTTATTCCTTTCCAAAAATGCTGCCTATCCTGCTGAGTTGATCCAGCATTTTGTGTGTGTTGCTCGAGATCTCATTGAAACCTACTGAATATTGAAAGACCCAGATAGAATAGATATGGGGAGGATGTTTCCAATATTGGGAGAGTCTAAGACCAGAGGGCACAGCCTCAAAATAGAAAGATGTCCCTTTAGAACAGAGATGAGGAGGAATTCCTTTAGCTGGAGATTAGTGAATCTGTGGAATTCATTGCCATAGATGACCATGGAGGCCAAGTCATTAGGTATATTTAAAATGGAGGTTGATAGGTTCTTGATTAGTCAGGGTGTCAAATGTCACATGAAGAAGCAGGGGAATGGGGTTGAGCGGGATAATATGTCAGCTATGATTGAATGGCAGAGCAGACTTGATGGACTGAATGGTCCTATATATTATGGTAGAGAAGTAGGAACAGGAAAAAGCCACTGAGCCCCGCGAAGCTGTTCTGGATTCACAAGGTGCTGACTTTGTGCCTCGAGTTTCCCTTACATTTCCCACAATCCCTACATTTTCTCGAATTCACCGAGTGCCTTTAATCCTCTCAGTGTCTGAGCATCCACACACCGCAGCATTAAGAAATCCTGTCACCCTTCCAGGCATTGCAAAGATGAAGAAAGATTTTTAAAAAGTAAAGAGAACCCATTGGCTTGTCAACTGGGGATGAAAAGATAAAGATTAGATTTATTTATCGCATGTACATCGAAACACCAAAACATACGGTGAATTGTATCATTCGCACCAATGACCAGCACTGTTCAAGTGTGTGCTGGGGGCAGCCCCCAAGTGTCACCACTCTTCCAGCACCAATGCGGCCGAATGTGGGAGGAAACCAGAGCACCTGGAGAAAACCAAGGGGCTGGAGACTACCTAGACGGTATATGAGGTGTTGCTCCTCCAACCTGAGTTTGGCCTCATCATGGCAGTAGAGGAGGCCATGTATGGACATATCTGAATGGGAATGGGAAGCAGAGTTGAAGTGGGTGGCTACCGGGAGAGCCTGTCTGTTGTGGCAGACGAAGCGGAGGTGCTCGACGGAGTGGAGGTGCTCCCCTCCCCCACCCCTTTATCTTTCCCCTTACTGGTTTTTCACCTGGAACCTACCAGCCTTCTCCTTCCCACCCTCCCCCCATCTTTTTTATAGGGCCTCTGCCCCTTCCCTCTTCAGTCCTGATGAAGGGTTCCGGCCCGAAACGTTGACTGATCGTTTCCACGGATGCTGCCCAACCTGCTGAGTTCCCCCAGCGTGTTGTGCGTGTTGCTTTGACCCCAGCATCTGCAGAGTATTTTGTGTTTAGCTGGAGGAAACCGTCGTGCTCATGGGGAGAACATACAAACACTCTACAGACAGTGAGAATTGAACCCTGATCTCTGGCACTGCGCTAACTACGATGTCACCACGCCAAGTCACATCGTGTTTATTGTCATGTGAACAATTACAGTGAAAAACATGGTTGCAGCAGCATCACATACAGTACAGGATATGAATTATACATTAAATTACACAATACAATGTGAAATAAAGCCGTGCAAAAACAAGCCTTAGTGCAGTAAAAAGACAGAGTCAGAGGCAAGTGCAGGTAGTGCTGGAGATGGTCTGTAGTGTCCTGTCGTTGAGGTAGGGTTACGGTTATGTAGCTCCGTTCAAACACCTGACGGCTGTTCCTGAACCTGGTGGGGGGAGACTTCAGGCTTCTATACCTCCTGCCTGATAGTACCAGTAAAAACAGGGCACGGCTTGGATGGTGGGGATAGAACATAGAACGCTACAGCACACTTCAGGCCCTTTGGCCCACAATGTTATAACCTACTCTAAGATCAATCGAATCTTTCCCTCAAAGTTCAAAGTACATTTATTATCAAAGTATGTATACATCATACAACTCTGAGATCGTCCCCTCACAGGCAGCAAAGAAACACAAAAGAATGTGTTAAAACAAAAAGAAGACCATTGAAAACCCAATGTGCAGAGAAAATAAAAACAAATCATACAAACAATAAAAACAAGCAACTAGCATTCAGAACTGAAGTCCAGGTCAGCGCGGAGCTGAGAAAATGTTGCGGTGCAGCGGGCAGAACCGGCCTGTCACTCTCCACGAGCCTTGATTTTTCTGTCATCCATGTGCCTTTCTAAGAGTTTCTTAAATGTCCCTGATGAACCTGCCTCGACCACAGCCCTGGCAGCGTGTACCACACACCCACCACTCTCTGTATCTTGAGGTAGCTGCAGATGCCATCAGTAATGGAGAGGGTCGTGTCCGTGATGGACTGTGATGGACCGTGCCTTCTGTAGCTCACAGTTCCAGAATCTTCCTTTGTTTTATACATCTTTTAACCTAATTGTGTCACTGGGAGAGTTGGAATTTTGAAAATGAGCTTTCCTGAATCCTGCAAGATCCAGGAGAATCTCAACTAGATGGATGTGCAGAGAGGGAGAACCTAGAATTTATGATCACTGTTTAAACATACACTAAGTGGCCACTTTATTAAGTACAGGCTGGACCTAATAAAATGGACACAGGAGTCAAACTCGGTGAAACCTTCTACTGCTGTACCCATCCACTTCAAGGTTTGACATGTTGTACATTCAGAGATGCTCTTCTGCACACCACTGTTGTAATGCATGGTTATTTGAGTTACTGTCACCCTCCTGTTAGTTTGAACCAGTTTGACCATTCTCCTTTGACCTATTACATTAACAAAGCATTTTCACCCACAGAGTTGCCACTCACTGGATGTTTTTTGTTTCTTTGTACCATTCTCTGTAAACTCTAGAGACTGTTGTGTGTGAAAATCTCAGGATATCAGTTGTTTCTGAGATGCTCAAACCACTCTATCTGGCACCAACAATCATTCCACAGTCAAAGCCACTCCGATCAAATTTATTCCCCATTCTGATGTTTGGTCTGAACAACAATTGAACCTCCTGACCATGTCTGCATGCTTTTATGCATTGAACTGCTGCCACATGATTGGCTGATTAGATACTTGCTACTTGCATTAATGAGTGGGTGTACAGGTGGTAACCTAATAGCATAATAAAGTTGCCACTAAGCATATATTTCATACATATATAGTATATAAGTTGCTCAGTGGCAACTTTATTATGTTAAGGTCCAACTGCTGGTGAGTCAGTACCCTGGCAAAAACTACACCATGAAGACAAAAGAACACTCCAAGCATCTCCGTGAAAAGGTTATTGAAAAGCACAAATCAGGAGATGGAGACAAGAAAATTTCCAAGTCACTGAATATCCCCTGGAGTACAGTTAAATCAATCATTAAGAAATGGAAAGAATATGGCACAGCTGTAAATCTGCCTAGAGCAGGTTGTCCTCAAAAACTGAGTGACCATGCAAGAAGGGGCTAGTGAGGGAGGCCACCAGGAGACCTATGACAACTCTGGAGGAGTTACCAGCTTCAGTGGCTGAGATGGGAGAGACTGCTCATACAATAACTGTTGCCCGGGTGCTTCATCAGTCACAGCTTTATGGGAGAGTGGCAAAGAGAAAACCACTGTTGAAAAAAACTCACATGAAATTTCAGCTAGAGTTTGCCAGAAGGCATGTGAGAGCTCTGAAGTCAGCTGAAAGAAGGCTCTATGGTCTGATGAAACCAAAGTTGAGCTTTTTGGCCATCAGACTAAACGCTATGTTTGGCATGAGCCAAAACACCACACATCATCAAAAACACACCATACCTACTGTGAAGCATGGTGGTGGCTGCATCATGCTGTGGGGATGCTTCACTGCAGCAGGCCCTGGAAGGCTTGTGAAGGTAGAGGGTAAAATGAATGCAGAAAAAATACAGGGAAATCCTGAAGGAAAACTTGATGCAATCTGCAAGAGAACTGCGACTTGGGAGAAGATTTGTTTTCCAGCAAGACAATGACCTCAAGCACAGAGTCAAAGCTACACAGGAATGGAATCAGAATCAGGTTTAATATCACCGGCATGTGTCATGAAATTTGTTAACTTAGCAGCAGCAGTGCAATGCAATACGTAATATAGAAAAGAAGTGAAAATAAGTAAATTACAATATATGTATATTGAATAGATAAAAAAATCATGCAAAAACAGAAATAATATATAAATAATATATATTTAAAAAGTGAGGTAGTGTTCATGGGTTCAATGTCCATTTAGGAATTAGGTGGCAGAGGGGAAGAAGCTGTTCCTGAATCGCTGAGTTTTAATGAAGTCGGTAACAACTGCAGCATATTCACCCAGGTTCGAAAATGAATCCCTGAATACAGTCCAGTCCACCGATTCAAAGCAGTCCTGTAGATGCTCCTGTGCTTACCTTGTCCATATCTTCTTGGTCCTCATCTTTGGTGCTGCAGTCTTTACCTATACTCAGGGAGTAGAAGTACAGCCAGGTGATTAGACTTCCTGAAGCAAGGGCGTGGAATAGCACGGTAGGCATTCTTGATGGTGGTGTAACAATGGTCCAGTGTGTTGCTTCCTCTGGTATTGTAAGTGATCTGTTGATTGTAATTGCTTAGTGATTTTTTCAGACTGGCCTGGTTAAGATCTCCCAAAATGATGGTGAAGGCGTTAGGGTGCGCTGTTTCGTGCATGTTGATCCCATTGTTCAGATCATCTAAAGTCTGATTGACATTGGCCTGAGGTGGAATGTATACCACTACCAAAATGACCCCAGAGAAATCTCGTGGTAGGTAAAATGGACAGCACTTTACTGCTAGATATTCCAGGTCTGGTGAGCGGAATTAGGACAGCACTGATATATTTGTGCACCAAGAGGAGTTGATCATGAGGCATACTCCTCCACCTCTGCTTTTGAGAGACTCTATAGATATATCCTGACGGTGTATAGTAAATCCGTTGATCTGAATCGCTGCATCTGGTATGGAAGGGGTTAACCAGGATTCTGTGAAACAAATCCTAATGTCCCTCTGACTCAGCACCCTAGCTTTGAGATCATCGATTTTATTCACCAGAGACTGCAGGTTTGCCAGCAAGATACTCGGTACTGGGAGTCTAAAATCCTGCTTCCTTAAACGCACTTGTATCCCCGACCTGCAACCACATTTCTTAAAACCATTGGCTGAATAACAACAAAGCTAATGTCCTGGAGTGGCCAAGTCAGTCCAGACCTCAATCCAATTGAGGATTTGTGGCTGGACTGAAAAGGGCTGTTCACTCATGATCCCCATGCAATCTGACAGAGCTTGAGCAGTTTTGTAAAGAAGAATGGGGAAAAATTGCAGTGTCCAGATGTACAAAGCTGATAGAGACCTATCTATCAGACTCAAGGCTGTAATTGCTGACAAAGATGCAACTACTAAATACTGACCTGAAGAGGGTGAATACTTAGACAATCAATTATTTTGTGTTTTATATTTGTAATTAATTGAGATCACTTTGTAGAGATCTGTCTTCACTTTGACACCAAAGAGTCTTTTCCTATTGATCAGTGTCAAAGAAAAACCAAATTAAATCCATGGTGATTCAATGTTGTAAAACAATAAAACATGAAAACTTCTGTTGGGCGGTGGCTGTGCGGGGGATACTTTTTATAGGCACTGTATATATATTTCTAGTTGTAAATTATAATATATTTTATGTATTGCAATGTACTGCTGCCACAAAACAACAAATTTCGAAACATAGGTTAGTGATAATAAAACTGATTCTGATTCTATATTGATAAGTAAATGAGCAGCAGCTGGCTTACTTATTTATATAAACTGTAGGAGGCCATTCGGCCTATCTGGTCCTAGCAGAATACTCCCATCCATTCCTCACTTCCTTCCTCCCTTCCTCACTTCCCCTCACAATTGTCCACCAGCTTCTCTTTGCCATTGGCCCATACTACCAGCACATCTTTGGGAAGTGAGAGGAAAAATTTGAACCCAGGTGAAACCCATGTGGTTACAGGGAAACATGCAAACTCCATACAGACAGCACCCAAGGTCAAAGTTGAACCCGGGTTGCTGACGATGTGAGGAGGCAGCTCTGAATTCTGACCAAGTCTTCTAGAATTTAAATCCCATTTCATCAGTAGAACTGACAGAGCTGGACCATCATTGCTACCATCAGGGAAGAGGTACAGGAACATGAAGACATACAATCAATGTTTCAGGAACAGCTTCTTCCCCTCTGCTATCGGATTTCTGGATAGACTTGAACACTACATCAGTATTCTTTGCTCCCATTGTTTAATTTGATCTATCTTTCTGGAAATAATTTGGAAGATGTGCGTGATTCGGACCATGCAGCGAGATTTCCTCTCTATATCACAATGGAGTTTCCAAAATCTCATCGAATCAGCTAATTAAACAGCATATAAAGGGCAAGCATTCAGAGGGCACACCACAGTCAACAGCACACTGATACTGTCTCCTCATACGGTGACAAAACATTTGCAAGTAAATTCCCAACAACTCTACCCAACCATGTATTTTTCTATCTATCTATTCTACCTATGTCGTGTGTGGAACTTTCTTTTAAAGAATTTTCTGCCTTTGATTAAACTCAGAACTTGGGAAGGACGTACAAAGGAGAGAGGCTCACTGCAGCTGTGATAGAATAAAAATAGAATATTAACAGGTAAATTATATCAGCACTATAAATGACTCATCATTATGAGGTCGAGTACAATCTCCACTTAAATGTAAATTCTAATGGCTTCAGAGCATGCAATTTGATATTCAGGCCTTTGTAGTTGGAGCTGATGAAGAAGAGGCTTGCTTGCATATTAAGTATATTTCCACTCAGTGGCCACTTTATTTGATACGTCCTGTACCTAATAAAGTAGCCACTGAGTGTACGTTAATGGTCTTCTGATGCTGTAGCCCGTCCACTTCAAGGTTCAACAAGTTGTGCATTTAGAGATGCTCTTCTGCACACCACTGTTGTACAGGTTTCCCCCGCCATTGTTATCCTTTCGTCTTCCAATTGCATCAGCTCTTCACCTATCAGTTCTTGGTCATCGGATGCCAAAACCTCTTTAACATCATGTTTGTCAGCTTCCACAAGCCAAACTCACTTAGTCCTTACTTCGTTCACCAAGCTCAAAACGCTTAATTATGTCTAGTTTTACGCTACGTGTAACACCCTTACGAGCTCTTTTAGGCTTTTCCAATACCTTAGAACTCATCTTGCAAACGGCTGCTCACAGGCTCGTGTTTAAGCAATGCCGGTGAGAATGCAGTTCTGAATCCGGGGAGAGCGGCTGCTCGGGGCGCGCGGCACACTGCCTTTTACTGTGCACTGCTTTTCCCCACGCGCTGCTTTTTTTTTGTAACAGTAAAAACACCTTCTGAAAGTGAAAACAGGGTACTAATGTAGGTCTTTCGTAACAGTGAGGTTTCGTAAAGCGAACGTTCGAAAAGCAGGGGGCACCTGTAATGCAAGAGATTCTGCGATGCTTGAAACCCAGAGTGACACACACAAAACGCTGGGGGATTTCAGCAGGTCAAGCAGCATCTATGGAGGGGAATAAAAAGCTAACCCTTCATCAGGACTGACGCCAAAAAAATTCACCACATTTGTCTTGACAAGGTGTGACCTTACACTTCATAGCCACTTTATTAGGTACACCCGCCTGTTAATGCAAATATCTAACCAGTTAATCATGTGGCAGCAACTGGATGTATAAAAAACCATGCAGACAATGTCAGGAGTTTCAGTTGTTGTTCAGAGCAAACATCAGAATGGAGAAGAGATGTGATCTAGGTGACTTTGAGCGTGGAATGACTGTTGGTGTGAGATGAGGTGGTTTGAGTATCTCAGAAACTGCAGATATCCTGGGATTTTCACATATTTTAGTCTTACAGCATCAGACACTGCACACAGTGGTGTGCAGAAGAGCATCTCTGAACACACAACACGTCCAAACTTAAGGTAGATGGGCTAGAGCAGAAAAAGGCCTTGGACATACGCTCAGAGGCACAGGAGGTAAAGACGTCACTGAGTGTATATATAAAAAAGAAGTGCATGAAGAGAGTAAAAATAGTAAGGCCATTCGGCCCTTAAAGCCTGGTCTACTATTCAAATTTTCTCTAGAGCAGCAGGGACAGAGGGGAGACCTGATCGAAGTTGACACAGCATCATGGGCCAAAGGGCCTGTACTGTCCTATGTCCTTAAGTTTACAACCTTAAGGAGTCATAGACAAAGTAGACAGCTGACATCCTTACCCAATGGTCGAAATGTCTAATACTACAGGATGTGTTAGCATTTATTTCGGGAGGTCTAGAAGGTAAACGCAAGAATGTAATGTTGAGGCTTTATAAGACACTGGTGAGGCCTCACTTGGAGTATTGTGTGCAGTTTTGGGTCCCTTATTTAAGAAAAGATGTGCTGACACTGGAGGCTGTTCAAAGGAGATTCACAAAAATAATTCTGGATTGAAAGACTTGTCACGTGAGGAGCGCAAACACGAGGAAATCTGCAGATGCTGGAAACTCAAGCAACACACACAAAATGCTGGTGGAACGCAGCAGGCCAGGCAGCACCTCTAGGAAGAGGTACAGTCGACGTTTGGGGCCGAGACCCTTCGTCAGGGCTAACTGAAAGAAGAGATAGTAAGAGATTTGAAAGTGGGAGGGGGAGGGGAGATCCGAAATGATAGGAGAAGACAGGAGGGGGAGGGATGGAGCCAAGAGCTGGACAGGTGATTGGCAAAAGGGATACCAGGCTGGAGAAGGGAGAGGATCATGGGATGGGAGGCCTAGGGGGAAAGAAAGGGGGAGGAGAGCGCCAGAAGAAGATATAGTGAGAGGGACAGAGGGAGAAAAAAGAGAAAGAAAGGGGTAAAAATAAAAAATAATAAATAGATAAATAGATAGATAAGGGATGAGGTAAGAAGGAGCGGAGGGGCATTAACAGAAGTTAGAGAAGTCAATGTTCATGCCATTAGGTTGGAGGCCACCCAGACGGAATATAAAGTGTTGTTCCTCCTACCTGAGTGTGGCTTCATCTTGACAGTAGAGGAGGCCGTGGATAGACATGTCAGAATGGGAATGGGACGTGGAATTAAAATGTGTGGCCACTGGGAGATCTTGCTTTCTCTGACAGAGTGTAGGTGTTCAGTGAAACGATCTCCCAGTCTGCGTTGGGTCTCGCCAATATATAGAAGGCCGCACCGGGAGCACCGGACGCAGTATATCACCCCGGCTGACTCTCAGGTGAAGTGTCGCCTCACCTGGAAGGACTGTCTGGAGCCCTGAGTGGTGGTGAAGGAGGAAGTGTAAGGGCGTGTGTAGCACTTGTTCCGCTTACAAGGATAAGTGCTGGGAGGGAGATCGGTGGGAAGGGATGGGAGGGACGAACGGACAAGGGAGTTGCGTAGGGAATGATCCCTGCAGAAAGCAGAAAGTCGGGGGGGGGAGGAAAGATGTGCTTGGTGGTGGGATCCTGTTGGAGGTGGTGGAAGTTACGGAGAATTATACGTTGGACCCGGAGGCTGGTGGGTTGGTAGGTGAGGACAAGGGGAACCCTATTCCTAGTGGGGTGGTGGGAGGATGGGGTGAGAGCAGATGTGCATGAAATGGGAGAGATGCATTTGAGTGCAGAGTTGATGGTGGAGGAAGGGAAGCTCTTTCTTTAAAAAAGGAGGACATCTCCTTGGTCCTGGAATGAAAAGCCTCATCCTATTCCCATTCTGATATGTCCATGGCCTCCTCTACTGTCAAGATGAAGCCACACTCAGGTTGGAGGAACAACACCTTATATTCCTTCTGGGTAGCCTCCAACCTGATGGCATGACATCGACTTCTCTAACTTCTGTTAATGCCCCACCTCCCCTTCTTACCCCATCCCTTATTTATTTATTTATTTATTCCCTTTCTTTCTCCCTCTGTCCCTCTCACTATATCTTCCTCTGGTGCTCCCCTCCCCCTTTCTTTCCCACTAGGCCTTCTGTCCCATGATCCTCTTCCTTCTCCAGCCTTGTATTCCTTTTGCCAATTAACTTTCCAGCTCTTAGCTCCATCCCTCCCCCGCCTGTCTCCTCCTATCATTTCGGATCTCCCCCTCCCCCTCCCCCTCCCACTTTCAAATCTCTGACTATCTCTTCTTTCAGTTAGTCCTGATGAAGGGTCTCGGCCCGAAACGTCAACTGTACCTCTACCTATAGATGCTGCCTAGCCTGCTGCGTTCCACCAGCATTTTGTGTGTGTTGTTCATATGAGGAGTGTTGGATGGCACTGGGCCTCTAGTCAAGTCAAGTCAAGTCACTTTTAGAGAGGATTTTTCCTATAGTGGGAGAGTTTTGGGCCGGTGGACACAACTCAGAAGAGAGGGGCATCTTTTTAGAATGGAGATGAGGAGAATTTCTTCAGCTAGAGAGTGGTGAATCTGTGGAGTCTGTTTCTTCAGGTGGCTGTAGAGGCAAAGTCATTGGGTATATTTGAGGGAGAGATTGATAGATTCTTGATTGGTCATGGCATGAAGGAATACATGGAATTGGATGAAATGATGGAGCAGACTTGATGGTCGAAATGGCCTGGTACTGCTCCTATCACTTATGATCTTAAGTACTTAAGGTGAGATGGGGTAAGTTGAAAAAAGATGTGTGGGACAAGTTTTTTACTTAGGGTGCGGTGGGTTCCTGGAATGCACTGCAGGAGTGATGGTGGAGACAGATATGATAAAGTTGTTTAAGAGTTTTAAATACATTGAGCATGGAGAATGTAGAGTTAGGGATATGGACATTATGTAGGCAGAAAGGTTTAGTTTAGTTAGGCATTTAATTACTAGTTTCATTAATGGGCTGAAGGGCCTGTTCTCACTCTGTACTCTTCTATTTTCTATGTACTTTGGAGTGACGTTCAAAGCCAATACACATTCGGAGGAGATGTGTTGTGTCCATCTCTCACAGGGAAAGTGGTGGGTGCCTGAAATGTGCTGCCAGGGGTGGCAGAGGAGGCAGATATCAAAGAGAAGTGAAGAGGCTCTGAGATAGAAACATGAATTTGCAGAGAATGGAAGGATATGGAGCTTGTGCAGGCAGAAGGGATTAGTGTAACTATGCATCACTATCTGGATTAGTTCAGCTCCACATTGCGGGCCGAAGGGCCTATATTCTGTGTTTTTCACCCAATCTTTCTCGTTTTTTGTTGGGGGGGGGTAGTCAATGTGCCTGTTCTGTTTTTGTTTTTTTTTGAGTGGGGAGGAGGGATTTGGGGGATTGATAATCGTGTTGCCAGTCTTTTCTTTCTTGGTTTTGTGGCTATCTGGAGAAGAAGAATTTCAGAGTTGTATGCTTTGATAATAAATGAACCTTTGAGACTTCTGTCCCTTTGAACCTGAAGCATGAAGGCACACACTCAACCATTCAGGAACAGCTTCTTCCCCTCTGCTCTCTGAATTCTGAATGGACATTGAATCCATAAACACTACCTCACTACTTTTTTATTACTACTTTTGCACTGTTGATTTAATTTAACTATTTAATATGTATATTCTTTCTGTGATTCAGTTTTTTCTATTATAATGTATTGCATTGCACTGTTGCAGCAAGACAACAAATTTCATGACATAGGCTGGTGATATTAAACGATTCTGATTCTGACTGTAAGGAGTTTGTACATCTTCCCTGTGATTGTGTAGGGTTCCTCTGGGTTTTCCAGTTTCCTCCCACATTTCAAAGATATACGGATTAGGATTAGCAGATTTTCAGCATGCTGTGTTGGCGCTGGAAGCGAGTGACAATTGTGGGCTGCCCCAGAACGTTTTGGATGGTGTTGGTTGTTGACCCAGATGACACATTTCACTCTGTTTTGTTGTTTCAATTTACATGGAGATTGGAAGCCATCTTGTCCCAGCACCAGTCTCCACAGCTCTAAGTAACTGTCCCTTTCTATCCTGTCAGTGGTGAAGACATTCCGCGAGTTGAGTACACAGAGGAGGAGAAGAAGACCTGGGGAATTGTCTTCGAGGAGTTGAAGACGCTATATCCGACCCATGCTTGCCATGAGCACAATTCTGTGTTTCCATTGCTAGAGCAGTACTGTGGCTACAGGAGAAACAACATTCCCCAACTGCAGGATGTCTCTAAATTCCTACAATGTGAGTGGTGAAAAATTCAATTCCCTTCACACGCTGCATTTGTGAGTGGCATAGCCTGGGAATATTCACGGGGCATCTTCAAAGTTCAATGTAAAATTCATTATCAAAGTACGTATATGTCAACATCTACCACCTTGAGATTCATTTTCTTGCAGGCATTATGAAAATCTATACTTAAAGACTGACAACCAATGCGTAAAAAAGACAAATTGTACAAATAAAAATATACAGTGGATTCTGATTAATTGGGAAACATCGGGACCACTACACATTGGCCCAAACCAGCAGCTGCCCCAACTAGCTGGTTTCATAGAAATAGTTAAAAAGGTATAAAAAAGACAAACTACCGTTTAACTGGATAACAAATTATGTATTTAAATGAAATACCAAACAAATTAGAACATTACTAATAACACTGGCGGTTGTCCATCATATCCAACGATGATAGGAAACCTGTGCGGAAAGCTTTTAAAGTGGAAAAACTGTTGCACTGGGGCGTTTCAACTCTCTTGACCTCAGAAGCAAACACATTTGGGGTACGAGCAGCAAACACATTTGGGGTCTTCCATGGTTTCTGTGGATGACCACGACATCTTCTGTGACTTGTCATGCCCTTCGCCCTCCATGGAGTGTTGCAGAAACTGCCGTTGGATCTCAGTGTAGGTCTCATTTGCCCAGACCACCAGAGCGGACTTTGCATGCCAGGAAGGGTATGAGGCTACCCTCACAGGGTTTAGCTGTCTGTCGAAGCGGTGTACTGGGGTGTGGCTGCTGTCACATGCAAACAGTTACTTGGAGACACAGGTGAAAGCTGAGTGTCTGGTGGGGACCAAAGGTAACATTCAAGATAATTGTTTATACCTTCAAAGCTTTCAAAGTTTCTAATTTGAAGCAATGAAATTATTTCCACTTTCGCTTCCGGCTGTTCCTGGCATCTCCAAGCCTGAAAGCTTGAAACTGCAGTGAGTAAGACAGTTCTGAATTGTCTTACTGCTTATTTCTCACCAACTATCATTGGCAATAATCACTGCTCTTTGAACACAAGCACCTACAACTGACGCTATTTAAAAACTGTTCACTCTAAGCACAGTGTAGTTTCTAACCGCCACACGAGTGCGTGCAACTAACGTTGGCAGCATAGTGTCCCAAGTAAACAAAGGCAATCCCAGCTACTTCTCGGTTAGTTTTTGTCCTTTAAGAGTTGTCCCAAATAAGCATCTGTCCTGATTAATCTTTGGCCTATATTAACCAGAATCCACAATACTGTGAACATGAACGTGTGTCTGTAAAGTTGTGGAATCGGTTCAGAGTTGAGGTGAGTGAAGCTATCCAGGCTGCTTCAGGAGACTGATGGTTGTAAGGTAATAACTGTTCCTGAGCCTGGTCATGTGAGACCTAAAGCTCCAGTACCTCCTGCCCAATGGTAGCAGTGAGAAGAGAGCATGGCCTGGAGGGTGGGGGTCTTTGATATCAGATACTGCACTCACTGAGGATGGGTCCACCTGAGTTCCAAGCCTGGACTCACCAGATGCTGCTTCCTCAAGTTGTACTACACACTCGTGAGTGACGAGGAAGTTGGAACTCAGGAACTAACCTGCCTTTTACCTCATGGTTTACAGCTTGCACAGGATTCCGTCTACGGCCTGTGGCCGGACTCCTGTCCTCGCGGGACTTCCTGGCAGGCCTGGCATTCCGTGTTTTTCATTCCACACAGTACATCCGACACGGATCGAAACCCATGTACACACCAGAACCGTAAGTGTTACTTTTGGTACGTGGCCTCCTCTATGGGTCACAATGAGGGTACGTTCAGGTTGGAGGAACAACAGCTCAACTTCCATCTGGTTGGCCTCCAACCTTACAGCATGAACGTTGCTTTCTCTATTTTCCAGTCATCTCTCTCCCCAAACACCTTTTCTCTTTTTCTATTCCCTATTCCGTCTCCACTCTTATCCCTTCTCTTCTCCTCACCTGCCAATCACCTCATACTGCCTTCCCTTTCTCCCATGTCCTCTCCTATCAGATTCATCTCCACCTACCTGCCTTTCCCCCATAACCCTTAAACCCTGAATTCACCCACTATGCAAAAATCTATTCAATCTTGTCTTAAATATATTTATTGGAGTAGCCTCTGCTGCTTCATTAGTCAGAGAATTCCACAGATTCACCACTCTCTGGGAAAAGCAGTTCCTCAAAGAATTCCAGTTAGTTTGTCAAACAGGACCTGCCTTTGCTGAATCCATGTTGCATCTGCCTGATGGATCCATTTCTTTCCAGATGCCTCGCCATTTCTTCTTTAATGATAGCTTCAAGCATTTTCCCAACTACAGATGTTAAACTAACTGGCCTGTAGTCACCTGTCTTTTGCCTACATCCTTATTTGAACAGTGGTATGAAATTCACCATCTTCCAATCCGCCAGGACCTGCCCAGAGTCCAGAGAATTTTGGTAAATTTTCACCAAAGCCTCTACTATAACTTCTGCCATCTCTTTCTGTACCTTGGGATGCATTCCATCAGGGCCAGGGGACTGATCTATCTTCAGGCCTACAAGTCTGCTCAGCACTACCTCTTTAGTGATAGCTATTATATTGAGGTCCTCATCTCCCATCGGATCCATAACATCTCTCTTTGGCATGTCAGACACGTCCTCCACTGTGAATACCGTCACAGGATAGTCATTCAAAGCCTCTGCCATTACCTCATTACCCAATATCAATTCCCCTTTCTTGTCCTCCAAGAAACCTATGTTCACTTTAGTCACCCTTTTCCATATAATTATAAAAACTTTTGCTATCTATTTTTATATTTTGTGCTAGTTTATCTTCATAATCTATCTTCCCTTTCTTTATTGCTTGCTGAGTGGCTCCTTGTTGCTTTTTAAAGCTTTCCCAATCTTCCAGTTTCCCACTACTCTTGCTGACTTTGCATGCACAAGCTTTTATTTTGATGCCTTCTTTTATTTCCTTAGTTATCCAAAGCTGGCTCTCCCCACCCTTACTGTCTTTGCTTTTAACTAGAATATACTTCTGTTGAGCACCGTGAAAAATCTCTTTGAAAGTCTTCCACTGTTCCTCAACCGTCCCACCATAAAGCCTGTGTATAACACGCAAAGTACTGGAGGAACTCAACAGGCCAGACAGTATCTATGGAGGAGAATGAACAGTCAATGCTTCAGGCTGAGATCCTTCATCAGGACTGGAATGGAAGGGGGGAAAGCCAGAATAAGAAGGTGCGGGTGGGGGGGCAGTTGGGGGAGCGGAAGGACTACAACCTAGAAGGTGATAGGTGAAGCCAGGGAGGTTGGGGAGGGGAGATATTAAGAAGCTGGGAGGTGATAGGTAGAAAAGGTAAAGGACTGGGAGGTGATAGGTGGATAAAGTGAAAGACTGGGAGGTGATAGGTGGAAAAGGTGAAAGACTGGGAGGTGATAGGTGGATAAGGTGACAGACTGGGAGGTGATAGGTGGAAAAGGTAAAGGGCTGGGAGGTGATAGGTGGAAAAGGTAAAGGGCTGGGAGGTGATAGGTGGATAAGGTGAAAGACTGTGAGGTGATAGGTGGAAAAGGTAAAGGGCTGGGAGGTGATAGGTGGAAAAGGTGAAAGACTGGGAGGTGATAGGTGGATAAGGTGACAGACTGGGAGGTGATAGGTGGAAAAGGTAAAGGGCTGGGAGGTGATAGGTGGATAAGGTGAAAGGCTGGGAGGTGATAGGTGGAAAAGGTAAAGGGCTGGGAGGTGATAGGTGGAAAAGGTAAAGGGCTGGAGAAGGAGGAGAGGAAATTAGACTATTAGAAAGGGAAGGGAGGGTAGATTTGATGTAAATGTTCAGCTCCAACCTTATTGAAGACGGCCGAATGGCTGAGTTTTCTGTGCTAATGTGCATGTGTTGTTACTCACCTATAGGGATGTGTGTCATGAACTGTTGGGACATGTGCCTCTCTTTGCCAACCCAAGCTTTGCCCAGTTTTCACAGGTAAGTGCAGGAGACATTAACCTTCATCCTGGCCATCTCAGGATAAATTGGTATGTTGGTTTATTATTGTAAATGCACCGAGATACTGTGAAAAACTTGCCTTGTATACTATTCATACATTCCATATCATTACCTTGAGGAAGAGCAAGGTTAAACATTAACAGAATGTAAATAAATGCAACAGTCATAGAGAAAGTGCAGTGTAGACAAGATCATTACGAGGGTCATTACGAGGGACAATGTGAGGTCAGGAGTTCTCTGACCTGATTCTAGTTTCAGTTGGTAGATTATTATAATTCAGGGTTCTAACCAAACACCCCTTTGTAATCCCATTCCACCCAATTCCCACAGGAAATCGGACTTGCCTCTCTGGGAGCACCAGATGAGTACATTGAAAAGCTTGCAACGGTAAGTGGAAGGTCTTTGTCCTCTTCTGTCTCTCATTTTAACCAAGGCTGTTTGAATGAGCCCAGGGAAGCCCATGAAGATGGAGAGGTGTGAGAATGGGTGAGATGCAACAGGGTGGAAAGAAGCTGGACATTAAAGAGAGGCTGGTACGGACCAAAATATGTTTGTGCGTGTGCGTGTCTTTGTATATGTGTGTGTTGCGTTTCTGTGCGTGCATGTGTGTAATATGTTTGTAAATACGAGGAAATTGACTTCTCAAACTTCCACTAATGCCCCACCTCCCCGTCGTACCCCAACCGTTATTTATTTATATACACACATTCTTTTTCTCTCTCTCCTTTTTCTCCCTCTGTCCCCCTCACTATACCCTTTGTCCATCCTCTGGGTTTTCCCCCCTCCCCCTTTTCCTTCTCCCTGGGCCTCCTGTCCCATGATCCTCTCATATCCCCTTTGCCAATCACCTGTCCAGCTCTCTGCTCCATCCCTCCCCCTCCTGTCTTCTCCTATCATTTCGGATCTCCTCCTCCTCCTCCCACTTTCAAATCTCTTACTTGCTCTTCTTTCAGTTAGTCCTGACGAAGGGTCTCGGCCCGAAACGTCGACTGTACCTCTTCCTAGATATGCTGCCTGGCCTGCTGCATTCACCAGCAACTTTTATGTGTGTTGCTTGTAATATGTTTGTGCTGGGTATCTGTGTGTGTGTGTGTCTTTGTATATGTGTGTGTTGTGTTTCTGTGTGTGATGTGTTTCGGTCTGTCTTCTGAGTGTGTATTTTCCACTGTGAAATCAACTGGTACGATCAAATCAAGTGCATGTGAATCTTCAGGAGATTTCTGTACAGATGATGAAAAGACTGGGGAAGGGATGACTACTGGAAAATCAATGGTGTGTACATCAGTAGCTTCTCTCAAACTGTAGGTCACAACATCACCAAGAGCAAAATTTTGACCCAAAACCATCTCATGGTTAAGCTCCCCATTCAGCAAGTTCAAATATCTTCTGATCGTAACCTCAACTCCGTGTTCCTGATAACTCATAGTGACCTTTCTCCCAACACACCCAAAATGCTGGAAGAACCCAGCAGGCCAGGTAGCATCTATGGAAAAGTGTACAATCGATGTTTTGGGCCCAGACCCTTCAGGAGTCCTGCTGGAGGGTCTCAGCCCAAAATGTTGACTGTATTCTTTTCCATAGATCCTGCCCGACCTGCTGAGTATCTCCAGTATTTTGTGTTTGTTGCTCAGGTTTCCAGCATCTGCAGATTTTCTCTAGTTTGTAACTTTTCTCCTCCTTGATTATGAAGCATCTTTCTTTTGCTGGTTAAAAATACTTTGACATTGCTTCCACTGCCCTTTGAGTTTAAAACATGTGTGTTGCTTGAAAGTCCCAGACAGGATGGACGTAGAGAGGATGTTTCCTCTAATGGGGGTGTCTAAGACCAGAGAGTTCAAGCTCAGAATAGAAGGGGGACATCCCTTCAGAACAAAGGTGAGGAGGAATTTCTTAGCCGGAGGATTGTGTATCTGTGGAATTCTTTGCCACAGACAGCTGTGGGGCCGAGACATTGGGTATATTTAAAACAGAGATTCATAGGTTCTTGATTAATCAGGGTGTTAAAGTTTACGGGGCGAAGGCAGGAGAATGGGGTTGAGAGAGATAATGAATCAGCCATGGTGGAATGATGGAGCAGACCCATAGGGACGAACGGCATAATTCTGCTCTTATGTCTTATGGTTTTATGGAAATGAACTGATTACAGGAAATTGACACAGTGATTGTTTCAAGTCTGGGGAAAATGCAAGTCCAAACTGGCATAAGTTTGGTTTCCGTTAGTGCAGAAAAATGATAAGATTCTCATTGTGCTGTTTAATGCTAGGGCAATCTGTTCAGTATTTTCAGTGGTCAAACACTTCTAAAAAAATGACAAAAAGGCTAAATTTGCTACGCTAATCTATATTCTTTAGGATTGCAATGTGTAAAAAATCCTATATAGTGATTCAGATTTAGATTAATTTATTGTATGTACATTGAAACGTGCAGTGAAATGTGACACTTGGGTTAACAACCAACACAACTCAAGGAAGTGGCATGGGCAGCCCTCACGTGTTGCCACGTATCCTGGTGCTAACATAGCATGCCCGCCAAGTTGTCTAAGTCAAAGTAAATTTATTATCGAAATATCTACTGTGCATGTCACCATATACCAATTTAAGATTAATTTTCTTGCAGGTATTTACAGGAAAATAAAGAAATACAATTGAATTTATGAAAAACTATACATAAACAAAGACTGACAAACAATCGATGTGCAAAATAAGACAAATTGTTCAAACATAAAAAAAATACTGAAAACATGCATATTGTGCCAATATGAAAAGCAAATAATATTGACAACATGAAAAATAGTGCAAATATGTATAAAAGTAAATAATCCTGAGAAACTGACAAACTGCAAATATAAACAAGTAAATAATACTGAGAACTTGTCAAATTGTGCAAGGATATTAAAAAAGACATTGGATTCCAGTGCATTGGGACACATCAGGACCAGTAAATTTTGGTCCAATTAAGCAGCTGCCCCAATTAGTTGAATTTTCATGGAACATAAGAAATAAGAAATAGGAGCAGGAGTAGACCATCCGGCCCATCGAGCCTGCCCCGCCATTCAATAAGACCATGGCTGATCTGTCCGTAAACTCAGCTCCATCTACCTGCCTTTTCCCCATAACCCTTAATTCCCTTACTATGTAAAAACCTATCTAACTGTTTCTTAAATATATTTAGTGAAGAAGCCTCAACTGCTTCCCTGGGCAGAGAATTCCACAGATTCACCACTCTCTGGGAAAAACAGTTTCTCCTCATCTCCGTCCTAAATCCTCTCCCCTGAATCTTGAGGCAACGTCTCCTAGTTCTGGTCTCACCCACCAATGGAAACAACTTTCCTACTTCTATCTTATCTATCCCTTTCAAAATTTTGTATGTTTCTATAAGATCCCCTCTCATTCTTCTGAACTCCAGACAGTATAGTCCCAGGTAACTCAATCTCTCCTCATAGGTTAACCCCTTCATCCCTGGAATCAAACTGGTGAACCTCCTCTGCACTGCCTCCAAATCCAGTATATCCTTCCTCAAGTATGGAGACCAGAACTGCACACAGTACTCCAGGTGCGGCCTCACCAGTACCCTGTACAGTTGCAGCATGACCTCCCTGCTCTTGAATTCAATTCCTCTAGCAATGAAGGCCAACATTCCGTTTGCCTTCTTAATAACCTGCTGTACCTGCAAGCCAACTTTTTGTGAGTCATGCACAAACACTCCCAAGTCCCTCTGCATAACAGCATGCTTCAATCTTTCACTATTTCATAGTCATAGTCATAGTCATAGTCATACTTTTTTAATCCCGGGAGAAATTGGTTTTCGTTACAGTTGCTCCATAAATAATAAATAGTAATAGAACTATAAATAGTTAAATAGTAATATGTAAATTATGCCAGTAAATTATGAAATAAGTCCAGGACCAGCCTATTGGCTCAGGATGTCTGATCCTCCAAGGGAGGAATTGTAAAGTTTGATGGCCACAGGCAGGAATGACTTCCTATGACGCTCAGTGCTGCATCTCAGTGGAATGAGTCTCTGGCTGAATGTACTCCTGTGCCCACTACATTATGTAGTGGATGGGAGACATTGTCCAAGATGGCATGCAACTTAGATAACATCCTCTTTTCAGACACCACCATGAGAGAGTCCAGTTCCATCCCCACAACATCACTGGCCTTACGAATGAGTTTGTTGATTCTGTTGGTGTCTGCCACCCTCAGCCTGCTGCCCCAGCACACAACAGCAAACATGATAGCACTGCCCACCCCAGACTCGTAGAACATCCTCAGCATCGTCCGGCAGATGTTAAAGGACCTCAGTCTCTTCAGGAAATAGAGACGGCTCTGACCCTTCTTGTAGACAGCCTCAGTGTTCTTTGACCAGTCCAGTTTATTGTCAATTCGTATCCCCAGGTATTTGTAATCCTCCACCATGTCCACACTGACCCCCGGATGGAAACAGGGGTCACCGGTACCTTAGCTCTCCTCAGGTCTAGCACCAGCTCCTTAGTCTTTTTCACATTAAGCTGCAGATAATTCTGCTCACACCATGTGACAAAGTTTCCTACCATAGCCCTGTACTCAGCCCCATCTCCCTAAACAGCTGCGGGCCCAGCACCAACCCCTGTGGCGCCCCACTCACCACTGACTGCCAACCGGAGAAACATCCATTTATACCAACTCTCTGCCTTCTATTGGTTAACCAATCCACTATCCATGCCAATACACTTCCTTAGACTCCATGCATCCGTATCTTATTCATAAGTCTCTTATCAAATGCCTTCTGGAAATCCAAGTATTCCCTGTTCCCCTGAACATCCACCTGTTCCCCTCTATCCACTGCACTCATTATGTCCTCAAAGAACTCCAGTAAGTTTGTCAAACAGGACCTGCCCTTTCTGAATCCATGCTGCGTCTGTCCAATAGAACCACTCTTTTCTAAATGTCTCACTATTTCTTCCTTAATGACAGCTTTGAGCATTTTCCCGGCTACAGATGTTGAGCTAACTGGCCTATAGTTGCCCGTCTTTTGCCTACATCCTTTTTAAAAAAGTGGTGTAACATTTGCTGTCTTCCAATCCGCCGGGACCTACCCAGAGTCTAGAGGATTTTGATAAATGATTACCAACGCGTCTACTATAACCTCCGCCAATTCCTTCAGCACCCTGGGATGAATCCCATCAAGACCAGGGAACTTATCTACCTTTAGGCCCTCTAGTTTTCTCATCACTATCTCTTTAGTGACAGTGATTTTATCAAGGTCCTCACCTCCCATTTCATCCATAACATCATTCTTTGGCATATCAAACGTGTCCTCCACCATAAATGCCTCGGCCATTTCCTTATCACCCAATATCAATTTCTCCTTCTCGTCTTCCATGGGACCTATGTTGACTTTAGCCACCCCCTTCCACTTCATATATTTATAAAACCTTTTGCTATCTGTATGGAAATAGTTAAAAAAGTATAAAAAAAGATAACTAGCAAATTATGTATTTAAATGAAATACAGAACAAATTAGAACAGTACCAATACTACTACAGTACTATAAAACTGTGTTTTAGTTTCTAATAGTTATCGATGGAGGAATTCATCCATGTCACGTTCTTTGGGGCGGCATGGTAGTGTAGTGGTTAGCACAGTGCTTTATAGTACAGTGTACCAGGATCAGCTCCTGCCACTGTCTGTAAGGAGCTTGTATGTTCTCTCTGTGACCACGTGGGTTTCCTCCAGGTGCTCCAGTTTCCTCCCACAGTCCAAAGATGTACTAGATGGTAGTTTACTTGATCATTGTAAATTGTCCCATAATTAGTCTAGGATTAAATCAGGGCTCAAAGGGCCGGCAGGACCTATTCTGTGGTGTAGCTCAATAAATAGATAAGTAAGCAAACAAACAAAGTCAACATAGACACCTAATGCAGATAATGGACTACCTTCATACAATACTGTTGATGATTGCATCCTACAAATCTTCACTTTCATTGTAGTGTTCAAGATAATTGGCGATACCTTCAAAGTCTTCATAGGTCCTAACTTGATGAAGTTGTGAAATCATTTCGTTTTCAATCCCGGCCCCATTTCTGGCATCTCCAAGCCTGAATGCTTGAAACTGCAGTGAGCAAAACCGTTCAGAATTGTCTTACTGCTTACTCCTTGCCAATAATCGGTGATAAAAATCGCTGCTTTTAGAACACAAACACATGCAACTGATGCTATTTAAAAACTGTTCACTCCAAGCACATGTAGTGTCTAATGGCCATGCTGTGACTGATGCTAGTTGGAAATTGATCAACAACAGTCTCCTGACCCAATTAAGCGGCATAATGTCCAAAATAAACAAAGACAATCTTGACTATTTTCTCATTAGTTTTCGTTCTTTGAGTTGTCCCAAATAAGTGGCCTCCCTGATTAACCAACGGCACAATTAACCAGAATCCACTGTATTGAGAACATGACAGATTGTGCAAATATAAACAAATATATAGTACTGAGACCAAGATAATACTGAAAATTAAGGGTAAATAATACTACGAATGAAGGATATATCTCAGCCAAACTTGTCTGCATTCCAAGTTATTAGTTAGGAGGGTTAACTGTAGTGATACACATGAAGCAGATAAGCAAGGCTAGAGGAAATCCTTTGATGTGCTTTTCAAGTGATGCTCCAGCATTTATGCTACGTCCCAGGAGGCGATCAGAAGCATTGCTTGAAAGGTGTAGCAATTATCTTTCATTATCCCGTGCTGTTCAGCGAGAGATGGGAGGCAGAGACAGAACAATTAGAATGTATAAAACTCACTGCCAATTACAACTCCATCCGAAAATAATAAGAGTAGCTTCATCAGTTGATGTTGCACCTGTGGCCATTGGCTCTGCGCTCAATTTCAGTCCAAAAGCAAAATGTTAGAAATCGGAAAAAATGTTAAAAATGACCAGGAGGTGGGTAATGTCTTTAAAGAAGGAAACAGAATTCATGTTCTAGGTTGGTGGGATTGCATAAAAAGCGAGGGAAATTTAAGAAAACATAAAAAAGACAGAGAGAGGAGCAGGTTAGGCAGCATCTATGGAGAGGAATTGGGCCAAGACCCTTCTTCAGGACTGGAAAGGATGGGGGAAGAAGGCAGAATAAGAAGGTGAGGGAAGCGAAGGAGTACAAGCTGGTAAGTAATAGGTGAGACCCAGTGAGGGGGTAGGTGAATGGGTGGGAGATGGGGGATGTAGTAAGAAGCTGTGAGGTGGTAGGTGGAAGAGATAAAGGCTGAAGTAGGAGAAATCTGACAGGAAAAGAGAGTAGACCATTGGAGAAAGGAAGGAGGAGGGACCTCAGAGGGAGGTGATAGGCAAGTGAGAATTAGAGAAGGGGCAAGAGGGAAATCAATTGTGCTTTTAAGTAAAATTGTGGCTGGTTATTTCTTGGTTTCAGTACCATTTCCCTAATCTTTGCTCATACTCTTCAATTCCCACCATCAGTAGAATCCACAGGGGGCATCATCCATCATCAAAGATCCCCACCATCTAAGCCTTGCCATCTTCTCACTGCTACAATGGGTAGGGGGTACAGAAGCCTGACCACCAAGTCAGATGAGTTGAGGCAACTTTATAGAGCCGTATAAGATGATAAGAGAGGGCAGCCAGTGTTTTTTTTTCCTCGGGGAAAAAATGGACAATAAAAGAGGACATCTGTTTATAGTGAGAGGAGAAAAGTTTAGGGGAAAAGTCAGAGATAGCTTTTTTTTACACAGAGAGTGATAGATACCTGGAACACACTGCCAAGGGTAATAGTAGGGGCTGATACAATAGGGGCATTTCATAGACTCTTAAATAGGCACATGGATGAAAGGGAAATGGAGTGTTATGGGCTGTGTAGTAGGGAATGGTTTGATTGATTATGGATAGGTTTAAATAGGCCGGCAGAACATGTTTTAGATCAGAAATTGTGGAGCCCCCATCACTGACCCCAGTCATGCCCACCAGTTACTGATCGACCAATGGGAGCAGATTAGCAGCTAGTACAGAGGCGGGTGTAGAAGCAATTTGTGAGAAGGAGACAAAAAACAAGGCCGAAAGTGACCCATTTCAAGGATCAACTTGAAGGATCAAGGATTAATTTTATTTGTCATATACATTTTCATCAAACACTATCCCATCAAACACACAAACTATCAAGAAGGCATTTTATAAAGTCATTGTACAAGCCAGACAGTGCAAGAGCTGTGGATGGTATTTTGGGAATTTACTGTGGTGCATTGCTGCAACATGTAACAAAGCACAACATCAATCAACAATTAAAGTTCAAAAAGTCCAAAGTTCAAAGTAAAATTTATTATCAGAGTACATACATGTCACCACATACAACCCTGAGGTTCTTTTCCTGTGGACATACTTAGCAAATCTATAGAACAGTAACTGTAAACAGGATCAATGGGCAACAAATTGTGTTAATGCAAAGATAAGTAAATAGCAATAAATTATGAGAGCATGAAAAAGCAAGGTAAAGAGTCCTTAAGGTGAGACCATCGGTTGGGGAACACCAGAAGTAGAATGAGTGTAGTTATCCCCTTTTGTTTAAGAGAATTATAAAGAATAATTATATAAAAATCATGTCAGAAGTATGAATATGAAATAAAGTGTACATCATATATAAATACCAGCATGACTCTATCTTCTGATAGTTAGCTGCTCCCCAATACTTTCTAAAATATTATCCCCACCTCTTACACTTTAAGTTTATACAGTAGCATTATTGAATGCTTTCTGGATAGTTTGTGTATTTAATGGTTTGTGTCTTTGATGGTATGTGTGTTTGATGATGTGTGTACGATTCTAGTGTTTGCAACTATAGTGTTTGATGATATGTGCGTTTGATGGTATGTACATTTGATGGTATATGCGTTTGAAGGAATGCGCGTATGATAGTACAGGGTTCGATGGTACTTGTGTGTACCATTGTGAATCAGATTTGTTTTGGGAGCATTTTCGAAATTTGGGAGTAATTTTCAGGACAATAAGTTAATGTGACTTGCCTGTACAGATACTGTAACTTCCACCTCCTCCTGCCCCTGTAACCAGGTTTATTGGTTTACCGTGGAATTCGGACTCTGCAAGCAAAACGATGAGATCAAGGCATATGGGGCAGGGCTGCTCTCTTCCTTCGGGGAGCTTGAGGTCTGTCGTGTTTGGGTATTCCCCGCTCTGTACATTTATCTTTCCAATCTCATCTTCACTGTACCAATTGCCTTTTTCTTTCCAGTATTGTTTGACAGATAAACCAGATATACAGCCCTTCAATCCGGAAGTGACGGCCATACAGAAGTACCCCATCACCAGTTTCCAGCCAGTCTATTATGTTGCTGAATCATTTGAGGATGCAAAGGAGAAAGTGAGGTAACCTGCGCTGTGGAGACAGAACACAGAACTTGGAACAGTTCCATGCCCCACCACTGTATAACTCTCTGATATCCCCCCATACATTCTTACAATCACCTTAAAATGATGCCCCCTTTGTATTAGCTACTCCCTCCCTGTGGAAAATTCTCTGGTTGTCCACTCAATCCATGCCTCTTATCATCTTATTTATACACCTCAATCAAGCCACCTCTCGTCCTTCTTTGCTCCGAAGACAAAGCCCTAGATCGCTCAACCCTTCATCAGAGATATCCTCTCTAATCCAGGCGACATCCTAGTAAGCTCTTCTGCACCTTCTCTAAAGCATCTATGTCCTTCTTATAATGAGGCAACCAGAAGTGAACACAGAATCTGATGGCATTTTTATTAAAATCACATAGTTGTTTAATTTGTCATTAAATTCCATAACTCCCCTCATGGGATTTGAACTGTGAGTAGTTAGTCCATGCTTTTTTATTAATAGTCAATCACTTGTTCGTTATTCCACCACCATACCCTATGTGGTGAATGGTGCTATACACAACGCAGATTGGGGGCTGCTTTGTTATGCACCTCTGCTCCATCTGTAAAGAGTGGAAATTCCTGCTGGCCAACCATTTTAATCCCAAATCCCATTCTCATTCCAACATGTCAGTCCATGGCCTCCTCTTTAGCCTTGATGAGGCCACTCTCAGAGTGGAAGAGCAACACCTCATATTTCATATTGGTAGCCTCCAACCCGATGAAATGAACATCAATTTCTCCATCTTCCAGTAACTTTTCACCACCCTCTTCCCTCTTCTTTATTCCCCACTCTGGCCTCTTATCTCTTCTCTTCGCCTGCCTTTCAGCTCCCCCTGATACCCCTCCTCCTTCCCTTTTCCCTTTCTCCCATGGTTCACTCTCCTCTCCTATCAGATTACATCTTCTCAAGCCCTTTGCTTTTCCATCTATCACTCCCCAGCTCCTTATTTCATCCACACCCCCTACTCCACCCACCTGGCTTCACCTGTCACCTTCTAGCTTGTCTTCCTTCCCTTCCTCCCACCTGCTAATTCTGGCATCTCCCCCCCCACCCCTTTCCAGTGCTGAAGAAGGGTCTTGACCCAGAACAGCCATAGATGCTGCTGGGCCAGCTGAGTTTCTCCAGTATATTATGTGTATTGCTATGCAAATGCAAGCCTTTTCAAACATACCTTGTCTGGTGGTATCAAGACTTAAACAGCAAATTTTGCCTCATCAATTTCCATAAAAGCTCAGTGAATTCAGCTAACATTTGCTTTTCCTTCCAACACAGGAAGTATGCAGCAAATATCCCTCGCCCTTTCTCTATCCATTACAACTCTTACACACAAAGTGTTGAAGTCCTGGACAGCATCAAACAGATAAATAACCTGGTCGACAACATCCATGGTAAGTGTCCACAGTAGCGTAGCAGTTGGCATAACGCTTAACACCACCAGCACACCAGCATAGCAGGTTCAATTGCCACCACCGTCTGGAAAGAGTTTGTACATTCTCCCCATAACTGCATGTGTTTCCTCCAGATGCTCTGGTTTCCTCTTACTTGCCAAAATCACACATGTTACGATTAGTACATTGTGGGCATGCTATGTTGGTGCTGGAAGCATTGTGACCTCGTGGGCTGCCTCCCTCCCCTGCCGCATCCTCAGATTGTGTTGGCCGATGCCACAAATGACACATTTTACTGCACGTTTTGATGTACATGTGACAGATCTTACATGGCATTCATACAAATCAATTTGCTACAACGGTCCATGCAAGTTCTATAAGGTAAGTGTGCAGAATAACGTGTTGCAATTGCAGAGAAAGTGCATTACAGGTAGACAATAAGGTGCAAGGTCGTAATAAGGTAGATTGTAAATCAAGTGTGTATGTTATCATACTAGAGAACCATTCAATGGTCCTACAAATAAAGTCATAGAGCACTACAGCATAGAAACAGGCCCTTTGGCCCATCTAGTCCATGCCAAACTGTTATACTGCCTTGTCCCATTGAGCCACACCTGGACCGTAGACCTCCATAATCTTCCCACGCATACATCCAAACTTCTTTTACATATTGAAATCAAACACAAGTCAACCACTTTCCACAGGCAGCTCATTTCACACTCTCACAAGCCCCCCCCCCCCCGGCTCCCCGATGTTCCCCTTAAACATTTCACCTTTCACCCTTAACCCATGACCTCTAGTTCTAGTCCCACCCAACCTCAGTGGAAAAAGCCTGCTTACCCTATCTATACCCCTCATAATTTTGTATACATCTATCAAATCTCTATTCTGAGGTTCTAACCAATTCAACCCTTCCTTATAACTCAGGTTCTCAAGACCTGGCAACATTCTTGTATTTTTTTCTGTACTCTTTCAATCTTATTGATATCTTTCCCATAGGTAGGTGACCAGGACTGAAAATTATTGTCTGCCTGCACTTCACATTCTCTGTAACTGTAATGTGATCACATAGACTACATACAAACTCTGTACAGGCAGTGGCAGAAATTGAACCCTGGTACTGTAAAGAGTTGCACTAACTGCACTACCCTTCTATGGCAGTTAATGATGGGGTGATTGGAGAAAGGAGGGTTACTGGGGTATAAAGACAATATAGGAAGGGAGAGGTGAAGCCATGGAGATGATGGCAAGAGTTGCATGTTGACAACTAAACAGTAATACAATGGATTCTGGTTGATTGGGACTCATTAACACCACTACATTTTGGCCCAATTAAGTGACTGCTCCAATTAGATGAAGTTCCATGGAAATAGTTAAAAAGGTATGAAAACACAAACTACTGTTTAACTGAGTCACAAATTATGTATTTAAATGAAATACAGAACAACTTAGAACACTACCAATACCATTTCAATACTATAAAACTGTGTATTAGTTCCTAATAGTTATCGACAGAGGAGTTCATCCAGTGTACACTGCTGCGTTCTTTTGATAGACTGTAAATGACCAAAATTAGCACAGATACCCTGTGCAGATAATGGACTGCCTTCATACAATGCTTTCAACAACTGCATCCTCCAAATCTCTATTTCCATTGTAACATTCAGGATGATTGTCGATAACTTCAAATTCTTCCTAGTTTCAAACTTGTTGAAGTAATGAAATCGTTTCATTCCCCGCACCGCCCCCCCCCCCCAGCTGTTCCTGGCATTGTCAAGCCTGAATGCTTGAAACCACAGTGAGCAAAACAGTTCTGAATTGTCTTACCAACTATCAGTGACATAAGTCACTACTTTTTGAACATCCGTGCACACAACTGATACTATTTAAAACCTGTTCACCCTAAGCACAATGTAATGTCTAATGGCCACATAAGTACACGCAATTGACGCTAGTCAGAAACTATTTGGCAACAGTCCCCTGCCCAAATTAAGTGGTCTAGTGTCCCAAATAAGTGAAGGGAATCCCGGCTACTTCCTTGATTAGATTTTGCTTTGTAAGAGTTGTCCAAAATTAACGGCTGTCCCAATTACCTGGAATCCACTGTATATTGAAAATGCTAAGCAGAAAATGCCAAATATCTGATAGATGTTGCTTCAAATTTGCAGGTGAGATGGGAATTCTCTGCCATGCACTCAAGAAGTTTGAATGAAGTGGCGCACGCTGTGGAAGGCAAGGAATAAGGGTGCAGAAATGTTCTAAAGTGCATAGACCAAGACAGGTTTATTCAAACCACTCTCCTCCCCTCTCCACACAACGTTCTGCTTCAATCTGTCTTGTCAGCTTTTTGAGTGAGGTCACCCCATCATTGACAAGCCCTCTACAGAGCTTAGACACAAGAGATCGTGCTGATGCTGGGAATCCAGAGCAACACACACAAATTGCTGGAGGAACTCAGCCAGTCAGGCAGCATTAATGAAGTAGCCACTGAGTGAAAGTTCATGATCACCTGCTGCTGTAGCCCATCCATTTCAAGGTTCAGATATCTCTGTGAAAGGGAGGAAGAGATTATGTTGTTTATAGAAGTGACATGGTATTAGAATCCTATTACAAAGTCTATTAGTCACTGCATCTTTTCCCTGTGTTTTATGCTTGCTGTAGATTCACTGTACAGATATGAATTGCTTTGAAAATGTAGATAAAATGTTTAGTTTTACAAGGGTCTTTTTTCCTCTTAAATGAAGGGTGAGTTTGTGCCTCTGTAGTGCGGCCTGCTCAGTCTTGAACCACAGGTTTAGTGGCCCTTCAGACTATCAGTCCAGTGAAGCAGATAGTCTCAGCTGGCTCGCTGTCACAATAGAGTAATTTCAGTAATCTGAAAAGAACACCTGAGCGTCTTTTGGAATAGAAGCATATTATGCAAAATGGCTCCATTTTAATCCTTTGAACTTTCCAAATCCTCCCTTCCCAACCCCCTCTCCCTCCTTGTCCCCTCCTGATGGAGTGGCCACTTTATTAGGTGAGGTACCTCCTGTTCGTGGTCTTCCACTGCTGTCGCCTATCCACTTCAAAGATCAATGTGTTTTGTGTTCAGAGCTGCTCTTCTGCACACCACTGTGGCAATGTTTGGTTACTTGAGTTACTGTCACCTTCCTGTCAGCTTGAACCAGTCTGTCCTCTTTCATTAACAAGGCATTTTCACCCACAGAACTGCCCGTTTACACCCGCTCACTGGATCTTTTTTCACACCATTCTCTTTAAACACTAGAACAGGGGTTCCCAACATTTTTTATGCCATGGGCCCCTACCATTAACTGAGGGGTATGTGGACCTCAGGTTGGGAACCTCTGTTCTAGAGACTGAAGTGCGTGAAAATCCCAGGAGATCAGATCAGCTGTTCCTGAGATGTTCAAACCACCCTTTCTGGCACCAACAATCATTCCATGGTCCGAGTCACTTAGATTGCATTTCTTCCACATTTTGATGTTTGGTCTGAACAACAACTGAACTTCTTGCCCATGTCTATGTGCTTTTATGCACTGAGTTGCCTCCACATGATTAGCTTATTAGATATTTGCATTAACAAGCAGGTGTACAAGTGTATCTAATAACTTAGTCATTGAGCGTATATGTCTGATTGAGTTTTTCTAATATAGAGTCCATGCTTATAGCATTTAGAGTTTACTTTGAAACTTGGAGTTAAGATTACAGATAAAGAGTACCCTTCCAATTTTTCTTTTCCATAAACTATATTGAACAGGGAATCAAAACTCTTATAGTTTAAAACAATCACAGACAAAAAATCTGCAGATGCTGGAAATCCAAGCAACACATACAAAAACATCGACTGTACTCTTTTCCATAGATGCTGCCTGGCCTGCAGAGTTCCTCCAGCATTTTGTGTGTGTTGTAGTTTAAACCAATATCCTCTTATTAATCCAAAATTAATAGGACTTTTCAGCTGCTGATGAACTGTGATTTACATAGCTCAATATCTTAAACAAGTGTCTGGAAAGGATGAAATAAAATTTATATTTCAAAAATGATTCCAATTATCATCTCAGGGACCATAGCTGCCAACCTAAAGATTAAAAAAAGTCTAAGTTTAAATTTAAGTTCAATTTAATTGTCATTCAACCATACCCATGAATACAGACAAATGAAATAGCATTCCTCTGGGGCCAAGGTACAAAATACAGTACTGACAGTCATTCACAGCACAACGTACATATAGCACATATCATTATGGTAGCAAAAAGTCATATAATTACAAAATAATATTAAAAATTGTAATATTAGCCCAATTAAGTAAATTAAAACATGTAAAGAAGATGGTGGAAATCTGAACACAAGAGATTCTGCAGATGCTGGAAATCCAGAGTAATGCACAAAATGCTGGAGGAACTCAACAGATCAGGCAGCATCGACGGAGACGAATAAACAGTCAATAGAAGGGTCTTGGTCCCACTGACGACTCTTTATTCCTACTGTAGATGGTGGAAATGGGAAACGTGTCATACAAATATCGGAAACGCTCACCAGACCAGGCTGCACCCATGGCAGAGAAATACACAGTTCTGTTAATCATCTGCCATCAGAAATAGGAAATATTTGTGATTCAACAGCCTTGTTTGCTTTCAGTTTTAGGGTCCTAGAGACATACATCAGGGAGACAGGTCCTTCAGACCATCTGGTTCGTGCTGACTAAGATCCCCACCTAAGCTAGTCCCATCTTGCCTGTGTTTAGCTCGTATCTAAACCTATCCCATCCATGTACCTGTCCAAGTGCTTTTTAAATATTGTTAAAGTACTCGCCTTAACCACTTCCTCAGGCAGTTTGTTCCATATACCCACCACTCTATGGGTGAAAATCTCTCTCCTACTTTTCCAACCCACCTATTACCTCCTTCCCCTTCCCCCACCATTTTTTCATTCTGGCATCTTCCCCCTTCCTTCTCATCCCTGAAGAAGGGTCTTGGCCAGAAAACGTCAACTATCTATTCATTTCCACAGAAGCTGCCGGACCTGCTGAATTCCTCCAGCATTTTATGTGAGTTGCTGTTGCTGTGTCCTCAAGTTCTTGATTCCCCAACCCTGGGAAAAAGACAGAGTTCATTCACCCTACCTATGGCCCTCATGGTTTTATACACCTCTATAAGGTCACCCCTCATTCTCCTCAATGAATAGAGTTCCAATCTGCTCAACCTCAGAATCAGGTTTACAATCACCAGCATAGGCGGTGAAATGTGTTGTCTTTGTGCTAGCAATACAATGCAATACATGATAGAGGAGGGAAACAACTGTGAATTTCAGTAAATATATATACATTAAATAGTTAAATATGTAGTGCAAAAATAGAAATTTGAAAAAGTGGTGAAGCAGTGTTCCTGGATTCAATGTCCATTCAGAAATCGGATGGCAGAGGGGAGGAAGCTGTTCCTGAATCGCTGAGTGTGTGCCTTCAGACTCCTGTACCTCCTCCCCTCCTTCCTGTTGGTAACAATGAGAAGAGGGGATGCCCTGGGTGATGTTGGTCCTTAATGGTGGATGCGATCTTTTTGAGGCGTATCTCTGTGAAGATGTCCTGGATACCACAGAGGCTGGTGCCCATGATGGAGCTAACTAAGTTTACAAGTGTTGATCCTGTGCAGTAACCACCCTCCCCACTAGATGATGATGCAGCCAGTTAGAATGCTGTCCACGATACATCTGTAGAAAGTTGCGAGTGTTTTAGGTGACATACCAAAACTCCTCAAACACCTAATGAAATATAGCTGCTGTCACATCTTCTTTGTAGCTGCATCGATATGTTGAATCCCAGATAGATTCTTGAGAGATATTGACATCCAAGAACTTGAAATTGCTCACTTTCTCCACTTCTGATCTCTCTGTGAGGACTGGTGTGTGTTCCCTCATCTTACCCTTTCTGTTAGGGCACCTCTCCCTAGAATCCATAAGTGTGTAGAACGTGCTGCCAGGGGTAGTGGTAGAGACTCATACTTACAGGGATTTAAGGCACTCTTAGATAGGCATATGGGTGAAAGTAAAATGAGGGTTATGAGCTGTGCAGGAGGGAAGAGTTAGATTGATGATGGAGTAGTCTTATGTAGATCAGTACATCGTGGGCCAAAGAGCCCATACTGTGCTGTGCAGACTGTTCTATGCTCTTTAACTCAGTCCCTTAACTCAACATCCTTCTAGATCTTCGCTGCACTCTTTCCAACTTAATAACATCCTTCCCATACCAGTGTGACCGAAACTGAATCCAGTACTCACAGTGATGTTCTGATGAAAGTGCACCAATCAAAGACATCCCTCTTGCTCTTTACACCAGTGTTGTGTGGTCTGCTACATATTAGCAGAATTTTGAGGGCTTTATTTTGAGTCAGCTGAAAATAAAATTAAATATTAAACAAGTCATTGGGTACATTTAAGGCAGAGATAGATAGGTCCTTGATTAGCCAGGGCATCAAAGGGTATGGAGAGAAGGCAGGGGAGAGGGAATGACTGGAAGAATTGGATCAGCCCATGATTGAATGGTGGAGTAGACACGATGGGCTGAATAGCCTACTTCTGCTCCTATGTCTTTGGTGTTATGGTCTTAGGAAATTACTTGGCATTTCATCATCATCATCATCAGGTGCCGTGCCCAGTTTGAGCTTTGACCGCCATGGCCTACACACTCCTGTTTCGGGTCAAGTGCATCAATTCTCTGGCTGCTGTCTTCATCATCATTTGCCTTTGCCTTCCTCTTGCTTTCTTCCCTTCAATCTTTCCTATAATTACTGTGCATTCTAACTCCTCTTTCCTAATCATATGTCCAATGAAGTTACGTTGCCTTTTCATGATCTCAACATTATTTCCCTTTTTGTACTTGCTCTGTTCATGACATCCTCGTTAGATATTCATTTTGTCCATGATATTCTTTGCATCCTCCTCAAAATCCACATCTCTGTTGCTTCAATTCATTTCCTCATGTTACTAGATATTATCCAACATTCTGATCCATATAACATAACTGGATAAATGTAACATTTCAGTACTCTGGGGCGGGTTGTCATGCCTAGTTTAGTGTTGGTCAGTATACTCTTCATTCTCGTAAAGGTATCTTTTGCCATCCCTATTCTTCTTTTGATGTCCATGTCACACCGGGCATCTGATGTCACCCAGCTTCCTAAGTAGCAAAAGTTCTGTACTTGTTTTATTTTTTTCTCAATTTATTCTCAGCCTGCAGATAGGATTCTCCTTCTTTTTGGATATCACCATACATTCTGTCTTTTTGCAATTGATAGATAGACCCAATTTTGCACTTTCTTCAACAACTATATCAATTAAGCTTTGTAGTTCTTCCTCCGTACTTGCAATTAACAAAGTGTCACCTGTATATTTGAAATTATTGATGTTTTCACCGCCAACTTTGATTCCCAAGATATCTCTTATTTTTTGTAATATTGTTTCACTGTACACATTAAACAAATCAGGGGAGAAAACACACCCTTGTCTAACGCCTCTTTTGATTTTCGTAAACTCACTCACTTCTCCATCTATTCTTACAGCGGCAGTTTGTTCCCAGTACAGATTTCTGATTAGGCGGAGGGCTTTCGAATCTAGATCTAGAGTTTCCTGTAATATTTCAAATAACTTATTGTGCTTCACTTTATCAAATGCTTTTGTGTAGTCGATAAAACAAACAAATCTTTTTGCACTTGAATAGCTTGTTCTGATAGTATCCTTAACATCAATATTGTGTCTCTTGTACCTTTGTCTTTCACAAAACCACATTGTTCTTTACCTATTTCAGCTTGTATCTTACCTTTAGCTCTTGTCATCAAAATTCTTAGAAGTATCTTGGTGATATGACTCACTAAACTTATGTTCCTATGTAATTCACATTCAATTGCTCCAGGTTTCTTAGGAAGAGTGATAAATACTGATATTTTCATCTCTTCTGGTATTATTCCAGTCTCATAAATGTCATTGAATAAATCAGTAAGTTTTTCAATACCATAACCTTCAAGAGCGATAATTTGTTCTATTACTAATTCATCAGGACCTGCTGCCTTGGCGTTTGGGGGCCGCATAGTTTAGATCTTGGGCCAAAAATTAGATTCCACTTGTTTTGTAAAAAGGTAAATAGGTAAATCTATCGTGTGAGTCAAGTGATTTTCAAATGTTAATTTTTTATTGGTTTTAAGATCTTAAAATCAATGTAGTGCACTGTACGTACAATCTAATTTAAATTACTTTAAGGGTTTAAGTACAATTAGTTCTACAAAGGTTCTGCTGTTACATTATAAATTTTCATAGTTTATCGTAAATATTGTTTCATTTTCAGGAATTTGATGGTTAAGCCTCAAGGGCCACTAAAAGTCTACATGTCCATAAGACATGGGAGCAGAATTAGGCCATTCAGCCCATCAAGTCTGCTTCACTCGCCCATCATGGCAGATTTATTATCCCTCTCAACCTCAATCTCCTGCCTTCTCCCTGTAGATCTTTCCTCCCTTACTAATCAAGAACATGTTAACCTTTTAAATATACCCAATGACTTGACCTCCTCAGCCGTCTGTAGCATTGAATCCCACAGATTCACCAGCCTCAGGCTACATGGCAGGTAAGACAGCATCCACAGACAATCAGGTACACGGCAGGTAAGACAGCATCCACAGACAATCAGGTACACGGCAGGTAAACAGCATCCCCAGACAATCAGGTACACGGCAGGTAAGACAGCATCCACAGACAATCAGGTACACGGCAGGTAAACAGCATCCCCAGACAATCAGGTACACGGCAGGTAAGACAGCATCCACAGACAATCAGGTACACGGCAGGTAAGACAGCATCCACAGACAATCAGGTACACGGCAGGTAAGACAGCATCCACAGACAATCAGGTACACGGCAGGTAAACAGCATCCCCAGACAATCAGGTACACGGCAGGTAAGACAGCATCCACAGACAATCTGGTACACGGCAGGTAAGACAGCATCCACAGACAATCTGGTACACGGCAGGCAGGACAGCATCTGCAGACAGACAAGCTGTTAACACTTTGGGTCTGTGACCCGTCATCATAATTGACCTCCTAAGTGTGTCTTCTAAAGACATTATCTGATAGATCGCTCTTTTACTGTTGTTTCCAGAATGGAGATAAAACATTGGAGGGCTATGTAGGAGGGATGTGTTAGATGCGTTATTGAGTAGGTTAAATGGTTAGCACACATTATGGGCTGAAGGGCCTATACTGTGCTGTACTGTTCTGTGTTCCATGTTCTAAACCAGACCACATGTTTTCCAGAATGTCCCAACTTGTCAAAACTAAAGAACATAGCATCTAACATCTGAGACTGAAGTGTCATGCAAATGCAAAAAGGGTACTATTGTCAGATTCTGATTATTTGTCATCTCCCACCCAACCCTGAAATGTCTATATATTGCATATATTCTAACAATGTACATAAGAAATAAGCAACATACATCAAAGTTGCTGGTGAACGCAGCAGGCCAGGCAGCATCTATAGGAAGAGGCGCAGTCGACGTTTCAGGCCGAGACCCTTCGTCAGGACTAACTGAAGGAAGAGTGAGTAAGGGATTTGAAAGCTGGAGGGGGAGGGGGAGATGCAAAATGATAGGAGAAGACAGGAGGGGGAGGGATAGAGCCGAGAGCTGGACAGGTGATAGGCAGAAGGGGATACGAGAGGATCATGGGACAGGAGGTCCGGGAAGAAAGACGGGGGGGGGTGACCCAGAGGATGGGCAAGAGGTATATTCAGAGGGACAGAGGGAGAAAAAGGAGAGTGAGAGAAAGAATGTGTGCATTAAAAAGAGTAACAGATGGGGTACGAGGGGGAGGTGGGGCCTAGCGGAAGTTAGAGAAGTCAAGCCTCTCAATTTGGACCTTCTGAGGATCCCAGGTACTCACATTTTATTGACTCTGCCTCTCGCCGCTTCTCCCGTCAAGCTCTGAAGGCGACTCTCTCCGCCATGAGGAGGTACTTGGTGTCCCTATCCCAGACCCTTCCACACCTTCGGGACACTTTCTTCGCCGTCTGTAATGGTCCTACCCGCTATTTCATCCTCCGTCGGATCCACGCCTGCAATCGCCGTTTCTTTGACTTTGTCATGTTAGGCAAAGATCGCAAGATCTTACATCTACGGACTCCAGAGCCTGCCGGCCCCGACGCTAGCAGGCATGAACTTTCGGTTGCGGCCCCTGCCGTTGGTCTCGGCGGCTCCAACACCTCAGGACATATTCAAAACCCGGACTCCAGCAACGACCATGGACACCTTCACAGCGATCGCGCAACCACCAACTGCGACTCCAGCCTTGAACTCCAGGCCGGGTCTTTATGTGCTGCTGTTGTGACTCCCGTCTCCCCTTCCCCCACCACCACTCCGCAGCCCCGTCTTCCTCAGATCCCACCGTCAGCTCCTGGGTCCTCAGAGGCTCCATCTTCCTCTCACCCCAACCCTCCCCTCTCCATTGACACCCCCAGCCTCCCCCCTCCCCCCTCTGATCCCAGCTCTCATCCGTGCCGGGTCTTTACCATCCCCTCCGACCTTCAACTGTCGGAGGCAGAACGCTCTGTTCTCAGTAAGAGCCTCACGTTTGTCCCCCTTCGCCCACACCTCAGCGAGTTCCGTGTTTGCCATGATGCGGAACTTTTCTTCCGCCGTCTCCGTCTCCGAGCCTACTTCTTCGGCAAGGACTCTTCCACCCCCACCGATGACCCCTTCTCCCGTCTTCAACCCTCCTCTTCTTCATCGACACCCCGCTCTGGTCTTCTGCCTGCTCTGGATCTCTTTATTGCCAACTGCCGACTGGACATCAACCGTCTCGACTTCACCGCACCTTGTCCCCATTCCAACCTCACTCCTTCGGAACGCTCTGCTCTCCACTCCCTCCGCACTAATCCTAACATTATTATTAAACCCGCTGATAAGGGGGGTGCAGTTGTAGTCTGGCGTACTGACCTCTACCTTGCCGAGGCACAGCGACAACTCGCGGATACCTCCTCTTATTTACCCCTCGATCGTGACCTCACTAAGGACCACTAGGCCATTGTCTCCCACACCATCAACGACTTTATCCGCTCAGGGGATCTCCCATCCACTGCTACCAACCTTATAGTTCCCACACCCCGCACTTCCCGTTTCTACCTCCTACCCAAGATCCACAAACCTGCCTGTCCTGGCCGACCTATTGTCTCAGCTTGCCCCTGCCCCACCGAACTCGTTTCTGCATACCTCGACACTGTTTTATCACCCCTTGTTCAATCCCTTCCGACCTATGTTCGTGACACTTCTCACGCTCTTAAACTTTTCGATGATTTTAAGTTCCCTGGCCCCCACCGCTTTATTTTCACCTTGGATGTCCAGTCCCTATATACTTCCATCCCCCATCAGGAAGGTCTCAAAGCTCTACGCTTCTTTTTGGATTCCAGACCTAATCAGTTCCCCTCTACCACCACTCTGCTCCGTCTAGCAGAATTAGTCCTTACTCTTAATAATTTCTCCTTTTGCTCCTCCCATTTCCTCCAAACTAAAAGTGTAGCTATGGGCACCCTTATGGGTCCTAGCTATGCCTGCCTTTTTGTTGGGTTTGTGGAACAATCTATGTTCCGTGCCTATTCTGGTATCTGTCCCCCACTTTTCCTTCGCTACATCGACGACTGCATTGGCGCTGCTTCCTGCACGCATGCAGAACTCGTTCACTTTATTAACTTTGCCTCCAACTTTCACCCTGCCCTCAAGTTTACCTGGTCCATTTCTGACACCTCCCTCCCCTTTCTAGATCTTTCTGTCTCTGTCTCTGGAGACAGCTTATCCACTGATGTCTACTATAAGCCTACTGACTCTCACAACTATCTGGACTATTCCTCTTCTCACCCTGTCTCTTGCAAAAACGCCATCCCCTTCTCGCAATTCCTCCGTCTCCGCCGCATCTGCTCTCAGGATGAGGCTTTTCATTCTAGGACAGGGAGATGTCTTCATTTTTTAAAGAAAGGGGCTTCCCTTCCTCTACTATCAACTCTGCTCTTAAACGCATCTCCCCCATTTCACGTACATCTGCTCTCACTCCATCCTCCCACCACCCCACTAGGAATAGGGTTCCCCTGGTCCTCACCTACCACCCCACCAGCCTCCGGGTCCAACATATTATTCTCCGTAACTTCCGCCACCTCCAACGGGATCCCACCACTAAGCACATCTTTCCCTCCCCCCCTCTCTCTGCATTCCGCAGGGATCGCTCCCTACGCAACTCCCTTGTCCATTCGTACCCCCCATCCCTCCCCACTGATCTCCCTCCTGGCACTTATCCGTGTAAGCGGAACAAGTGCTACACATGCCCTTACACTTCCTCCCTTACCACCATTCAGGGCCCCAAACAGTCCTTCCAGGTGAGGCATCACTTCACCTGTGAGTCGACTGGGGTGATATACTGCGTCCGGTGCTCCCGATGTGGCCTTTTATATATTGGTGAGACCCGACGCAGACTGGGAGACCGCTTTGCTGAACATCTACGCTCTGTCCGCCAGAGAAAGCAGGATCTCCCAGTGGCCACACATTTTAATTCCACATCCCATTCCCATTCTGACATGTCTATCCACGGCCTCCTCTACTGTAAAGATGAAGCCACACTCAGGTTGGAGGAACAACACCTTATATTCCGTCTGGGTAGCCTCCAACCTGATGGCATGAACATTGACTTCTCTAACTTCCGCTAGGCCCCACCTCCCCCTCATACCCCATCTGTTACTCTTTTTAATGCACACATTCTTTCTCTCACTCTCCTTTTTCTCCCTCTGTCCCTCTGAATATACCTCTTGCCCATCCTCTGGGTCACCCCCCCCCCGTCTTTCTTCCCGGACCTCCTGTCCCATGATCCTCTCGTATCCCCTTCTGCCTATCACCTGTCCAGCTCTCGGCTCCATCCCTCCCCCTCCTGTCTTCTCCTATCATTTTGCATCTCCCCCTCCCCCTCCAGCTTTCAAATCCCTTACTCACTCTTCCTTCAGTTAGTCCTGACGAAGGGTCTCGGCCTGAAACGTCGACTGCGCCTCTTCCTATAGATGCTGCCTGGCCTGCTGCGTTCACCAGCAACTTTGATGTATGTTGCTTGAATTTCCAGCATCTGCAGAATTCCTGTTGTTTACATAAGAAATAATGTAGTTTTTAAGTATTCTTCCTTGGTTAACTTTGGCACCTGAATTAATTACATTGCATCACTCTAAACTAGGGATTCTTAAAATTGTTTATGCTATGGACCAATTGGCAGTCTGGTGAAGTTTATGGACACATTCTCAGAATAATATATAAAATAAAATACACAGGATTACAAAAGAAACCAATTATACTGTAATACAGTTATCAAAATATCAAAAACAAATTTGTCATATAGTAATATCTGTGTTTCTTTATTAGTGCATTAAATAACAAGACTATACATTTAAAATATAGGCAAGTTAAAATCAAATTTTATTTTTAAAGATATATCAAGAATGAAGGCTGTTGTTGCTTAATTTGAATAAAAATATTAAACTGTGAGGTGGTCTTTGACAAAGCAACACACGTCATGTTGTCATGTTTGAATTTTTTTTAATGGTTATTTGATTAATAGTGAAAATAAAGATGTACCTTTTTCCCATCCAAGTTCATGGACCTCCTGGAATTTATCCACGGACCCCAGAGTGGCCCATAGAGCCCAGGTTAAGAACCCCACTCTAAACTAACATTGCAAATTCTTTCCAGTGTTATACAAAAAGGCAAAGAATTGAAGACTTAACCCTTTTCTGTTCTAGTGATGCAAACCAAAATAATTTAGTCTCTTACAAAAATCTATGGGACATTCTTATTATAATTAGATCAGTAATTTGTAATGTAAAGAAAATGATTGTGCATGTTCTATTTGTCAGTATCATAAACGCCCTGTTGTATCTAATAAAATAATACAAGAATGTGCAGATTGCAAAACTTGGCTTTTTCTTTACCATGGTGTGTTCTGTTTACACAATTTACCTGTATTTTACAGTTGATATTCCCCGATGATTCAGGCCACTTCAGTTTTACATTCACTCCTTTGTGAATTTCTGTCTCTGAGTAAAGTTATCATTCAAATCAGTTCATATTCATATTCATTTATTTATCATGTGTACATCAGAACATAGAGTTGATAATATATTTATTGGCACAAGTATCATGTGTTCTGGTCGTCTCACTACAGGAAGGATGTGGAAACTATAGAAAGGGTGCAGAGGAGATTTACAAAGATGTTGTCTGGATTGGGGAACATGCCTTATGAGAATAGGTTGAGTGAACTCGGCCTTTTTCCATTGGAGTGATGGAGGATGAGAGGTGACCTGATAGAGGTGTATAAGATGGTGAGATGCGTTGATCGTGTGGATAGCCAGAGGCTTTTTCCCAGGGCTGGAATGGCTCGCAGGAGAGGGCACAGTTTTCAGGTGCTTGGAAATAGGTTGGTGGCATCCGTTGGTCTCGCGAGACCGTGGATCTGCGCCTGGAAAGTCTTGCTTCAGTCTGTGTTGGTAGAGCAGCGTCCGTTGTGGCTGTAGAGGCCCACACGGGGGTGACAGTCTCGGCTGCAGCGACTGCACTTTGAGGCACTGTCCTCCAGTGTTGTCTTGGTGCTGTTTTTTCAGCCAGTGCGCTTTTCTTCAGCAGCAAGCCTCAGCTTCTCTTCTTTTTTTAGACCTCTGCGTAGTTCCAGCCTCCAGCAAGAGCGATCACTTGCGATATCCTCTCACCTCTCAATGTTCATGTGACTCTTGCAGACATCTTTGAGACGAAGATGGGGCCACCCTTGTGCTCTCTTGCTGGAGGCCAGTTCCCTGTATAGCAGGTCTTTCGGGATCCTCCCGTCTGACATGCGGTGTACGTGATCCAGCCACTGGAGATGGCGTTGTTGGAGCAGGGTGAAGAGGCTGGGTATCTGGGCACAGGCCAGGACCTCACTGTTGGTGGCTCGGTCAATCCACGTGATGTCCAGGATGCGTCTCAGGCTGCGAAGGTGGAAAGCGTTGAGACGCCGCTCAAGTCTGGAGTACAGGCTCCAAGTCTCGCTGCCGTAAAGCAGTGTGCTGAGGACGCAGGCACTGTAGACTGCAACTTTGATGGGCGTCGTCAGCTTTCTGTTCTCCCAGACTCTCTTTGTCAGCCTAGCAAATGTTGAGGCTGCTCGTCTGATCCCTCTGTTGACCTCGGGGTCTAGGGAGAGACTGTCCGTGATGGTGGAGCCAAGGTATGTAAACTCGTGAACTACCTCCAGCTCGTAGTTGTTGATGGTAATGGCAGGGGGGTGCTCAACGTCTTGGCTCAACATGTTGATCTTCTTCAGGCTGATGGTCAAACTGAAGTCCTGGCAGGCTCTTGAGAAGCTGTCCATGAGGTGTTTCAGTTGCTCTTCAGAGTGTGTTGCCAGTGCCACGTCATATGCAAACAACATGTCCCTGATGAGTACTTCACGAACCTTGGTTTTTGCCCTCAGCCGGGACAGACGGAACAGCCTCCTGTCCGATCTGGTGTGGTGGTAGACACCGTCAGTTGATGTTCCAAAGGCGTGCTTCAGCATGACTGCGAAGAAGATGCCAAACAGAGTGGGGGCAAGCACACAGCCCTGCTTCACATCGCTGCAGATGTTGAAGGCCTCCGAAGAAGAGCCATCGAACTGAACGACGCCCTTCATGTCTGTGTGGAATGACTGAACTATCCTGAGGAGCCTCGGGGGACAACCAATCCTGGTGAGGATTTTGAAAAGGCTGTCTCTGCTCACAAGGTCGAAGGCCTTCGTGAGATCAATGAAAGTGACATAGAGGGGTTGTCTTCGCTCTCTGCATTTCTCTTGTAGCTGCCGAAGGGAGAAGTTCATGTTGATTGTGGAGCGTTCTGACCTGAAACCGCACTGAGACTCGGGGTATATATACCCTTTCAGCTATTTTCTGCAGTCTGTTCAGGACCATGCGGGCGAAGACCTTCCCAACGATGCTCAGTAAGGAGATTCCCCTGTAGGTACAGAGGAGATACCAGGGGTAAGTTTTTTGTGCAGAGAGTGGTGAGTGTGCGGAATGGGCTGCCGGCGACAGTGGTGGAGGCGGATACGATAGGGTCTTTTAAGAGACTGCTGGATAGATACATGGCACTTAGAAAAATAGAGGGCTATGGGTAACCCTTGGTAATTTCTCAGGTAAGGACATGTTTGGCACAGCATTGGGAGCTGAAGGAGCTGTATTGTGCTCTAGGTTTTCTATGTTTCTATGTTCATATTTGCTGTGTCATATGACGTGGCGATCATGGTCTTTCCATGGCCGTAATTGTTCTTGGCAAATTTTTCTACAGAAGTGGTTTGTCATTGCTTCCTTCTGGGCAGCGTCTTACAACATGGGTGACCCCAGCCATTGTTAGTACTCTTCAGAGATTGTCTGCCTGGTGTCAGTGGTCGTATTACCCGGAATTGTGATATGCATGAGCTGCTTATACAACCATCCACCACCTGCTCCCATGGCCTTACGTGACTCTGATCGGGAGCTCAGCAGCTGCTACACCTTGCAGGGTAGCGGAGGGAAGGAGCACCTTACTCCTCCCGTGGTAGAGATGTATCTGTATCCCACCACCCTTAGGTTTAAACACCTAAGATAATTTTATTGTCAAAGAAAAAATTAGGAACTCGGAATCTTGGGAGGGAAGGGTTAGATTGGGGTGCAGTTAGCCTAACAGTATTGCAGTGCCAGTGATCTGGGTTTGATTCCCGCATCTGTCTGTAAGGAGTGTGTACGTTCTCCCCCCGACCATGTGGGTTTCTTCCGGGTGCTCTGGTTTCCTCCCACATTCTAAGACATATGGGTTACTTGGTCACATGGGTGTAACTGGGCAGCACTGTCTCATTGGGCTGGTAGGGTCTCTTACCGTGCTGTTTCTCTAAATCAAATAAAATTTGACCTTATAGTAGGTTAAAAGGTCATCATGAGCCGAAGGGCCCATAGTGTGCTACAATGTTCTAGATCAGGGGTTCCCAACCCGCTGTCCGCAGACACCTCAGTAATGGAATTGGTCCATGGCATTAAAAAAGTTGGGAACCCCTGTTCTATGTTCTATGTTAAAATCACCTTTTTTTTCTGAAAAGGTACTGATATTCCCCATGTGATATAAGGCTTTGGAACTGAATTTTACACTGGCAGTATCTTACAAACCTTTCTGTGCAATTTCCCTAATCTGGATAATAGTTACTCAATCAAGCATTCTCCATTTAATGCCTTTCTCACAGTTTGTCTATGTTTTATTTTTATGTTTTGTAAGAAAATGCCCGTGAAAATGACTATTTTTATTGTTTGTGTAAAATAACCAGCTGAAAGCACCAGTCTTGGGTCCCATTTTTTGTTGGTGTGACCATCAATGGCTGGTTCCAAGTCTGGCAGCAAAAGGAGGGTTGGGCATGGGGCTAGGAACCCCGTCCTGTAAAAACTGAAAGCTACAGGAAAGTGTCACGGGGTGCGCTGACAGGTGACTGAACCCAGGTACAGAGGAATGACAGACTCTCATGTTTAGACAGAAATAGGAGTTTATTCATAGGAATTCCAACAGAATATTGGTGGCTAAACTGAGTGACACCACAAAACGAACCATTCTCAAGACACACAAGGACCCCGCCATAAGCGCTAACTGGGAGTCTGCTTTAAATAATCACAGTACACTGAGACCCCATGCCAGTCAAAATAAACTTGACAAGATTAAAGCAAAAGCACAGGGGCTTAATGACTCTAGATAAGATGACAATTAACAAACACTGGTGCACAGGCTGACAGGGCTCATGACAGAAATGCCAATATATGCTCCAAAGACCTCATCCCAGGGAGAAGAAGGATCTTCGCCTAGAACACATATGAAGTCGTGCGGTGAAAGTGGAACTACAGGGCTGATCAGCCTTCTATTGGCCTAGGACAGGGGACTCTGGCAAGTTGCTGCCAGTGGCCTATGGTCCTGTAAGGGTGAGTAAGTAGGACAACATTTAACAAGTCCTGGTTATGCAACCACTGACGCCAGACAGACAATCTCTAAAGAGTATTGATAATGGCTGGGGTCACCTGTCTTATAAAGACACTTTGCAGAAGAAGGCAATAGCAAACCACTTCTGTAGAAATAAAAAATGCCAAGAACCATAATTGTCATGGAAAAATCATGATCGCCCATGTCATACAACACAGCACACAATGAACGAATGAACTTTTAGACCCGGTATATACACACAGTACAATTGATTATGGCCATATGATTAGTCAGAGGCACTGAAGTTCACTAAATTCAAAATAACAACGGCTGAGATGACAGGATATTACAGGTTACAGAACTAGAATATAAATGCAAGGATGTAATGTCGAGACTTTATAAAGTTCTGGTGAGGTCTCACTTGAAATACTGTGAGCAGTTTTGGGCTCCTTTTCTTAGAAAGGATGTGCTGAAACGAGAGGGTTCAATGGTGGCCGATTAGGAAAAGGAGAGGTGCAACGAGACCTGGGTGTCATTATACACCAGTCATTGAAAGTGGGCATGCAGGTACAGCAGGCAGTGAAAAAGGCGAATGGTATGCTGGCATTTATAGCGAGAGGATTCGACTACAGGAGCAGGGAGGTACTACTGCAGTTGTACAAGGCCTTGGTGAGACCACACCTGGAGTATTGTGTGCAGTTTTGGTCCCCTAATCTGAGGAAAGACATCCTTGCCATAGAGGGAGTACAAAGAAGGTTCACCAGATTGATTCCTGGGATGGCAGGACTTTCATATGAAGAAAGACTGGATGAACTGGGCTTGTACTCATTGGAATTTAGAAGATTGAGGGGGGATCTGATTGAAACGTATAAAATCCTAAAGGGATTGGACAGGCTAGATGCAGAAAGATTGTTCCCAATGTTGGGGAAGTCCAGAATGAGGGGTCACAGTTTGAGGATAAAGGGGAAGCCTTTTAGGACTGAGATTAGGAAAAACTTCTTCACACAGAGAGTGGTGAATCTGTGGAATTCTCTGCCACAGGAAACAGTTGAGGCCGGTTCATTAGCCATATTTAAGAGGGAGTTAGATATGGGCCTTGTGGCTACGGGGGTCAGGGGGTATGGAGGGAAGGCTGGTGCAGGGTTCTGAGTTGGATGATCAGCCATGATCATAATAAATGGCAGTGCAGGCTCGAAGGGCCGAATGGCCTACTCCTGCATCTATTTTCTATGTTTCTATGTTTCTATGTAAAAGAGGTTCACGATAATGATTCCAGGTTTGAACTGCTTGTTATACGAAGAGTGTTTGATGGCTCTGGGTCTGTATTCACTAGAATTTAGAAGAATGAGGGGTGACCTCATTGAAACCTATTGAATGATGAAAGGCCTTGATAGAGTGGATGTGGAGAGAATGTTTCCTATGGTGGCAGAGTAGAGCGGCAGAATAGAGGGGTGTCCTTTTAGAACAGAGATTAAATGGAATTTCTTTAGCTGGAGAGTGGTAAATAAGTGGAATTCGTTGTCACAGACAGCTGTGGGGGCCAAGTCTGTAGGTATACTTAAGGCAGAAGCTGACAGATTCTTGATTGGTCAGGGAATGAAGAAATAAGGGGAGAAGGCAGGAGATTGGGGCTGAGAGCCATGATGAAATGGTGGAGTAGACTCGATGGGCCAAATGGCCTAATTCTGCTCCTGTCTTTTTCACCTGTAATCTTATGATATGATCAGCAGGTCGGGCGGCTGCTGAGGAGAGAAGCAGTTAAGAACTGAGGATTGTGGACCTGCCAGCGGATGGAAGGTTGTAAATCAAGCCTGGAACCTGTTTTGCCCTTCACAGCTGCTGTCTGACCGGCCGAGTGTCCCCAGTGTCTGCAATTGTATTTTAGATTTACAGCCATTGCGGCTTTTTTCTATTCTATTTGGAATTAAGTGGCGCATTTCACCGTATCGATGTGTGGATGTACAGTGACAATTAAAGCTAATCTTTATCGTTATACTACCATGTTATCTTGATAACGAAATCCAATACAAGTCATTCGTTTGGGTTAATCTGACCCACAGTTTGCAGAGAATTTATATTTTCGTCTTAGCTCAACCTTGGTTCAAACTCGAAACCCAGCGATATTTACTAATCTAAACGAACAAAACCGAACGAACTCTGAAAGAGGAAGAGTTAAAACAAAATCTCTGTGAATAACCCGGTGCGCCAACGGAATTGGGATCCTTTTTACCTGATAAACATTGTACCGGGGAACTCAAAGTGTCATTCCACGTTTTCTCCTCATATAAATGCTGCTCGACCCGCTGAGTTTCTCGGGCATATTGTGCGCTGTGCCCGCTTCCGCCTTTGCGGTCTCCTGTATTTTCTCCCTATCGAGATCGCTTGGGTTTCGGTTAGGAACTAACACCATCTCAGCCCAGGAATAACCGCACTGAGAAAAACATATTTAACTTTAAGCGAACGAGTTGATTACAATGGAGCCAGTAGAGATTAGGAACTTTCATTACCAACCTTGTAAAATCGAATAATTAATCCTGAAATTAAAATAAGATTAAAATAAAAAGCTTCATGTAAGCGTTGAGAGAATTTAACTTAAACGAAAGCCTACAAGTTAAAAGTTCAGTGGAAATTTATTTACATTAATGTTTCTGTATATTACCTTAAGATGCTTTCTTTCATTTTCTTTTCGATATTTACAGAAAAAAATACAATTGAATTTATGATATATATAAACAAAGACTAACAAACAGCCAATGTGCAAAAGGCATATTGTGCAAATAGAAACTAATACGGAGAACGTGAATTGTAAAGAGTCCTTGCAAGTGAGTCTGTAGGTTATAGACTTTCCCAGTCCTATGACTAAGTAGACTCAGAACCATTTTTTCTAATAAATGTCCTAACCTGGCTGAAGACGGTCAGCTAAGCAGGAGGAAGGTTCTAGACTAGTATATAGCTTTCTAAACAGCGTGATCAGATATTAGTTGTAATTAACCACAAGGCGGAAAGTATTGCGTTCAAACAGTTTAACTGTTCATTTGTATGCGTACAATATCGGTGAAAAACCGCATTTGTGGCCTATCCTGCATAAATAAAAACAAACCCAAATGTAAGTATATAAAATCGCAGACACCAGGGACTCTGCAGCTGCTGAGTTCCTCCAGCATTGTGTGAGTGTGTGTGAGTGTGTGTGTGTGTGAGTGTGTGTGTGTGTGTGAGTGTGTGTGTGAGTGTGTGTGTGTGTGAGTGTGTGTGTGTGAGAGAGTGTGAGTGTGAGTGTGTGTGTCTGTGTGTGTGTGTGTGTGTGTGTGTGTCTGTGTGTGTGTGTGTGTGTGTGTGTGTGTGTGTGTGTGTGTGTGTGTGTGAGAGAGTGTGAGTGTGTGTGTGTGTGTGTGTGTGTGTGTGTGTGTGTGTGTGTGTGTGTGTGTGACATAAAATCGTAAATGGGATCGAAGCCACGTCGATCAGCTGTTGAGTACTCCGGGCAATCAATGGTTTGCTTACCTGTTTTCTGGCGTAGATGTTAAACTGAGATTTACAGAGAAGACGAAATAAATTCTGATATTCAATTTAAAATTACGCAAGCAATCAGTTGATTTTGATTTCTCTGACACACGACCCAGGATTAAGTTGCCGGTTTGGAACTGGGCACCTACGGATCGTTTCTGTCAACATAAACCCGCGGCCGCTCGCCGTTCAGTTCCGTTGCATCTGCTTTCATTACCGGTGAGAGGTTGTGTTTAAAACTCCAATTTTACTACTCAGCTGCGCATTAAAATGCACCTGGAACGAAAGCAGGCGGCAAATAATTGGTGGAAAAATAAAAGAAAATAACAATAGAAGGCTGTGTAACCGCCCGGTAACCGAAGCGCTTACAGATCGCTCGGAGTTCAAAAAAAATCTTTGAAGTATATCTAAAGGTTTTGAGCGCGCATTGTCTTGAACTCTATAACTCCAGTGAGTTAATTCGGGGGATTTGATTCTGGTCTCGATTATATTTTTATATTAATGCCGTGCATTGATTTGAAGGAGCGGCAAATCCGAGAGGCACCAAATGGAGCAACAAACAAACTGCTGGAAAAACTCGACAGGTCAGGCAGCATCTGGGGAGGGAAGTAAACAGTCGACGTTTCGCGTCGAGACTTTACAGACCAGATGACCGTCGACTATTCATCTCCCTTCACAGATGTTGCCCGGCCCCGTCGCTTTCCTCCGGAATCTCGTCAGTTGGTTTGAAGGAGTTCGCTGTTACAGGACCCTGGTCAGCGCCGCGAATAGTTAAAACAGAAACCAGACCATATTTGGTCAAATCCATGGTCAGGAGCAGTATCCTCTGATCCTTCTCCGGAAACTACATGATAATTTTTTATGAGCAAACAAATTAAAAATTTACGACATGTAAATTAATGCAGGAACAATCTGGAATCTGTACGGCGGGATCTTGAAAGAGATCAATTCTGGGGCGCATACACTAGAAGAGAAAGGGGAGAAGGCAGAGAGAAACAGATATACCAGAGAGCGGGAGGGGAGAGACAGATTTCCAGAGAATGACAGGGAGAAGAGAGGGTAGGGAGAAGCAGACAAGACAGGGAGTGAGATGAAAAGATTCTGAGAGACTTCCGGACCAAAGACCAACGCCAATATATGTCTATATGTTTTAAAAAAACAACAAAGGCGCGAGCGATCTGTTCTGAACTTCAAAATCGTTCTTTATAATCCTATATTCAAACAAAAATAAAAAGCACGAACCTTGAGATATAAAATTCGTTTTTAAAACAAGATTTATTGTAACTTTCGAAGTTATCAAAGAGCATCGGTTATCAGGATATCGACGCGCCCGCTAACTCTCCGCCACAGATATACTTTGCCAGTGGAATGAGAGCTGATATCGTGATTCAGTGATCCAAGTTTGGGTATTTTATCTCCCTTGGCCCTTTTCCTTTCATCTGATAGGTTATATTTCCTCACCCCCCCCCCATACACACACAAAGCCGCCGCTTCCGAACACAACCCTCAATGACGCACTTCAGGTGCGCTTGTGAATATGCTCACACACTTAACTAAGAAAGGAATTCTATAAATAACTCGCCCCGTCCTAATAAATAGTAGGCTGCGGGCATTCCTGTGAGTGCATCCTTCGATATCGGTTGTGAAGCATTGCACTTAATCCCAATGAAGACCGAAACCGTTCCCCAGTGCCTCCCGGAGATCAGGACGAACCCGGCTGAAGACATTCGGAACAGCAGAAATCTCATCGTTTCTCCGGCCGAGTTCAGCAACCGTCGAAACGAGTTCAACATTGATCAGGTTTTGTTGACTCTCGTCTTCAAACTTCAAGACGCCAAAACCGTTGGGTTCTCCCACGTCCTCAAACTGTTCGAGGTGAGCTTCATCTCTTAGTAGTTTCCTAGTTTATCTACAAATTGTGGGTTAGCTTATCTACAAATTAAATCAATGTCAAATCTGTGGTCAAGCAGAGATCCCATTGGACCTTCTCAGGAGTCAGTGAGAATTTATGTTTATCATTGGTCAAGGATCAACCTTATTCGCCATACACATTTGCATGTATTTGGAATTTGCTGCGGTAGATTGGAGCAACATGCAATTAAAAAACAACACTCAACAATTACAAAGAATAAAAAAAATGAAAATAAATTTAGAGATTAAAGTACCGATGTGGAATAAAATGTGTCAATACCAGCATGCATTGAAAATGTGAACAGCATTATGAAACGTGATTACAGTGCATTGCAATGACGTTTAAGGAATAGCTTCTTTGCCATCAGATTTCTATATGGACAATGCACCCACCGACAAAGACTACCTCACTATTTTTGTCACTTTTGTACTACTAAATTAATTTATTTAAATATATATATTTCTTATTGTATTTAAGTTTATATAATGAGAAGCTGGAGACATCTCAAGCCAACAATCTGGCACCAACAATCATTTCACGTTGAGGTCACGTTTCTCCCCTTTCCAATGTTTGGTCTGAACAACAGCTGAACCCCTTGACCATGTCTGCATGCTTTTATGCATTGAGTTGCTGCTACATAATTGATTGATATTTGCGTAAACGAACAGGTGTACCTAATAACGCAGCTTAGAGTGACCATTCCGACACTCTGCATCTGATCTCCCAAATGAAGATTATGATGGTCCAAATGAGACTGGGTAGGTTGGGACTCTTTCCATGGAGTGAAAGATGCTGATGGGGAGAACTTACGGGGGCTTATACGATCATGAGGGGCATAGGTAAGGTCAATGGTAGCAGTCCTATTCCCAGAGCAGGGGAGTTTAAAATTAGAAGACTTTGGTTTAAGTTGAGAAGGGAAAGATTTAAAGGGGACTTGAGAGGGGAGCTTTTCACCTAGAGGGTGATGGGTTTAGCTGGCAATGGAAGTTCTAGAAATGGATATAATTATAAAAATTACAAGAATTTGGACAGGTGTCAGATTCAGGTTTATTATCACTGACATATCTCATGAAATTTTAAATTTGTTGTTGAAAGATGTGTATTTTCCCCTCAATCTCGGGTCCTATACCAGAGGCCCAGAGCTTGAGGGTTTGGTGCAGTATCCTTGTCCCTAGTAGTGCGCTCTTCTGGACCGAGACCTCAGATGTAGCTCCCAGGATTTGTCGGAGCCACTCTCCCAGTCCAGGTGTCACAGCCTCAAGTGCCCCTATCACCACCGAGATTACTCTGGCTTTAACCTTCCACACCCTCTCTATCTGCTCGTTCAAGCCCTGGTATTTCTCCAGCTTCTCATATTCTTTCTTCCTGATGTTACTGTCATTTGGGATTGCCACATCTATTACTATTGCTTTCTTCTGTTCCTTGTCCAGTATTACTGTGTCTGGTTGGTTGGCCAGTACCTGCTTATCAGTCTGTATTTGGAAATCCCGCAGGATCTCAGCTCTGTCATTCTCCACTGCCTTCGCGGGTGTTTCCCATCTGGACTTGGGATCCAGATATAAAAGGAACGGAAAGGAATACATTGCAATTTGTTCTGGAGTCTCTCAGGGCTATTGTACACTGTGGTCATGGACACAAGTCTGAAATAATAAAAAGCGTAACAAAGATTTTGTACATTGTACAGGGTTGCACAGCTGGTAGAGATGCTGTCTCACAGTACCGGAGACTCGGGTTCAAACCTAATGTAGGAGGGGTGATTGATGGCTCTGGGCCTGTATCCACTGGAAATTAGATAAATGAAGGGGGATCTCATTGAAATCTATTGTAAGGGTTTTTGCCATACTGACCCCCCGTTACCCAGGGTAAATAGCCGTCGATCTCACCAAACAGTGCAATCATTTTGGTGCGGATAAGGAGACAGTCGCCCAATGAACAGCCACAACACAGATATGAAAACAATATACCAAGTGCGAGTAAAGAATTTTACGTTATAGCAAATTTTTAGTGATGGGTTAGTAGAAATAACTACAAAAAAACCAGGCGCCACATGAGTAACTTATCAGTCTTGTGCACATAATGTTTTAATACGTTGGAGCTCACGCCTCCGATTCCATCCACAACGTCCTTCCGAGACTCCGGCAAACCTCCACACCCCCGAGGTCTGGTGTCCGGGCCCTGGAACCGCTGTCCGTTCCTCACACGTCCGTCCTCTCCGCTCGCCTCCCGAAAAGCCCGCGCTCCTCAACTCAGCCCACATATACAAGATAACAGAACGTGACTTCCATTGGCTAACAAATGAATACAATTTCCATTATCTCCCTGTATAACCCAAAACCCAGACATTGCAGTTACAGAGAACCCCTTGCTCAGCAGTTAACATTACGAGAAGCCACTTTAATATAACACTTCAGAGAAGCCATGTTGGTAATAAGCGATCAACAGTTAACCGTCCACCTAGTATACGGGGAGCCCTACCCTATTAAATATTGAATGGCCTGGATAGAATGGACTTGGAGAGGACGTTTCAGATAGTGAGAGATTGTAAAAGGAAAAAAGACAGGGTAAGGGAAATACAGAACATAAAACAGTACTGAACAGAACAGGTGTTTCAGCCCATGATAGTGTGACAATCTTTTAATCTACTCCAAGATTAATGTAACTCTTCCCTCCCACATAGTCCTCCATTTTTCTTTCACCCATGTGCCTATCTAAGAATTTCTTAAATGGTTCCAGCGTATCCACCCATGGCAGCGGCTGTCCCGCAGTCAGCACTCTCTGGGTAAAAGAACCGAACTCTGACATTCCCCCTGTACCTTCCTCCAATCACCTTAAAATGATGCCGCTCATGTTAGCCATTTCTACCCTGGGAAGAAAAGTATCCGGCTGTCCACTTGATCTGTCCCTTTGGGAATACTCCCAGCTGGATTATAACCGACCCGAAATGAAGACAGGATCAGCTACTGATGGATCGTTGATCTGGTTTGCAGGGTTTGGGAGTCCGGATCTCTCATGTGGAAAGCAGAGCAGCGCGAAGTGGGAAGGCTGGGGCAGACGATTTGGATTTCTTCATCCAGTGTGAACTCCCCAGTGCTGGAATCAACCCTCTGGTAAACTCGTTAAGAAGAGTGGCCAAAGACGTCAGCGCCATCAGGGAGGAGAAAGGTGAGGATCAAAGAGAGTACACGATTAGCAGAAAATTTAATTAATTTTTCTCTAATATTAAATATTTAAATATTACATAGAAACATAGAAAATAGGTGCAGGAGTAGGCCATTTGGCCCTTCGAGCCTGCACCGACATTCAGTATGATCATGGCTGATAACTCAGAACCCTCTACCAGCCTTCCCCCCATACCCCCTGATCCCTTTAGCCACAAGGGCCATATCTAACTCCCTCTTAAATATAGCCAATGAACTGGTGTCAGCTGTTTCCTGTGGCACTGTGGAGATTCACCACTCTCTGTGTGAAGAAGCTTTTCCTCATCTTGGTCCTAAAAGGCTTCCCCTTTATCCTTAAACTGTGACCCCTCGTTCTGGACTTCCCCAATATCGGGAAAAATCTTCCTACATCTAGCCTGTCCAATCCCTTTAGAATTTTATATGTTTCAATAAGATCCCCCCTCAATCTTCTAAATTCCAGAGAGTATAAGCCTAGTCGATCCAGTCTTTCATCATATGAAAGTCCTGCCATCCCAGGAATCAATCTGGTGAACCTTTGTACTCCCTCTATGGCAAGAATGTCTTTCCTCAGATTAGGGGACCAAAACTGCACACAATACTCCAGGTGTGGGCTCACCAAGGCTTGTACAACTGCAGTAGTACCTCCCTGCTCCTGTACTCGAATCCTCTCGCTATAAATGCCAGCATACCATTCGCCTTTTTCACTGCCTGCTGTACCTGCATGCCCACTTTCAATGACTGGTGTACAATGACACCCAGGTCTCATTGCACCTCCCCTTTTCCTAATCGGCCACCATTCAGATAATAATCTGTTTTCCTGTTCTTGTCACCAAAATGGATAACCTCACATTTATCTACATTAAATTGCATCTGCCATGAATTTGCCCACTCATCTAACCTATCCAAGTCACCCTGCATCCTCTTAGCATCCTCCTCACAGCTAACACTGCCGCCCAGCTTCGTGTCATCCACAAACTTGGAGATGGTGCATTTAATTCCCTCGTCTAAGTCATTAATATATATTGTAAATAACTGGGGTCACAGCAAAAAACATTTAAATATTACATAAATTACACAAAACATTTAAATATTACATAAATTATGTTTTCATTATGTATAATTTGTGTTTTTCTTGTGAGTGCTGCTAATATAATGCTAGGTGGTTCCTTTGGGCTGTAGTAGCTGGAAGGGTGGGGGTGGTAGTGAGGATAAACTCCCACTAACTATTAAATGCTCCCAATGGCATGTGTCTCACATGGCCTCTGACAACCAAGACCAGCTCCTGGCCTTCACAAGTGGCTTAGCTACAAAGCCCGGCGGAACCATTTCAACTGACAGGAGAAGGGGCAAAGGTGGGTTACTGGTACTGTGGTCAGATGGGGCTCGTCAGCCATTGTTGGCAGGTCATCTAGGAGAAGGAAAACTCTGATCTCAAACCTCCACTGCCTTGCGGCTGTACCCACTCATGGGGAAGGCTTTCAGAGTAGACCCCAAGGAAAAATCCGGAGCTGGAGTCCCTAAGGTAGTCCTACGTTGAGTTCAACGCTGACTGGCAGCTCCTGGCGCCAAACTATTGGTCTCTGCTTTTCCTTTGGATTCATCAGCTGCAATGAGAGGGGGAGGGCAACAGCTTCCTCTCCATATCGTACTGCCTGGGCTTGCATACTGGCTTGCGTATCACATCGAGAGCTGGGACGCAACATCCATCTCTGACCCCGACCGGGGGAGGGCCTCATACTGGTGCGAGGTGTGGTTGCTGCACGTGTGTTTCTCACTTCGCCTGTGCATACATGGACTTCTGCATGTGGCAGTAAACTTGGCTTTGACTTTGAACATGACACGGGAGGGAACTGGTGGGGTCAGGAGCATCCTGTTGGGCACATCTACCTAAAGTAACGTAAGCACAGCCATAACATGTTTTCAACTTGTTAAAGACCAGACTGTTTACTTCCAGTCCCGTGGTTTCCCAGAAGAATACGAGATCTTGACGGATGTCAACGGCTGGTGACCAAATTCGAGCCCACCCTCGATGAGGACCACCCTGTGAGTATGGTATAGACTTCACTCCCCAGATATTTTATATTCATATTTCAGATTTATTTGTAGTGTGTACGTTGAAACATACAGTGAACAACAACAAACTTGAGGATATGTTGGGAGCATCCCACATGTGTCGCCACACATTCCGACACCAACACAGCACGTCCACAGTGTCCAGCAGAACAACATAGAGCAACAACACCAAAAAAAAACACATCAGCAAAATAAGCGCCTTTTCCAACTCACAGGCATAGATAAAACTCCAATCTCAGTACAAGCTACCTCCAGGCCTCCAATCCCAGTACAAGCTGCCTCCAGGCCTCCAATCCTAGGACGGCAGCCTCCAGGCCTCCAATCCCAAGGAGGCAGCCTCCAGGCCTCAAACCCCTGTAGAAGCTGCCTCCAGGCCTCCAATCCCAGTAAAAGCTGCCTCCAGGCCTCCAACCCTAGTAGAAGCTGCCTCCAGGCCTCCAACTCAAGTTCTTTGCGCTGGAATTTCAGACTCTCAGACATCTGGCCTCCAACCTCCAGTTGCTGGCCCAGACTCGCAGACCCAACTTTCAGGCCTCTGACTTCCTGACTCACCGACTTCTTTGACCTTTTGGGCATAGCATTAGAGCAGAGATAAGGAGCAGTTTCTTTGACCGGGGGTGGAGAATCTGTGGAATTCTTTTCCACAGACGGCTGTGGAGGCCAAGCCATTGGGAATATTTAAAATAGATGTTGATAAGTTCTCAATTAGCCAGGGTGTCAAAGGTTATGAGGAGAAGGCAGAAGAATGGGGTTGAGAGGGATAATAAATCAGACGTGATGGAATGATGGATCAGACTCAGTGAGCCAAATGGCCTGACTTTCTCCTGTGTCTGATGGTCCTATAGCTTTCTACCTCTGGTATGCAGCAGCATCAGTTCATATTAAACCCAAATCTTTTTCCAACTAAGGGATACCGGGATCTGGAGTACAGAGAACGAAGATCTCAGATCGCTAGACTGGCTCAGAGCTATAAACAGTAAGTACATCTTGGCCCATCGGTTTATTGGATAAACACCAGGATTCAATGAGATCTGTTGCTGGAGAGCAACTCTGAGAACTCAAAATAATAATAAATCATTAATCATAATAATGTTGACACTTAAGAATCAGAATCAGATTTATTATCACTGTGTTATATTTGTTTATTGAGATACAGTGTGGAACAGCCCACCGAGCCCACACCACCCAGCAATCCCCCGATTTATCCTCGCCAAATCCAGGACAATTTACAATGACCCATTAACCTACTAACCGGTACACCTGTGGACTGTTGAGGAAACCCACACATTCACAGGAAGGGCGTACTAGCTCCTTACGGAGGGAATGCCAGAACTGAACTCTGCCCCGTGCCGTAGTGGCATTACGCTAACCGCTATTCTAACCGTGGCATGTGACATGCAGTTTGTTGCTTTGAGGCAGCAGTACAATGCAAAGGCATAAAAATCTACACATTAACAAACATCAATAAATAGTGCAGAAAAAAAAGGATAATGAAGTTGTGTTCATGGGTACAAAGGCCATCCCGAAATATGATGGTGGAGGGGAGGAAGTTGTTCCTAAACCATTGAGTGCATATCTTCAGGCTCCTGTACCTCCTCCCCAATGATATGACCAAGAAGAGTGCATGTCCTGGATGATTAAGATCCTTAGAGATGGATGCCACCTTACCGAGAACATAGAACAGTACACAACACTATAATGTTGTACTCACCTTTTAACCTACTTTAAGATCAATCTAACCCTTCCCTCCCACATAACCCCTTCTTTTCTACGTACCTTTCTAAGTTTTTTAATGTCTCTAATGTTTCTGTCTCTACAACCACACACCAACTACTCTCTGTGTGAAAACCCCACTGCACCTCTGACATCCCCGCTATACTTTCCTCCAATCACCTTAAAATTATGCCCCCTCATATTAGCCACTTCCACACTGGGATAAAAGTCCTTAGCTGTCGACTTGAGCTTGCCTCTTGTGCACCTCCGTGTTATACATGTGGCACTGCCTCTTGAACATGTCCTTAATGCCTTCAGTGATTTATACCACCTGATGAAGTATTAAGTTCTGAGCAAGTATTTGTTAATGAGCCAATGAAGGGTCTCAGCCTGAAATGTCAGCTGTTTAATCATTTCCACTGATGCTGCCTGACCTGTTGAGTTCCTCCAGCATTTGTTGTGTGTTACTCTGGATTTCCAATATCTGTAGAATCTCTTGTAATTATAATTATTCTGTTCTCCTTTGTACTCGTGTACTGGAAATAACAAACTATCTTCAATCTTGCTGATTTTTGTTTCCCAAAGGGGAGAATCCTTGCCAAGGGTGGAATACACAGCGGAGGAGACTGCAATCTGGTAAGTGTCTTTTACAATCTGAGGAGTGCAATTCTTTTCGACAGATACTCATATGCAAGGATCTGTCCGGGTTGGGACTATATTGGCTTATATACCTAGCCTGAGGACCTGCTCAGTTCAGAATCCCAGTCGAGCCACAAGAAGTTCATATGAGTGCGATGGAGAATATTACAGAATAGAAGGACTTAGGAGTGCCTGTTTATAGTGGTGGGTGCATGGAACGTGGTGGTGGTAGAGGCAGATACATTAGGGACATTTAAGAAATTCTTAGATAGGCACATGGATGATTGAAAGTACAGGCTGCATAGGAGGGAAGGGTTTGATTGGTGTGCGAATAGTTTAGGATAGGCCAAAGGGCCTGTACTGTGTTTTATGTTCCATGTCCTATCTACCACTCGTTCCTCTCATGTAACCCTGTCAGGCTTCCCTTCATCCTCTGAAGCTCCAGAGAAAACAGTCGGTACTTCTCTAACCTCTCCTTAAAGCTGATACTCTCTGATCCAGGCAACATCCTGGTGAACAACAGGAATTCTGCAAATGCTAGAAATTCAAGCAACACACATCAAAGTTGCTGGTGAATGCAGCAGGCCAGGCAGCATCTCTAGGAAGAAGTACAGTCGACGTTTTGGGCCGAGACCCTTCGTCAGGACTAACTGAAGGAAGAGTTAGTAACAGATTTGAAAGTGGGAGGGGGAGGGGGAGATCCAAAATGATAGGAGAAGACAGGAGGGGGAGGGATGGAGCCAAGAGCTGGACAGGTGATTGGCAAAAGGGATAAGAGAGGATCATGGAACAGGAGGTCTGGGAAGAAAGACAAGCGGGGCGGGAACCCAGAGGATTATTCTCCGTAACTTCCGCCACCTCCAACGGGATCCCACCACTAAGCACATCTTTCTCTCCCCCCCCTCTCTGCTTTCCGCAGGGATCGCTCCCTACACAACTCCCTTGTCCATTCGTCCCCCCCATCCCTCCCCACTGATCTCCCTCCTGGCACTTATCCTTGTAAGCGGAACAAGTGCTACACATGCCCTTACACTTCCTCCCTTACCACCATTCAGGGCCCCAAACAGTCCTTCCAGGTGAGGTGACACTTCACCTGTGAGTCGGCTGGGGTGATATACTGCGTCCGGTGCTCCCGATGTGGCCTTCTATATATTGGCGAGACCCGACACAGACTGGAAGACTGCTTTGCTGAACACCTACGCTCTGTCTGCCAGAGAAAGCAGGATCTCCCAGTGGCCACACATTTTAATTCCACATCCCATTCCCATTCTGACATGTCTATGCACGGCCTCCTCTACTGTAAAGATGAAGCCACACTCAGGTTGGAGGAACAAAACCTTATATTCCGTCTGGGTAGCCTCCAACCTGATGGCATGAACATCGACTCCTCTAACTTCCGCTAATGCCCCACCTCCCCCTCGTACCCCATCTGTTATTTATTTTTATACACACATTCTTTCTCTCACTCTCCTTTTTCTCCCTCTGTCCCTCTCACTATACCCCTTGCCCATCCTCTGGGTTCCCCCCCCCCGTCTTTCTTCCCAGACCTCCTGTCCCATGATCCTTTCATATCCCTTTTGCCAATCACCTGTCCAGCTCTTGGCTCCATCCCTCCCCCTCCTGTCTTCTCCTATCATTTTGGATCTCCCCCTCCCCCTCCCACTTTCAAATCTCTTACTAGCTCTTCCTTCAGTTAGTCCTGACGAAGGGTCTCGGCCTGAAACGTTGACTGTACCTCTTCTTAGAGAAACATCCTGGTGAACCTCTTTTGCATCCTTTCTAAAGCATTCACATCCTTCCTGTAATGGGGCAGCCCGAATTGCACTGATTTGTCTGGCCTGGAGGGGAAGGAGCAACAGTTAATAAATGCTGAGAGGAAGGAAATGGTAAATTCTCTGATGTTGTGTGTGCCGGTTACTCCAGGAAAGAGGTCTACACTAAGTTGACCACGTTGTACCCAAGTCATGCCTGTAAGCAGTTTGTGGATGCCTTCCATATGCTTGAGAAGCTCTGTGGATACCGCGCTGACAACATCCCTCAGCTTCAGGACGTCTCCACTTTCTTGCAAGGCAGGTATCACATAATTCTGGAGTTCCAGAACTGGGTGGACTCTGGCTGTGAATCCATTATCCTGACTTTGTTCTTGTACATTTTCTAGAGAGGACAGGTTTTCGCTTGAGACCCGTCGCTGGTCTGCTGTCTGCTAGGGATTTCCTCACCAGCCTGGCATTCAGGGTATTTCAGTGCACACAGTACATCCGGCACCCGGCATCTCCGATGCACTCTCCTGAACCGTAAGGAGCTTAATCTTTGTGTGTGTGTGGTATGCGTGTATATATCATTAGGAATAGAGACATCAATTATTTTCTAAACAGGGAGAAAATTCAGAAATCAGAAGATAGGTGGAAGGGCAGGTAGTGTTGAGGAAGCAGGCAGTCTGTAAAAGAAATTAGGGAAATTAGGAGAACGACAGATGAAATATAGTGCAGGGAGATGTCTGGCCACGCACTTTGGTAGAAGGAATAAAGATATAGGCTATTTTCTAAACAGAGAGCAAATTCAGAAACCAGAGGTGCCAAAGGACTTTGGAATCCTCATGCAGGATTCGCTAAAGATTAACTTGCAGGTTGAGTCAGTGGTGAGGAAAGCAAATGCAAAATTACCTTTCATTTCAAGTGGACTAGAATATGAAAGCAAGGATGTGATGTTGAGACTTTATAAGGCATTGCTCAGACCTCATTTAGAGAATTGTGAGCGGTTTTGGCCTAAGAAAGGAAGTGCCAGCGTTGGAGTGGGTCCAAAGGAGGTTGACAAGGATGATCCAAGGAATGAAAGGGTTAACATCGGAACATAAGAGGAGTGTTTGATGACTCTGTACTCTTGGCCTGTACTCACTGGAGTTTATAAGAATGAAGGGGGATCTCAATGAAATTTACCACACATTGAAAGGACTAGATAGAGTGGACATGGAGAGGATGTTTCCTATAGCGGGAGAGACTAGAACTAGAGGACACAGCCTCAGAATGCAAGGATATCCCTTTAGAACAGAGATAAGGAAGAATTCCTTTAGTCAGTGGGGTGAATCTGTTAAATTTATAACCACAAATCTCAGAGTTACATATGGTGATATGTATGTACATCAATAATAAACATTTTGAACTTTGAACTCCTGGCCACAGACAGCTGTGGAGGCCAAGGCATTGGGTATATTTAAGACAGAGGTTATTAGGCTTTTTGATTAGTAAGGGCATCAAAGGGTATGGGGAGAAGGCAGGAGAACTGGGTTGAGATCAACCACGATGGACTGGCAGAGCAGACTTAATGGACCAAATGACATAATTCTGCTCCATGTCTTATGATTTTAGGGTTTTGTACATGAATGTTTGTGTGTACACTGACTTAAAAATGCTTATGAACATTGTGTTTTTCATCTTTAAAGAGACTGCTGCCATGAATTGTTGGGACATGTCCCCATGTTGGCTGATAAGGAATTTGCACAGTTCTCCCAGGTAAGTTGCTGCCTCACACTGATCTTTAATTTTCTCCTTAAAGTTCTTAATCCTGGATATAACTCACAAACGATGTAATTCTATAGAGTGACTTTTCTTTAAAATGACATTTTCACATGTAGTGATGTGAGCTGCTGGATTCTGCAGTCTTTGTCCCAGTTGAGTGAATGCAGTAAACCCTCCTTTCAATTCCTGCCACCGTCTGTAAGAAGTTTGTACGTTCTCCCTGTGACCGTATGGGTTCCCTCTGGGTGCTCCAGTTTCCTCCCATATTCCAAAGACATACAAGTTAGGGTTAGTACGTTGTGGGCATGCTATGTTGGTGCTGGAAGCATGGCGTCATACGTAGGCTGCCCCCAGCACATTCTTGGATCATGTTAGTCATAGAGTCATAAAAAAGTACAACACAGAAACAGGCCCTTCAGCCCATCTAGTCCATGCCGAACTATTTAAACTGCCTACTCCCATCGCTCTGCCCTCCATAGCTCTACCATCCATGTACCTATCCAAACTTCGCTTAAACATTGAAATCAAGTTGGCATGCTCCAATTGCACTGGTAACGTGTTCCACACTCCAGTGACCTTCTGAGCGAAGAGGTTTCCCCTCCTATTTCTCTTAAACTTTTCACATTTCACCCTTAACCCATGACCTTTAGTTCTGGTCTCACCCAGCCTCAGTGGAAAAAGCCTGCTTGCATTTACCTTATGTATATGCCTCATAATTTGATATATTTCTATCAAATCTCCTCTAAATCTTCTGCATTCCAAGAAATGAGGTTATAACCTGTTCAATCTTTCCTCACAACTCAAGTTCTCCAGACCCAGCAACATCCTAGTAAACTTTCTCTGAACTCTTTCAACTTTATTTACATCTTTCCTCGAGGTAGGTGACCAAACCTGCACACAGTACTCCAAATTAGGCTTCACCAATGTCTTGTACAATTTCAACATAACATTCCATCTCCTGCACTTAGTACTTTGATTTATGAAGGCCAATGTGCCAAAAACCGTCTTTACAACCCTATCTACCGGTGACGTCCTGTGGTCGTTGATGCAAATGTCTGATTTCACTCTATGTTTTGATGTACATGTGACAAATAAAGCTAATCTTTAATCTTTAGTCTTTAGATTGAGAGTCATAGAGTCACAGTAGAGCACAGAAATAGGCCATTCTGCCCATCATTTATGTGCTGACCTTTTTGCCAGTCGAGTCTTATTCCATTTGCCCACATTGAGTGTATTCTCTCTATGCTTTGCCTATTTATCTGCCTCTCTAAATGTCTCTTGAGCATAGTAATTGTATCTGATTCCACCACTTGCTCTGACAACATTTTCCAGAGATCAACCATTCTCCATGTAAAAAAAACTTACCCCTTGCTCCGAGAAGCAAGATTAGATTCATCTTTCTTTCAGTGACTGACATCTACAAGGAGCGCTGCCACAAGAAAGCAGCTTCCATCCATCATCAAGGACCCCCACCATTCCACCATCATCCAGGACATGCTCTCGTCTTGCTGCGGCCATCAAAAAGGAGGTACTCACACTACAAGGTTCAGGAACAACCCTTGTGAACCAGTGAGGATAACTTCACTCACCTCAACACTGAATTAATTCCACAACCTATGGACTCATTTTCAAAAACTCTACAACTTGTGTTCTGAATATTATTTAATTCGCTTTTTTTGTGTTTACGCAGTTTGTCCTCTTTCGCGCATTGTTTGTTTGTCCGTCTTTGTTTGTAGTTTTTCATTGATTTTAAAGTTTATTTGTTCTACTGTGAACGCCTGCAAGAAATGAATCTCAGGGTAGTACATGATTACATATACATACTGGAATAATGCATGTACTTTGAACTTTGAACTATTAACTTTGCAATCACACCAACCTCTCAGTTGTTGAATAGCTAGGTGATCAGTGTAACATTACTCCTTGTGTTCTAACTGTTTAGGAACTGGGTCTTGCGTCATTGGGAGCATCTGATGAAGATATCGAGAAACTATCAACAGTGAGTAATTAAGAGAACGGGTTAATAACAACTTAAAAACAACCAGATCAGTCACGATCTACTGAATGATAGATCAGATTCAATGGGCTGAATGCCTTTTCCTGTAAGTTCATACAGTGGTCACATTATTAAAACAATTCTAAATCTTCAGACGAATTGAATAGAAGAGAACTTGAATAAGATGATAAGAGACATAGGGTCAAGGATCAACTTTATTCAACTCATACGTACATTTACTTGTATTAGACATTTGATGTGGTGTATTAGTTAGAGTGCGACAAGCAACAAAAAACAACGATATCCAACAATTGTAAAGCAGAAAGAATCGGAAACAATAAAGTGGCCACTGAGTGTATGTTTGTGGTCTTCCACTGTAGCCCAACCATTTCAAGATTCCCCATGTTGTGCATTCAGAAATGATCTTCTGCACACCACTGTTGTAATGCATAGTTATTTGAGTTCCTGTCAGCTTGAAACAGAAAGCCATTATCCTTTGACCTTTCTCATCAACAAGGTATTTTTGCCCACAAAACTACCGCTCACTGGATTAATTTTGTTTTCTGAACCATTCTCTATAAAACTCTAGAGATGGTTCTGTGTGCATGAAAATCCCAAGAATCAGCAGTATCTGAGATACTCAATCCACCCCGTCTGGCACAAACACTCATTCTACGGTCAAGGTCACTTAGATCACATTTCATCCCCATTATGGTATTTGGTCTGAACATAGAAACATAGAAACATAGAAAATAGGTGCAGGAGTAGGCCATTCGGCCCTTCGAGCCTGCACCGCCATTTATTATGATTATGGCTGATCATCCAACTCAGAACCTCGCCCCAGCCTTCCCTCCATACCCCCTGATCCCCGTAGCCACAAGGGCCATATCTAACTCCCTCTTAAATATAGCCAATGAACTGGCCTCAACTGTTTCCTGTGGCAGAGAATTCCACAGATTCACCACTCTCTGTGTGAAGAAGTTTTTCCTAATATCGGTCCTAAATGGCTTCCCCTCTATCCTCAAACGGTGGCCCCTCGTTCTGGACTTGCCCAACATTGGGAACAATCTTCCTGCATCTAGCCTGTCCAATCCCTTTAGGATTTTATACGTTTCAATCAGATCCCCCCTCAACCTTCTAAATTCCAACGAGTACAAGCCCAGTTCATCCAGTCTTTCTTCATATGAAAGTCCTGCCATCCCAGGAATCAATCTGGTGAATCTTCTTTGTACTCCCTCTATGGCAAAGATGTCTTTCCTCAGATTAGGGGACCAAAACTGCACACAATACTCCAGGTGTGGTCTCACCAAGGCCTTGTACAATTGCAGTAGTACCTCCCAGCTCCTGTACTCAAATCCTCTCGCTATAAATGCCAACATACCATTCGCCTTTTTCACCGCCTGCTGTACCTGCATGCCCACTTTCAATGACTGGTGTATAATGAAACCCAGGTCGCGTTGCACCTCCCCTTTTCCTAATCGGCCACCATTCAGATAATAATCTGTTTTCCTATTTTTGCCACCAAAGTGGATAACTTCACATTTATCCACATTAAATTGCATCTGCCATGAATTTGCCCACTCACCCAACCTATCCAAGTCACTCTGCATCCCCTTAGCATCCTCCTCACTGCTAACACTGCCACCCAGCTTCGTGTCATCCGCAAACTTGGAGATGCTGCATTTAATTCCCTCATCCAAGTCATTAATATATATTGTAAACAACTGGGGTCCCAGCACTGAGCCTTGCGGTACCCCACTAGTCACCGCCTGCCATTCTGAAAAGGTCCCGTTTATTCCCACTCTTTGCTTCCTGTCTGCTAACCAATTCTCCACCCACACCAATACCTTACCCCCAATACCGTGTGCTTTAAGTTTGCACACTAATCTCCTGTGTGGGACCTTGTCAAAAGCCTTTTGAAAATCCAAATATACCACAACCACTGGTTCTCCCCTATCCACTCTACTAGTTACATCCTCAAAAAATTCTATGAGATTCGTCAGACATGATTTTCCTTTCACAAATCCATGCTGACTTTGTCCGATCATTTCACCGCTTTCCAAATGTGCTGTTATCACATCCTTGATAACTGACTCCAGCAGTTTCCCCACCACCGACGTTAGGCTAACCGGTCTATAATTCCCCGGTTTCTCTCTCCCTCCTTTTTTAAAAAGTGGGGTTACATTAGCCACCCTCCAATCCTCAGGAACTAGCCCAGAATCTAACGAGTTTTGAAAAATTATCACTAATGCATCCACTATTTCTTGGGCTACTTCCTTAAGCACTCTGGGATGCAGACCATCTGGCCCTGGGGATTTATCTGCCTTCAATCCCTTCAATTTACCTAACACCACTTCCCTACTAACATGTATTTCGCTTAGTTCCTCCATCTCACTGGACCCTCTGTCCCCTACTATTTCTGGAAGATTATTATTTTGTCCTCCTTAGTGAAGACAGAACCAAAGTAATTATTCAATTGGTCTGCCATGTCCTTGCTCCCCATAATCAATTCACCTGTTTCTGTCTGTAGGGGACCTACATTTGTCTTTACCAGTCTTTTCCTTTTTACATATCTATAAAAGCTTTTACAGTCCGTTTTTATGTTCCCTGCCAGTGTTCTCTCATAATCTTTTTTCCCCTTCCTAATTAAGCCCTTTGTCCTCCTCTGCTGAACTCTGAATTTCTCCCAGTCCTCAGGTGAGCCACTTTCTCTGGCTAATTTGTATGCTTCTTCTTTGGAATTGATACTATCCCTAATTTCTCTTGTCAGCCTCCTGAACAACAACCTCCTGACCATGTCTGCATGCTTTTATGCATTGAGTTGCTGCCACCTGATTGGCTGATTAGATATTTGCTTTAACGAGCAGGTGTACAGGTGTACCTAATAAAGTGGCCACTCAGTGTACATCTACACGTATTAGGAATTTGCTGTAGTATGTTGGTCAGGGTGTGACATTCAACAATTATAAAGAATAAAGAATTGTATAAATTAATCTAGAAGTTAAAGGGCGGATATAAAATAAAATGTGTATAATTACATAAATACCAACATGTATTTACAATGTAAACAGCATTATATCATAGTCATAGTCATACTTTATTGATCCCGGGGGAAATTGGTTTTCATTACAGTTGCACCATAAATAATTAAATAGTAATAAAACCATAAATAGTTAAATAGTAATATGTAAATTAGGCCAGGAAATAAGTCCAGGATCAGCCTATTGGCTCAGGGTGTCTGACCCTCCAAGGGAGGAGTTGTAAAGTTTGATGGCCACAGGCAGGAATGACTTCCTATGATGCTCTGTGTTGCATCTCGGTGGAATGAGTCTCTGGCTGAATGTACTCCTGTGCCCAACCAGTACATTATGTAGTGGATGGGAGACATTGTCCAAGATGGCATGCAACTTGGACAGCATCCTCTTTTCAGACACCACCGTCAGAGAGTCCAGTTCCATCCCCACAACATCACTGGCCTGACGGATGAGTTTGTTGATTCTGTTGATGTCTGCTACCCTCAGCCTGCTGCCCCAGCACACAACAGCAAACATGATCGCACTGGCCACCACAGACTCGTAGAACATCCTCAGCATCGTCCGGCAGATGTTAAAGGTGTTAAACAGTGGTTTAAACTGTTTATAGTGCAGTGCAGTCACGGGGGTAATAGAGAGAGGGGGTGGGGGCTATAGAGCGATAGATCAAGTGGACAGCCAATGCCTTCTCCCAGGGTAGAAACTGCTAATATGAGAGAGCATAATTTTAAGGTGATTGGAGGAATGTATAGGAGGATGTTAGAGATAGTCTTTTTTTCACACAGAGAATGGTGGGTACATGGAACGTGCTGCCAGGGATGGTGTTGGAGGCAAATAGATTAGGGGCATTTAAAAGACTCTTAGATAGGCACATGGATGAAAGAAAAATGGAGGGATATGTAGGAGGGGAGGGTTAGATTGATCTTGGAGTAGGTTAAAAGACTGGCAGAGCATTGGTCAGATCTCTCCTCAGCCTTTGAAGCTCCAGTGAAACCACGTGAAGTTTGTCCAACCTGTTCCAGCTCATGCCCTCTAATCCAGGCAGCATTCTGGGAAACTTCTGCACTCTCTCCAAAGCCTCCAAATCCTCCCTGTAATGGGGTGATCAGAGTTGCAGGCAGTAACCTGACTCACCACTCGGTAAGGTCATGGCGAGTCCTTTGTCCAGTGTTATGGTGATGCACTGATGTCTTGTGTGTTGTTTCCTCCTGCAGCTTTACTGGTTTACAATCGAGTTTGGCCTCTGTAAACAGAATGGATCTCTGAAAGCCTACGGAGCTGGCCTTCTCTCATCCTACGGAGAGTTAATGGTAAGGAGGTGAGGTATGGTGGGAAGGATACACAGTTCGATATGTCCCATGTGTGGCTGCAACAGCTACAGATGAGCCCGCTGTTCCACTTCAGATGGGAAGTGGAAAGCAATAGCTATAGAGTCATAGAGACATAGAACACTGCAGCACAGAAACAGACCCTTCAGCCCATCTAGTCCATGCAGAACTATCCTATCATAGAGACATAGAACACTGCAGCACAGAAACAGACCCTTCAGCCCATCTAGTCCATGCAGAACTATCCTATCATAGAGACATAGAACACTATAGCACAGAAACAGGCCCTTCATCCCATCTAGTCCATGCAGAACTATTCTATCATTGAGACATAGAACACTACGGCACAGATACAGCCCCTTCAGCCCATCTAGTCATGGTCCCGACTGTTAATTCCCCATATTCTCCTAATTCCCTTTGATTGTGGCACACCTGATTTTCATCTAAACCTGCAGCATAAATTTCCCAGCTTTGTATCCACTCATCACCAGATCATTGTTTTAACCACTGCGGTAATTCACATTCCTGGCCGCTTAGGATTGTGTATTCTAAGCTTTACTTCCGTACCGAGGTTTACTTGTGTAACTCTGTCTCTCAGTGTCAAGATAAGTATTACCTGCTGTTTGCCTTTCCCTTCGCCGTTCAGCTCAGCAACACTCCATGTCAAGATAAGGGTTGCCTGCCGCCTGCCCTTCTGTTTGCCGTTCAACTCCAGCAACGCTTCGCGTCAAGTTCCGGCCACGCCCACGCCCACGCCCTCATCTGCATCCTAACTCTGTCTCCGTGTCAGTATCCTGCGTTTGGGTTTGCCCCGTTCCTTGCAACACATCTAGTCCATGCCAAAATATTAATCTGCCTGGTCCCATCGACCTGCACTGGGATCATAGCCCTCCATATCCCTCCATATCCCTCCCATCCACGTACCTATCCAATTTTCTCTTAAATGTTGAAATCAACCCCACGTGCACCACCTACACTGACAGCACATTCCAAGCTCGCATCATCCTCTGAGTGAAGAAAATCTCCTCATGTTCCCCTTAAACATTTCACATTAACCCATGACCTCCAGCTGTAGTCCCACCCAACCTCAGTGGAAAAAGCCTGCTTGCATTTACTCTATCTATACTCCTCGTAATTTTGTATACTTCGATCAAAACTCCCTGATTCTCCTACGCTCCAGGGAATAAAATCCAAACCTATTGAACCTTCCCCTATAACACAGGTCCTCAAGTCCCGCAACATCTTTGTAAATTTTCTCTGCGCTCTTTCAATCTTATTGCCCTCTTTCCTGTAGGTAGGTGACTGAAACTGCACACAATATTCCAAATTAGGCCTCATCAACTTCTTATACACCTTCAACAAAACTTCCCAAATCCTGTACTCAATACTTCTGATTTATGAAGGCCAATGTGCCAAAAGCTTTTTAACTATTCTACTTACCTGTGACACCACTTTCAAGGAGGTATGGACCTCTATTCTCAGATCCCTCTGTTCTACCACACTCATCAGTGCCCGACTGTTCACCGTGTCAGCCCTTCCCAAAGTGCAAACCTCACACTTGTCTGCATTACATGCCATCTGTGATTTTTCAGCTCATTTTTCCAGCTGGTCCAGATTTGATAGCCTTCCTCACTGTCCACTATGCCCCCCAATCTTGGCGTCATCCACAAATTTGCTAATCCAGTTAACGACATTATCATCCAGATCATTGATATAGATCATTGATCATTGATATAGTAGAGTGGATAGGGGAGAACCAGTGGATGTGGTATATTTGGATTTTCAAAAGGCTTTTGACAAGGTCCCACACAGGAGATTAGTGTGCAAACTTAAAGCACACGGTATTGGGGGTAAGGTATTGATGTGGATGGAGAATTGGTTAGCAGACAGGAAGCAAAGAGTGGGAATAAACGGGACCTTTTCAGAATGGCAGGCGGTGACTAGTGGGGTACCGCAAGGCTCAGTGCTGGGACCCCAGTTGTTTACAATATATATTAATGACTTGGATGAGGGAATTAAATGCAGCATCTCCAAGTTTGTGGATGACACGAAGCTGGGTGGCAGTGTTAGCTGTGAGGAGGATGCTAAGAGGATGCAGGGTGACTTGGATAGGTTGGGTGAGTGGGCAAATTCATGGCAGATGCAATTTAATGTGGATAAATGTGAAGTTATCCACTTTGGTGGCAAAAATAGGAAAACAGATTATTATCTGAATGGTGGCCGATTAGGAAAAGGGGAGGTGCAACGAGATCTGGGTTTCATTATACACCAGTCATTGAAAGTGGGCATGCAGGTACAGCAGGCGGTGAAAAAGGCGAATGGTATGTTGGCATTTATAGCGAGAGGATTTGAGTACAGGAGCTGGGAGGTACTACTGCAATTGTACAAGGCCTTGGTGAGACCACACCTGGAGTATTGTGTGCAGTTTTGGTCCCCTAATCTGAGGAAAGACATCCTTGCCATAGAGGGAGTACAAAGAAGGTTCACCAGATTGATTCCTGGGATGGCAGGACTTTCATATGAAGAAAGACTGGATGAACTGGGCTTGTACTCGTTGGAATTTAGAAGGTTGAGGGGGGATCTGATTGAAACGTATAAAATCCTAAAGGGATTGGACAGGCTAGATGCAGGAAGATTGTTCCCGATGTTGGGGAAGTCCAGAACAAGGGGTCACAGTTTGAGGATAAAGGGGAAGCCTTTTAGGACCGAGATTAGGAAAAACTTCTTCACACAGAGAGTGGTGAATCTGTGGAATTCTCTGCCACAGGAAACAGTTGAGGCTAGTTCATTGGCTATATTAAAGAGGGAGTTAGATATGGCCCTTGTGGCTACGGGGATCAGGGGGTATGGAGGGAAGGTTGGTGCAGGGTTCTGAGTTGGATGATCAGCCAATGTCATAATAAATGGCGGTGCAGGCTCGAAGGGCTGAATGGCCTACTCCTGCACCTATTTTCTATGTTTCTATGTTTCTATGACAAACAACAAAGGTCCCAACATCGGTCCCTGCGGTACTCCACAAGTGACAGATTTCCACTCAGAGACGAAACCATCTACTACCACTCTCTGTCTTCTCCCACAAAGGCAATGTCTAATCCAATTTGCTATCTCATCTTGAATGCTGAGCGAATGAACCTTCTTGTCCAACCTCCCTGTGGAACCTTGTCAAAGTCCATTCAGAAATTTTAACCAATTTCCCCCAGGATCAATAAAGTATGACTATGACTATGACTATGACAACGTCCACTGCCTTGCCTTCATTAACTTTCCTGGTAACATTCTATAAGATTGCTTATATTAAATTTGTCTTGAAGAGTTAGATGGAGCTTAGCAAGGAAATTATTCATTATCTTCACTGCATAACCTGGCAATTGGGATTGCTGATCTTGGTAGCAAACTGGACTGGCCTCATTACAATTGTCTTGCAGTTTTTGGAGGCGACAGTGTGCGCAATCTCACACAGTATGCCTTAAGATCATAAGACATAGGAGCAGAATTAGGCCATTCAACCCATCGAGTCTGCTCTCCCATTCTATCGTGGCTGATTTATTATCTTTCTCAATCCCATTCTCCTGTCTTCTCCCCATAACCTTTGACACATTGACTAATCAGGAACCTATCAACCTCCACTTTAAATATACCAAATGACTTGGCCTCCGCAGTCATTTTTGACAATGAATTCCACAGATTCAGGACCCTCAGGCCAAATAAGTTGTTCCTCCTCTCCATTCTAAATGGACTTCCCTCTATTCAGAGGCTGTGCCTGCTGGTCCTAGACTCCCCCCAACCCCCATAGGAAACATCCTCTCCACATCCCCTCTATCTACGCCTTTCAATATTCGATAAGGTTCAATGAGATCCTCACCCATTCTTCTAAACCCCAGTGAGTACAGGCCTAGAGCCATCAAGCACTCCTCATACATTAACCCTTTCATTCCTGTGATAATTCTTGTGAACGTCCTTGGGGCCCTCTCCAATAACAGCACATCTTTTTCTTAGATAAGGAGCCCAAAACTGTTTTGTGGCTTGTGACTGAAACCATGAATTTTGAACCAAGAGTTGTTTGAATCCCTAGGGGAACGTGTGTTTGGTCTTCTTGTTGTTGCCACAACCAACGTTTGGCATACCGATCTGACCCTTAAACCTTGGTGAGCTCTGTTCCCAATACCCCTTGGTTTCCATCAGTTACGTGCAATCTTCACGTGCTGATCTGATCTGACCGATGACTGATGAACTTCCTCCTACGTTTCTTCCTAATGTTAGGCTTGGTAAGTGACCTTAGGGCATTCATATATCGGAGCCTCCAATGTTTCCAAATTATGCTTCCGTAGACATGGGCACCCCAGAGTGCAACGGGGCCAATTATGTATCTTTAAATTCTATTGTACAGCCCATGATAGGATAATGTAGAAGCTTTGGAGAGAGTGCAGAGGAGATTTACCAGAATGCTGCCTGGATTGGAGGGCATGTCCTGTGAGAATAGTTTTTGTGAGCTCGGGCTCTTCTCTGTGGAGTGAAGGAGAATGAGAGGTGACTTGATGGAGGTATGTAAGATGATAAGAGGCATAGATGGAGTGGAGTGGACAGCCAACGCCTCTTCGCCTGGGCAGAAATGGCTAACACAATGGGGCATAATTTTCAGGAGGGTGGAGGGAAGTATAGGGGGGATATCAGAGGTAGGCATTTTACACAGAGAGGGTAAGTATATGGATTGTGCTGCCAGATCTATTATTTATTTAGAGATATAGTGTGGGAGAGGCTCTTCTGACCACGGAGCCACAGCAACCAGCAACCCGCTAATTTAACACTGGCCTAATCAGGGGACAATATAGAATGACCAGTTAACCTACTAACCGGTACGTCTTCGGACTGCGGTGGGAAACCGGAACACCAGGAGGAAACCCTCGTGGTTCATGGGGAGAAGGTACAAACTCTTTACAGATTGAAGTCTGAATTCTGGGAGGCCCGGGGCCTGTAATAACCTCCCGTTTCTGTAGCCAATTAGAGACATCTAAGGGACTCTTAGATAGGCACATGGATGAAGGAAATATGGAGGGCTATGTGGGAGGGGAGGGTTAGATTGATATTAGAGTAGGTTAAAAGGTCGGCACAGCATCATGGGCCGAAGGGCCTGTACTCTGCTGTACTGTCTGTGACCTAAACTGTTAACATGGTGGTGGCCAATCAGCACACAGCAGTAATAACTAGATAGTTCCCTTCCGACAGTGAGGTGCTCCCTCACCTCCACCTTCCCACAGTGGGACGATCCCTCACTAGAATCCTCTCACAGTGGGATGCTCCCTCACTAGTGCCCCCACCAGTGGGATGCTCCCTCACCCCCACCTTCCCACAGTGGGACGCTCCCTCTCCTCCACCCTCCTACAGTGGGATGCTCCCTCACTAATGTCCTCCCACAGTGGGACGCTCTCTCACTAGCATCCTCCCACAGTGGGACGCTCCCTCGCTAGCATCCTCTCATAGTGGGACGCTCCCTCACTAGCGTCGTCCCACAGTGGGACGCTCCCTCGCTAGCATCCTCCCATAATGGGACGCTCCCTCACTAGCGTCGTCCCACAGTGGGATGCTCCCTCGCTAGCATCCTCCCATAGTGGGACACTCCCTCACTAACGTCATCCCACAGTGGGACGCTCCCTCACTAGTGCCCCCACAGTGGGATGCTCCAGCAGTAATGCCTATTCCACAGTGCTCTCCTTCAGTACTCCCAGTGGATCATTCCCTCCGTATCACCCCTCCCACGTTATTGCCTCTCCGACAGAGCAGCGCTCCCTCGGGTCCATCACCTCACGACCCTGTGCGCCCTCACGAGTGCTTCTAGCTCCCTCGTCACCGCACCCAGAGTCAGGCAGGTGCTGTCTTCAGTACCGCATCACGTCTCCCCAGGCGGGCCGTGGCAGAGTCTTGCCCCTCACAAACACCCACCGGAATGGGGCTTGCTGAGCCACCAGAACGGGCGCTGTAACTAATAGCTGGTGTCTCCGTGCGCAGTACTCGCTGTCCGGGAAGCCCCAGTACAAATCCTTCGACCCCGAGGTGACCGCTCTCCAGATCTACCAGGACCAGACCTACCAGCCGGCCTACTTTGTATCGGAGAGTTTCGAAGACGCAAAATCCAAACTGTGGTAAGACTCCCGCTCCCTCACCTCACGTTTGTTCGTTGTGTGTTGTGTGTATGACGTGGGTGATCATGGTCTTTGATCACGGTTGTTCTTGCCAAATGTTTCCACAGAAGTGGTTCCCCTAATCTGAGGAAAGATATCCTTGCCATAGAGGGAGTACAAAGAAGGTTCACCAGATTGATTCCTGGGATGGCAGGACTTTCATATGATGAAAGACTGGATCGACTAGTCTTATACTCTCTGGAATTTAGAAGATTGAGGGGGGATCTGATTGAAACGTATAAAATTCTAAAGGGATTGGACAGGCTAGATGCAGGAAGATTGTTCCCGATGTTGGGGAAGTCCAGAACGAGGGGTCACAGTTTGAGGATAAAGGGGAAGCCTTTTAGGACTGAGATTAGGAAAAACTTCTTCACACAGAGAGTGGTGAATCTGTGGAATTCTCTGCCACAGGAAACAGTTGAGGCCAGTTCATTAGCTATATTTAAGAGGGAGTTGGATATGGCCCTTGTGGCTAAAGGGATCGGGGGTATGGAGGGAAGGCTGGTACAGGGTTCTGAGTTGGATGATCAGCCATGATCATACTGAATGGCGGTGCAGGCTCGAAGGGCCGAATGGCCTACTCCTGCACCTATGTTCTATGTTTCTATTAACTTCTTCTGGGCAGTGCCTTTACAAGACCGACGACCCCATTATCAATACTCTTCAGAGATTGTCTGCCTGGCGTCAGTGGTTGCTCTTGTGACGTGCACTAGCTGCTCAGGCGACCATCCATCACCTGCTCCCACGGCTTCACTTGACCCTGATTGCAGGGGTGAGGCTACATTTCGCCCGAGGATGACCTGCAGGCTAGCAGAGGGAAGGAGTGCCATAGCTCTCCTGTGGTAGAGACGTATCCCACCCCGCCACACAGATTGTAGATAGAAATATTTTACATTTCTGTAGTGGCTTCACAAATCACACACAGTCCTCGCAGCCAGTTAAGTGCTTCTAAAGCGGTGTCACAGTTGGTAACAGCCAATCAGGACACACTGCAAATCAGAGACAAGCAGTTAGGAACAGAATTAGACCAACTCGGCCCTTCAAGCCCTCCTACCATTTCATAAGACCACAAACATCTCCTCTTCTGTGCCAGTTTCCCATGGACGTCAGTTCCTTAATCTCTCAAAGAGCTGCCCACCTTCCCTACAGATACCAACAACGATCCAGCCTCCAGAACTCTAGGGGGTAGGAAATCCAGGGAGCCAATCTACTTGGTGAGATCTTGCTCCTGCACACCTCAGTTTTAAATGTCTGCCATCTTGTGGAGAGGCACACAGTCCAGAAACAGGCCCTTCAGCCCAAAATATGAATGCCAACCCAACTAGGTCTGTCCCATTTGACTCTGTTCGGCCCATAACCCTTTCAATCTGCTTTAACCATACACCTGTCCAAAAGTCTTGCTGTTGTTAAAGTATCCATGTCAACCACTTTCTCAAGGAGTTCGTTCCATCTATGGACCATCCTCTGGGTGAAAGATTTCCCCCTCAGATTCTTGTTAAATCTCTCCTCTCTACCCTAAACCAATGCCCTGTAGTCCTTGATTTCCTAAACATGGGAAACAGTCTGCTTCGTCGTGATTTGATATACCTCTATAAGATCACTCCCTCAGTCTCCTGTGCTACAGTGAAAAAAGTCCTCGCTCTCAACTTCTCTCTATAACACAGTCCCTCAAGTCTTGACAGTCTTGTGAGACCATGGATCTGCGCCTGGAAAGTCTTCACTCTCCAGGGCGCAGGCCTGGGCAAGGTTGTATGGAAGACCGGCAGTTGCCCATGCTGCAAGTCTCCCCTCTCCATGACACCAATGTTGTTCAAGGGAAGGGCATTAGGACCCATACAGCTTGGCACCAGTGTCGTCGCAGAGCAATGTGTGGTTAAGTGCCTTGCTCAAGGACACAACACGTTCCCTCGGCTGGGGCTCGAAATCACGACCTTCAGATCGCTAATCGAATGCCTTAACCACTTGGCCACATGCCCACACAAAGTCTTGACAACATCTTCATAAACTTTGACATTTACCATTGTCAATTTTTCCCCTCCCCCCACTCCTTAGGTCCTAAGGCTTAGGATTCTACATTTTTAATCATTTCTCTTTCTTCGATACTCCAAAGGATACAGAAATGACTACTGCCATTTTGATAGGAATATCATTTTTAACTGTGCAGAATATGACCAATTAATGTATGAACCCAAATGTATTTGCGATGTTGGAGGAAACTGGAGCACCTGGGGGGAAACACGATTGTGCAAACCCCACACAGACAGCACCTGAGATCAGGATTGAGCCTCAGTCTTTGACATGGCGAGACAGCAATTCCACCAACTGCACCATGGTGCTGCTCTGTGTGGGGTCAATTTCAGAGTTAGAGTTAGAGAGCCATAGAACATTGCAAAACAGCTATGGGCCCTTCAGCCCATCTCATCCTTGTTAAACTATCATTCTGCCCTGTCCCATTGACCCACAATGGGACCAGGCCCTCTATATCCCATCCATCCATGTATCTATCTGAACTTATCTTAAATTTTGGAATCAAATCTGCATCCATTACTTCCACTTCTTTCCCCACTCTCTCTACTCTCTGAGTGAAGAAATTCCTCCTCAGATTCCCCTTAAATATTTCAATTCACATTCTTAACCTATGATCGCTAGTTCTAGTCTCACCCAACCTTAAGTGGAAAATGCCTGCTTGTGTTTACCTTATCTATGCCCCTTGTCTGTCTCCTTCGCTCTCCTGTGCTCCAGGGAGTAAAGTCCAAACCTGTTTACTCTTTCTCTATAACTCAGTCCCACAAGTCCCAGTAACATCCTTGTCAATTTTCTCTGCACTCTTTTAATCTTATTGCTATCTTTCCTGTAAGTAGGTGACCAGATCTGCACACAATACTCCAAATTTGGCCTCACAGATGTCTTGCACAACTTCAATATTCAATATTCATCAAAAGCCTTCAACCTATGCATCAATCCAACCGTCAAACACCCATCCACACCACTTCTACATTCTTTACTTTATCATTAATTTAGACTTTATTGTCGCCAAACAATTGATACTAGAGTGTACAATCATCACAGCGATATTTGATTCTGCGCTTCACACTCCCTGTAGTACAAATCGATGGTAAATATTAAAAATTTAAATTATAAATCATAAACAGAAAATAGAAAAATAGGAAGTAAGGTAGTGCAAAAAACCCGAGAGGCAGGTCCGGATATTTGGAGGGTACGGTCCAGATCCGGGTCAGGATCCGTTCAGCAGTCTTATCACAGTTGGAAAGAAAATGTTCCGAAATCTGGCCGTACGAGTCTTCAAGCTCCTGTGCCTTCTCTCGGAGGGAAGAGGGACGAAAAGTTGTGTTTGCTGGGTGGGTCGTGTCCTTGATTATCCTGGCAGCACTGCTCTGACAGCGTGCGGTGTAAAGTGAGTCCACGGACGGAAGATTAGTTTGTGTGATGTGCTGCGCTGTGTTCATGATCTTCTGCAGCTTCTTTCGGTCTTGGACAGGACAACTTCCATACCAGGTTGTGATGCACCCTAGAAGAATGCTTTCTACGGTGCATCTATAAAAGTTAGTGAGGGTTTTAGGGGACAGGCCAAATTTCCTTAGCTTTCTCAGGAAGTAAAGGTGCTGGTGGGCCTTCTTGGCAGTGGACTCTGCTTGGTTGGACCAAGTCAGGTCATTTGTGATATTGATCCCGAAGAACTTAAAGCTTTCGACCTGTTCCACTTGCGCACCACGAATGTAAATGGGGTTGTGTGGTCCGCTACTCCTTCTGAAGTCAACAACCAATTCCTTCGTCTTGCTGACGTTGAGGGATAGGTTATTGTCTTCGCACCATGCCACCATTTTGTCCCACTCAGTGCGCTCAGATCCAACTACTCAAGTAAATAATTTAGAGGTCGATTGATCCACCAACCTGCCCCCGGACCATTGCTTTAGGACCTTTCTGCCTGGCTGGGATGATAGTACCGAACAGTTATTACTATGAAGACAAATGCAGCCTTTAGCAGTGAGCTTTACCCCATTCCCGTTTCAGGCAGTTATGAAGTGACACTTCACCTGCACGTCTGTCAGTGCCATTTACTGTATCTGGTGCTCCTAGTGTAACATCCTCTACATTGTCGAGATCCAGCATAGGATTGGGGACCGCTTCATCAAGCACCTTCATTCTATCCACCACAAAAGATGGGTTTTCTCAGTGGCCACCTATTTCAACACGAAATTCACATTTCCGCTCCAACATGTCGGTCCACGGCTTCCTCTACTGCTATGACGAGGCCACACTCAGGTTGAAGGAGGAACACCTTATATTTCATCTGGGTAGCCTCCAAACTGATGGCACGAACATGAATTTCTCTAACTTCTGGAAATTTCTCCCCCCACCCACTTTCATATTCCCCATTCTCACCTGCCAATCGCATCCCTCCTCCCCTTTCTCCCATGGCCCACTGTCCTCTCCTATCAGATTCCTTCTTCTTCAGGCCGTTACCTCTTCCACCTACCCCACCCACCTTCCTCCTCACTTTTCCCTCCCGTCACCTTCTTACTCGGCTTCTGCCCATTGCTTTCCAGTCCTGTTGAAGGGGCATCAGCTGCTTTCTCTCGGACATAGATACACCTTGATCTACTAAGTCCCTCCAGCAGTTTGTGTGTTTTGCTCTGGATTTTCAACATCTGCAAGATCCCTTGTTGATTTCTGCCTTTGTGTCTTTGAGCAGGATGTATGCCTCCAAAATCAGGAGACCTTTCTCACTGCGCTATGACCCACTGACCTGCAGTGTGGAGATCCTGGACAAGGCACACAAGGTAAAGGATGCACTGGCCCAGGTCAGAGAAGACCTCAGAAACCTCTGCTCTGCTCTCAATAAACTTTCCTAAATGATTCTTTACAGGGTGGGGTGGGGATGGGGGTGGGGGGGGGCAGAACTTTGCTCTGTAGGACTTATCCTTAGGGGCTGCAGGAAGATGGCTCATCGGCCATGGTTGGCAGCTCATCTAGGAGAAGGAAAACTCTGATCTCAGACCTCCACCGCCTTGTGGCTTTGCCCACTCATGGGGAGGGCTTCAGAAACAAACCCTGAGGATAAGTCCGGAGCTAAAGTCCGTCAGGTAGTCCTACACTGAGTTCAGCGATAACTGGCAACTCCCGTGATGCTGCTGGTGCCAAACTGTGTCGGATCCTTTATCTACCATTCCTTTGCATTTACCAGCTGAATGGAGAGGAGGAGCCCGCTGCTCGGACAACAGCTTGCCCTCCACATCATCCTGTCCTGGCCTGCGTACCCGTTTACATATACAACCAGACTGCAACACCCATGGTCGACCCCAACCAACAGAGGGCCTCAGTCTCTCAGGGGTCTCCTTGTTACAAACCTACCCAATCTCCCTGAAATACAGTGAGTAGTCTAGATTCTGTGAAATCAACTAAAATTTTATGGAAAAATTCTGTTGGGTTGGACTGTTTATTTGTTATTATCTCTCTGTTTAATTATTATTTTCTTTGCAGCTTAACAATTAGCTAAAAATTAAACACCTGCTTGTATTTTATATAATTACTTATATACGTGCAAACGTTTATTGTTTCCTAGCGGTCATAGCGTGTATATGCGTTTATTCAGTGTGTCCCTGAGTGGTTACGTTTGTATGATTCTGAAAAGCTCTGGAAGATTCCCTGGTGCTGCATTATTTGAATGGGGGTCTGATTGGCTGACTCGTATGGGCAAATTTGAAGGGAATATTTCTCATCTATGAGTACAAGAAGAGCTGAGCATGAGATTGCACTGTCTTCTTTCTTTCTGCTTCTCTCTGCCTTCACTTCGTAGACCTCTTCCATTTTTCGAATTTCTTTGCTTAATAAAACGATTGTGAAGCAACAAGTTCTATGCCTCTGTTCTGACTTTGAGAGAACCTTACATTAAAAACATCAGAATCCAATAATTCCTAAATGCAGAATTTAACGTGCCTGAGTAAATATGACAGGCGCTAGAACGTGAGCTTAGATGTATATTTGTGTTCAGATGCACTTCGATATAATTCTAAATCTGTCTCAGTGAGGCATTTATCATGGGAGACAGAGATGGGCTCGTTGGAGGGGTTTGGATAGGGATACTGGGTAGAGTTTTGGATGGGGCTGTTGGGTGTTAGATGGGGGTTGGATGGAGATGTTGCTTGCCGATGTCAGTTGGGTTGTTGGATGGGGTGTTGAATGGGATGTTGGATGAGGCTGTTAGGTGGTTTTGGATGGGTGTTGGATGGGGTTGTTGGGTGCGGTGTTGGTTGGGAGTGTTGGATGGGATATTGGATGTGGGAGTTAGAGGTGTTGGATGTGTGTATTGGGTGGGGAAATTAGATAGGGAATTGGATGTGTGTATTGGATGGGGAAATTGGATGGGGAGTTGGATGTGTGTATTGGATGGGGGTGGTGGATGGGGAGGTGGATGGGGAGGTGGATGGGGTGTTGGATGTGGGTGTTAGGTGGGATTCAAATTTAGATTTATTTATCATATGTATATTGAAACACATAGTGAAATGTACCATTTACTTTAACAACCAACACAACCTAAGGATGTCCTGGGGGCAACCTGGAAGTGTCATCATACATTCTGGAATCAACATACAGGACTATGTAAATCTTATGCATATACTCTATATATAGCTAGGGTGCCTAAGACTATTGCACAGTATTCTAGTAATTTTGTGTATTGTAAGGTATAATTGGAGTAAGGGGATATATGAGGCTATCAGGCAAGAACTTGGAAGCATAACTTGGGAACAGATGTTCTCAGGGAAGTGTATGGAAGAAATATAGCAAATGTTCAGGGGATAGTTGCATGGCGTTCTGCATAGGTACGTTCCAATGAGACAGTGAAAGGATGGTAGGATACAGGAACCGTGGTGTACAAAGGCTGTTGTAAATCTAGTCAAGAAGAAAAGAAGAGCTTACGAAAGGTTCAAAAAACTAGGTAATGGTAGAGATCTAGAAAATTATAAGGCTAGCAGGAAGGAGCTTAAGAAAGAAATTAGGAGAGCCAGAAGGGACCATGAGAAGGCCTTGGCGGGCAGGATTAAGGAAAACCCCAAGGCATTCTACAAGTCTGTGAAGAGCAAGAGGACAAGACGTGAGAGAATAGGACCAATCAAGTGTGACAGTGGAAAAGTGTGTATGGAACCGGAGGAGATAGCAGAGGTACTTAATGAGTACTTTGCTTCAGTATTCACTATGGAAAAGGATCTTGGCGATCGTAAGGATGACTTACAGCGGACTGAAAAGCTTGAGTATGTAGATATTAAGAAAGAGGATGTGCTGGAGCTTTTGGAAAGCATCAAGTTGGATAAGTCACCGGGACCGAACGAGATGTACCCCAGGCTACTGTGGGAGGTGAGGGAGAAGATTGCTGAGCCTCTGGCATTGATCTTTGCATCATCAATGGGGATAGAAGAAGTTCTGGAGGATTGGAGGGTTGCGGATGTTGTTCCATTATTCAAGAAAGGGAGTAGGGATAGCCCAGGGAATATAGACCCGTGAGACTTACTTCAGTGGCTGGTAAGTTGATGGAGAAGATCCTGAGAGGCAAGATTTATGATTTAGGAGAGGCATAATATGATTAAGAATAGTCAGCATGGGTTTGTGAAAGGTAGGTCGTGCCTTATGAGCCTGATTGAATATTTTGAAGATGAGACCAAACACATTGATGAAGGGAGAGCAGTAGATGTAGTGTATATGGATTTCAGCAAGGCAGTTGATAAGGTACCCCATGCAAGGCTTATTGAGACAGTAAGAAGGCATGGGATCCAAGGGGACATTGCTTTGTGGATCCAGAACTGGCTTTCCCACAGAAGGCAAAGAGTGGTTCTAAACGGGTCATATTCTACATGAAGGCCGGTGACCAGTGGTGTGCCTCAGGGATCTGTTCTGGAACCCCTACTCTTCGTGATGTTTATAAATGACCTGGATGAGGAAGTGGAGGGATGGGTTAGTAAGTTTGCTGATGACACTAAGGTTGGGGGTGTTGTGGATAGTGTGGAGGGCTGTCAGAGGTTACTGCGGGACATCGATAGGATGCAAAACTGGGCTGGGAAGTGGCAGATGGAGTTCAACCCAGATAAATGTGAAGTGGTTCATTTTGGTAGGTCAAATATGTTGGCAGAATATAGTATTAATGGAAGACTCTTGGCAGTGGAGGATCAGAGTGATCTTGGGGTCCAAGTCCATAAGACACTCAAAGCTGCTGTGCAGGTTGATTCTGTGGTTAAGAAAGCATACGGTGCATTGGCTTTCATCAATCGTAGGATTGAGTTTAGTAGCCGAGAGGTAACGTTGCAGCTATATAGGACCCTGGTCAGACCCCACTTGGAGTACTGTGCTCAGTTCTGGTCGCCTCACTACAGGAAAGATGTGGAAGCCATAGAAAGGGTGCAGAGGAGATTTACAAGGATGTTGCCTGGATTGGGGAGCATGCCTTTTGAGAATAGGTTGAGTGAACTTGGCCTTTTCTCCTTGGAGTGACGGAGGATGAGAGGTGACCTGATAGAGGTGTATAAGATGATGAGAGGCATTGATCGTGGGCACAGTTTTAAGGTGCTTGGAAGCAGGTACAGAGGAGATATCAGGAGTAAGTTTTTTACGCAGAGAGTGGTGAGTGTGTGGAATGGGCTGCCAGCAATGGTAGTGGAGGTGGATACGATAGGGTCTTTTAAGAGACTCCTGGACAGGGACGTGGAGCTCAGAAAAATAGAGGGCTATGGATAACCCCTAAGTAATTTCTCACGTAAGGACATGTTCGGCACAGCTTTGTGGGTCAAAGTGCCTGTATTGTGCTGTAGGTTTTCTATGTTTCTATGTACTGCCACTGCAATACCTTAAAACAAAAAATAACAAAAATTTCATGGTATATGTGAGTGATGATAACCCTGTTTCTGATGTGTATTTCTATTGTGGACTGAGAGTGGGAAGGGGACAGGAAGAGGGGAGTCTTGGTTGGGAAAAGGGGAAGGGAGAGGGGAGAGGATGGGAAGCAACAGAGAGACATTCTGTAATGATCAATAAACTATTTGTTTGAAATTAAACCACCTTGCCTGATGTCTCAAGGCTGGGTGTGTCTGCAGCCACACCACCCCCCACCCCTGACATTCCTTCTCTGCCACCTGTCCCACTCCCTTCCCGTTGAACACCTCCCTCACCATTCCCGACACCATTTTCCCCCACCAGATTTACAAACACACTCTCCACTCTGTTGACAAATACAGCATTGCGCAAATATCTCAGGTGCTCCAGCAATATACACTGTATAATGTATATGCCTAAGACGCTTACACAGTACTGTATATGCCTGTAATTGTTCAGTGAATTTTCCAGTAATTGTGATACAGTTTCTTCTGTATTTTTCCAGAAGCTTCTGAGTTATCAGTAGCCAGTGTCACACCACTTGAATTTGGCCATTTCATGGGTTAATTTTTATCACTGTGATGTTGTTATCTCTCGTCTTCATATGAGACGACCACGACTGCTTGTTCCTTTGTCTTTTCTCTCAGCCCCTCTTTCTTGGTCATCTTCTACTCTTCCAACACGTAATAAAACAATTGAAAGCATTATGTCCTATATCTCGCTCTTGTATTCCTAAGAACCTTTGGATCACAGAAATATCAGGATCCAACAAGGGGGTATTAGAGGTCAGGCCAGAGTCCAGGTTGGGGAACCCCGCAGTCGAAGGCCAGTGATTCTCATGCATGGATATTGTGTCAGCAAGTGCTGTGGACAACGACCAGTGGAAATGAGGGTTGGTGAACCCTCCCACCACCCCCGCCCCCCCGGCTGGCGGGTCCCAGGAGGTTCATGCAGGCAAGGGGCACAAGGCTGTTGGCCCATTAGGTCATCAAGACCAGAGTTTGAGGCCTGCACTTCGCGGTCCTGGCATTGACAAGTCTTGGAGTTGATAGTGAAGGCTGAAATCCAATGGTCAAGGAGCAAAGTCAGAGACTATGCAGTCCAGAGGTCAAGTTACGACAGCCAAACCCGTATGTCTGCTAGGCCCCAAGTCCACTCAAGGCTGGAGGCCTAGAGGTTGCTAGTCCTGGAGTTAGAGACTGTGTATGTGGGTGGCTGAGTGATTGGGAGGGAGGAAAGGGGCTTATTTTGCTGTTGTTGTTGCTTGGGCTGTTCCGCTGAGCATTGTGGGTAGGCTATGTTGGCACTGGAATGGGTGGGAACACTTGCAGGCTGCCCCCAGCACAACCTTAGGTGTGTTGGTTGTTAACACAAATTATGCATTTCACGGTATGTTTTGATGGACACAGAGTTATAGAACACTACAGCACAGAAAGAGACCCTCTGGCCTATCTAGTCCATACCAGACTGATATTGTCTAGTCCCATCGACCCGCACCAGGACCATAGCCCTCTATAACCCTCCCAACCATGTACCTACCCAGCGTTCCCTTAAATTTTGTAGTTGAATACACATCCACCACTTCAGCTGGCAGCTTTCTCCACTCTTGTACCACTCTCCGAGTGAAAATGTGATCAATAAATACATGTGATCGATCAATCTGAATCTGAATCCCAGTTGGAAATTCCTGTATCCCTCCCTGTCAGTACATTCCAGAGCTAAACTCTCTGGTGGAAGAGATCATAGGTCAGGCAACTGCTACTGAAGGAGCCTTGCAGAGTTAGATAGCAAGCACATCATGATCATGTGTGTACGTATGTTTGGTAGAGTGCCTAGGCGCATGTCAATGTGCCCGCGCGCGTGTGTGTGTGTTTTGCATGTGAACATAACAATGTCATTATAAACTCTGATAATTAGGAAACTCATTGATTAAGACAACAGTCAATAGCTGAACCATTTTATTTCACCTTTATAAAATTAAACTGGAGATCTAAGCTATTCCAAATGTTGAAGAATTATTCTACTGTTAAAACTTACTTGACGATTTATCATAGTTACAGTAGATGTCACTAAGAATATTAACCACAGTTTCCGATCATTCCTGGTTTGTGGTCATCAGTGTCGTTGGCACAAGTTCAAGTTTATTGTCATTCAATTGTAAACAGCTCACGATCATACTGAATGGCGGTGCAGGCTCGAAGGGCCGAATGGCCTACTCCTGCACCTATTTTCTATGTTTCTATGAAACAATATTCCTCCAGGATCAAGATGCAAAGCACAGTACATATATCACATACAGCACGTAAAGTAATCATTATAATATGAACAGACAATAAAATAATATTCTGTAGGTGTAACACACACAGAATGCCAGAGAAACTCAGGTCATGTAGTATCTATGGAAATCAATAAACAGTCCCAAAACATTGACTGTTTATTCTTCTCCATAGGTTCTTCAAAGCATTTGCACTCTTCTTCACAATGGGTGGGTGGGAGGGAAGCACAGGGATTGTTTTTACTGTTATTTTGCTGTTTTGGTCAAGTCTGTTCTGCTGAGCGTTGTGGGCAGGCTCTGTTGACTACAGACTCTGTGGCAACACCTGTGGGCTGCCCCCAAACTCATCCTCGGGTGTGTTGGTCATTAACACAAACAACACTTTTCACTGCCTCTTTCCATTCATGTCTGATCAATAAACTTGAACTTGAATCAATGTGATACTTGAGAAATAAAAATAAAAGTGTAAATAAGTTATGGAATATTTATGGAATGTCAGAATTCTCTTGAGCTGGGCCATTTCAGAGGTAGGAACTGTTCATAGTGGTGTGGCTGGTCTGACGTATCAGCAGGACTGGGTAAGAATAGCAGATGATCTTCTTTAGAACATAGGACATAGAATACTACAGCACATTACAGGCCCTTCGGCCCACAATGTTGTGCCGACCCTCAAACCCTGCCTCCCATATAACCCCCCACCTTAAATTCCTCCATATACCTGTCTAGTAGTCTTTTACACTTCACTAGTGTATCTGCCTCCACCACTGACTCAGGCAGTGCATTCCACGCACCAACCACTCTCTCAGTAAAAACCCTTCCTGTAATATCCCCCTTGAATTTCCCACCCCTTATCTTAAAGCCATGTCCTCTTGTATTGAGCAGTGGTGCCCTGGGGAAGAGGCGCTGGCTATCCACTCTATCTATTCCTCTTAACACCTTGTACACCTCTATCATGTCTCCTCTCATCCTCCTTCTCTCCAAGGAGTAAAGCCCTAGCTCCCTTAATCTCTGATCATAATGCATACTTTCTAAACCAGGCAGCATCCTGGTAAATCTCCTCTGTACCCTTTCCAATGCTTCCACATCCTTCCTATAGTGAGGTGACCAGAAATGGACACAGTACTCCAAGTGTGGCCTAACCAGAGTTTTATAGAGCTGCATCATTACATCGCGACTCTTAAACTCTATCCCTCGACTTATGAAACACCCCGTAAGCTTTCTTGACTACCCTATCCACCTGTGAGGCAACTTTCAGGGATCTGTGGACATGTACCCTGAGATCCCACTGCTCCTCCACACTACCAAGTATCCTGCCATTTACCTTGTACTCTGCCTTAGAGTTTGTCCTTCCAAAGTGTACCACCTCACACTTCTCCGGGTTGAACTCCACCTGCCACTTCTCAGCCCACTTCTGCATCCTATCAATGTCTCTCTGCAATCTTTGACAATCCTCTACACTATCTACAACACCATCAACCTTTGTGTCGTCTGCAAACTTGCCAACCCACCCTTCTAACCCCACGTCCAGGTTGTTAATAAAAATTTGTAGGGTATTAGTGAACATCTTAATAGCTCCCTACTCATTTTTCAAATCACTATTGGTTTAGTTGTTTGAACTTAAATTCTAATTACGCCGTGAAGAGCAGTGAACTTCCTGAAAGAGGGTTCCTTCTGGCTTCTTCTCCCTTACTTCTCAGTCCAGATGAAGGGTCTCAGCCCAAACCCATCAACTGTTTATTCCCCTACCTGACCTGTTAGGTCCCTCCAGTATTTTGTGTGTATTGCTCAAGATTACCAGCATCTGCAGAATCTTGTGTTTAGAATTCCAGGAATCCCTTTTGTCAAAACAATTCTGGAAAAGAGTATAGTTGATGTTTCAGGCTGAGACCCTTCATCAGGACATAGTCTTTTCCATGGATGTTCCTGGCCTGCTGAGTTCCTCCAGCATTTTGTGTGTGCTGATGGGATTTTTAGCCTCTGCAGAATTTCTTTTGGTTGTGAGAGGGTTCAAAGGAGGATCATGAAAATGATTCCAGGATTGACTGACTTGTCTCATGAAGAGCATTTGGCGGCTCTGGGCCTGTACTCACTGGAATTTAGAAGAATGACCTAATTGAAACTCATTGAATGGTGAAAGGCCTCAAGAGAGTGGATGTGGAGAGGACGTTTCCTATGACCATTAGACCATAAGATATTGGAAAAGAATTAGATCATTTGGCTCATCGAGTCTGCTCTGCCATTTCATCATGGTGATCTAATTGTCCCCTCAGCCCCAACCTCCTGCCTTCTTCCCATATTCCCTCATGCTCTGACCAATCAAGAATCTATCAATCTCTGCCTTAAATATACATAAAACTTGGCCTCCACAGTTGCCTGTGGTAAAGAATTCCACAGATTCACCACTCTCTGGCTAAAGAAATTCTTCCTCATCTCCGTTCTAAAAGGAAGCCCCTCTTTCTAAGTCTGTGTCCTCTGACTCTTCCACCATAGGAAGCATCCTCTCCACATCCACTCTATCAAGAAATTTCACCATTCAATGGGTTCAATGAGGTCACCCCTCATTCTTCTGAATTCTAGTGAACACAGGCCCAGAGCCATCAAACACTGTTCATATGCCAGGCCATTTAATCCTAAAAATATTTTCGTGAATCTCCTTTCAGCACATTTTTCTAAGATTTGGGGCCCAAAACTGCTCACCATACTCCAAGTGAGGCCTCATTAGTGCTTTATAAAGTCTCAATATGACATCCTTGCTTTTATATTCTAATCCTCTTCAAATGAATGCTAACATTGCATTTGCCTTCCTCACCACAGACTCAACCTGCAAATTACCCTTTAGGGAATCCTGCACAAGGACTCCCAAGTCCCTTTGTACCTCAGTTTTTTGTATTTTCTTTCATTTAGAAAATAGTCAACCCTTTCATTTCTTCTACCAAAGTGCATGACCATACACTTCCCAACACTGTATTCCATCTGCCACTTCTTTGTCCATTTTCCCAATCTCTTGAAGTCCTTCTGTAGCTTCTCTTCTTCCTCAAAACTACCTGCCCTTCCACTTATCTTCATATTATCTGTAAACTTTGCAGCAAAACCATTAATTCCATCACCCAAATTATTAACATATAATGTAAAAAGAATCGGTCCCAACACAGACCCTTGTGAAACACCACCAGTCACTGGCAGCCAACCAGAAAAGTCTCCTTTTATTCCTACTCTTTGCCTCCTGCTAATCAGCCACTGCTTTATCCATACTAGAATTTTTCTGGTAACACCATGAGCTCATGGTTTGTTAAGCAGCCTCATGTGTGGCAACTTGTCAATGGCCTTCTGAAAACCCAGGTACACAACAGCAACCAATTCTCCTTTGTCTATCCTGCTTGTTATTTCCTCAAAGAATTCCAACGGAGTTGTCAGACAGGGTTTTCCCTTAAGAAAAAAAAAGCACTGACTTTGGCGTATTTTATCGTGTGCCTCCAAGTACCCTGAGACCTCATCCTTAATAGTCAGCTCCAACATCTTCCCAACCACCGAGGTCAGACTAACAGGCCTAAAGCTTCCTTTCTTCTTCCTCTCTCCCTTCTTGAAAAATGGAGAGACATTTGCAATTTTCCAATCTTCCAGAACCATTCCAGAATCTAATGATTCTTCAAAGATCATTACTAATGCTTTCAAAATCTCTTCAGCCACATCTTTCAGAATTCTGGGGTGTACACTGTCTAATCCAATTGACTTATCTACTCTCAGACCTTTCAGTTTCCCAAGTAACTTCACACACTTCATGGCCCCCAACACCTGGAACTTCCACCATACTGCTAGTGTCATCCACGGTGATGACTGACACAAAATACTTATACAGTTCATCCACTATTTCATTATCCTCCATTACTACCTCTCCAGCAAAACGATATCTACACTTGCCTCTCTTTTACACTGTATGTATCTGAAGAAACTTTTTGTATTCTCTTAAATATTATTGGCTAGCTTACTTTCATATTCTATCTCTTCCTTCTCAATGACTTTTTTAGTTGTCTTATAGGTTTTTAAAATCTTCCCAGTCCTCGCCAATTTTTGCGCTATTATATGCCCTCTCTATGGCTTTTATATTGGCTTTGACTTCCCTTGTTATCCACAGTTGTATCATCTTTCCTTTAGAATACTTCTTCCTCTTTGAGATGTATATATCCTGTGATTTCGAAATTGCTTCCAGAGATTCCAGCCGTTGCTGCTCTGCCATCATCCCTGCCAGTGTTCTTTTCCAATCAATTCTGGCCAACTCCTCTCTCATGCCTCTGTAATTCCCGTTACTCCACTGTAATACAAATACATCTGACTTTAGCTTCTCCTTCTCAAATTTCATTGGGAATTCAATCATATTATGATCACTTTCCCCTAAGGGTTCTTTTACCTTGAGCTCTCTAATCAATTCTGGTTCATTACACAACACTCAATCTGGAATAGGTGATTCTTTAGTAGGCTCAGCCACAAGTCGCTCTAAAAAGCCATCTTGTAGACACTCTAGAAACCCCGTCCTGTAATCCAGCCCCAACCTGATTTTCCCAATCATCCTGCATATTGCAATCCCCAATGACTATTGTAACATTATCCTTATGGCATGCATTTGCTACCTCCCACTGTAATTTGTAAACCAAATCCTTAATACTGTTTGGGAGTCTGTATACAATTCCTCTCAGGGTTTTTTTACCCTTGCAGTTCCTTAGCTCAATCCAGAATGATTCAACACCTTTTGACCCTATGTTACCCCCTTCTAATGATTTGATTTTATTTTTTACCAAGAGAGCAATTCCGCCCCCTCTGCCTTCCTACCTGTGGAACAAGCTGCCAGCGCAAGCTTGATATCAAGGTTTAAGAGAAGTTTGGCTAGACACATGGATAGCAGGGGTGAGGGGTGTAGAGGGCTATAGTCCCAGTGTAGGTTGATCGGAGCAGACAGTTTAAATGGTTTGGCATGTACTAGATGGGCCAAAGGGCCTGTTTCTGTGCTGTTCTTTTCTATGACTGTATAACTCATAAAATCCTGAAGTGGAAGAAAGAAAAATGATAAAACTGTAAACGTAACTTTGCTGGATCAAATAACGACAGCACATAAAGATTGTTACTTATCTTTTCACCTGTTTATTTCTTCAAGCTCAGCCGGCGAGTGAACTTGGACCCGACATCAGGGAGAGACCCTTTCTCATCTCCCCGGCGGTTCTACAAGTTCACTGCCCGATGTCAGAATTGTCAGCAGTTATAAGGCCACCAATACAAAAGAACAATTAGTTTGATAACCATTCCGGTCAAGTCAATGGATTATTGATACAAAAGTACAATCAATTTGTTAGACACTCCAGCCACCTTAATTAAAGAAAAGAATGTCCTACCTGGTTTGCTGGAGCCACAACTTAATGACAAAGATAAAAACATCCATCAAATTTGTGCTTTAATTAAGAAAGGAATGTTCTGTCTAATTTCCATCAGGTACTGCTTTTTGTCAAAATCAAAAGGTGTGAAAAGCCCAGAGACATCTTATGTGGATCTGGGTGAACTTTAATCATCTTGCTCCAAAGAAGGCAGCTGTGGAACATTATTCAAACACACTGCAGTCACAGACATAGTCAGTACTTGATTCATTATTTATAGGGATCTGAGAATCCCCCATTCCCTTAAACTTAAAAGAGATACAAGATGATGAAACACAAAATCTATCAATTTCTTCAAAACAACTTCACTGATTGGTTAGGGGGTGCTTTGGAATATTTTAAGGTTGTCAGGATGAACACTCCTTTGAAATGTATTCCCACTATTGGTTAGATGGCACTCTTGCAATTCTGGATTTTACCACCGGGTGGCAGGCAATGTCCAAACATAGCCCAGTTTAGACTGACTTCAGAGTCCTGTGTGTGTTTACATGAAAAGTCAGAGCTTCCACTGAATTACCTGCTGCTTCCCCACCCTGAATCCACAGAATTCTGCAGAGCTCTGCCGCTTGTGTCTGTTGTTTCTTAATTCCCGCCCGCAGCCCGCTCCTACCTCCGGCCGATCCGTGTGAGCATCTCGTCTACTCCACTTGTGTTTGAACACACTCTCCAATCCAGATTCAGATTTAGATTTATTTATCACATCTACACGTGTTGTTTGTGTTAACAAGAATGTGCTGGGGGCAGCCCGCAAATGTCATCACCAAAGTTCAGTCTGTGTAAACGTCTTAGGCACATATATATAGCTAGGGTGCCTAAGACTTTTGCACAGTACTGTAATAATTTTATGTTTTACACTGTACTGCTGCAAAAAAAAACAAATTTCATGACATATATGAGTGATGATAAAGCTGATTCTGATATGAGTCTCTATGGTGGACTGAGAGTAGGGGGCAGGGAGAGGGGAATCATGGTTGGGAAAAGGGGAAGGGTAAGGAAAGGGAGTGGGAAGCACCAGAGAGACATTCTGTAATGATCAATAAACCAATTGTTTGGAATCAAATGACCTTGCCTGGTGTCTCAGGGCTGGATGTGTCTGCACGTATACCACCCCCTCCCCCGGAACTCCTTCAGCTGTCCCACACCTCTTCCGTGGCACTCCACCCTCGCCATTCCCAACATCCTTTGCTCCCATCAGATTTACAAGTCGCTCTCCGCTCCATGTTGACAAAAACAGTGCTGTGCAAAAGCCTTAGGAACCCTAGCTATATACATGTGGCTAAAGCTTTTGCACAGGACTGTAGCGTGTCCACAATACTCAGCAGGACAGCCCAACGAGCCACAAAACAACAACAGGGAAACAAGCCCCTTTCTCAGCCCCCCTCACACCCACTCGCACACGAGGACTGGCTTCCAACTCCAGAATAGGCCTCCAGTCTTTAGATGTACATGTCACAGATAAAGCTGGGGGTGTATGGGGTGTCTAAGGAGCGTTAGCACCTCTGGTGCAGGAGCTTGTCGTGTCCATTCTGGGGCAGCTCACTCACCCTGGGTCCCGATCGGACACTCAGGGCTCACCTGTGGCCCCAAGTAACTGTCTGCATGTGACGGCGACTATCTGCTTCAACAGGCAGGCTAAACCAGGTGAGGGTAGCTGGTGAGATAGGGACATGCCTGTCCCAGTATGCAAAGTCAGTTCTGGTGGACTGGGCGGATGAGATCTACAGTGAAATCCAATGGCCAGTTAGATGGTACTGCAACGCTCCGTGGAGACAGAAGGGCACGACAAGGCATAGAAGACGCGGTGGTCATCCTCCACAACCAAGGAAGACCCCAGTTTGTGATGCTTGTTCATGTCACTGATCCTGGACTCAAGGTTAAGAGGGATGGACTACCTCAGTAAAGTGGCTTTTCCACTTCAAAACCTCTCCCACACAGGTTTCCCGTCATCGTCGGGTACGACGGACAGCCACTAGCAACAAATAAAACTAACCTTTAATTTTTAATGTTTACTCATTTACCAGTTGGGGTTAGTGAGTTGTGGGCTTGCTGTGTGAGTGCCAGAAGCACGGTGATGCTTGCAGTTCCCCCGGCGTGTCCTTGGACTGCGTTGGTCATTGCCGCAAGGATAACGCATTTCACTGTAATTTTCAATGTACTTGCATCGAATAAAGCTCATCTTTAATTTTAAAAAGTACTGTTTATTCCCCTCCATGGATGCTGCCTGAACTCCTGAGTTCCTCCAGCATTTTGTGTGTGTCCAAACCAAACTTGTATAAACTCCACTTGGTTCCATCACAGTGAACAGCTAAGTCAGCACACTGATTAATAAGGCTCCCCAACCACAGCCTCCAGATCCAAAATAATCTACCTGACTGCATCACCGGCTGGTCTTGGGGCGGGGGGGATCGGGTGAAGTGTACTGCATAGGATCAAAGTGAGCTGCAGAAAGTCGTAAACTCAGTCAGCTAGATCATGGGTACCAGCCTCCCCAGCATCCAGGACATCTTCAAGGAGCGATGCCTCAAAAAGGTGGCGTCCATCATTAAGGACCCCCATCGCCCAGAACATGCCCTCTTCTCATTGCTACCATCACGGAAAGGTACAGGAGCCTGGAGGTACACACGCAACGATTCAGGAAAAGCTTCTTCCCCTCTGCCGTCAGATTTCTGAATGGACATTGAACCCATGAATACTACCTCACCACTTTCTTTGCACTATGGAGGAATCTAAGGTGGGGGCTTATATGGGAGGCAGGGTTTGAGGGTCAGCACAACATTGTGGGCCGAAGGGCCTGTACTGTGCAGTACTATTCTATGTTCTATGTTCTATTTATTTAATTTAACATATTCAATTTGTATTATTATGTATTGCAATGTACTGCTGCCACATAACAACAAATTTCATGATACATGCCGGTGATATTAAACCTGATTCTGAATTTTGATGTAGATGTGACAAACAAAGCTAATCTTTTTCATCTTTATGGTGTATGGTTTGCTGTCTCCTTATCTCAGTAGAAATACAGCTCCAAGGCAGTGGGGTCAAATCCATGCCTGGACAGAAAGGGCTAAGATTTACCTGGTCACTGCTGATCTGCAAGTGCAGTAAGGTTCCAGGGATGGTGGGTTGCCAGGTGAGGATGCTAAACCCTTGTTAGCTGAGTCAGACAAAAACTCACGGTAAAAAACAAAATTCTTATAGGGCTCACCACATTGCAAAAGTCAAAGTAAATTTGTTATCTAAGAATGTATACTATTATTTCTAATATGCAGTACATAAATACAGCACTATTTATTTACATATTTATTTATCATTATTATTATCTGAATTTGCAGTTTGTCTTCTTTTGCACATTGGTTGTTTTTGTTAATGTTGTTTTTCATTGGTTCTGTTGTACTTCTCTGTTCTACTGTGAATGCCTGCAAAGAACATGAAATTCGGGGTCATATATGGTGACGTATATATTCTGTGCATACTTTGATAATACATTTACTTTGACTTCATATGTCACCATATCCTGCCCTGAGATACATTTTCATGCAGGCATTAACAGAAATGGAAAGAAATACAAAAAAATTATGAAAAACCGTACTTTGGTTGTGGACTACAGGAGGAATGGAGACGGGCTGGCCCCTATTGACATCAATGGATCTGGGGTTAAGATGGTGAACAGCTTTAAGTTCCTCAGCATAAACATCACCAAGGATCTCACGTGGTCTGTACATACTGACTGTGTGGTGAAAAAGACACAACAGTGCCTCTTTCACCTCAGACAGTTGAGGAAGTTTGGTATGGGCCCCCAAATCCTAAGAACTTTCTCAGGGGCACAATTGAGGGCATCCTGACTGGCTGCATCACTGCCTGGTATGGGAACTGTACCTCCCTCAATCGCAGGACTCTGCACAGAGTGGTGCGGACAGCCTAGTGCATCTGTAGTTGTGAACTTCCCACTATTCAGGACATTTACAAAGACAGGTGTGTAAAAAGGGCCCGAAGGATCATTGGGAACCCAAGTCACCTCAACCACAAACTGTTCCAGCTGCTACCATCCAGGAAACAGTACCGCAACATAAAAGCCAGGACCAATAGGCTCCAGGACAGCTTCTTCCACCAGACCATCAGATGGATTAATTCATGCTGATACGATTGTATTTCTATGTTATATTGACTGTTCTGTTGTACATACTATTTATTATAAATGACTATAAACTACACATTGCACATTTAGACGGAGATGTAACGTAAAGATTTTAACTCCTCATGTATACGAATGATGTAAGAAATAAAGTCAATTCAGTTCCATTCAATTAACACAGACTGGCAAGCGACCACAGTGCAAAAGAGGACAAATTGTACAAGTAATGAAGAAGAAGAACATAAATGATGTTGAGTTGTCGAGTCTTTGCAAGTGAGTCTGTGGGTTGTGGAGTCAGTTCAGTGTTGAGGTGAGTGAAGTTATCTGTGCTGGTTCAGGAGCCTGATGAAGTGTAATAACTGTTCCAGAACCTGGTGGTTTGGGACCTAAGGCTCCAGTACCTCCTGCCCGATGGTAGCAGTGAGAAGAGAGCCTGGCCTGGATGGGGGGCTCCTTGATGATGGATGCTGTTTTCTTGTGGCAGCGCTCGTTGGTAGGGAGGGATTTGCTTAAGTTGGACTTCCTGTAGACTTCTGTTCCTCCTGCAGGGAATTTGTTTCTCCAGCTGAAGAGAACGAGAAAGCACCGGAACGTAACACCACAAGGCATAGGAACAGAGTTAGACCATTTGGCCCATTGAGTGTGCTTCACCATTCCATTACAACTGATTTATTGTCCCACTCAATCCCACCTCTGACACCCTGACTAATCAATAACCTATCAACCTCCATTTTAAATATACCCAATGAATTAGCCTCTGCAATCATCCGTGGCAATGAATTCCGCAGATTCACCACCCTCTGGCTAAAGAAATTCCTCCTCATTTTGTTCTAAAGGTTTATCCTTTTATTCTGAGACTGGTGGTATACTCCCCCACTTTCGGAAACATCCTCTTCACATCTGCTCTGTCTAGGCCTTTCAATCTTTGATAGCTTTCAGTGAGATCCCCCCTCATTCTTCCAAGTTCCAGGAAGTACAGTCCCAGAGACATCAAACACATCTCATACATTAACCCTTTCATTCCCAGGATCATTCTCGCAAACCTCCTCTGGGCTCTCTCCAGTGCCAGCCCATCTTCGCCTAAATAAGGGGCCCAAAACTGCTCACAATACTCTAAATGTAGTCTGACTGATGCCTTACAAAACCTCAGCATTACATCCTTGCCAAGCACTGCCATTGCTACTCCCCGGGCTGCTCGGACTCCTCCCAAAATGCGTAAACTCTCCCACCAGGGAGGGAATTTTGGACCTTCAGTATTCTCAATGGAAATGCATTGTTGTGGTGGTATCTATCATTAAGGAGCACCTCCACCAAGAGAGGAGGTTAGAGGGAAGATTGGACTCATTCTAAAGGTCGCTTTGTGCCTGCTGAGGTGCTGGTTCTTTCAACCAGACTCGGGTCAGGGTCAGATCACCTGCGCCTATTGGAAGAAGCACTGAGGCACGGGAGGGTAATGGGCTAAAGGCCGTAAATGGGGACATGGTGATCAGAATCGTGTGCTCCATGTTTCTATAGTTCCTTTCTATGATCCGGCATTGGGCAGCCAGTGAAGAGTACACACCTCTGCAACACAGGAGGTGCCACAGCTGCTGGGAAGCTTGTACTTTGTCAGGGCGTAGAACGACAGCTCTCAGAGTGATCACTTCAGTCCCATTAGCACCACACCTATCCCCTCCCCCAATCTCTTCATATTCTCTTACTCTCTCTGTTCTCCCTCCCTTTCCCTCGCCCTCCCTCCCTCCCTCGGTCCTATCATCTCCCTCCAGGTTCTAAGCCTCACCCACATGCTGGGACCAATTAACTCACCAACCCACAAGTTTTTTGGGAGACCTGAGCACTCTGGGGTCATGAGAGTAGATACAAATTACACATACAGGCAGCATCTGAGGTCAGGATCGAACCCGGGACTCTGTGGAACAGCGTTGTGGGCACTGGGTAAATAATCATTTTCAGGGATCCTGACTGGGGGATAAATCTTGGGCCTCGGACACACTGGCCCACTTTTCTTCAGAACCGCATCACAGATGCCTTACTCAGCACGTTGGAGCCTGGGTTAATTTCCTAGGACTATAAAGGTAAAAATTAAAGGTTAGCTTTATTTGTCATATGTACATCAAAACATACAGTGAAATGTGTCTCACACACAAAACGCTGGAGGAACTCAGCAGGTCAGGCTGCATCTATGGAGATGAATAAACAGTCAACGTTTTGGGCTAAGACGCTTCATCAGAAGTGTCTCGGTCTGAAATGTCAACTGTTTATTCCTCTCCATAGATGCTGCCTGACCTGCTGAGTTTCTCCAGCTTTTTGTGTGTGTTGCTCTGGATCTCCAGCATCTGCAGAAATGCGTCATTTGTGTCAGTCCAAGGATGTGCTGGGGGCAGCCCACAAGCGTTGCCACACTTCCGACACCAACATAGCCTACCCACAATTTACTATCCCCACCCCTAAGTCTTTGGACTGTGGGAGGAGACCAGGGCAACCAGAGGAAACCCACGCAGTCACGGGGAGAACGTACAAGCTCCTTACAGCCAGTGGTGGTGTTATAAGATGTTACGCTCGTGCCTAAGGGCACCACGGTAGCTCAGCAGTTAGCGTGATGCTATCGCCGCTTGGGGCTTCGGAGTTCAGAGTTGAATTGTGATGTAATCTGTAAGAAGTTTGTTTACCAGGAATGTGAGGGTTTCCTCCCACACTGTCATTGTAACTGTCCCATGATTACGCTAGGATGAAATCGGTGGGTCGCTAGCGTCGTGGCTCAATTGGCAGAAGGACCTGTTCTGTGCTGTGTCTCCAAATACCTTAGGTGGGGTGTTTGATTATGCTGCCTGCTTTACTGAGGTAGCAGGCCGCAGACAGAATCCGTAGAGGAGAGCTTTCGGCACAACTCTGCAGTTTCTATGGTTACAGGCAGAACAGATGCATCGGGCGAGGATTCCGCTGCCGCGTCGATAGAAATTGATAAGGGTCAAAGTGGACATATCAAACTTTACTCAAAGGTGCAAAGAGAATCTCCCCAGGCAGCACTTGTAGAGAGCTCAGTCATAGTGAGCGTGTACCTCCTCTGTAACTGTGACATGGTTATTCTGTTAATGGCTTACCGTCAGTGCCCTTTGTAATGAGCTGATCTGTATGAACTGTCTTTCAATTTTAATTTTACTTAGAGTTGCAGCACAATAACAGGTGCTTCTGGCCCGGCAGGTCTGCACCACCCAATTGTACCCATCTGTCCAATTAACCAGTATGTCTTTGGAATGTGGGAGGAAACCAGAGCACCGGGAGGAAACCCACGCAGTCACGGGGAGAATGTACAAACTCCTTACAGCCAGCGGCAGGAATGGTACTGTAATAACATTACACTAACAACTACACTACCCTTGCATGACAAGTTGTTCACTTATGCTTTCGTACGTGACAATAATAAACCAATTCCAATATGTTCACCCGTCCCCTGTCCTGAGACAGTTCATGGAATCCACCATCTCAGTGTTGACAGAGAGTGCTCAGGAGTAAGCACAGCTGGAAATACTCAGCTGGTCAGTCAGCATCTGTGAAGAGGGAAGCAAGGACAAAGCACATCAAAGATCCTTAGGCAGAATTGGGACTGGCAGGGTCTGCTGGGGGCTGCCTTCTTAAGGATGAAGGACTTGCGGCTTCAAGAGAATTTTACTGGTTGTTAAAGTCCATTTTCAACAAATATCTTTGTTTAACTACTTGAAGTCCTCTTATTCTGACTTCTTTCCATATGACCATAACACTATAAGGCACGGAAGCAGAATTAGGCCATTCAGCCCATCGAATCTGCTCCACCACTCCATCATGGCTGATCCATTTTCTTCTCAACCCCATTCTCCAGCCGCCTTCTCCCCATAGCTTGTGACACCTTTCCTAATCAAGAAACTATCAACCTCCGCTTTAAATATTCCCAAACACTCGGTCTGTGGCAGCCAATTCCACAGATTCGCTATGCTCTTCCTCCTCCTTTTTCCAGTCCTGATGAAGCGTCTCCGCCCGAATCGGCGACTCTTTATTCCTCTCCATAGATGCTGCCTGACCTGCTGAGCTCCCCCAGCATTTTGTGTGTGTCGCTCTGTTTCCAGCATCCGCAGAGCCTTTCCCGTTGCGCCCTCGCTCCTGGGAATTTAACAAATGTAATGGACGTGACCTCGTTATTCTTTTTCTTGTTTTGTTTTGGTAATCTACAGCATTTTTTATGCTTTGGCGCTGCACTGCTCTCTAAATACAACGAATTTCACGTCATTTGAATCTGAATGTCCGCGGAGACAATTCGCTTTGAACTCGATTGTCCACGCACTCGATAAAATATTACTTTTAATGCCGTTCCGGGGATCGGCGAGGGTTTCTGCAGCTGTTTTCGTGTGTGTGTGTGTGTGTGTGTGTGTGTGTGTGTGTGTGTGTGTGTGTCTGTGTGTGTCTGTGTGTGTGTGTGTGTGTGTGTGTGTGTGTGTGTGTGTGTGTGTGTCTGTGTCTGTGTGTGTGTGTGTGTAAACTCGCTGCACACGGAGGGGGGGGGGGGAGTTCTCAAATTGCCCTTGACTGAGATGAGATAACTGGTCAGTGCTCCCTCACCCTCCCGCCCGCCCGCCCGCGTCCGGCCAGGCGCCGAGCGCACAGCAGCACCGCCGGGGACCTGTCTTCCCATTCGGCTGCGGGGCAAGAGAAACTGAGGTGATGGAAGATCCCGGGAATGGTGCGGAATTATCCCCGTCTCGCTTCGAGCTCCTTGCACAGACGGTGCACAGCCGGTAGAGACCGCACAAATGAGCTTCCAAGTGCGGGGACGAGGCGTCAAAGAATAACTAGGTGTGAAGCCCCGATGACGGGTCTCGATCCGAAACGTCGACTCTTTATTCCTCTCCATAGATGCTGCCTGATCTGCTGAGTTCCTCCAGCAATTTGTGTGTGTGTTACTCTGGGTGCGAAGACAGCTTTCGATTAATTGCGCGCAGTCCCCAATCTTGAGGTTAGTTTTAGAATTGTTTGTGGAAATTTGAATATGTGAACGCCGTACTGCAGTTGAAACCGATGGGGTTAATGCTCGGTTTACACCGCTGCGTGTCCAATTGACCGAAAACACATTTTAAAATGTAACGAGCGAATATTTTCCATTAGGCGAGTTTTTTACGCCCGGGGTAACGGAGTGCTTGAGGTTGTTTGGGAGTTAAATGTTTACGCAGATTCAGAGGGAAGTTGGGCAGTGTTGGAAGCCCATCGCAGCGTGTACGAACTCATCAGACCGTAACACATAGGAACAGAATCAGGCCATTCAGCCCATCAAGTTTGCTCCCCATTCCATCATGACTGAATTATTATCTTTCTCAACCCCATTCTCCTTCTTCTCCCCGTAACCTTTGACACCCTGACTAATCAAGAACCTTTCAACCTCCGCTTTCAATATACCCAGTGAGCTGGCCTCCACAGCCGCCTGTGGCAATGAATTCCACAGATTCACCACCCTCTGGCTAAAGAAATTCCTCCTCATCTCTGTTCTGAATGAACGTCCCTCCATCCCAGGGGTTCCCACCTAGGGTTCACGAACCCCTTGCTTAATCTCATTGGTCCAAGGTTGGGAACCCCAGCTCTATTCGGAGGCTGTGACCTCTGGTCCTGGACTCCCCCACTGTCGGTGAAGTTACTGTCTCTGCGCTCTGACACGGCCCCACTCGAGTTTCAAGGCACTGGAGCATCGCTAAACCCGCTCGCTGTTAAACAGGATGACATCTCTCTTCCCAACCCCTCCTCACCACCTCTTCAAAATTACCTGTTGCCGTTGTGCGAGCGTAGCCGGATGTTATAAAAACGTAATTATTTCCTTCAGAATCTTTATCCACTCTCCCTTTCGCCATTGCACTCTCTCTACCTGAATTCACCTACGTTAATTTGCACGGTTTCGCTGTCAACGATGGCGTGAGGCTATTATAGCACGGGGAGTTCCGGAGTTCGGAGTTCAGTCCCTGCGTCCTCTGGCAGGAGTATGTACGTTCTCCCCGAGATCGCGTGGCTCTCCTCCCTCACTCCAAAAATGTCTGGTTGAGCAGGTGAATTGTTTGTGCCGTGGTTTGGCTAGGGTTAAATGGGTGGATTGATGAATAGTGAGTCTCGTTGAGAGTCAGAAAGACTTGTTCCCCACTGTATCACCAATAAAAATAAAAATAAATAAACTCGCAGTCTGATTGCTTAAAGAGATACCCAATCATTTACCCTCTTTTTGTCTTAAAACCTGCTGCCATAATGGGCAACTTTCGACTACCTGTTCACCTGTGAGTGATTGGGTGAGGTTAAGGTGGATCCAGTGATCAGACAGAGAGCTGTCTCTGAGGTATCGGAGACACGCTATTATTTAGTAAGTTGCTATTAAAATTCGTCAGATTTCATTGGGTGGAGAATGTTAAAGTATTTTCCCTTGGAGAACCAGAGGAGCCTTAATTCGGGAATGTTTTTGATTTTCATCTTGTTTTTCCTTCTCATTACATTTGCCAAAGGCTATCAGACATCAAAGCTGCAAGTACACTTATTATCGAAGAATGTATACCATAGACAACCTTGCGATTCATCCTCTTGCAGGCAGCCACAAAACAAACAAATACAATAGAACCCACAACCCCCCACCCCCACACCACACCACATAGACAGTCAAGCATCCAACAAATCATGCAAATGGTTAAAACCAAATGAACAAATAACTCATAGACTCTGATCTGCAAATTTCCCAAAAGTGAGTCAGTTCAGTGCTGTGGGGAATGAGGACGATCCAGGAGCCCAATGGCTGCAGGGAGCAAGGACATAGAGAATAGAACAGTAGAGCATGGGACAGACTTTCTGGCCCGCAACATTGTGCCAACCTTTTAACTTCCAATCAGCTTGCTGTGGTGTGTCGGCCAGGGTGCAACACAACAAAAAACAACGTTCAACAACTCTAAAGAATGAAGTTTTATATACAGATAAGTTAGAGGTTAAAGTAGAGATATGGAATAAAATGTGCACAAATAAATAAATACCAACATGCAATGGCAATGTATACAGCATTATGAACAGTGGTTTGAAAATATTTACAGTACACTGACTGAGGTAATACTTTATTAGGTGCAGCTGTACACCTGCTGGTTATTGCAACTATCTAATCATGTGGCTGCAACTCGATGCACAGAAGCATGCGGACATGATTAAGAAGTTCAGTCGTTGTTCAGACCAAACATCAGAATGGGGGAGAAATGCAATCTCAGTAACTTTGACCATGGAATAATTGTTGGTGGCGGATAGGGAGGTTTCATTATCTCAGAAACTGCTGATCTCCTAGGATTTTTACACAGGACAGTCTCTAGAGTTTACAGAGAATGGTGTGAAAAACAAACAAAAACATTGAGCCATTGAGTGAGAGGAGTTCTGTTAATGAGAGAGGTCAAAGCAAAATGGCCAGGCTGTTCAAGTTGACAGGAAGGGGACAGTAACTCAAATAACCACGCATTACACAGTGGAGTGCAGAAGAGCGTCTCTGAATGCACAACATGTTGAACCCTGAAGTGGACGGGCCACAGCAGCAGATGACCATGAACATACACTCAGTAGCCACTTTATTAGGTACAGGAGGGTGGGGGGCCTATTAGAATGGTTGATCAGATTAATTGCCTGTAGGAAGAAACTTTTAAAATTTCAATTTAAGGGACTTTGACCATGGAATGATTGTTGTTGCCTGACTGGCTGGTTTGAGCATCTTCACTCCCATATAGCCCTCCCATTTTCTTTCATCCATGTGCCTATCTAAGAACGTCTAAAAGGACCCTAATATATCTGTTTCTATCACCACCCCGTCAGCGTGTTCCACACACTCTGGAAAGGAAGTACCTCTGACTTCCCCCCTTTGCTTTCCTTCAACCACCTTAAAATTATGCTGCATCTTATTAATTATCTCCCCGGGAAAAAGTCTCTGGCTGTCCACTTGATCTTTGCCCCTTATCATCTTGTACACCTCCATCAGGTCACCTCTCACCCTTTTCCACTCCAAAGAGAAAAGCTTTAGCTTTCTCAACCTCTCCCCATGAGACATATTCTCTAATCCAGGCGACAACCTGAGAATTTTCATTTGCATCGCCTCTAAAGCTTCCATAAACGAGGTGACCAGAACTAAACAAAAAGTGTGGTCTAGTCTGGCTTCCTAACCACCGTCTCAAAGAGTGCAGAAACCTTGCGGGATCTATTGACATGGACTTCCACACTGCTAAGAATCTTGCAATGAACCCTACATTCTGCCTTCAGTTTTGACCTTTCAAAGAGTATCGTTTCGTACTCTTCTGGATGTAAGCTCCATTTGTCACCTCTCAGCCCAGGTCAACGTCATGTCAATGTCCCGTTGAAACCTAAGATGGTCCTCTACATTAACCACAACACCACCAGCACGTGCTGGGGTTCATGGACTCGGAGATGGGTTTGTGTGCATATCATTACCATCACCTTCCTCACCAGCCAATGGGTTTCCAGGGATCTTGCAATGGGTTTAATGGGTTCAATGGGTTTTACAGCCTGGATCCATTATGAAGCAAAACTGAGATCTCAATCCAGGTCCTTGCTCTGATCAATCTACAATGTACCACTCAAAGCCACAGCCTCCTGACCTGGAGCAAGGCAAGGCACATTTATTTGTATGGCATGAAGCAGTTCAAAATGCTTTACATAAAAGAAGATATAAAAATCAAATATTTAGTCAAATATTTATATGACTTCAGATCACTTGGAAGATTATTCCAGGTATGTGGAGCATAGTAACTAATTGGGCAACATGTTAATTTGGGAGGATGTGGTGTAGAAGAATGGGGGACTGCAGGAAGTTACTGAGCATAGAACAGCTCCCACACTTGGCAGATTCTAGCCAAGCTACACCTTGCATTGAGAGAACTCTGTGTCTTCAAAGTGAGAATCCAAGGGGCTTCACTGGAGAGTGAAGTCTGTGCTGTCTGCAGAGATGCTAACGGGAGGCTGTATGAGTGAGTGAGGGGAGAGAATTGCATCACCATCTGGTATGACGGGGCCACCGCACAGGATCAGAAAGAGCTGTGGAGGGTTGGAGACCCATTTTGGCACCAGCCTCCCCAGCATCGAGGACATCTTCAGAACACAACGCTTCAAAAAGGCAGCACCCATCATTGAGGACCCCATCACCCAGGACATGCCCTCTTCTCATTGCCACCATCAGCGAGGAGGGACAGGAGCTTGAAGACACACACTCAATGTTTCAGAAACAGCTTCTTCCCCTCTGCCATCAGATACCTGAATGGACATTAAACTCACGTATACCCTCAGTACTTTATCCCTCTCCTTCTTGCACTAGCTATTTAATTTATTTTTATATTTGTTGTAACTTTTTATTATTATGCATTGCAATGTACTGCTGCCACAAAACAACAAATTTCACAACATATGCCGGTCTAATTAAACCTGATTCTGATTCTGATCAATAGATTAGGTTTGGAGATTTCAGAGGAGTTAGGAGCTGTGGGTAACTTTTGTTTATTTATTTATTTATTTATTCATCTATCTATATCTACCATATTTATTTATTGATTGATTGATTGATACAGCACAGTAATGAGACCGCATTGCCCAATTACACCATGCATCCAAGTAACCTACTAACCCGTTTGTCTTTGAACATGGGAGGAAACTGGAGCACCCAAAGGAAACTAACGCAATCATGGGGAGAACATAGAAACTCCTTACAGACAGCGCAGGAATCAAACCCGGGTCACTGACCTTGAGGTGGCGTTACGCTACCATGCGTATTTTAAGAAAACAAGAATGCTGTTGCTAAATAAGACCACACTTGAAGTATTCTGATCGGATTTTGTCAGCCTGTTATGGGAAAAATATTATTAAATTGGAAACAGTGTAGAAAAGATTTACCAGGATGATGTCAGTACCTGAAGGACTGAGTTACAGGGAGAGGTTTGGCAGGCTCGGAACTTATTCATACAGTCATAGAGCACTAGAACAGAGGAACAAACTCTTTGGCTTATTCAGTCCATACACAATTGTTATTCTGCCTAGTCCTATCAACCACACCTGGACCATGGCCCCCCATAATCTCCCATCCACGTTCTTATCCAAACTTTTCCTAAATGTTAAAATCGAACCTGCATCCACTGGCAGCTCGTTCCACGTTCACACCACTCTGAGTGAAGAAGCACCACCTCAATTTCCCCTCAAATATTTCATCTTTCACCCTTAATCCATGACCTCCATCTCTAGTAGAACTAGGGTTCATAGGCTTGTATAGTTCCTTGGGGTGTAAGAGACCGAGAGGTGGCGTTTTAGAGGTGTATAAAGTGATGAAGGGTAAATCCACCCAGTCTTTTTCCCCAGGGTTAGGGTATCCAGAACTAGAGGGTGGGAGGGGAAATATTGAGGAGGAACTTGAGGGACAACCTTTTTACACGGAGAGTGGTTTCCAATTGGAACAAGCTGCCAGAGGAAGGGGTTGTGGCAATTACAGTAATAACTTTTAAAAGACAGTTGGACAGATACATGGATAGGAAAAGTTTAGACAGATATGGGCAAATGGGAGTGGCTCGGATGGGGCGTCTGTGTCATCATAGAGCAAGGGCAACACGGCAACGTGGTGGTTGGCACGATAACTTCACGCCTGCCAGCTGTAAGAGACCAGGTTACTGGTACTGAGCATGGGTGCATGCTGCAGAAGAGGGGAGCAGTAGTGATGGGGGGGCTCAATAGTCAGAGGAACAGGCAGGAGATTCTGTGGACGTAATGAGACACCCAGAGATAGTATGTTGCCTCCCAGGTGCCAGGGTCAGGGATCTCAGATCATGTCCGGAGCATTTTGGAGGGGGGGCAGCCAGATGTCTTGGTACATGTTGGTACCAACGACATAGGAAGGAAAAGTAAAGAGGTCCTGAAGAGAGAATTTAGAGAGCTAGGTAGAAAGCTGAGAAGCAGGACTTCCAGGGTAGTAATTTCTGGATTGATACCTGTGCCACGTACCAGTTAGGGTAGAAACAGATGATTTGCCAGATAAATGTATGAGAAGCTGGTGCAGGGGGCAGGGCTTCAGGTTCTTGGATCGTTGGGATCTTTTCTAGGGGACATATGACCCGTTCAAAAGGGACGGGTTGCATCTGAACTTGAGGGGGACCAATATTCTCACAGGTAGCTTTGTTAAAGGTGTTGGGGAAGGTTTAAACTAATTTGGCAGGGGGGTGGGAACCGGGGTGAAGGGACTCAGGACAGGATGGATAGTAACAATGCAAAGATAGCTTGCAGATAGATTGTCAGGAAGGGCAGGCAGGCGATGGGACATAGTCGCAGCCAACAGGGTGAGTATTAGATCATTAGGGATGCAAAATCTAAAAGGGTGGCAAATACAGTACTCAAAGTGTGATATCTCAATGCATGGAGTATAAGAAATAAGGTGGACGATCTTGTTGCACTATTACAGATTGCCAGGTTTGATGTTGTGGCCATCACTGAATCATGTCTGAAGGATGGTTGTAGTTGGGAGCTGAATGTCCAAGGTTACACGTTATATCACAGGGATAGGAAGGTCGGCAGTGGGGGTGGTGTTGCTCTACTGGTAAAAATGGCATCAAATCATTAGAAAGTTGTGACATAGAATTGGAAGATGCTGAATCCTTGTGGGTTGACTTAAGAAACTGCAAGGGTAAAAGGATCTTAACGCCAGTTACATACAGGCCTCCAAAAGTAGCTGGGATGTGGACCACAGGTTACAATGGGAAATAGAAAAGGCATGTCAAAAGGGCAATGTTATGATAGTCATGGGAGATTTTAACATGCAGGTAGATTGGGAAAATCAGGTTGGTAATGGATCTCAAGAGAGTGAGTTTGTTGAATGCCTACAAGATGGCTTTCAAGAGCGGTTTGTGGTTGAGCCTTCTAGGGGATCAGCTATTCTGGATTGGGTGTTATGTAATGAACTGGAGGTGTTAGGAAGCTGAAGGTAAATGAACCCTAAGGAACCAGTGATCACAATATGATTGAGTTCAGCTTGAAATTTGATAGGGAGAAGGTAAAGTCTGATGTAGCAGTATTTCAGTGGAGTAAGGGAAATTACAGTGGTATGAGCGAGGAGTTGGCCAAAGTAAATTGGAAGGAGATGCTGGCAGGGATGTCAGCAGAGCAGCAATGGTGTGAGTTTCTGGAAAAAATGAGTAAGGTGCAGGAGATGTATTCCAAAAATGAAGAAATACTCAAATAGCAAAATGGTACCACTGTGGCTGACAAAGTTAATGTTAAAGCAAAAGTAAATTAGTGGGAAGATAGAGGATTGGGAAGCTTTTAAAGACCTACAGAGAGCAACTGGAAGAATCATTAGGAGGGAAAAGATGAAATATGAAAGCAGGCTAGCAAATAATATCAAAGTGGATAGAAAAAGCTTTCTCAAGTATATAAAAAATAAAAGAGAGAGGCGAGTGGATAAAGGACCACTAGAAAATGAGGCTGGAGAAATAATAACAGGGGACAAGGAGATGGCAGATGAACTGAGTGAGTATTTTGCATCGGTCTTCATGGTGGAAGACACTAGCAGTGTGCCAGATGTTGAAAGGTGCGAGGGAAGAGAAGTGGTGTTGAGGAAACAGGAAGGCTGCAGAAGGACTTAGACAGATGAGCAGGGTGGGCAAGAAAGTGGCAAATGAAATACAATGATGGAAAATGCATGGTCATGCACTTTAGTCATAGAAATAAATGTGGGGGTTGTTTTCTAATAGGAGAGAAAATCCAAAAATCTGAGATGCAAAGGGACTTGGGAGTTCTTGTGCAAAACACCCTAAAGGTTAACTTGCAGGTTGACCTGTGGTGGTGAAGGCAAATGCAATGTTAGCATTCATTTCAAGAGGTCTAGAATACAAGACCAGGGATGTGATGCTGAGGCTCTATAAGGCACTGGTGAGGCCTCACCTTGAGTATTGTGAACAGTTTTGGGCTCCTCATCTAAGAAAAGATGTGCTGGCATTGGAGCAGGTTCAGAGGAGGTTCGCAAGAATGAATCCGTGAATGAAAGGGTTATCATACGAAGAACGTTTGATGGCTCTGGGTCTGTACTCACTGGAGATTAGAAGGATGAGAGCGGGAACCCATTGAAACCTTTCATATGTTGAAATGCCTAGAAAGAGTAGACGCGGAAAGGAAGTTTCCCATCGTGGGAGAGTCTAGGACAAGAGGGCACAGGATAGAGGGACGTCCATTTAAAACAGAGATGTGGAGAAATTTCTTTAGCCAGAAGGTGGTGACTTTGTGGAATTTGTTACCACAGGCAGCTGTGGAGGCCAGGTCGTTGGGTGTACAAACTTGAGGCAGAGATTATAGATTCTTGATTGAAAGCTTACGAGGAGAAGGCCGGGGAGTGGGGCTAAGGACAGGAAGGAAGAGTCAGCCATGATTGAATGGCAGTGCAGATTTGAGGGGCCAAATGGCATAAGTTTGCTCTTTCATCTTATAGTCTTAAGTAAGGTTGGGGTTTGATTCCTGCTACTGTCTGTATGAATTGGTACGTTCTCTTCTTGACCACGTGGATTTCCTCTGGGTGCTCCAGTTTCCTCCCCCATTCCCAAAGACGCATAGGTTAGGGTTAGTAAACTGTGAGCATGTTATGTTGGCACTGGAAGCGTGGCACCACCTGTGGCTGCCCAGCACAGTCCTTGCTGATTTGATTTAACCCAAATGACGCATTGCACCGTATATTTCAATGTTTTGATGTACATGTGACAAATACAACTAATCTTTATCTCTTGGAAAGGTGTCAATAAGATGGAAAGAGTGCAAAGATAAAATCACTAGGATGTTGCCAGGACTCGAGAACCCAAGTTATAGGCAAACAAATAAAGACAATCTTTTAAATCTTTTTTAAAAATCTGATATTGGGCCTGTTTCTGTGCAGGATAACTCTGTGATTCTAGAAGCCAATATTCATGGTTTTTATAGCCTCTACCTTTGGCAATAAACTGCAACTTGAATGTTTGCTTTTTTTAAACTCTGAGATATTGCTTAACTAGAAGCCGATACAGGTCAGTGAGCAAAGGGGTGAAAGGTGAATGGGACCTGGTACAAGTTAGGACACGGCCCGAGATTTGGAAGAGCTCAAGGTTATGTAGGAAGCTTGTGACAGCTATCTGCTTTAGTCAAACACTGGTGGCTGGGTGATGGGCCTTTGACCATTGTTTCTGTTCCCTCTGCAGGCTGCAAGGATGCACCTTGCCTTCTACCCACCCATGTTCTGCCTGATGCTGTGCACGTTAACCCTGCGTGGGGCAGAAGCTGGCCCGGAGAATCTCTGTGGGGCAGAGCTGGTGGACACGCTGCAGTTTGTCTGCGGTGACCGTGGCTTCTATTTCAGTAGGTACAATTCCTTCCCCTTTTGGAGTTAGTGATAGCCGGGCACTGGAAGCCACGGGTACAAACTGTAAAGATTAGTTTTATTTTCAACGTGCACATCGTAACATATAGAAAGATGCACCACTTGCATTGACGACCAATGCAGTCCGAGGATCTGCTGGGTGGGGAGTGGGGTTGGAATCAGCCCACAAGTGTCATCACATCTGCGGTGCTAATGTAGCATGCCCACAACTTAGTAACCATTATCCACCTCTATGTCTTTGGAACGTGGGAGGAAACGAGAGTAACTAGAGGAGACCCATGCAGTCATGGGGAGAATGTACAAACTCCTTATAGACCGTGAGATACATGGGTCATGACTGGGTCAAGGGAAAATGGCTGGAGTTGCTTAGCACTTTAGTGCAAGGGTGTTTATTCGGTGCATCAAAAATCAAACCGACAAAAACTAACGAAAATAGGGAAAAGAACACTGCCATTACTTACAAAAAGATACCTACCAGAAAATACCATAATAGCTCCATACTTTGTTCAGTGTGAAATCCTGGCAATCCAATCTCTCTGCCACTGAGGGTGAAGAGCTCCTTTAAATCTGCACCAGGTCATACCATCTTTAATTACCCACAAAGTTAACATAAATCTATACATGAGTTAGAATATGATGCACCCCACAGTGTAGTTAGAATCATTTTTACAGGATAAACAAGATATCTGCCTTAAAATAGTATACAAACAACATATACACATGTACACATGCCCATTACTACAAAAATGGAATATTTCACTGTGTATGGTGGGAAAGGCTCCATAAAGCCAAACCCTTTATAAGAATATACTGGGGGGAGACGTTGAATTGCATGTATTCAGAACAATGACAGCAAAATAACAAGGCTGTGTGTGTGTGTGTGTGTGTGTGTGTGTGAGAGAGAGTGTGTGTGTGTGTGTGTGTGTGAGTGTGTGTGAGAGAGTGTGTGTGTGTGTGTGTGTGTGTGAGTGTGTGTGTGTGTGTGTGTGTGAGAGAGAGTGTGTGTGTGTGTGTGTGTGTGTGTGTGTGAGAGAGTGTGTGTGTGTGTGAGAGTGTGTGTGTGTGCATGTGTGTGTGTGTGTGTGTGTGTGTGTGTGTGTGTGTGTGTGTGCATGTGTGTGTGTGTAAGAAGCACAGTTACTGAGTGCTCTCCATTACACAGACAGTGGCGGGAATTGAGCTCCTATTGTTGGCGCTGTAAAATGTTATGCTAACACTACACTACCGTGTTGCCCCAGTGCTCCTGACCGAGGGCAGAATTCTACCTGGACTGTGGCCAGCGATGGGAGTAGAAGCTAGCCCTGTTCATCTCCTGAGACAGTGTAAATGGAACGGGTTTGACATGCATTTGACTGCGTCTTGTCAGCCCAGCTCCGCATCCTGTCAATGTACCATTGTAACCTACGACAACCTGCCAGACTATCCACAACTCCACGGTCCTTTGTGTCACCTGCAGACTTACTAATCCACCCTTCCACTTCCTGACCAAGTCACATATGACAATCAGAAAGAGCAGGGGTTCTCAGAGCAGATCCCTATGGAATCTGGTTAGTGTGATACCGTCACAGCTCCGGATGTTGGAGTTCAGAGTTCAATGCCAGCATCCTCTGTAAGAAGTCCCTGTACATCCTCCCCGTGGAAACCAAGGGTTTCCTCCCGCAGTCCAAAGACGTAACGGGTGGGTTAATTGGTCATGTAAATTGACCGGTGATTAGGTTAGGGTTAATTGTGGTTGTGGGGTTGCTGGAGCAGCTTGGCTTGAGGGCTCAGGAGGGTTTATTTCATGCTGTATCGCTAAATGAGTAAATATGAGTAACCACTGGTCACCGACCTCTGGGCAGAAAATTCTGCATCTACAATCACCCTCTGCCTTTTGTGGGCAAGCCAGTACTGAACTTACACAACCATGTTTCCTGGATCCCATGCCTCCTGACTTTCTGATTGAATCTACCATGGAGAACCTTATTAAAATCCATATTCACCACATCCAGTGCTCTACCATCATCAATGTGCTTTGTCACGTCCTTCAGGAATTCAATCAGGCTCATGAGACATGACCTTCCCCTCACAGAGCCTTGCTGACAAGAAGAAGGAGCAGGAGAAGGCTGGTACAGTTAGTGAAGCCTCTTCCCCACAGCTCAGATACCTGGGTCAATCCCAATTTAACGCATTGTCAGTGTGGAGTTTACGTATTCTCCCCACAAGTTTTTGGCAGATCCTCCAATTCAAGATTGTTTAATAAACACAAAATACTCTGCAGATGCTGGGGTCAAAGCAACACACACAACACTGGAGGAACTCAGCAGGTCGGGCAGCATCCGTGGAAACGATCAGTCAACGTTTCGGGCCGCAACCCTTCGTCAGGAAACGTTGACTGATCGTTTCCACGGATGCTGCCCCCAACCTGCTGAGTTCCTCCAGTGTGTTGTGAGTGTTGCCAAGATTGTTTAATATCATTTCCAGCGCACAAGTATAAAGGAGAATGAAATAATTCCAAAACCATGCAGACCTCCAGGTGGAGAGACCCTTCCTCGATGACTGACCTTATAACCAATACTCTGCTCCATGGTTTTAGACCTAATCGTCCAAGGTAAACAGTCTCTCAACAACCACCCTGCCAAGATCACCATGAACTTCCTACTCCCTGTGTAGGCTCCTAAGAATACTCATTTATTCCTAAGGGAATATATTCTTTACATTCCTATTGGGATATATTTCAAAAGCTTTTGAAATCCACCAGCTACGCGTGTTCTGTAGTAACTCACCAAACGTGCTTGGGCAGGACCTCCCAAGTTCCTGATCTACCACCGGGAAGTGGCTTATTCCAAGTTCAAAGTTCAAAGCCAGTTTTATTCTCAAAGTCCATATATGTCACCATATTCCTTTTCATGTGCACGTACTCAGCAAATCTATAGAATAGTAGCTTTAACAGGATCAATGAAAGCTCAACCAGAGTGCAGAAGACAACAAACAGTTATAGTTTGTAGCAATAAATAACGTGAACATGAGATAATGAGATAATGAGTCCTTGAAATGCAATCATTAGCAACAAGTGAAATAGAATGGTCGTGTATTCGCACAATCAATGGTTCCACTGAGTTGGGACAATATGTTACAGGTGCACAAGATGTTGGCGAGAGCTCGCCTGGAATACTGTGTGCAGGTGCACAAGATGAAAAGATTGAGTGGAAGCCAGAGACTTTTTCCCTGGGTGGAAATAGAAACATAGAAATCTACAGCACATTACAGGCCCTTCAGCCCACAATATTGTGCCAACCATGTAACCTATGCTAGGAACTGCCTAGAATTTCCCTACCACATAGCCCTCTATTTTTCTAAGCTCCATGTACCTGTCTAAGAGACTCAAAAAAGACCCTATAGTATCGGCATCCACCACCACAGCCAGCAGTGCATTCCACGCCCCCACCACTCTCTGTGTGAGAAACCTACCCCTGACATGCTGAGGATGTTCTACGAGTCTGTGGTGGCCAGTGCAATCATGTTTGCTGTTGTGTGCTGGGGCAGCAGACACCAACAGAATCAACAAACTCATTCGTAAGGCCAGTGATGTTGTGGGGATGGAACTGGACTCTCTGACGGTGGTGTCTGAAAAGAGGATGCTGTCCAAGTTGCATGCCATCTTGGACAATGTCTCCCATCCACTACATAATGTACTGGGTGGGCACAGGAGTACATTCAGCCAGAGACTCATTCCACCGAGATGCAGCACAGAGCGTCATAGGAAGTCATTCCTGCCTGTGGCCATCAAACTTTACAACTCCTCCCTTGGAGGGTCAGACACCCTGAGCCAATAGGCTGGTCCTGGACTTATTTCCTGGCATAATTTACATATTACTATTTAATTATTTATGGTTTTATTACTATTTAATTATTTATGGTGCAACTGTAACCAATTTCCCCCGGGATCAATAAAGTATGACTATGACTATGACTATGACATCCACTTGGTACCCATTTCCCAAGCATCTTAAAACAATGCCCCCTTATATTAGCCATTTCAGCCCTGGGAAAAATCCTCTGGCTATCCACCCGATCAATGCCTCTCGTACACCTTTATCAGGTCACCTCTCATCCTCCATCGCTCCAAGGAGAAAAGGCTGAGTTTCTCATAAGTCATGTTTTCCAATCCAGGGAACATCCTTGTAAATTTCCTCTGCATTTTCTGTATGGTAAAAACCAGAGGACATGGGTTAAGGGTGAGGGGGGAAAAGTTTAAAGGGAACATTAGGAGGGGCTTCTTCACACAGAGAGTGGTGGGAGTATGGAATGAGCTGCCAGACAAGGTGGTAAATGCGGGTTCTTTTTTAACATTTAAGAATAAATTGGACAGATACATGGATGGGAGGTGTACGGAGGGATATGGTCCGTGTGCAGGTCAGTGGGACTGGGCAGAAAATGGTTCGGCACAGCCAAGAAGGGCCAAAGGACCTGTTTCTGTGCTGTAGTTTCTATGGTTTCTATGGTTTCTATGGTATCTACATCCTTCCTGTAATGGCTAACATCTGCACTGCGCTTTCTCTGTAGCTGTTACATTTCATTCTGCGTTCTGCTGTTGTTTTCCCTTGTTCTACCTCAGGGCACTGTATAATGATCTGATCTGTATGAACAGTATGCAGGACAAGCTGTTCATGAGAATGATCTCGGGAATGAAAGGGTTAATGTGTGATGAATGCTTGATGGTTCTGGGCCTGTACCTGCTGGAGTTTAGAAAAATGAGGGGGGATCTCATTAAAACCTGTTGAATAGTAAAAGGTGAAGTGATTGGAAGAAAGTATGCTTGGGATGTCAGAGGTCGTTTTTTTATGCAGAGAGTTGTGGGTGTGTGGAATGTGCTTGCAGGCGAGCTGGTTGAAGTAAGTACATTAGAGATATTTAAGAGACTCTTTGGCAGGCACGTGGGTGGTTGAAAAATGGAGGGCTGTGTGGAATGAAAGGGTTAGATTGACCTTATAGTAGGTTCCCCCTACTGCCTGTGTTCTCCCCGTGACTACGCAGGTTTCCTCCGGGTGCTCCAGTTTCCTCCTACAGTCCAAACATGTGCAGGTTACTGGGTTAATTGGACACTGTAAGTTTTTCTGTGATTAGGCTGGGGTTAAGTAGGTGGGTTGGCAGATGGAATGGCTCGAAGGGCTGGAAAAGGGCCTGTTGCACACTGTATCTCAATCAATCAATCAATTGGTGTACCATCATGGGTCGAGGGACCTGCACTGTTCTGGACACCACACCAGGGGAAAGATGTGATTAAGTTAGAGAAGGTGCAGGACAGATTCACGGGATTTGCTGAGACTGGAGGGTTTCTGCCACAAGGAGAGTCTAGGTAAACTGGGACTGATTTCCTGAGATCAAAGGGAGGCTGAGGAATGATCTAAAAGTCATGGAAGGACTAGACAAAATGGATTTTCAATATTTTTCCCAGGGTGGAAGAATATAAAACTGTAGAGTACAGTTTTATGATGAAAGGGAGAAGGTTTTAAAGGGGAACCAAAGGGCAAATATTAGCAAAATACTATTACAGCAACAACAATTCAGGTTCAACAATTCCCGCCACTGTCTGTAAGGAGTTTGTATATTCTCCCCGTCACCATGTGGGTTTCCTCTGAGCGATACGGTTTCCTCCCACATACCAATGACGTAGGGGCTAGTCGGTTAAATTGGTCACATGGCTGTAACTAGGCAGTGTGGGCTGACTGGCCAAAAGGGCCTGTTATCAATACAATTACATAAATTCATCACGTAAAGGGTGGTGAGTGGAATGAGGAGGTGGTAGACATGAGTACAATTACAATATTTAAAAGATATTTGTATAGGTACATGGAAGGGAAAGGATTAGAGATATTTAGACAAAATGCAGGTGTATGGGACCATCTCAGAAAAGCACCTCGGCTGACATGGACGAGTTGAGCCAAAAGGCCTGTTTCCATGGTGTATGGCTTCATCAGACACATGGGACCACCACCCCACGTAGACCACCCTCCAACTCACACCAGTGTAATATTGCTGGTCCACATCCCAACCAGCTGGAGTGTGTGTTAACACCGGCCTTGTCAGCATCGTACAAATCCTGTAAGTGAATTTTAAAACATACTCAACTCTATAGAAGAATGTGTGGGGATCTCATTCAAACCTGTCAAGTATTGAAAGGCCTGGATAGAGTGGATGTGAAGAGGATATTTCCTATAGTAGAGGAGTCTAGGACCAGAGGGTACAGCCTCAGAATAGAGGGATGTCCCTTCAGAACAGAGGTGAGGAGGAATTTCTTTGGCTAGAAGGTGGTGAATCTGTGGAATTCGTTGCCACAGACAACTTTGGAGGCCAAGTCATTGTGTATGTTAAAAGCAGAGGCTGATAGGTTCTTAATTAGTAAACACATCAAAGATTACAGGCAGAAAGAGAATGGGGTTGAGAGGAATAATAAATCAGCCATGATGGAATGGTGGAGCAGAATCGATGGGCCAAATAGACTAATTGTGCTTCTATGTTTTAGAGTCAAACCCTACACTGTTTCACACCAAAAATGTGAATAAAAGGTACACAGGCAGTAAGTGTTTGATAATTGCAATATGTTTAAGTCAATCCTTTGAATGACTTCAGTGGTACAAAACTACTGCGCTGTGTCAATGGTTCTTGGGACTGCCTGGTTACAGAAGTAATTGAAATAAAACTAGAGGAAAAGAATTTTAACAAAGACAAAGGTCTCAGTCTAAGTAAGAACTGGAATTCCATTCCAAACAAGGTGGGACAGCAGAAACCTGATTGGATGAGGGCTAACCAATTAGGAGGGACAGATGATGGGGTGTAAATACCACCAGACTAGATGTGCCCAGACATGATTGCTGATGAAGGTGGCAGAGTTTGTCATCGGAACATAAGTTAAAGTCGATACCTGTATCCGGCTCTAAGTCTGAGAAGAGTTTATTCTTTAGGAACCTTTGTGTAAGATGTTTTAAGGGACGTGGGTGTTCTCATGCAGGATTCCCTAAAGGTTAATTTACAGGTTGAGTCTGTGCTGAGGAAGGTAAACACGATGTTAGCATTCATTTTGAGAGGACTAGAATACAAAAGCAAGGATGTAATGCTGAGACTTTATAAAACCCTAGAGAGGCATCACTTGTAGTACTGTGAGCAGTTTTGGTCCCCTTATATTAGAAAGGATATGTTGACATTGGAGAGGGTTCAAATGAGGTTCACAACAATGATTTTGGGATTGAAAGTCTTGTCATATGAGGAGCATTTGATGGCTCTGGGCCTCTACTCTAAAGAATGGGGGGTGACCTTGTTGAAACCTATTGAAGGTTGAAAGGCTTTGATAGAGTGTGTGTGGAGAGGATGGTTCCTATACTGAGGGAGACTAAGATCAGAGGGCACAGCCTCAGATTAGAGGGGCATCCTTTTAGAATGTTGATGAGGAGTAATTTATTTAGCCAGAGAATGGTGAATCAGAGGAATTCATTGCCACGGGCAGCGGTGAATGCCAAGTCAATGGGTATATTTAAGACAGAGGATAATAGATTCTTGATTGTTCAGGGCATGAAGGGATATGGGGGTAAGGCGGAAGAGTGGAGTTGAGAGGGAAATGGATTAGCCATGATGAAATGGCGGAGCAGACTCGATGGGCCAAATGGTCTAATTCTGTTTTTAAATTTTACAGCCTTATCCTGATTAAACCAACAGATAGTTGTTCTTCAATAAAATAATTCAGTGACATCTGCCTTTAATATTACCAGCAATTTTGATCTGTGCAGCAACTTATCTGGGGAAAACACACCTTTTAACAATGGATGAACAACTTCAGCCGAAACTTAAAAAAAACATGCGTTTCCTTTCCAGAAATAGAAATGTACAACACAGCATTTCTTCTTCCAAGTGAATTCTTTTTCTGGCACGGGGGCTGAGCTGGGGCTGTGAGCCTGCAGATTCTGGCAAGGAGCTGCCTACACAGCCTGAGCCAGACTCTCAGATGATACATCAAATCATCAGAGCTGTTTGGGTTTCCAGTTGTCTGCTGGTCAGGACAACTTCAGAATGCAAAGCACTGTGCGGTGATTGGGGGAAAATATCTACAGTGTAAATCTAGGCAATTTGGTCCAGATATATCATACTGGTTTTTTCTCCTGCTTCATGTCTGTTCTTACCTTCTGTTCTCAACATAGAACATTACAGCCCACAGTGTTGTGTCAGCCTTTTAACCTACTTGAAGATCATCAGAATCAGATTTAATATCATGAAATTTATTGTTTTGCAGCAGCAGAACATTGCAAGCATAATAATAACAAAATATAAATTACAATAAGAAACAAATATATAAATGAAATGAAATAAGAAAAAAAGAAAATAAGTACTGAAGTAGTGTTGATGGGCTCAATGTCCGTTCAGAAATCTGATGATGGGAGAAGCTGTTCCTGAAACACTGAGTTGTGGTGTGTCACTGGAATTTATTATAGATAACACAGAGCACTAGAGCACACCACAGGCCCTTCGGTCCACGATGTTTTAACCTACTCCAACATCAACTTAAACCAACTCTCCCACATCGCCCTCCGCTTTTCTTTCATCCATGTGCCTACCTGAGGGTCTCTTAAACGTCCCTAATGTATCTTAATCACAAAATAATCTGCAGATGCTGGGGTCAAAGCAACGCTCACAACACGCTGGAGGAACTCAGCAGGTCGGGCAGCATCCGTGGAGAAGATCGGTTGATGTTTCGGGCCGGAACCCTTCGTCAGGACTGAAGAGGGAAGGGGCAGAGGCCCTATAAAGAAGGTGGGGGGAGGGTGGGAAGGAGAAGGCTGGTAGGTTTCAGGTGAAAAACCAGTAAGGGGAAAGATAAAGGGGTGGGAGAGGGGAGGCAGGGAGGTGATAGGCAGGAAAGGTGAAGAAAGATCCATTTTAATCAGGATCCATTTATCACATTAATCAGGATCCATTTTATGAACATAGAATTCTCCAACTTCTGGTAATTCCCTCCCCCTCCCTTCCCCTATCCCTATGTCACTCTGCCCCCTCCCCCAGCTGCCTATCACCTCCCTCTTGGTTCCACCTCCTTCTACTACCCATTGTGCTTTCCCCTATTCTTTCTTCAACTTTCCTGCCTATCACATCCCTGCTTCCACTCCCCCACCCCTTTATCTTTCCCCTTACTGGTTTTTCACCTGGAACCTACCAGCCTTCTCCTTCCCACCCTCCCCCCACCTTCTTTATAGGGCCTCTGCCCTTTCCCCCTACAGTCCTGATGAAGGGTTCCAGCCCGAAACGTCGATGGATCTTTTCCACGGATGCTGCCCAACCTGCTGAGTTCCTCCAGCGTGTTGTGAGTGTCCCTAATGTATCTGCCTCCTCCACCACCCCAGCTGTGGTTTCCATGCACCCACCACTCTCTATGTAAAAAATTACCTCTGACATCCCCCTATACTTTCCTCTAATCTCCTTAAAATTATGCCCCCTCATATTAACCATTTTTGCCCTATGAAAAAGTCTCTGGCTGTCCACACTATCTGTGCCTCTGATCATCTTGTACACCTCTGTCAAGTCACCTCTACCCTCCTTCACTCCAAAGAGAAAAGCCCTACCTCGCTCAACCTCTCCTCATAAAACATGCTCTCTAATTCAGGCAGCATCCTGGTAAATCTCCTCTGCACCCTCTCTAAAGTCGTTAAATGGTTCTGCACTCTCTGGGCAAAGACTTTGGAACTGACAATTGGCTTATTATTGTTACATGTACCAAGATATCTTGAGACTTTCTCTTTGCCTGCTACCCTGACAGATCATTCCATACACAAGTACACCAAGGTAGTTGAAAAGGAAAACGATGCAGAATATGGTGGCCCAGGTTCAGGGTAAGTGCAGTGCAGGGTAAACCATAAAATGCAAAGGTTACAACAAGATAGATTGGGGGATCGTCTTTTATCATATGAGTTATGCTAAAAACTCATAACTCATATTATATGCTAAAAGATAGCATTCTAGCCAATGGCGTAACGGTTTCTACTGAGGGAGGAGTGAAGGCAGGTTGCTGGTGCCTTAAAACCAGCTGCTTCAGGCAGATGGGCTGATCAGCTGGGGTGGGCAGCTCACCTAGGGGAAGGAACGTCTGATCTCTGTACCAAACTGTATCGGGCCCTGCTGTTCCTTTGGGTTAAGCAGACGTGTGGAGAGTGGGAGCTTGCTACATGGGCATGTTCCCATCTACAGTACTGTACAAAAGTCTTAGGTCCATATATATATCTAGGGTGCCTAAGACTTCTGCATAGTACTGTAGTGATTTTATGTATTGCTCTGTACTGCCGCTGCATTAAAACATGCCACATGTGAGTGATGATAAACCTGATTCTGATATGGCTCTCTCTTGTGGACTGAGAGTGGGAAGGGGGCAGGGAGAGGGGAATCATGGTTGGGAAAAGGGGAAGGGAGAAGGGAGGGAGCGGGAAGCATCAGAGAGACATTCTGTAATGATCAGTAAACCAATTGTTTGGAATCGAATGACCTAGCCTGGTCTCTCATGACTGGGTGTGTCTGCACCTGCACCACCCCTGCCCCTGGCATTTCTTCTTTGCCAGCTGCCCCACAGTGCTTAATCCTTGGCATCCCCAACATCCTTTGCTCCCGCCAGATTTACAACTCGCTCTCCGCTCCACATTGACAAATACAGTACTACGCAAAAGCCTTAGGAACCCCAGCTATATATATATTTGCCTAAGACTTTTACACGGTACTGCGCCAGCTTGAGAATCATTTTCTTACAGGCATTGACAATAGAGGTTACAAAAATCAAAGAAAAACATAACAAAGACAAACAAACAAACAATGTGCAAAAGAAGGCAGATTGTGCACGTAATAAGTAAATAAATAAATAAATTGACTGGTACTGAGAACACGAATTGTCGAGTCCGTGAAAGTGAGTCCGTAGGTTGTGGAATCAGTTCAGTGTTTGAGGTGAGTGAAGTTATCCAACCTGGTTCAGGAGTCTGATGGTTGAAGGGTAATAATTGTTCCTGAGCATGGTGGTGTGGGACCTAAGGCAACAGTACCTCCTGCTGACGGTGGTAGTGAGAAGAGGACATGGCCTGGATGGATCAGAATTGGCACAGATACCATGGGTTAAAAGGCCTTCTCCTCTTCTGTGTCCTCCAGGATCTGATATACCATATTGTCCCCTTCACAATGCTAAAGATGTCTCTCAGGACAGCTTCTGCTCCCTCACAGAATACAGAACCATAGTCTGTTAGGCTCTTCCCTGTTGGTTCATGACCTCTTGGGTTCAGCAAACCTGGAGCCCAGAGTCCGATGTACGCCTTTTCATCCTGCCCACTCTACCCCTTGCAGACAAACCCACGGGCTACAGATCCAGCCTGAGGAGGTCACACCGTGGGATCGTGGATGAATGCTGCTTCCAAAGCTGTGATCTCAAGTTGTTGGAGATGTACTGTGCAAAGCCCCAGCGTCTGGACAGTTCTGCTCGCATCCAGCGTCACACCGAGAAAGGACAGGTGGTAAGTGTTGCAAGAATGACAACGGAACAGTAGAATTAAACACTTCTACTGAGTCGGCTTAGTAACGGTACTGGCTGGGCAACTTACAGCACAGGAAGGTGAGTCGGCCCACCGAGACGAAGACATGCGCACTCAAAGAGCAACCTTCTGCGCGTAGGAAGCCCAATTGACAGGCCGCACGATCAATCGGCCATGTGCACACTCACCGCATCCTCATAATTTTGTACACCCCTACCAAATCTCCTCTCCATCTTCGACGTTCTAAAGAAGACAGTCCTGACCTATTCAGTCTTTCCTTATAACTCAAGTCCTCCAGACCCAGCAACGTTCTTGTAAATCTTCTCTGTCCTCTTTCAACCTTATTTCCATCTTCCCTGTAGGTAGGTGACCAAAACTGCACAGAATACTCCAAATTAGGCCTCACCAATGTTTTAATTAACTTCAACATAACATCCCATCTCCTGTACTCAATGCTGGAGAGAAAAAAATTGAATGGCAGAGTAGACTTGATGGGCCAGAAGGCCCAATTCTGCTCTTATATCTTATAAACCTTCTCTATCCATGTATCTGTCCAAATGCCTTTTAAATATTATTAATGCACCTGCCTTGTGTAGCTTGTTCCATATACTAACCACCTTTTGGGTGAAAACCTTGCCCCTCAGGCTCCTACTAAATCTCTCCCGTCTCACTCTGAGCCTATGCCCACGCGTTCTCCATTCCCCAACCCCATGGGAAAGACAGCATGCATTCGCTCTCTTTATGTACCTCAATTATAGTTGAGGGCACATGTACTGTAGTGGTTACCACAACACTTTACAGTACAGGTGACCTGGGTTCAATTCCTGCCACTGCCTGTAAGGAGTTTGTACGTTCTTCCCGTGACTGCGTAGGTTTCCTCCGGGTGCTCCAGTTTTCTGCCACAGTCCAAAGACGTATCGGTTTGTAGGTTAATTGTTCATTGTAAGTTGTTCCATGATTAGGCTAGGGTTAAATCTGGCAATTGCCAGACAATGCAGCCCAAGGAGCCGGAAAGGCCTATTCCGAGTTGTATCTCGATAAATAGATAAAAATAAGGTCACCTCTCATTCTGTTACACCACAATAAATAAAACAAAAAACTACTCTTCCTCTCTCTATAACGCCTCTGCCCATGAATAGGGTCCCAACCTCTAAGCAGGGGAATAAACAGTCAACATTTCAGGCTGAGATTCTTCATCATGACTGGAAAGAAAGGGAGGAGAAACCTTACATTCTTCTTCTGCCCCCTTCCCCCTTTCCAGTCCCGAACAAGAATCTTGGCATGAAATGTCGACTATTTATTCCCCTCCATAGATGCTGCCTGACTTGCTGAGTTTGTCCGGCATTTTGTGTGTGTTGCTCAACATTTCCCGTATCTGCAAAACCTTTTGTGTTTAATGCCCTAGCCTGCTCGACCATAACCCACTCCCTCAAATACTGGCAAATTTCTCATAAATCTTTTCTGTGCTCTTTCCAACTTAATGGCATCTTTTCTATGTTAAGAAGACATGGCGGATTTCAATATGCAGGTAGATTGGGAAAATTAGGTGGGTGTTGGATCCCAAGAGAGGAAATTTTTAGTAAACACAAAATAATCTGCAGATGCTGGGGTCAAAGCAACACTCACAACACGCTGGAGGAACTGGTCCACACGTCCCTCCCCACGGATCTCCCACCTGGCACTTATCCCTGTAAGTGCAAGTGCTACACCTGTCCCTACACCTCCTCTCTTGCCACCATTCAGGGCCCCAAACAAGTGAGGCAACACTTCACTTGTGAGTCTGTTGGGGTCATCTATTGTATCCGGTGCTCCCGGTGCGGCCTCCTCTACATCGGTGAAACCTGACGCAGATTGGGGGACCGCTTCGTCGAGCACCTCCGCTCCGTCCGCCACAACGGACAGGATCTCCTAGTAGCCACCCACTTCAACTCTGCTTCCCACTCCCATTCAAATATGTCCACACATGGCCTCCTCTACTGCCATGATGAGGCTAAACTCAAGTTGGAGGAGCAACACCTCATATACCGTCTAGGTAGTCTCCAGCCTCTTGGTATGAACATAGAATTCTCCAACTTCCAGTAATTCCCTTCCCCTCCCTTCCCCTATCCCTATGTCTCTCTGCCCCCTCCCCCAGCTGCCTATCACCTCCCTCATGGTTCCGCCTCCTTCTACTACCCATTGTGTTTTCCCCTATTCCTTCTTCACCCTTCCTGCCTATCACCTCCCTGCTTCCCCTCCCCCACCCCTTTATCTTTCCCCTTACTGGTTTTTCACCTGGAACCTACCAGCCTTCTCCTTCCCACCCTCCCCCCACCTTCTTTATAGGGCCCCTGCCCCCTCCCTCTACAGTCCTGACGAAGGGTTCCGGCCCGAAACGTCGACGGATCTTTTCCACGGATGCTGCCCGACCTGCTGAGTTCCTCCAGCGTGTTGTGAGGAGATTTTTAGAATGCCTATGATATGGCTTTTTGGAGCAGCTTGTGCTTGAGCCTACAGGGGGAACAGCAACTCTGGATTGGATGTTGTGTAATGAACCAGATTTGATTAGGGAGCTTAAGGTAAGGGAATTCAAAGGAGGTAGTGATCATAATACGATCGAATTCACCCTGCAGTTTAAGAAGAAGAAGCTAAAATCGGAAGTATCAGTATTACAGTGGAGTAAAGGGAATTATGGAGGTTCGAGAGAGGAGCTGGCCAGTGTTGAATAGAAAGGGACACTAGCAGGGGAAATGGAAGAACAGCTGGAGTTTTGGGGTGCAATTTGGAAGGTGTAGGAAATATACATCCCAAAGATGGAGAAGTGCTCTGAAGGGAGGATATGAGAACCGTGGCTGACAAGGAAAAATCAGAAACAGAATAAAAGCAAAAGAGAGGGACTATAATGGAGCAAAAATTAGTGGAAAGGTAGAGGATTGAGAAACTTTTCAAAACCAACAGAAGACAACTAAAAAAGCCATAAAGAGAGAAAAGATTAAATATGAAGGTAAGCTAGCCAAAAATATAAAAGGATACCAAAAGCGTTTTCAGATATGTAAAGTATAAAAGAGAGACGAGAGTGGATATTGGACCACTTTAAACTCATGCTGGAGATGCTAGTAATGGAGGACCAAGAAGCGGCAGATGAACTTAATAAGTATTTTGCATTAGTATTCACTGTGGAAGACACTAGCAGTATGCCAGAAATATGAGAGTGCCAGGTGAGTGTAGTTGCTATTACTAAGGAGAAGGTGCTTGGGAAGTTGAAAGGTCTGAAGGTAGATAAGTCACTGGCACCAAATGGACCGGCTCAGGGTTCTGAAAGAGGTAGCTGAAGGGATTGTGGAGACATTAGTAATGATCTTTCAAGAGTCACTAGATTATGGAATGGTTCTGGAGTACTGGAAAATTGAAATGTCACTCCACTCTTTAAGAAGGGAGGGAGGTAGAAGAAAAGAAATTATAGGCTAGTTAGCCTGACCTCAGTGCTTGGGAAGATGTTGGAGTTTATTCTTAAGGATGGGGTTTCAGGGTACTTGGAGGCACATAACAAAATAGGCCAAAGTCAGCATGGTTTCCCCTTAAGAAGAAATCTTGCCTGACAAAGCTGTTGGAATTCTTTCAGGAAATTACAGGCAGAATAGAGAATTGGTAGATATTATGTACTTGGATTTTCAGAAGGCCCTTGACAAGGTGCCGCACATGAGACTGTTTAACAAGATAAGAGCCATGGTATTACAGGAAAAGTATAAGCATGGTTAGAAGATTGGCTGATTAGCTGTAAGCAAAGAGTGCGAATAAAGGGGACCTTTTCTGGTTGACTGCTGGTGACTAGTGCTGTTCCACAAGGGTCTATGTTGGGACCACTCCTTCTCACGTTCTATGTCAATGATTTGGATGATGGAATTAATGACTCTGGCAAGTTTACAGACAATACAAAAATAGGTGGAAGGGCAGGTGGTGGTGAGAAAGCTGGGAGTCTGCAGAAGGACTTGGATTAGAAGAATTGGCAAGGAAGTGGCAGATGGGATATAGTGTAGGGAAGTGTATGGCCATGCACTTTGGCAGAAGGAATAAAGATGTGGACTATTTTCTAAATGTGGAGAAAATTCAAAATTCAGAGGTGCAATGGGACTTGGGAGTCCTTGTGCAGGATTCCCTAAAAGTTAACTCACAGGTTGAGTCAGTGCAATGCAATTTTTGCATTCATTTTGAGAGGACTAGAATATAAATGCAAGGATGTAATGATGAGGCTTTATAAGACATTGGTCAGACTGCACTTGGAGTATTGTGAGCAGTTTTGGGCCCCTTATCTAACAAAAGGATTGATCGACATTGAAAAGGGTCGAGATGAGGTTCGCAAGAATGGTTCCCGGCATAAAGGGAACATATGAGAAGTGTTTGATGGCTCTGGGCCTGTAATTGCTGGAGTTTAGAAGAATGAGGGGGGATCTCACTGAAACCTATCATATATTGAAAGACCTGGATAGAGTAGATGTGGAGAGGATGTTTCTTGGAGAGGAGGTGTCTAGGACTAGGGGGCACAGCCTCAAAATAAGGGGACATCCATTTAGAAAAGAGACGAGGAGGAATTTCTTTAGCCAGAGGGTGGTGAATCTGTGGAATTCGTTGCCACAGATGGCTGTGGAGACCAAGTCATTGGGTATATTTAAGGCAGAGTTTGATAAGTTCTTGATTAACCAGGGTGTCAAAGGTTACGGGAGAAGGCAGAAGAATTTGAGGATATAATGAGTGCAGTGGATAGAGGGGAACAGGTGAATGTCATATACTTGGATTTCCAGAAGGCGTTCGATAAGTGCCACACAAGAGACTTATAAATAAGATATGGGTGCACGGAGTCGGAGGAAGTGTATTGGCATGGATAGTGGATTGGTTAACCAATAGAAGGCAGAGAGTTGGTATAAATGGGTGTTTCTCTGGTTGGCAGTCTGTGGTGAGTGAGGTGCCACAGGGGTCGGTGCTGGGCCCGCAGCTGTTTACCATTTACATTGATGATTTGGAACAGGGGACTGTGTGTAACGTAGCAAAATTTGCTGATGATACTAAACTGAGTGGAAAAGCAAATTGTGCAGAGGATATGGAGAGTCTGCAGAGGGATATAAATAGGTTAAGTGAGTGGGCCAAGGTCTGGCAGATGGAATACAACGTTGGTAAATGTGAGATCATCCACTTTGAAAGGAATAATAAAAGAGCAGATTATTATTTAAATGGTGAAAGGTTGCAGCATGCGGTTGTGCAGAGGGACTTTGGAGTGTTTGTTCATGAATCACAAAAAGTTGGCTTGCAGGTACAACAGGTTATTAAGAAGGCAAATGGAATATTGGCCTTCATTGCTCGAGGGGTTGAATTCAAGAGCAGGGAGGTCATGCTGCAACTATACAGGGTACTGGTGAGGCCACACCTGGAGTACTGTGTGCAGTTCTGGTCTCCATACTTGAGGAAAGATATACTGGCTTTGGAGGTAGTGCAGAGGAGGTTCACCAGTTTGATTTCAAGGATGTAGGGGTTAACCTATGAGGAGAGATTGAGTCACCTGGGACTATACTCTCTGGAATTCAGAAGAATGAGAGGGGATCTTATAGAAACATACAAAATTTTGAAAGGGATAGATAGGATAGAAGTAGGAAAGTTGTTTCCATTATAGGTGAGACTAGAACTAGGGGACGTTGCCTAAGATTCCATAGAACCATAGAAACTACAGCACAGAAACAGGCCTTTTGGTCCTTCTTGGCTGTGCCGAACCATTTTCTCCCTAGTCCCACTGACCTGCCCACGGACCATATCCCTCCATACACCTCCCATCCATGTATCTGTCCAATTTATTCTTAAATGTTAAAAAAGAACCTGCATTTACCACCTCGTCTGGCAGCTCATTCCGTACTCCCACCACTCTCTGTGTGAAGAAGCCCCCAATAATGTTCCCTTTAAACTTTTCCTCCCTCACACTTAACCCATGTCCTCTGGTTTTTTTCTCCCCTTGCCTCTGTGGAAAAAGCCTGCTTGCATTCACTCTATCTATACCCATCATAATTTTATATACCTCTATCAAATCTCCCCTCATTCTTCTACGCTCCAGGGAATAAAGTCCTAACCTATTCAACCTTTCTCTGTAACTGAGTTTCTCAAGTCCCGGCAACATCCTTGTAAACCTTCTCTGCACTCTTTCAACCTTATTTATATCCTTCCTGTAATTTGGTGACCAAAACTGAACACAATACTCCAGATTCGGCCTCACCAATGCCTTACACAACCTCATCATAACATTCCAGCTCTTATACTCAATAAACATACATCAAAGTTGCTGGTGAACGCAGCAGGCCAAGCAGCATCTATAGGAAGAGGCGCAGTTGACGTTTCAGGCCGAAACCCTGCGTTCACCAGCAACTTTGATGTATGTTGCTTGAATTTCCAGCATCTGCAGAATTCCTGTTCTTATACTCAATACTTTGATTAATAAAGGCCAATGTACCAAAAGCTCTCTTTACGACCCTATCTACTTGTGACACCACTTTTAGGGAATTTTGTATCTGTATTCCCAGATCCCTCTGTTCTACTGCACTCCTCAGTGCCTTACCATTAACCCCTGTATGTTCTACCTTGGTTTGTCCTTCCAACGTGCAATACCTCACACTTGTCTGTATTAAACTCCATCTGCCATTTTTCAGCCCATTTTTCCAGCTGGTCCAAGTCCCTCTGCAGGCTCTGAAAACCTTCCTCACTGTCTACTACACCTCTAATCTTTGTATCATCAGCAAACTTGCTGATCCAATTTACCATATTATCATCCAGATCATTGATATAGATGACAAATAACAATGGACCCAGCACTGATCCCTATGGCACACTAGTCACAGGCCTCCACTCAGAGAAGCAATTCTCTACCACCACTCTTTGGCTTCTTCCATTGAGCCAATGTCTAATCCAATTTACCACCTCTCCATGTATACCTAGCGACTGAATTTTCCTAACTAACCTCCCATGCGGGACCTTGTCAAAGGCCTTACTGAAATCCATGTAGACAATATCCATTGCCTTCCCTTCATCCACTTTCCTGGTAACCTCCTCGAAAAACTCCAATAGATTGGTCAAACATGACCTACCATGCACAAAGCCATGTTGACTCTCCCTAATAAGTCCCTGTCTATCCAAATGCTTGTAGATTCTGTCTCTTAGTACTCCCTCCAATAACTTACCTACTACCGACATTAAACTCGCCGGCCTATAATTTCCCGGATTACTTATCGATCCTTTTTTAAACAACGGAACATGAGCCACTCTCCAATCCTCCGGCACCTCACCCATAGACAGCGACATTTTAAATATTTCTGCCAGGGCCCCCGCAATTTCAACACTAGTCTCCTTCAAGGTCCGAGGGAACACTCTGTCAGGTCCCGGGGATTTATCTACTTTAATTTTCCTCAAGACAGCAAGCACCTCCTCCTTTTCAATCTGTACAGTTTCCATGATCTCACTACTTGATTCCCTCAATTCCATAGACTTCATGCCAGTTTCCTTAGTAAATACAGACGCAAAAAACCTATTTAAGATCTCCCCCATTTCCTTTGGTTCCGCACATAGCCGACCACTCTGATCTTCAAGAGGACCAATTTTATCCCTTACAATCCTTTTGCTCTTAATATACCTGTAAAAGCTCTTTGGATTATCCTTCACTTTGACTGCCAAGGCAACCTCATGTCTTCTTTTAGCCCTCCTGATTACTTTCTTAAGTATTTTCTTGCACTTCTTATACTCCCTGTTTCCTATACATTTCATACAACTCCCTCTTCTTCTTTATCAGAGTTGCAATATCCCTTGAGAACCAAGGTTCCTTATTCCTATTCAATTTGCCTTTAATCCTGACAGGAACATACAAACTCTGCACTCTCAAAATTTCCCCTTTGAAGGCTTCCCACCTACCAATCACATCTTTGCCAGAGAACAACCTGTCCCAATCCACACTTTTTAGATCCTTTCTCATTTCTTCAAATTTGGCCTTCTTCCAGTTCAGAACCTCAACCCTAGGACCAGATCTATCCTTGTCCATGATCAAATTGAAACTAATGGTGTTATGATCACTGGAATCAAAGTGCTCCCCTACACAGATTTCCGTCACTTGTCCTAACTCGTTTCCTAACAGGAGATCCAATATTGCATCCCCTCTAGTTGGTCCCTCTATATATTGATTTAGAAAACTTTCCTGAACACATTTTACAAACTCTAAACCATCTAAACCATTCAGGGGAGAAGGTTTAGGATGGAGACAAGGAGAAACTGTTTTTCCCAGAGAGTGGTGAATCTGTGGACTCCTCTGCCTAGGGAAGCAGTTGAGGCTTCTTCACTAAATATATTTAAGAAGCAGTTAGATAGGTTTTTACATAGTAAGGGAATTAAAGGTTATGGGGAAAAGGCAGGTAGATGGAGCAGCGTTTACGGACAGATCAGCCATGGTCTTATTGAATAGCAGAGCAAGCTCGATGGGCCGGATGGCCTACTCCTGCAACTATTTCTTATGTTTTTATATTCTGATTTGTTTGAGGGGGATAATAAATCAGCCATGATGGAATGGCGGAGCAGACTTGATGAGCCGAATTGTGTAATTCTGTTCCTATGCCTTATGATGACCAAAGCTGAACCCAAACTCATAGTCTCCATCCTTTTGACTTAGTCTAAGATCAATCTAACCCATTCCCCCTCCCCTGTCACATTGCCCTCCATTTTTCTTTCATCCAAGTGCCTCTTAAATGTCCCTAATGTATTTGCCTCTGCCGCCTTCCTTGACAACACATTCCACGAACCTACCACTCTCTGTGTTTTTTAAAAAACCTGCCTCTGAGATCCTGCTTATACTTTCTTCCAATCACCTTAAAGCGGGGGTTCCCAGCCTTTTTTATGCTACAGACCCCTACCATAACCAAGGGGTCCATGAACCCCAAGATGGGACCCCCCCCCACCTTAAAGTTATGTCACTTCTTCCCTGGGCAAAAGTCTCTGGCTGTCCACTTGATCCATGCTCCTTATTGTACACCTCTATCAAGCTTCCTTTCACTCCCAAGAGGAAGGTTCTAACTTGTTCACCCTATCCACATAAGGCATGCTCTCTCCTTCAGACAGCATTCTGGAAAAATGAGATCCTCGTACTTTTCTAAAACCTTGGATACAAGGCATTACGTTGCTCGATCTCTCCTCTCCGCCTTGTCTAATGAACCTTGACTGGATTCCTTTGAAAGTAAGTCTATCGCTGTTTAGATTAGGAGACCAAAACTCTCCACAGCTTTCCAGGTCCAGGTCTTGGTCCTTTCCAGCAACTGAACTGGAGAAGGACCAAATATGTGGAGGACTCTTGAGGTAACCAACACAAGTTCACTTGGTTAACGTATGAGGGTCGTTTGATGGCTCTGGACCTGTACTCACTGGAGTTTAAAAGAATTAGGGCGGAATTAGGGGGATCTCATTGAAACCTACCAAATATTGAAAAGCTTAGATAGAGTGGATATGGAGAGGATGTTTCCTATAGTGGGTGAGTCTAGGACCAGAGGACACAGCATCAGAATAGAAGGAAGCCCCTGTTGAACAGAGGTTAGGAGGAATTTCTTTAGCCGGATGATGGTTAATCTGTAGAATTCATTGCCACAGATACCTGAGCAGGTCAGGTCATTGGGCGTATTTAAAGCAGAGATTGCTGGGTTCTGAATTAGTCAGGGAGTCAAAGGTTATAAGGAAAAGACAGGTGAATGGGTTTGAGGGGGATAAGAAGTCAGCCATGATGGAATGGCAGAGCAGACTCGATGGCCCAAATGGCCTAATTGTGCTCCTATACCTGTGGTTGCATGGTCTTATGATCCTAATATCCTTCTTCTTCTTCTGGTGTTATAGGAGACCCTCTGGAAGAATCCCAGCCGAGCTAATGCCAGTACTGTCAACAGGAATTATCGGATTTGACATTGGAAGCCGTGTGCTGGGTGGACTACGTTTGGTGGTCTTTGTGTAAATGTTACCAATGATGGAGGCACCCTCTGGTCACAAGTTATTGAAGGACTCTGATCAATACACAAACTCTCTCTGTAGAATGTGTGTCATACTCCATGTAATCGCCACACATGGAAGGCGGCCGCTTTCATCGTTGCGGGGTGAAGTGTACGAATGGACAGGCAATGAGTACTGTTTCTACAAGTGCGCCTTTCCAAGCACATTCACTGTCCACAGAGCCACCACCCCCATGTACCTAAGGCAGCAAAGATGTAGAGCTCATTTGAACTTGTGCCTTGTTATTGTGACATGTTCTCTTTAACATTATCTGTGAATTGGACTAGACTGAGCCACGGACAATGCTTGGTATTACAAGCCAACTTCTATGTAACAAACAGTCTGTTGAGAGAGACTTCTGGATCGAGCAGAATCTGTGGAAGGAAAGGACTTGTCAAAACCTTGCATCAGGATTGGGAATGGAGTGGGAAGGTAGCCAGTACTGAGTCGAGAGAGGCAGAAGTTGGATATTATAATGCCTTTCCCATCACAGAAGCTACTCAACCTGCTGAGTTCCTCCAGCAGATTGTTTGTTGTTCCAGATGTGAACATCTGGATTCTCTGTTGTCTCAAATTTTATGTAAGTTTGAAAAGCATTCAAGTTGGGAGTGCTCTTAAGAGATTAATACTTTTTATCTCTGCACTGGAAGGGCAGAGTGATGGATGAGGTGAGATGCAATGAATGGGACCACATGAATAAGGATCAAGTTTGGGGTGCTGCTAACAAGCAGGTGTGACATATATGTGTGACAATATGGTAACTGGGCTGCTCACCAGAAAAATGCTGGTCAGGTTTGAAGTACTTTCAATATTTGTACTCTTTAGTGGACTGTTGACACAAGTTGATGATTATTGCTGATAACCTGAAAAAAATGTGAGATTAACTGATCTTTGCTCCTTCATTGGTAAAATTCCCTAACTTGAAATTTGTATCCAAAGGGCAACTGTCTAAATGTGTTCTGTAGCACCAATCTCTGACATTGATTCACTCTCCTGGTGAGACTGCAGGTAGAGAATGTCATGAAGATGACAATTCAAATTAACCCATCTTTCTCTTTTCCCTGGTGTGAACATTGGATAGCCGGAAGTGAGGGCATTACATTTCAATACAACATGACTCAACTTTGAGACATGTCCTGTCCAACCAAATGGACCATCAGGACTTTGAGCTACACTAGATTTTTGATTCCAGTTTAGGGCATTGATGCCAAAGTGTGTAAGTTGGGGACCAGGGCTGGTGAAACTGGACTTTGCCAAAAAGTAGATGGTGAATCTGCATTCCCATGTTTTACACTACACGCAATTTTATTCTATTTTTCTGTAAACCAGAGATCAATGCGAGCTGAATTCCAATATCTTGTCAGCTTTATAATCGTGTGCTAGCCTCCGAACTCATCCCACTGCGGGCTTAGTGGGGCTGACACTACGATCTGCAGAAGATGCCAATTTTATACATGAGGTGGTTACCACCTACCAGGAAACAAATTTCATCATCAGTATCAGGATTATTACCACTTTTGTATGATAAATGTGTTACTTCATGGTAGCAGTGCAGTGCAATACATCAAAAATTACTATAAGAAATATACAGTATATCTATAAAAGAAGTAGTGGAGAAACAGAGCTGAGGGGTGACATAACAAGCACGGCTTCATGGTCTGAAATCAGATGGCGGAGGGGAAGAAGCTGTTTCTAAAATTTTGAGTGTGTCTTCAAGCTCCTGTATCTCCTCTCTGATGGTAGCAATGAGACGAGGGCACGTCCTGGGTGATGGGGGTCCATACTGATGGATGCCAGCTTTTTGAGGCATCGCCTTTTGAAGATGCCCTCGATGGCGAGGAAGCTATTGCCCACAATGGAGCTGGCTGAACCTACAACCCTCCACAGCTTTTTCCCTGATTCTGTGCATTGGAGCCTCCATGCCAGATGGTGATGCTCTCCAAGGTACATCTATAGAAATTTCTAGTCTTTCGTGACCTACCAAGTCCCCTCAATATTCTCAAACATTTGCACTATATTCACTCTCTGCTTTTCCTACAGTGCTGGAGAACCTTTTAAAGAGATATTCTTTACATTATGTAGCAGATGTCGAAGTCCAAACCGGTGTGTAAACAGGGTGAAGACAGTGTAACCCGTAACCCTGCTGTAAATAGTTTGTGATGGGGCTGATATAAGAATCTGCTTGTTTTAGAGGTTGACATTTTGTGTATGGGAGGGAACATAGTTTATTTGCAATGTGATGTTCGATCTGTTCAATACAAAGGTGCTATAATGTTGTTTGTGAATTTGATCTTAAGAGCAATATGTTTCATGTAACAGAATGCTGAAACTTCATTTCGGATGTTGACAGATAGTAGATGTGACCAACTTTGGTTAGAATTCGTCCTGCGCTGTGTTACACAGTGGGTTCCTACAACGTCACCAACCTCGCCCACGCAGCGAGGTTTCTGTTTGAGAGGTCCTTTCCTGAACGATGAAGAACCAACTCTGTCAGTGTGCGCTCGCAGGACTGGGTCCACCGTGACAGAGAGAGCTGCTGTTCCTCCGCTCCTGGGTCGAGTCATGAGCCTGCGATCCGCCGCTCCTGGGTTGAGTTGGTGCCCACGATTGCCATGACAAAGAGTCTGACGGTCTTCCACACTTGGACCCAATCCTGTAAGCACACACCATAACACAACTCATTGGGCTGTTCAGGCATTCTATCAGGCCTTTCCTGGCAGATGAACCTCACCGGCAAGGTTGACCTTGGAGGCCCAGGTAGATGTGAGCCGTCCCCATGAGCTGCTTCAGTCCTCTTGCTGAGTCAATCTAGCTTTGCTTCTTTACAATAATGTTTTATTAATTATAATGATTGGTGGACTTAGTCTGCAAGTCTTCCCCATATCCTTCCCGGTATTTACCCGGACACTAAGTTATACAGCATGGAACCAGGCCCTTCGGACCAACTGGTCCATGCACACCAAAATGTCCCATTTTCTAGACTTTGGTCCATCACCTTGTAAACATTTCCAGTCCATGTACCTAGTCATAGTCATAGTCATACTTTATTGATCCCGAGTGAAATTGGTTTTCATTACAGTTGCACCATAAATAATAAATAGTAATAGAACCATAAATAGTTAAATAGTAATATGTAAATATGCCAGTAAATTATGAAATAAGTCCAGGACCAGCCTATCGACTCAGGGTGTCTGACCCTCCAAGGGAGGAGTTATAAAGTTTGATGGCCACAGGCAGGAATGACTTCCTATGACGCTCAGTGCTGCATCTCGGTGGAATGAGTCTCTGGCTGAATGTACTCCTGTGCCCACCCAGTACATTATGTAGTGGATGGGAGACATTGACCAAGATGGCATGCAACTTAGACAGCATCCTCTTTTCAGACACCACCATCAGAGAGTCCAGTTCCATCCCCACAACATCACTGGCCCTACGAATGAGTTTGCTGATTCTGAGTGATAGATTCATAGAACACTACAGCACAGAAACAGGTCCTTTGTCCCATCTAGTCCACACCAAAATATGAACCTCCCTAGTCCCTTTGACCTGCATCTGGACCATAGCCCTCCATACCTTTTCCATCCATGTACCTATTCAAACTTCTCTTCAATGTTGAAATTGAACCTGCATCCTCCACTTCCACTGGCAGCTCGTTCCACACTCTCACCTGTCCATGGGATTGTCATCATTCAGTGACCGAGAATGTCTCCTCTTTGGGTGCTGGCATTGGTTTCCAATGTTAATGCAACCGAAATGATATGAAAAATTCTTGGTATCACTAAACCAATCATTCCCAGAATCTGATCAGTTAAATTTATCTTGGCTTCACTGTAATTCTTTTATCTTTGCTGGATGACTCGATTCAGGAACAACTTCTTCCTCTCTGCCATCTGACTTTTGAGTGGACATTGATCCCACGAACACTACCTCACTGCATTTCTGCACTACTTATTTAATTTAACTATTATATATATACATACTTAAATATATATATTGAAAACTCACTGTTTGTTCCACTATTATCTATTGTACTGTACTGCTGCTGCAAAGACAATAAATTTCATGATATATACCATTGATATTAAACCTGATTCTGATATTGTCAGGAGCAGAATCAGAATCAGGTTTAATATCACCGTCATAAGCCGTGAAATGTGATGTTTTGCGACAGCAGTACATTGTAATACATAATAATCAAAAAACTATAAGTTACAATAAGAAATATAAATGAAATAAGCAGTGTGAAATGAGAGAGAAAAAAAACAAAGTCGTGAGGTTCAGAAATCTGATGGTGGAGGGGAAGCAGCTGTTCCCGAAACGATGAATTCTGGCGTGTCACCAGAATTTATCGTAGGTAGCAAATGGCGTTAGAGCTCAGTAGAGGCCTTTCAGCCGACAATGTTGTGCCGACCTTTTACCCTACTCCAACATCAATTTAACCTGTTCCTCCCAGACAGCCCTCCATTTTTCTAAGAAACAGAGTTTCTTAAATGTCTGTAGTGTATTTGACTCTACTATCACCACTGGCAAGGGCGTTCCATGCCCCCACTACTTTCTGTGTAAAAAAACCCACCTCTGACACCACCCCTATACTATCCTCCAATCACCTCAAAATTATGACCCTCATGTTTGCCATTTTCCCCCAGGAAAATGTCTCTGGCTATCCGCTTGATCTATGCCTTTTATCATCTTGTACACCTCTATTCAATCACCTCTCATCTTCCTTTGCTCTGAAGAGAAAAGCCCTTGCTCGTTCAGCCTATCCTCATAAGACATGCTCTCAAAACCAGACAGCAACCTAGTAAATCTCCTCTGCCCCGTCGCTAAAGCTTCAAATTCTTCCTATAATGAGGTGAGAACTGAGCACAGAATGAGGGGTAAGAGAGTAGAGGATTAGCCTGAGAGTTTTAGATGAGGAAAGATGGCCGGTAGCTGGGTTGAAGCTTGATTGGGTAGGGCTGATCTGTGTTGTATGCACATTTGGTAGTTCAATTTAGATTCAAAGCCTCTGCCATGCTGTCCCAGTAACAGCATTCCCTGGGATATTTAGTTATTGATTGGAAACAAAGAGAGAGTGAAATGGACTTGGATTTGATGAAAATGTTATTTCAAAACTTTGAACATCAAGCCATTGATTTGACTAAAAAGAGACCAGGTTAAAAGTTATTGTGACCTAAAACTCCCAACTGGTTCAACACTGTTCAGTGGGAAGGAACTATCAGCTTTCCATTAGAAGCAGCAGATCCGAGGCAAGGAAGAGTTGTGGGGTTGGAACCCAGGCCCGAGAATGATGAACAAGTCAATGTTTGGCTGATTTAAGCACTGGGCTTAAGTAGTAGTAGTAGTCATACTTTATTGATCCCAGGGGAAACTGGTTTTCGTTACAGTTGCACCATAAATAATAATTAGTAATAAAACCATAAATAGTTAAATAGTAATATGTAAATTATGCCAGGAAATAAGTCAAGGACCAGCCTATTGGCTCAGGGTGTCTGACCCTCCAAGGGAGGAGTTGTGAAGTTTGATGGCCACAGGCAGGAATGACTTCCTATGACGCTCTGTGTTGCATCTCGGTGGAATGAGTCTCTGGCTGAATGTACTCCTGTGCCCACCCAGTACATTATGTAGAGGATGGGAGACACTGACCAAGATGGCATGCAACTTGGACAGCATCCTCTTTTCAGACACCACCGTCAGAGAGTCCAGTTCCATCCCCACAACATCACTGGCCTTACGAATGAGTTTGTTGATTCTGTTGGTGTCTGCCACCCTCAGCCTGCTGCCCCAGCACACAACAGCAAACATGATCGCACTGGCCACCACAGACTCGTAGAACATCCTCAGCATCGTCCGGCAGATGTTAAAGGACCTCAGTCTCCTCAGGAAATAGAGACGGCTCTGACCCTTCTTGTAGACAGCCTCAGTGTTCTTTGATCGAGGCAGTGGGGCCCAAGCCTTAGCTTAGAGTGTGCTGAAGTTGTGGGCATAGATCCGAGAGCAAGGAATGAGTCCATATTTGCCTGATTTAAGCATAGGGCCAGATTAAAAAGGACAGGGTTCTCAGAACCAGAGGAGGGGGATGGGCTAGTGTTTGGCTTGCTACACTACAAGGTTTACTCGTCTCTATGCTGAACTGAGGCTGTGACCTGCATTTAACAGACTCCTACACCAACTGCGGAAATGACAGGCTCCTTGCCTGTGAACTCACTTTCCTGAACTTTAGTTCTGAATGTTACTTGCTTACTTCTGATTGTTTGCACAATTTGTTCTTTTTTTTTGCACATTGGCTGTTTGACCGCCTTCTTCATTAGTGGGTTCTATTGGGTTTCTTTGTTTGGTGGCTGCCCGTAAGGAGACGAATCTCAAGGTTGTATATAGTATACATTCTTCATTAATAAATGTACTTTGAACTTTGGTCTTCTATCTGTGTCTGGTCTTGTTCACTGCAGAAGTAACCTGCCGTGGGCAGTCTGTCAGTTCCAGGAGAGCTAAGATGGGAGAAACGGAACAGTGTAGCCACACCCTGAGAATTTAAATACAAAAAAGATGCATTGCAGTAAATACTTCCATCACTGTTTACTGTTCATGACTGCAGTTCTCAAATGAAATTTTCTGTGAATATTTTTCATCTCGATTGACTGGATGCGGAGAGGGTGTTTCCTATGGTGGGAGAGTCTAGGACCTGAGGACACAGTTGAAGAACAGAGGGCCGTCCCTTTAAAATGGAGATGAGGAATTTCTTAAGGCAGAGTGGTGAATCTGTGGAATTCATCGCCACAGGCGCTGTGGAGGCCGAGTCACTGGGTATGTTTAAGGCAGAGGTTGATAGATTCTTGATTGGCCAGGGCATGAAGGGATACGGGGAGAAGGCAGTAGATTGAGTTTGAGAGGGATCAGCCATGATGAAATGGCAGAGCAGACTCAAGGGGCAAATGGTCTAATTCTGCTCCTATATCTTAACGTCTTATAACAGACACCATTGTGAGGTTGGCTAAATAAAACTCTTCAGTATTCTTTTGTTGTTAGTAGTTGATTTGATTGATAGTAAATTTAGACTCTTTATTTTTTTATTATCTATTTATTGAGATACAGCACAGAATAGGCCCTTTCCACCATTCGATCCACATCATCCAGCAATCTCCTATTTAATCCTAGCCTAATCACAGGAAAACTTACAAGGACCAATTAACCCACCAACTGATATATTTTTGGACGGTGGGAGGAAACCGGAGCACCCAGAGGAAACCCACACAGTCACGGGGAGAATGTATAAACTCCTTACAGACAGTGGCAGGAATTGAACGCAGGTCACCTGTATTGGGAAGTACTGTGCTAACCACCACACTACCATGCCATCCCAGCACAATGGCATGCCAGATGAATTTACTCTCAGTAGCCACTATATATATATTTCTTTCTGCAGCTGTAGCCCATTCATTCCAAGGTGTGACGTGCTGTGCATTCAGAGATTCTCCTCTGTTCACTATCATTGCAACACGTGGTTATTTGAGTTACTGTCACCTTCCTGTCAGCTTGAACCAGTCTGGCCATTCTCCTCTGATCAGCCTTATTAACAAGGTGTTTTCACCCACAGAACTTCTGCTCACTGGATATTTTCTTCTTCTTTTGCACCATTCTTTATAAACGCTAGAGACTGATGTGCATGAAAATCTCAACAGATTAGTAGTTTCTGAGATACTCAAATCATCCATTTGGCACCGATGGTCAAAGCCACTTAGGTTATATTTTTCCCCATTCCCCGAACATCTTGAACCTCCTGACCATGTCTGCATGCTTTTGTGTATTGAGATGCTGCCACACGATTGGCTGGTGAGATATTTGCATTAGTGAGTGGGTGTACAGGTGTACCTAATAGAGGGGTCACTGAATGTGGAACACTACAGCGCAGAACAGGCCCTTTGGCCCACGATGTTGTGCCAACCTTTTAACCAACTCTAAAATCAACCTAGCCCTTCTCTGCTACATATCCCTCCATTTTTCTTTATCCATGTGCCTATCTAAAAGTTTCTTAAATACCCCTAATGTATCTACCACCACCCCTAGCACTGTGTTCCACACATCCACCACTCCATGTAAAAACCTACTTACCTCTGACATCCCCTCTTTACTTTACTCCAATCACCTTAAAATTATGCCCCCTGGTGTTAGCCATTTCTACCCTAGGCAAAGGTATGTTTATCCACTTGATCAATGCCTCTTATCATCTTGTACACCTCTATCAAGTCAATTTAAGAGAAGTTTGGATAGGTGCATAGATGGGAGAGTTATGGAGTGCTACGTTCATGTGCAGGTGGATGGGATTTAGGCAGAATTACAGTCTGACACAAACCAGTTGGGTGGTTTCCGTGCCAGGGTACCTTTATGATTTTATGTTCCATAGACAATCTGTCATTCCTCTGATCTGTTCACATCAGATCAGATATATTAAACAAACCTTCATTTCATGTTCTTGATCTCTCCATCAATAGAAACAGTTTTTTTTCTCTTCACTCCCCCCACCCCCAACAATATTTTAAATATTTCTATCAGATCTATCCCTTGCAATCTCCTTTATTTTAAGAACAAGGAGTCTATCTGACCTACTGAAGCCTATCACCCCGGCATCAGTTGTATAAATCTTTTCGACAAAGCCGCAAGACCATGAGGCACAGGAGCAGAAACAGGCCATTTGGCCCATCGAGACATTCTATCGTGGCTGACTTATCCTTCTCAACACCTTTCTCCTGCCTTCTCCCCATAACCCTTACGAATCAAGAATCTATCGAACTCCACTTTAAATATACTCAACGACTTGGCCTCCACAGCCATTTACAGCAATGAATTCCACAGATTCACCACTCTCTAGATAAATAAACTCCACCTCACCTCTGTTCCAAATGGTCATCCTTCTATTCTGAGCTTATACCCTCTGATCCTAGACTCCTCCACTGTAGGAAACACCTTCTCCACATACACTCTATCTGGGCTTCTCAATATTTGATAGGCTTCAATGGGATACCCCTCATTCTTTTAAACTGCAGTGAGTACAAAACAATGTTCCTCATATGTTAATCTTTTCAGTCCTGGGATCGTTCTCGCGAACCTCCTCTGGACTCTCTCCAATGTCAAGGCATCCTTGCTTAGAGAAGGAAAGGGGCCCAGAACTGCTCACAATACTCTAACAAGTATGGCCTTGTAAAGCCTCAGCATTACATCCTTGCTCTTATCTTTTTTGGGCTAGCGTAGTGGTTATCGTAACGCTATTTCAGCACCAGGGACCCGGGTTCAATTCCTGCCGCTGTCTGTAAGGAGTTTGCATGTCCTCCCTGTCGTTGTGTGGATCTCCTCCGGGTGCTTCAGTTTCTTCTCACATCCAGAGGTACGGATTAGTAGATTAATTGGTTACATGGGTGTAATTAGGCAGTGCAGGCTCGCTGGGACAGTAGGGTCTGTTACTGTGCCATATCTCTGAATACAATAAATATTCCAGTCCTCTTGAAATGAATGCTAACACTGCATTTGCCTTCCTTCCCACCGACTCATCCTGCAAGTTAACTTCCACATCTCTGCAAATGTCAGAGCTCAGAACTGGACACCATTCTCCAACTGTGCCTGAAACAGTATTTTAGAAAGTTCACTATGATTTCTTTGCTCTTGTACAGGATCCTAGGCATGATAAAAGGTCTCGGCCCAAAACGTCAGCAGTTTATCCCTCTCCATAAGTGGTGCCTGAGTTGCTCAGTTCCTCCAGCATTTTGTGTGTGTAACCCTGGCCATAGATTATATGCTTTTTTTAAACTACTTTCTCAATCTGTCATGTTATCTTCAGCAAGCTATGTACGTGGGCAGAACGATGGCATAGTGGTTGGCGCAGTGCCAGTGACCAGGGTTCAATTCCCACTGCTGTCTGAAAGGAGTTTGCATGTTATCATTTTAAGGTGATTGGGTAAAAGTATAAGGGGATGTCAGAGGAGAGTTTTTACACAGAGAGTGTGGTCCGCCCTGTCAGGAGTAATGGTAGAGGTAGATAGATTAGTGAGATTTAAGAGACTCTTCGATAGGAACATGGATGATAGAAAAATGGAGGGCTATGGGGAGGGGAGGGAAGTGTTGGACTGATCTTGGAGTAGGTTAAGTGGTTAGCACAATATCGTGGGTTGAAGGGCCTGTACCAATCTACATTTAATGTTCTAACTAGATACAGTGCCTGTAAAAAGTATTCACCACCCCCCCTCCCAGAAGTTTTCATGTTTTATTGTTTTACAACGTTGAATCACAATAGATTTAATTTGGCTTTTTTGACACTGATCAACAGAAGGAGAATCTTTCATGTCAAAGTGAAAACGGATCTCTAATAAGTGATCTAAATTAATTACAAATACAAAACACAAAATAATTGATTGCCTAAATCCCTTTTAATATGACACACCAAATCACTGCTGGTGCAGCCAATTGGTTTTAGGAGTCACATGATTAGTTAAATGGAGATCACCTGTGTGCAGTCAAGGTGTTTCAATTCATTGTAGTAAAATTACACCTGAATCTGGAAGGTCCAAGTGTTGGTGAGTCAGTATCCTGACAAAAACTACACCATGAAGACAAAAGAACACTCTAAGCAACTTCATGAAAAGGTTATTGCAAAGCACACGTCAGGAAGTGGATATAAGAAAGTTTCCAAGTCACTTGAATATTCTTTGGAGTATGGTTAAGTCAGTCATCAAGAAATGGAAAGAATATAGCACAGCTGTAAATCTGCCTAGGGCAGGCTGTCCTCAAAAACTGCACAGCCATGCAAGAAGGGGACTAGTGAGGGAGGCCACCAAGAGAACCATGACATCTCTGGAGGAGTTAGAAGCTTCAGTGGCTGAGATGGGAGAGACTGTGCATACAACTGTTGCCGGGGTGTTTCACCTGCCACAGCTTTATGGGAGAAGGGCAAATTAGAAAGACACTGTTGAAAAAAACTCATGTGAAATCTCAGTTAGAGTTTGCCAGAAGGCATGTGGGAGATGTTGAAATCAGCTGGAAGAAGGTTCTATGGTCTGATGAAACCAAACATGAGCTTTTTGCCCATCAGACTAAACATGACACATCATCAAAAACACACCATCCCTACTGTGAAGCATGGTGGTGGCTGCATCAGACTGTGGAAATGTTTCACTGCAGCAGCCCTAAAAGGCTGTGAAGGTAGAGGGTAAAATGACTGCAGCAAAATACAGGGAAATCTTGGAGGAAAACCTGATGCAGTCTGCGGGAGAACTGCAACTTGGGAGAAGATTTGTTTTCCAGCAAGATTATGACCCCAAGCATAAAGCCAAAGTCACACAGGAATGGCTTAAAAACAACAAAGTTAATGTCCTAGACTGGCCAAGTCAGAGTCCAGACCTCAATCCAATTGAGAATTTGTGGCTGGACTTGAAAAGGATTGTTCACTCACAATTCCCATGCAATCTGACAGAGCTTCAGCAGTTTTGTAAAGAATAATGGGGGAAAATTGCAATGTCCTGACATGCAAAGCTGATATAGATCTTTCCACACAGACTCAAGGCTGTAATTGCTGCCAAAGATGCATCTACTAAGTACTGACTTGAAGGAGGTGAGTAATTATGCGATCAATTATTTTTGTATGTGGGCCAAGGACAGGCAAATAGCTTTCAACCCAGAGAAGGGTAATGTATTGCAGTTTGGGAGGTCAAACCAGAGTGCACATTTACACTGAATGGAAGGGCCCTGGGGAATGTTATGGAACAGAGGGATCTAGGAGTACAAGTCTACGGTTCGCTGAAAGCAGTGAAGAAGTTGTTGGGAAGTTTTATAAGATGATGAGGTCACATTTGGAGTATTAGGTACAGCTTTGATCACCCATAGAAACCATAGAAAAACTACAGCACAGAAACAGGCCTTTTGGCCCTTCTTGGCTGTGCTGAACCACTTTCTGCCTAGTCCCACTGACCTGCCCACAGACCATATCCCTTCATACACCTCCCATCCATGTATCTGTCCAATTTATTCTTAAATGTTAAAAAAGAACTCGCATTTACCACCTCATCTGGCAGCTCATTCCACACTCCCACCACTCTCTGTGTGAAGAAGCCCCCCGCTAATGTTCCCTTTAAACTTTTCCCCCCTCACCCTTAACCCATGTCCTCTGGTTTTTTTCTCCCCTTGCCTCAGTGGAAAAAGCCTGCTTGCATTCACTCTATCTATACCCATCATAATTTTATATACCCCTATCAAATCTCCCCTCATTCTTCTACGCTCCAGGGAATAAAGTGGAATAAAGTGGAATAAAGTCCTAATCTATTCAACCTTTCTCTGTAACTGAGTTTCTCAAGTCCTGGAAACATCCTGGTAAACCTTCTCTGCACTCTTTCAACCTTATTAATATCCTTCCTGTAATTTGGTGACCAAAACTGAACACAATACTCCAGATTCAGCCTCACCAATGCCTTATACAACCTCATCGTAACATTCCAGCTATTATACTCAATACTTTGATTAATAAAGGCCAATGTACCAAAAGCTCTCTTTATGACCCTATCTACCTGTGACGCCACATTTAGGAAATTTTGTATCTGTATTCCCAGATCCCTCTGCTCTACTGCACTCCTCAGTGCCTTATCATTTACCCTGTATGTTCTACCTTGGTTTGTCCTTCCAAAGTGCAATACCTCACACTTGTCTGTATTAAACTCCATCTGCCAGTTTTCAGCCCATTTTTCCAGCTGGTCCAAGTCCCTCTGCAGGCTCTGAAAACCTTCCTCATTGTCCACTACACTTCCAATCTTTGTATCATCAGCAAATTTGCTGATCCAATTTACCACGTTATCATCCAGATCATTGATATAGATGACAAATAACAATGGACCCAGCACTGATCCCTGTGGCACACCACTAGTCACAGGCCTCCACTCTGAGAACCACTAACACACAATAATCTGCAGATGCTGGGGTCAAAGCAACACTCACAACACGCTGGAGGAACTCAGCAGGTCGGGCAGCATCCTTGGAAAAGATTGGTCGACGTTTCGGGCCAGAACCCTTCGTCCTGGGTTCTGGCCCGAAACGTCGACCGACCTTTTCCACGGATGCTGCCCGACCTGCTGAGTTTCTCCAGCGTGTTGTGAGTGTTGCTCTCTACTACCACTCTTTGGCTTCTTCCATTGAGCCAATGTCTAATCCAATTTACCACCTCTCCACGTATACCTAGCGACTGAATTTTCCTAACTAACCTCCCATGCGGGACCTTGTCAAAGGCCTTACTGAAGTCCATGTAGACAATATCCACTGCCTTCCCTTCATCCACTTTCCTGGTAACCTCCTCGAAAAACTCCAACAGATTGGTCAAACATGACCTACCACGCACAAAGCCATGTTACAGGAAAGATGTTATTAAACTAAAGAGAGTGCAGGAAAGATTTACTAGGACATTGCCTGGACTTGGGGACCTGAGTTATGAGGAGAGGCTGTGTAGACTAAAACTTTATTCTGTGGAAGAGAGGAAATTGAGGAGTGACCTAATAGAGGTGTACACAATCATGAGGGACATTGACTGGGTGAAAGCAAAGTCTTTTTGCCGGGGAGAAGATGCTAAAAACAAGAGGGCACAGGTTTAAGGTCAGTGGCGAGAGATTTAAAAAGGCCACCAGGGACATTTTACTCAAAGGGCCAGTGTGTATTTGGGAAGGAGCTGCCAGAAATAGTGGTTGAGATGGGCATGTTAGCAACTTTTAAAGTCCATTTAAATAAGTACATGGACAAGAGGGGTTAAGAGGGCTATGGACCAAACGTGGGCAGATGGGACTAGCTCACTGGACAACACACTCAACGTGGACAAGTTGTGGAGCAGACTCTGTGGCCCAAATGGCCTTAATTTGCTCCTATGTCTTGTAGTCTGAACAGCCTGTTTCTGTGCTGTACAATTGTATGACTCCAAATAACCCCTCTATACCACAGCCTTGCACTTTACACCAACACAAAGTCCCCTGTTGCATGAGGTAATGTATTAGCATGAGTCAAAGGAAGGCAGGCTAAACAAGAAACAGAGTAGGCACAAATGGGACTGTTTTTGATTGGGAAAGTGGAAGTAGTGTTCTACAGGGATTGCTGCTGGGGCCTCATCTTTTCACTATTTATATAGATGAGAGATATACAGTACTCGCTGAGAAGAGCTCAGCTCACTCTGCTGAAAAGTATAAAGATAAACAGTTGTGAGTTGTGAAAAGAACATGTGTCTATATACACACACAGGGGATTCCACAAAATGCTGGAGGAGTTTGGCAGCTCAGGCACTGTCTATACAGAGGAATAAACTATCAACGTTTTGGGTCTTCCTCCGTCCTCGCGCCTTGGATCCTGTACACGAGCAAAGAACATGGGTCAAGTTTTCTAGAATACCATTTCGGCCACAACTGGGGAATGGTGTCCTGTTCTGGATGTTGGACATTAGCAAAGATGTAAAGGTTAACTTGCAGGTTGGGTAGGAAGGCAAATGCAATGTTGGCATTCATTTTAAGAGGGAACTGAAGCACCCAGAGGAAATCCACACAATCACAGGGAGAACAGGAGAACGTATAAATTCCTTACAGACAGTGGCAGAATTGAACCCGGGTCACTGGCGCTGATTTGGTTTTCTTCTTAAAGAGTTGTCACCAAATAAGCAGCTGCCCCAAACGATCAATGGTTGAATATAATTAAATGTGTTGATGTGACGTGTCTAGTCTGGTAGTGTAGTGGGCAGTGCTTGTCACCCTTGCTTTCAGCTTCCACCGCTGGTTAGCGGTCTTGTGAAAAGGAGAGCTGAATGCGTAAGCCTCTCGCTGCCTGTACGAGCCTCTCCAACAGCAAGCCTCATGTAGTGCCTCACTGGCGACACACAGAAACTGCACTCCTTTCAGACAGGCTGAATTACAGAGGACGGGGGGAGAGGGTCTGGCCCCTGCACACGTAGCACGCAGGCCCGTTGGCGTGTGGTCGCGCCCTGGTGCTTGTTAACCAGATCCCCAGCTATGGGTAAATAGCCCGACTGCCTTGTGGGCAGCCTCGGGAGAGACGACAGCCGTGGGAGTGGACCCAGAGGAGTGGAGCCCCTAAGGCAGCTGGATGTCATTGAAAGTCCTTCCGGCAGCTCCTGCGGCCAAATATAGTGCCAAATGTATTGATTCATAAGCTTTCCTTTGGTTTACACCAGTGAGGCAGAGAGGGGGATCTTGACAACTGGACATCCCAGGATCTCCATACCTTCTGCCCAGGCTTATGCCCTGGAGAAGTCACTCCAGCGCCAAAACACCCATTGTCCTTCGAGTCAGACAGATGCCATCCTCATCATCATAAGTAAATAATTAATGCAAGAAGAGAAAAAATAGTGAGGTAATGTTCATGGGTTCAGAAATCTGATGGCAGAGGGGAAGCAGCTGTTCCTGAAACATTGAGTGTGAGTTCATTCAGGCTCCTGTGCCTCCTCGCTGATGGTAGCAATGAGGAGAGGGCATGTCCTGGGTGATGGGGGACCTGAGTGGTGGATGCTGCCTTTTTCAGGCATTGTCTTGTGAAGGTGTCCTCAATATTGATGAGGAGATGAGGCTGAGTACAGGGCTACGGTAGGAAACTTTGTCACATGGTGTGAGCAGAATTATCTGCAGCTTAATGTGAAAAAGACTAAGGAGCTGGTGGTAGACCTGAGGAGAGCTAAGGTACCGGTGACCCTTGTTTCCATCCAGGGGGTCAGTGTGGACATGGTGGAGGATTACAAATACCTGGGGATACGAATTGACAATAAACTGGACTGGTCAAAGAACACCGAGGCTGTCTACAAGAAGGGTGAGAGCCATCTCTATTTCCTGAGGAGACTGAGGTCCTTTAACATCTGCCGGATGATGCTGAGGATGTTCTATGAGTCTGTGGTGGCCAGTGCTATCATGTTTGCTGTTGTGTGCTGGGGCAGCAGGCTGAGGGTAGCAGACACCAACAGAATCAACAAACTCATTCGTAAGACCAGTGATGTTGTGGGAATGGAACTGGACTCTCTGACGGTGGTGTCTGAAAAGAGGATGCTGTCCAAGTTGCATACCATCTTGGACAATGTCTCCCATCCACTACATAATGTACTGGGTGGGCACAGGAGTACATTCAGCCAGAGACTCATTCCACTGAGATGCAACACAGAGCGTCATAGGAAGTCATTCCTGCCTGTGGCCATCAAACTTTACAACTCCTCCCTTGGAGGGTCAGATACCCTGAGCCAATAGGCTGGTCCTGGACTTATTTCCTGGTATAATTTACATACTACTATTTAACTATTTATGGTTTTATTACTATTTATTATTTATGGTGCAACTGTAACGAAAACCAATTTCCCCCGGGATCAATAAAGTATGACTATGACTATATTGGGAAGGCTAGTTCCCATAATGGGGCTTGCAACCTCCTGCGACTTTTTCCGATCCTGTGCAGTGGCCCCTCCGTACCAGATGGTGATGTAACCAGTTAGAATGCTCTCCATAGTACATCTGCAGAAAGTAGCTGGAGATATAAACTGTTAAAATCAATGAATAATTCCGATGTGTGAAGAATGTCTTTGAAGTAAAAGATGCAATGGTTTTTAATCAAAGTTTAGAACTGCTAAGGATTTGCTACACTCTTGTGTTTTAAATTAGTTTTGTCATAGATAGGAAATTATTCTGAAATAGAAATTTTATCCACTCATAATTAATCTTTCTGGGATTAGAAATATTTGATTAAGGAATTCAATTTGCTGCTATTTGCATGAAAATATTACCCTGGGAGGAGAGAGAAGACTAAGAGAGGAGGACAGGTTCTTCAAGGATTCTTCAGAGGTTGGTCTCTTAAATTAAATCTTCAGGACAATATATCATCCTGTTTTGTTTTCACTTAGAGGAAATAATTCACGAAGACTGCTGCTGTTTTTGACATTAGCGGGTTTTATTAAAGACAATGATCCAGTCTGCTCCTGTGGTGATGAAGCAGAGATCTTACCATCAGCAAATGATGGCTCTGAGACATGAGATGGGCTCAGTGTAAGGTCGATAAGTGATGCTTAAGGATATAAAAATAGGTGTAATTGTTTCCCAACAGTCTCAGGCTGACTTCTTTCTTGGTCACTCTGAGTTTAGATGCAGTCTTGCTCTATCTCCTGAAGTGAATTACGGCAAGATTTCAGGAATGTTTGGCTCAATTTACAGTGCTCTTATCATCTCTGTGCTCTTCTCCCTAGACTGCTCCATTTCCTCTGTCCGAACCATGGAACATCCAGAAGAAAGCTTTGGCCAGGAGATGGTGGTGCCTGTTGGGAATCTTCTGAAGAAAGGAAGGTCTTCAGACTCCTCCAATACTGACCAGCCTCTTCAGCCAGGCCAAGTCAACCCAAAACACTTCACCATTCCCGTAAGTGGTCTTAATGTGGATAACAAGTCCACACCTGATAGTTTCAACATCAATTTATCCTTCTGATAATTTTTCCTCTTCCCCTTTCCTTTTCTTCTATTCCCCACCCTGGCTTCTTAACTCTTCTCCTCACCTGCCAATCATCTCCCCCTGGTATCTATCCTCCTCCTTTCATGGTCCACTCTCCAATCCTATCAGATTCCTTTGCCTTTTCCGCCTATTACCTCCCTGGTTCTTGCGTCACCCCATCTCCCCCACCCACCTTCTTATTCTGGCATGTTTCCCCCTTGCTTTCCAGTCCTGATGAAGGGTCTCAGTTCGAAATGTCGAACCTTTGTTCATTTCCATAGAAGTTGCCTGACCTACTGAGTTCCTCCAGCATTTTGTGTGTGTTGCCCTGGATAAAGAGTCTGCTGGAGGCTGAAGAAGATGACCTGTCATAGGGTTAGATGACTGTGTGCGTGTGTGTGTGTGTGTGTGTGTGTGTGTGTGTGTGTGTGTGTTAGGGAGGAACTAGGCTTGTTTCGCTGTTGTTGTTTTGTTATGTTCCCTGTTGGTCTGCCGAACATTGTAAGCATGCCATGTTGGCACTGGAATATGTGGCAATACTTGCAGGCTGCTCCAGCACGTCCTTGAGTTGTGTTGGTTGTTAATGCATATGACACATTTCACTGTATATTGCAATGTACATGTGATAAATACACTTTACGTAACACACTCTTGTATCTAATAAAGTGGCCACTCAGTGCATGTTCATGGTCTTCTGTTGCTGTAGCACATCCACTTCAAGATTCAACATATTGTGCGTTCAGAGATGTTCTTTGCATACCATTGTTGTAACATTTGAGTTGATGTTGCATTCTTGGCAACTTAAGGCACACACGCTCAATTCAGAAATGGCTTCTTCCCCTCTGCTGTCTGATTTCCGAATGGGCATTGAACCCATGAACACTAGTTTTCATTTGTTTTTGTACTACTTATTTAATTTAACTATTTAACATGTATATACTTAACGTAATTCCAGTTTTTCTATATTTATCATGTATTGCATTGTAATGCTGCAGCAGACTTAACAAATTTCACTACATATGCCGGTGATATTAAACCTGATTGTGAACCAGTCTGGCCATTCTCCTCCGACCTCTCTCATTAACAAGGCATTTTCACCCACAGAGCGGCTGCTCACTGGATGTTTTTTTTTGTTTTTTGCACTACTCCCTGTAAACTCTAGAGTCTGTTGTGCATGAAAATCCCAGGAGATCAGCTGTTTCTGAGATACTCAAACCACCCCATCTGGTACCAAAAATCATTCCACGGTCAAAGTCACTTAGATCACATTTCTTCACCATTCTGAAGTTTGGTCTGATCTTACAACTGAATCTTTTAACCATGAATGCATGCTTTTATGCACTGAGTTGCTGCCACATGATCAGCTGATTAGATATTTGCACGAACAAGATGTGCAGGTGTACCTAATAAAGTGGCCACTGACTGTAAATCTAAATCAAATCTGCTCTTTCTGTTTTGACTCAGTTTGATTAATGTAATGTTCCTTGTTGGCAGATAATGTTTCCCTGGACTCCCCATATTCTAGGAGATGGTGTGTAAATCACCTCCCTTCTTTATAAGATACTGCAGAGATGGTCTCTCACCCTGGCTACATAGGCGGACAGGTGGTAAAGAAGGTATACAGCATGCTCCTCTTCATTAGTTGAGGAACTGAGTTCAAAAGTTGTGAAGTTATGTTGCAGATTTATAAAACTCCAGCCTAAGCTAACTCTAGGCTACATCTGGAGTACTGCACGCTGTTCTGCCCCCCATTATAGAAACATAGAAACATAGAAAATAGGTGCAGGAGTAGGCCATTCGGCCCTTCGAGCCTGCACCGCCATTTATTATGATCATGGCTGATCATCCAACTCAGAACCCCGCCCCAGCCTTCCCTCCATACCCCCTGACCCCTGTAGCCACAAGGGCCATATCTAACTTCCTTTTAAACATAGCTAATGAACTGGCCTCAACAGTTTGCTGTGGCAGAGAATTCCACAGATTCACCACTCTCTGTGTGAAGAAGTTTTTCCTAACCTCGGTCCTAAAAGGCTTCCCCTCTATCCTCAAACTGTGACCCCTCGTTCTAGACCTCCCCAACATCGGGAACAATCTTCCTGCATCTAGCCTGTCCAATCCCTTTAGGATCTTATACGTTTCAATCAGATCCCCCCTCAATCTTCTAAATTCCAACGAGTACAAGCCCAGTTCATCCAGTCTTTCTTCATATGAAAGACCTGCCATCCCAGGAATCAATCTGGTGAACCTTCTTTGTACTCCCTCTATGGCAAAGATGTCTTTCCTCAGATTAGGGGACCAAAACTGCACACAATACTCCAGGTGTGGTCTCACCAAGGCCTTGTACAACTGCAGTAGTACCTCCCTGCTCCTGTACTCGAATCCTCTCGCTATAAATGCCAGCATACCGTTCGCCTTTTTCACCGCCTGCTGTACCTGCATGCCCACTTTCAATGACTGGTGTATAATGACACCCAGGTCTCGTTGCACCTCCCCTTTTCCTAATCGGCCACCATTCAGATAATAATCTGTTTTCCTATTTTTGCCACCAAAGTGGATAACTTCACATTTATCCACATTAAATTGCATCTGCCATGAGTTTGCCCACTCACCCAACCTATCCAAGTCACCCTGCATCCTCTTAGCATCCTCCTCACTGCTAACACTGCCACCCAGCTTCGTGTCATCCGCAAACTTGGAGATGCTGCATTTAATTCCCTCATCCAAGTCATTAATATATATTGTAAACAACTGGGGTCCCAGCACTGAGCCTTGCGGTACCCCACTAGTCACCGCCTGCCATTCTGAAAAGGTCCCGTTTATTCCCACTCTTTGCTTCCTGTCTGCTAACCAATTCTCCACCCACACCAATACCTTACCCCCAATACCGTGTGCTTTAAGTTTGCACACTAATCTCCTATGTGGGACCTTGTCAAAAGCCTTTTGAAAATCCAAATATACCACATCCACTGGTTCTCCCCTATCCACTCTACTAGTTACATCCTCAAAAAATTCTATGAGATTCGTCAGACATGATTTTCCTTTCACAAATCCATGCTGACTTTGTCCGATCATTTCACCGCTTTCCAAATGTGCTGTTATCACATCCTTGATAACTGACTCCAGCAGTTTCCCCACCACCGACGTTAGGCTAACCGGCCTATAATTCCCCGGTTTCTCTCTCCCTCCTTTTTTAAAAAGTGGGGTTACATTAGCCACCCTCCAATCCTCAGGAACTAGTCCAGAATCTAACGAGTTTTGAAAAATTATCACTAATGCATCCACTATTTCTTGGGCCACTTCCTTAAGCACTCTGGGATGCAGACCATCTGGCCCTGGGGATTTATCTGCCTTCAATCCCTTCAATTTACCTAACACCACTTCCCTACTAACATGTATTTCGCTCAGTTCCTCCATCTCACTGGACCCTCTGTCCCTTACTATTTCTGGAAGATTATTTATGTCCTCCTTAGTGAAGACAGAACCAAAGTAATTATTCAATTGGTCTGCCATGTCCTTGCTCCCCATAATCAATTCACCTGTTTCTGTTTGCAGGGGACCTACATTTGTCTTTATCAGTCTTTTCCTTTTTACATATCTATAAAAGCTTTTACAGTCCGTTTTTATGTTCTCTGCCAGTTTTCTCTCATAATCTTTTTTCCCCTTCCTAATTAAGCCCTTTGTCCTCCTCTGCTGAACTCTGAATTTCTCCCAGTCCTCAGGTGAGCCACTTTCTCTGGCTAATTTGTATGCTACTTCTTTGGAATTGATACTATCCCTAATTTCTCTTGTCAGCCACGGGTGCACTACCTTCCTTGATTTATTCTTTTGCCAAACTGGGATGAACAATTGTTGTAGTTCATCCATGCAACCTTTAAATGCCTGCCATTGCATATCCACCGTCAATCCTTGAAGTGTCATTTGCCAGTCTATCTTAGCTAATTCATGTCTCATACCTTCAAAGTTACCCCTCTTTAAGTTCAGAACCTTTGTTTCTGAATTAACTACGTCACTCTCCATGTTAATGAAGAATTCCACCATATTATGGTCACTCTTACCCAAGGGGCCTCTCACGACAAGATCGCTAATTAACCCTTCCTCATTGCTCAAAACCCAGTCCAGAATAGCCTGCTCTCTAGTCGGTTCCTCGACATGTTGGTTCAAAAAACCATCCCGCATACATTCCAAGAAATCCTCTTCCTCAGCACCTTTACCAATTTGGTTCACCCAGTCTACATGTAGATTGAAGTCACCCATTATAACCCATTATAGAAAGGATGTGGAGACTTTGGAGAAGGTGCAGAAGAGATCATAGGGCATGTGCTACAAGGAGATGTTGGGCACACTCAGGTTGATTCTGAGAGCCACAGGGAGAACAGACAGCCATGTCTAATACCAGAGGGCACTCATTTCAGATGAGAGGGGCGTTTTGTAGGTAAAGACCGGTGGCTGCCTGCAATGCACTGCCAGGGATGGTGGCTGAGGTATGCATGATAGAGGCATTCGAGAGACTTTTAGATGGGCACAGGGAATGGAGGGACATTGGGTAGGTAGAGGGTATTAATTTACACGTCCATTTGATTACCGATTGACTGAGTTCAGCACCACATTGTGGCTGAAGGATCTGCCATTGTGCTGCATTGTTCTACACTCAGTTACCACCTTAACAGAGAAAGAATTGGATTTAATATTATCGGCATGGCATGAAATTTGTTGTCTTTTTAGCAGCAATACAATGCAATACATAATAAAATTAATGAATTACAGTATATATAATAGTTAAATTAAATAAGTAGTGCATAAATGTGGTGAGATAGTGTTCATGGGTTCAGCGTCCATTCAGAAATCTGATGGAAGAGAGGAAGAAGCTGTTCCTGAATCGTTGACTGTGTGTCTTCAGGCTTCTGTACCTCCTCCCTGATGGTAGCAATGAGAAGAGGGTATGAAACGGCAGAAGGGTGATGGGGATCCTTAATGGTGGATGTGGCCTTTTTGAGTCATCACTCATTGGAGATGTCCTTGATGCTGGGGAGGCTAGTACCCATGATGGACTGACTGAGTACAGGACTCTCTGCAGCTTATTTCGATCCTGTGTAGTAGCCCCCCACCCCCCCATACCGGACAGTGATGCAGCCTGTTAGAATGCTCTCCATGATACACATGGGCAACTGGTTCCCACTTCAAGTACTGTGCTTATCCAATTTCCTTTTGGAAGTCGCTATGCACCATTCCCGGGGAATGAAATGCTTCTGTTTTTACCGATGTCTCTAAATCGATGTTGTCTATCAGCTGGAAAATGCACAAAGTCACCTGAGGACTGGGAGAAATTCAGAGTTCAGCAGAGGAGGACAAAGGGCTTAATTAGGAAGGGGAAAAAAGATTATGACAGAAAACTGGCAGAGAACATAAAAACGGACTGTAAAAGCTTTTATAGATATGTAAAAAGGAAAAGACTGGTAAAGACAAATGTAGGTCCCCTGCAGACAGAAACAGGTGAATTGATTATGGGGAGCAAGGACATGGCAGACCAATTGAATAATTACTTTGGTTCTGTCTTCACTAAGGAGGACATAAATAATCTTCCAGAAATAGTAAGGGACAGAGGGTCCAGTGAGATGGAGGAACTGAGTGAAATACATGTTAGTAGGGAAGTGGTGTTAGGTAAATTGAAGGGATTGAAGGCAGATAAATCCCCAGGGCCAGATGGTCTGCATCCTAGAGTGCTTAAGGAAGTAGCCCAAGAAATAGTGGATGCATTAGTAATAATTTTTCAAAACTCGTTAGATTCTGGACTAGTTCCTGAGGATTGGAGGGTGGCTAATGTAACCCCAATTTTTAAAAAAGGAGGGAGAGAGAAACCGGGGAATTATAGACCGGTTAGCCTAACGTCGGGGGTGGGGAAACTGCTGGAGTCAGTTATCAAGGATGTGATAATAGCACATTTGGAAAGCGGAGAAATGATCGGACGAAATCAGCATGGATTTGTGAAAGGAAAATCATGTCTGACGAATCTCATAGAGTTTTTTGAGGATGTAACTAGTAGAGTGGATAGGGGAGAACCAGTGGATGTGGTATATTTGGATTTTCAAAAGGCTTTTGACAAGGTCCCACACAGGAGATTAGTGTGCAAACTTAAAGCACACGGTATTGGGGGTAAGGTATTGGTGTGGATGGAGAATTGGTTAGCAGACAGGAAGCAAAGAGTGGGAATAAACGGGACCTTTTCAGAATGGCAGGCAGTGACTAGTGGGGTACCGCAAGGCTCAGTGCTGGGACCCCAGTTGTTTACAATATATATTAATGACTTGGATGAGGGAATTAAATGCAGCATCTCCAAGTTTGCGGACGACACGAAGCTGGGCGGCAGTGTTAGCAGTGAGGAGGATGCTAAGAGGATGCAGGGTGACTTGGATAGGTTGGGTGAGTGGGCAAACTCATGGCAGATGCAATTTAATGTGGATAAATGTGAAGTTATCCACTTTGGTGGCAAAAATAGGAAAACAGATTATTATCTGAATGGTGGCTGATTAGGAAAAGGGGAGGTGCAATGAGACCTGGGTGTCATTATACACCAGTCATTGAAAGTGGGCATGCAGGTACAGCAGGCGGTGAAAAAGGCAAATGGTATGCTGGCATTTATAGCGAGAGGATTCGAGTACAGGAGCAGGGAGGTACTACTGCAGTTGTACAAGGCCTTGGTGAGACCACACCTGGAGTATTGTGTGCAGTTTTGGTCCCCTAATCTGAGGAAAGACATCTTTGCCATAGAGGGAGTACAAAGAAGGTTCACCAGATTGATTCCTGGGATGGCAGGACTTTCATATGAAGAAAGACTGGATGAACTGGGCTTGTACTCGTTGGAATTTAGAAGATTGAGGGGGGATCTGATTGAAACGTATAAGATCCTAAAGGGATTGGACAGGCTAGATGCAGGAAGATTGTTCCCGATGTTGGGGAAGTCCAGAACGAGGGGTCACATTTTGAGGATAGAGGGGAAGCCTTTTAGGACCGAGGTTAGGAAAAACTTCTTCACACAGAGAGTGGTGAATCTGTGGAATTCTCTGCCACAGCAAACTGTTGAGGCCAGTTCATTGGCTATATTTAAGAGGGAGTTAGATATGGCCCTTGTGGCTACAGGGGTCAGGGGGTATGGAGGGAAGGCTGGGGCGGGGTTCTGAGTTGGATGATCAGCCAATGTCATAATAAATGGCGGTGCAGGCTCGAAGGGCCGAATGGCCTACTCCTGCACCTATTTTCTATGTTTCTATGTTTCTATGTTGTGATAACAATATCTCCACAGGTTTGCAATGAATGGCATCAAAGAACAATGACTAAAAGGAAGGAAACTTTCTGCCATTGTAGAACAAACGTTTGTGCATGTGTCACACTTTTGAATTTAATAATTTTATGGAAGCTCGTTTGTCTGCTGAAGTTCAATGAAGAAGTTTCATTAAAAACCATGTTCTAGTTCTCAACACAGCAGTTTGTTTGAAACCAGAGGATGGTTTGTAATGAAAACTGCTTCTTTATTCTTTCTTTCTTTTTTTTTTAATTTTATTTTTATTTGGATAAGGAGTTCACAATTATCATGTACTTTTTTCACACATATAACCTTTTCCATTTTTTTATATGTATAAAACTACAATTATTTATACATTCTTAAGTACACATTGAGATGATATAAAAGCAAAATAAACATTTAAATAGATAATTATGTACTGTGGTAAATCTAACCTATTAGGCTAAGTAATGAAATTAGTTGTTAAGAAAAATGGTAATAATAGTTTCCATACAACCCTTCTGGACCATTTCCACTGTATTCTGACTTTATTCTTTCAAGGCGTGTATCCCACTACACAATAATTCAGTCCAAAAAATAAACATGTTCTTTTTGTCTCTGTTTCCTTCTGACTCCATGCAGCTTCTGGTTGACGAACAGCCAGTTTTGCAGACCGATCCTCTTCAATCCTAATCACTAACAGACCCACCATACCAGCTCCCCTGTTAAATTTCCTCTTAATCTTGTAGATCGTCTGCTGGTGGAGGCCAAGTGATGGGGTGGAGACCATAAGACACAGGAAAAGAACTTGGCTGATCGACCCATTGAGTCTGCTCTTCCATTCCACAGTGGCTGATTTATTATCTCTCTCAACCCCATTGTCCTGTCTTTTCCCCGTACCCTTAGATGCCCTGAATCATCAAGAACCTATCACCTTCTGCTTTAAATATACCCAGTTACTTAGTTTCCACAGCTGTCAGTGGCAATGAATTCCACAGATTCACCACCCTCTGTCTAATGAAATTCCTCCTCATCTCTGTTCTACAGAGGCATACTTGTATGCTGAGGCTGTGCCTTCTGGCCCTGGACTCCACCACTACAGAAACCATGCACTCTTTCTAGGCCTTTTGGTATTTGGTGGGTTTCAATGAGATTCCCCTTTCATTCTTCTAAATTCCAGTGAGTACAGACTGGAGGTTCACCCCACACTGGCTAAAGAAACTCCTCCACATCTCTGTTCTAAAGTCACGGCCACTCCAACCATGCCTCATATCATCTTGTACATTTCTATCAAGTCACCTCTCATCCTCCTTCACTCCAGAGGGAAAATCCCCAGCATACTCAACCTATCCTCATAAGACATGCCCTCTAATCGGGACAGAATACTGGTAAATCTCCTCTGCAACCTCTTTAAAGCTTCTACATCCTTCCTATAGTAAGGTGACCAGAACTGAACACAATATTCCAAGACATACATTTAGGGTTGGGGTTAGTGACCTGTGGGTGTGTTATGTTGGTGCCAGATGTATAGTAATACTTGTGAATCACCATGCCCGGCACAATCCTTGCAGATTTGACCTGATGCAAACAATACATTTCACTGTATGTCTTGATGCCCATATGACAAACAAAACTGATCTAATCTATAAACGCAGACACGAGGAAATCTGCAGATGCTGGAAATTCAAGCCACACACACAAAGAATGCTGGTGAACACAGCAGGCCAGGCAGCATCTATAGGAAGAGGTACAGTCGACATTTCAGGCCGGGACCCTTCATTTTTTGTGTGTGTTAATCCAATCTATATATTTTAAGGTTCTTGTCATTGCAAATTGTAACTGAAATCCATTTTTGTTTTCCATTTAGCATCGGAGTTTCAAGATGTATCCTAAAACCTTTGAACAACCTTTCGAATTCCAGAGGTTCCTGAAACCACTTCTGGTCTTTAGATCGATGAAAGAGCCACCTGATTCCTTGGCCAAGAGAACAGAAACCTCACATGTGTCTAACCAAGCAGAACTGTCTGATCTGCCAGAAGTGCACAGAGAACATGGTGATGAAAAAAATGGGGTTGTGTTTCCCATGGGGAGGAGAAATTTTGATGGTAGGTTGTTGGTCTCTGGGCAGGGCTGTTAAGGAAAGGTTCATGATCTGTGAGGGGAGCAGGGGAGAACTCGCAAGTCATAGATCTAAATATAGGAACTGAAATAGCCCATTCGGCCCATCAAGTCTGCTCTGCCATTGACCATAGCTGATTTATTTTCCCTCTCAACCCTGGTCTATTGCTAGACAATAGACAATACGTGCAGGAATAGGCCATTCAGCCCTTTGAGACAGCACCGCCATTCACTGTGATCATGCCTGATCATCCACAATCAGTACCCTGTTCCTGCCTTCTCCCCATATCTCTTGACTCCACTATCATTAAGAGCTCTATCTAACTCTTTCTTGAAAGCATCCAGAGAATTGGCCTCCACTGCCTCCTGAGGCAGAGAATTCCACAGAACCACAACTCTCCAGGTGAAAAAGTTTTTCCTCAACTCTATTCTAAATGGCCTACCCCTTATTCTCAAATTGTGGCCTCTGGTTCTGGACTCCCCCAACATTGGAAACATGTTTCCTGCCTCTAGCATGTCCAATCCCTTAATAATCTTATATGTTTCAATCAAATCCCCTCTCATCCCTCTAAATTCCAGTGTATACAAGCCCAGTCACTCCAATCTTTCAACATATGACAGTCCTGCCATCCCGGGAATTAACCTCGTGAACCTACACTGCACTTCCTCAATAGCAGGAATGCCCTTCCTCAAATTTGGAGACCAAAACTGTACACAGTACTCCAGGTGTGGTCTCACCAGGGCCCTGTACAACTGCAGAAGGACCTCTTTGCTCCTATACTCACCTCCCCTTGTTATGAAGGCCAACATGCCATTAGCTTTCTTCACTGCCTGCTGTACCTGCATGCTTGCTTTCAGTGACTGATGAACAAGGACACCTAGATCTCGTTGTACTTCCCCTTTTCCTAAATTGACACCATTCAGATAGTAATCTGCCTTCCTGTTCTTACCACCAAAGTGGATAACCTCACATTTATCCACATTAAACTGCATCTGCCCACTCACCCAATCTGTCCAAGTCATCCTGCATTATCTCAACATCCTCCGCACATTTCACACTGCCACCCAGCTTTGTGTCATCTGCAAATTTGCTAATGTTACTTTTAATCCCTTCATCTAAATCATTAATGTATATTGTGAATAGCTGCGGTCCCAGCACTGAGCCTTGCGGTACCCCACTAGTCACCACCTGCCATTCTGAAAGGGACCCGTTAATCCCTACTCAGTTTCCTGTCTGCCAACCAATTTTCTATCCATGTCAGTACCCTACCCCCAATACCATGTGCTCTAATTTTGTCCACTAATCTTCTATGTTGGACCTTATCAAAGGCTTTCTGAAAGTCCAGGTACACTACATCCACTGGCTCTCCCTTGTCCATTTTCATAGTTACATCCTCAAAAAATTTTCAGAAGATTAGTCAAGCATGAATTCCCCTTCGTAAATCCATGCTGACTTGGACCGATCCTGTTACTGCTATCCAAATGTGCCATAACTTCCCATAACTTTGATGCACTTTGAGAGAAGGCAATTTCTACTGGCATGGTAATGTAGTGGTTAACATAACCACGACATAACACTATTAATATATAATAGCATAACACTGTTAACCCAAGTTTAATTTCTATCGCTGTCTGTACAGAGATTGTACGTTCTCCCTGTGACTGCTTGGTTTCCTGGGTGCTCCCACATTCCAAACACATACAGATTAGTAGATTAATTGGTCACATGGGTGTAATTGGCTCGTTGGGCTGGAACTGGCATACTGTATCTTTAAATAAGAATATTTATTTCATTTATTTTTTAAGATATAATTAGATAGTTGCTTGATAAGCAAGGAGGTGAAAGGTTGCTCGGGGATTCAGGAAGGCAGAGCTGTGGTTCATTCCAGATCAGCTCTGATTATAATAAATGGTGGATAGATTTAGAATGGCCTCTGGTTTTTTAAGAATTAGAAACATAGAAAATAGGTGCAGGAGTAGGCCATTCAGCCCTTTGAGCCTGCACCACCATTTATTATGATCATGGCTGATCATCCAACTCAGAACCCCACCCCAGCCTTCCCTCCATACCCCCTGATCCCCGTAGCCACAAGGGCCATATCTAACTCCCTCTTAAATATAGCCAATGAACTGGCCTCAACTGTTTCCTGTGGCAGAGAATTCCACAGATTCACCACTCTGTGTGTGAAGAAGTTTTTCCTAATCTCGGTCCTAAAAGGCTTCCCCTTTATCCTCAAACTGTGACCCTTCGTTCTGGACTTCCCCAACATCGGGAACAATCTTCCTGCCTCGAGCCTGTCCAATCCCTTACTTGGTTCTGTCTTCACTAAGGAGGACATAAATAATCTTCCAGAAATAGTAGGGGACAGAGGGTCCAGTGAGATGGAGGAACTGAGCGAAATACTTGTTAGTAGGGAAGTGGTGTTAGGTAAATTGAAGGGATTGAAGGCAGATAAATCCCCAGGGCCAGATGGTCTGCATCCTAGAGTGCTTAAGGAAGTAGCCCAAGAAATAGTGGATGCATTAGTGATAATTTTTCAAAACTCGTTAGATTCTGGACTAGTTCCTGAGGATTGGAGGGTGGCTAATGTAACCCCACTTTTTAAAAAAGGAGGGAGAGAGAAACCAGGGAATTATAGACCGGTTAGCCTAACGTCGGTGGTGGGGAAACTGCTGGAGTCAGTTATCAAAGATGTGATAACAGCACATTTGGAAAGCGGTGAAATCATCGGACAAAGTCAGCATGGATTTGTGAAAGGAAAATCATGTCTGACGAATCTCATAGAATTTTTTGAGGATGTAACCAGTAGAGTGGATAGGGGAGAACCAGTGGATGTGGTATATTTGGATTTTCAAAAGGCTTTTGACAAGGTCCCACACAGGAGATTAGTGTGCAAACTTAAAGCACACGGTATTGGGGGTAAGGTATTGGTGTGGATGGAGAATTGGTTAGCAGACAGGAAGCAAAGAGTGGGAATAAACGGGACCTTTTCAGAATGGCAGGCGGTGACTAGTGGGGTACCGCAAGGCTCAGTGCTGGGACCCCAGTTGTTTACAATATATATTAATGACTTGGATGAGGGAATTAAATGCAGCATCTCCAAGTTTGCGGATGACACGAAGCTGGGTGGCAGTGTTAGCTGTGAGGAGGATGCAGAGTGACTTGGATAGGTTGGGTGAGTGGGCAAATTCATGGCAGATGCAATTTAATGTGGATAAATGTGAAGTTATCCACTTTGGTGGCAAAAATAGGAAAACAGATTATTATCTGAATGGTGGCCGATTAGGAAAAGGGGAGGTGCAACGAGACCTGGGTGTCATTATACACCAGTCATTGAAAGTGGGCATGCAGGTACAGCAGGCGGTGAAAAAGGCGAATGGTATGCTGGCATTTATAGCGAGAGGATTCGAGTACAGGAGCAGGGAGGTACTACTGCAGTTGTACAAGGCCTTGGTGAGACCACACCTGGAGTATTGTGTGCAGTTTTGGTCCCCTAATCTGAGGAAAGACATCCTTGCCATAGAGGGAGTACAAAGAAGGTTCACCAGATTGATTCCTGGGATGGCAGGACTTTCATATGATGAGAGACCGGATCGACTAGGCTTATACTCTCTGGAATTTAGAAGATTGAGGGGGGATCTGATTGAAACATATAAAATCCTAAAGGGATTGGACAGGCTAGATGCAGGAAGATTGTTCCCGATGTTGGGGAAGTCCAGAACAAGGGGTCACAGTTTGAGGATAAAGGGGAAGCCTTTTAGGACTGAGATTAGGAAAAACTTCTTCACACAGAGAGTGGTGAATCTGTGGAATTCTCTGCCACAGGAAACAGTTGAAGCCAGTTCATTGGCTATATTTAAGAGGGAGTTAGATATGGCCCTTGTGGCTACGAGGATCAGGGGGTATGGAGGGAAGGCTGGGGTGGGGTTCTGAGTTGGATGATCAGCCATGATCATACTGAATGGCGGTGCAGGCTCGAAGGGCCGAATGGCCTACTCCTGCACCTATTTTCTATGTTTCTATGATTTTATACGTTTCAATCATATCCCCCCTCAATCTTCTAAATTCCAACGAGTACAAGCCCAGTTCATCCAGTCTTTCTTCATATGAAAGTCCTGCCATCCCAGGAATCAATCTGGTGAACCTTCTTTGTACTCCCTCTATGGCAAGGATATCTTTCCTCAGATTAGGGGACCAAAACTGCACACAATACTCCAGGTGTGGTCTCACCAAGGCCTTGTACAACTGCAGTAGTACCTCTCTGCTCCTGTACTCGAATCCTCTCGCTATAAATGCCAGCATACCATTTGCCTTTTTCACCGCCTGCTGTACCTGCATGCCCACTTTCAATGACTGGTGTATAATGACACCCAGGTCTCATTGCACCTCCCCTTTTCCTAATCGGCCACCATTCAGATAATAATCTGTTTTCCTATTTTTGCCACCAAAGTGGATAACTTCACATTTATCCACATTAAATTGCATCTGCCATGAATTTTCCCACTCACCCAACCTATCCAAGTCACTCTGCATCCTCTTAGCATCCTCCTCACAGCTAACACTGCCACCCAGCTTCGTGTCATCCGCAAACTTGGAGATGCTGCATTTAATTCCCTCATCCAAGTCATTAATATATATTGTAAACAACTGGGGTCCCAGCACTGAGCCTTGCGGTACCCCACTAGTCACAGCCTGCCATTCTGAAAAGGTCCCGTTTATTCCCACTCTTTGCTTCCTGTCTGCTAACCAATTCTCTATCCACATCAATACCTTACCCCCAATACCGTGTGCTTTAAGTTTGCACACTAATCTCCTGTGTGTAATTGTAATAATAATCTTGTTATTATTATAAAATAGGATGGTGATCAGCTGGTAAGTGGGCCAAGGAATGACAAAAGGAGTTAAATTTATATGAGTGAGGGGTGTTGCATTTCGGAATGTCAAATGCAGGTAAGACGTTCACAGTGAGCTGTAGGATCCTGGCGAATGTTGTAGGATAGAAGGACCTTTGTGTTCAGAGACATGCCTCCCTGAAAATGGAGTTACCGGTAGATGGGGTGGTGAAGAAGTCTTTTGGCCTGCAGGCCTTCATCAGTCAGGAAATTGATTATAGAGCTTTTGAGGTTCTGTTGCAATCCTCGATACTGTGAAGGCCACACTTAGAGTATTGTGTTCAGTTTTGGTCTCCTGCTATAGGGAAAACGTTGTTAAGCAGAAAAGAGTTCATAAAAATTTAGCAGGACTTGAGGGCTTGAGTTATAGAGGGGAAGGTTCAAGGCTAGAACATTTATCCCTGGAGCATAGAAGACTGAGAGGTGACCTTACATGTGTAGAAAATCAAGAAAGGGGTATTAATGTGGTGAGTGCACACACTTTTTCCTCAGTTGGGGAGTCGTAAACTAGGGGACACGTTTAAGGTGAGAGAGGAGGGATGTAATAGGAACTTGATGGGTAACATTTTATTTTTAAAAAAAGCTGAGGATGCTACATACAGAGAACAAGCTGCCAGAGGAAGTGGTCAAGGCAGGTACAGTAACAACTTTTAAAAACAGTTGGATGGGTAAAATTTAGAAGGATATAGATCGATACTTTATCTGCTGCTTGTGCAAAGGAGGCAGGGAGGGAGCTACTGGGCTTCGAAGTCTCTATCATTCGTTTGAAGGGGTTTCTTGTTTTGTGGACATCTGTGAAGAGCATGAATTTCAGGTTGTATACTTTCTCCGATATCAAATGAACCTTTGAAATATATGGCATGAATTTAAAGTGAAAGATGGCAAGTTCAAAGGAGATGTGCAGAGTAAGTTTGCCTTTAATTAAACACAGACAGTAGTAGGTTCCTGAAATGTGGTGCTGGGGGTGAAACTGAAATTTTAAAATGAAATTAGCTTTAGTATTTGTCAGATGTACATCGAAACATACAGTGAAATGTGTCTGCATCAATTCAAACCAGTGAGGATTATATTGGGGTGGTGGTGAAGGCAGATGTGATGGTGTTTAAGAGGCTCTTGGATACGGCTTTATTTTTATCTATATCTTTTTGGACTTGGAAGACATATTTACATAGACACATAAATGAGAGGGAGTTCCAGTAACATCATGAAGGATGTCATCCACCCTGCTCACGGACTGTTTGTCCCACTCACATCAGGGAGGAGCTTACACAGCATCCACACCAGGACCACCAGACTCAAAAACAGATACTTTCCCCAAACAGCAAGACTGATCAACACCTCCACCCACTAACTCCACCACTACTTTATAACCTCCTGTTCGTCTGCTTACGTACAACTTGGTGTCGCTTTAATGAACATGCAATCAATCTCTTTATGTGTAGAAGCTATTTATTTTTATTGTTTATTGTTATTGTTCATCCTTTCTATTTTTTTCAGTGCTGCATTGGATCCTGAGTAACAATTAATTTTGTTCTCTTTTACAATTGTGTACGGGAAATGACATTAAACAATCTTGAATAACTTGAAATGGAAGGAGATGGGCGTTGTGTAGGCAGAGTGGATTAGTTTAGTTGGCCATTTGAATACTAATTAGATCGGCACAACATTGTGGGCTAAATGGTCTGTTCCTGTTCGATAAGCATTTGACTATGCAGGGATTTGTATTTAATTAGTTAGAATAACCTCATTAGCCAGAGGGCCTGTTCCTGTGCAATACTATTTCATGTTAAATGGAGCCCACTCAATGAGCTTCTGGCTAGCATGCAGTATTTGGACAGAATGGCCTATTTCTGTTGTTCAACTGTCTTTATATATGTATAGTTTTTCATAAATTCTATTTCATTTTTTAATTCAAAGTTAATTATTATCAAAAGAATTCAAAGTATGTATTGTATATGTTACCATACACTACCCTGAGGTTCATTTTCTTCCTAACATTCACAGTAGAATCAATGAAAAGCTACACAAAGACTGACAAACACCCAATACACAAAAGGCTACAAAATATGCAGACACAAAAGAAAAACAAATGATAAGTATTAAATAATATTGAAACATGAATTGTAAACAGTTGTTAAAAGTGAGTCTGTAAGTTGTGGAATCAGTTCAGTGTGAAGGTGAGTGAAGTTATCTGCGCTGGTTCAGGAGCCTAATGGTTGATTTTCCTGTGAAAGCCCACAAGAAAATGAATCTGAAGGTATTATATGGTTTCTTATACCTACTTGGATACTAAATTTAATAAGACTTTCACTCTCCAATACTGCTTCTAAGTTGCATAATCATAAATAAGAGAGACAAAGCCCTAAGGTAACTATAATTCAAAAGTTATGCGGGAACTCAATAATATTAAAAACATAAGAGCTTCTGCAGATGCTGGAAATCCAGGATGCTGCCTGGCCTGCAGTGCTCCGCCAGCATTTTGTACACAGTTATCAATATTATATTTCTTGTGTCTTGCAGTTCTCCGCTGTATGCTGGGACGTGTGTACCGACCTTGCTGGCAAAACTGACCACATGTTAATGGCACGCAGGGAAACTCTACACAATTTCATTCTTGCTTCACTCTGAGTGGCCATCGTCATTAATCTGTGCTCCTTGACTTAAACAGTGAAAGTTTTAATGTGAAATTGTGTGTGACAGCCAGTGTACTTACAGTAACTATTAAATACTCTGCATTGATAGTTGTAACATTACATTCAGAGCACTTTCAAAATAAAGTCAAACAAACTGATGGAGTAGCATTAATGGATTTAACATTTAAAATATTATAGAAGAAAAAACACATTAAACTCTGAAGAAACTCGTGAGCTTCAATTGTCCAGGGATTAACTTGTTCCTGGTTTTGTTGTCCTTCAAACCTCTTTGCGGTTGCTTGCACTGTTGCCCCTCCAGGTTGACTGATTTCACGTCCGTACAACCTGGTGGCTTATTCTCATCACCAGAGTCCAGCTCCAGGCGTTTCCGCTTCATCTCCTTCCGGCTGCCTTCCTGATTCCCGGCCTTCTCCATCCCAGCTTTCCCAAGATTCGTTCCGTGTGCCCGCTTTTTTGTGGTGGGTTTTGGCTTCCCTGCGACCAAAGAACATGAGAAACAGGAGATGGCCGTCAGCCGCTCAAGCCCGCTCACCATCCCCCTGCGTTATCCCCACATCCCCCATTCCTCTAACATCCAGAAGCCTAGCCATAGCCGTTTCAGCTCTTGAACAAGGCAGGGACCAATGCCCACGAGGTAACACTGCAACACTCTAAACCTCCGGTTAGATCACACTTGGAGTATTGTGTAGAGTTCTGGTTGCCTCATTATAGGAAGGATGTGGAAGCTTTAGAGAAGGTGTAGAAGAGATTTACCAGGATTAAAGAACATATCTTGGGGAGGGAGGTTGAGAGATCTAGAGCTGTTTGCTGTGGCTGGATGGAGAATGAGAAACTACTTAAGAGGTGTATAAGATTGCATATAAAATAACCCCACCTGTGATATCACCCCTAAACTTTTCCCCAATGTCCAAAACCATTTATGAAGCCTGGTTTATACCCTAAACATATATCTATTGGTATTGGCCATCGCTGCCTCGGGGAAAAGGCACAGGCTGTCCACAATTCTTCATACGTCCACAAGATATAGGAGCAGAATTAGGCCATTCAGCCCATTGGGTCTGTTCCACCATTTCATCATGGCTGATTTTATTATCATTTCCCTGCAATCATTGACACCCTGACTAATCAAGAACCTATCAAACTCCACTTTACGTATACCCATTGACTTGACCTCCACGGCCGTCTATGGCAATGAATTCCATAGATTCACCACTGTCTAGCTAAGGAAATCCCTCCTCATCACTGTTCTAAAGCGAAGTCCTTCAATTCCGAGGCTGTGTCCTCTGGTCCGAGACTCTCCCACAATTGGAAACATCACCTCCACATGCACTCTATCTAGGCTTTTCAGAAAATAGGAGAAAACTGTGTTGGTGGATAGGAGGTGTTTGCCCTAGAAAGGAGTACGAATACAAGTTGTGCAGACGACACGTCTCCTTACCGTCAGGTAGTGTGTTACCGCACGAGGTGCTTGGGAGGGGCCTTGGAGCTGGATGGACGCAGGTTGGAGCCTGGCTGAGACTCTGCTGACACGGTACTGCGACCTCATCCTTGTAGGTGCAAGAAAACTGAGACTTGCTGACTGTGAGTTTCACCTAGGCAAAGAGTGAGAGAAGGTCGTCAGCGAACATCACCGCTTTACACGTACGCCTGACGATCAGAGTCCGGTTTATTATCCCTGACATACACCAGGAAATTTGTTGTTTTGTGACAGCAGTACAGCACAATACATAAAATACACTTAATTACAATAAGAAATATACATTTGGTGGCCACTTTATTAGATGCCACTGTATACCAGCTCACTAATGCAAATATATAATCGGTCAATCATGTGGAAGCAACTGAACGTACAGTATAAAAGCACGCAGACCTGGTCAAGAGGTCCATTTGTTGTTCAGACCAAACATCAGAATGGGGAAGAAATGACTTTGTCATGACTGAGTGACTTTGACCAAAGAAAGATAGTTGGTGCCAGACAGGGTGGTTTGAGTACCTCAGAAACTGTTGATCTCCTGGGATTTTCACACACAACAGTCTCCAGAGTTTACAGAGAATAGTGAAAGAACAAAAAAAAATCCAGTGAGTGGCAGTTCTGTGGGCATAAACACCTTGTTAATGAGAGGTCAGAGGAGAATGGCCAGACTGGTTCAAACTGACAGGAAGGTGACTGTAACTCAGATAACCACACATCACAACAGTGACGTGCAGAACAGCATCTCTGAATACAAAACAAAGTACGTCACATGAAATCCTGTGAAAATTGGTTTGGATGTTAGAATGGGGGAGGGGGAGCTGGAAGGAGCCTCATTCGCATCTCAATCTCCTCAGAAAGTGGTGATGCTTCATTCACTTTAAATAAAGGGTTAACAACAGAGAAACTCATCTTTCAAGAAAGGTGGGAAGTGGTGAAGTGTTGAACTGGTATACTATTGATTCAGTCACTGTACTGCAAAAAATAACAAATTTCCCTTGCAACACAACATGCTGGAGGAACTCAGCAGGTCAGGCAGTATCTATGGAGGGAAATGGACAGTCAACATTTCAGGTCAAGATCCTTCATCAGGATGGATCTGAGTTCCACCAGTGATTTGTGTCGATTCCCATCCAGTCCCAATGAAGGGAAGCCCAATAACATTGTCTGCCCACTTCCCTCCACAGACGCTGCCTGACATGTTGAGTTCATCCATCACTTTGTACGTTGCCCCAGATTCCAGCGACCAGTCCAGACGAAGGGTCTCGACCCAAAATGTTGACTATCCATTGCCCTCCAAGGTGCTGCCTGACTGAGTTCCTCCAGTGCCTATATTGCTCCAGGGTTCCGCATCTGTAGTCTCTTATCTCCAAACGGCTCGAAGAATTACCTTACTGGGATTTTTTTCCTGGTCCAGCTTCTGAATGCGATGACGCAAGGCCTTAGGAGATGAGCCGCTTGATTGCTTTGGGGATCTAGAAAGAAAATACAGTGAGAATATTCTTTTCCAAAAAAACCCAATAAAAATCAGGTTTAATATCACTGGCATATGTGAAATTTGTTGTTATGCGGCAGCAGTACATTGCAATACATAATAAATCTACAAAATACAGTAAATATTCATATAAAGTTATGTTAAGTAAGTAGTGGAAAATGAGAAAGAAAAGTCATGAGGTGGTGTTCATGGGTTCAATCTCCATTCAGAAACTGGATGACAGGGAGAGAGAAGCTGTTCCTGAATCGCTGAGTGTGTGCCTTCAGGCTTCTGTACCTCCTTCCTGATGGTAGCAATGAGAAGGGGGCATGGCCTAGGTGACTGGGATCCTTAATGATGGATGCCGCCTTTTTGAGGCATTGCTCCTTGAAGATGTTCTGGATGCTGGTAAGTATTCTGAGGTTAATGAAAAGGTTGATGAAAGTGTGATGCCTCTTCCCAGATTCACCAGTCAGGAAACAACTACCTTTCATCCTGGCATTCATAAAGATTTAAAGATTTTTAAAATGTGCTCTACCTGTCACGTGTGCATCAATGGGCGATGATTGTCATGGACTCCTTGGGCCAAAGGGTCGCTTGCCATGTAGTGGGACACAAGGGTAGCAGACAGCACATGAATGGTCACGCACTGACTCCCTCCTCCAATGTACTGGGACTCCTCCTCCACGAAAAGGGGCATTTCTTCAGAAAAGGGATGAAATCCATTCCTTTTGCTGTCTGTAATGTGTTTGTACATTTCCCCCACCACCACATGGGCTTCCTCTGGGTTCTCTGATTTCCTCCCACATTTCAAAGGCACACGGACTAGGGTGAGCAAATTGCGGACATGCTACGTTGGCGCTAGAAGCATAGCGACACGTGTGGGCTGCCCCCAGCACAGATTTGGACTGCGTTGATCATTGACACATTTCAATGTTCTGATGCACATATGACAAGTAAAGCTAATTTTTTAAAATCTTTAAATCGTCAAGATTGCCAGGATGAAAGGTACTTGCTCCCCGGCTGGTGAATCTGGAAAGGGGCGCCACACTTTCCAGGTTAAAGGTCATTTGTGTCATATGGCATGGAAAGAGACTCCTTGACCCAACTGGTCCACGCCAGCGAAGATGTCCGTCCAAGCTAGGCATCCCATTTGGCCCACAGCCCTCTCACCCAGCCCAGTCAGGGCTGAGATGGAGGGGGTTCCCTCACTCAGAGGATTGAGAGTGTCTGCATTTCTCTTTCTGATGGGTCTGTGAATGTGTACTTCAACATGAGATGGATAAGTCGTTGGATGCGGAGGAAATCAGAACAGGGTTGGGACGGGGTAAGAAGGTGGACAAGTAACAACAGAGGCCAAGTGGTGGAACTGATTTCAGTGTTCTATTCCTGCTGGTGTCCCTGATTGCATAAACACAATTTATTGTAGACACAGAGAATATAGAACATTACAGAACAGTACAGGCCATTCGACCCATTGGACTGACCTTTTATCCTAGTCTAATATCAATCTAACCCCTCCCTCCCGCATAGCTCTCCATTTTTTCTTCATCAATGTGCCTAAGAGTCTCTGAAACATCACTGCCTCTGTCACCACCTCTGACAGGGCATTCCACATGCCCACTACTCTGTATAACAAACTAACCTCTGACTTACCTCCTATACTCTTCACCAATCACCTTAAAATTGTCCCCTCGTATTGGCCATTTGCTCCCTAAAAAAAAGTCTCTGGCGATCCACTCTATCTCTGTCTCTTATCATCTTGTACACTTCTATCAAGTCACTTCTCATCCTCCTTTGTTCCAAAGAGAAAAGCCCTAGCTCGCTCATCCTATCCTCATAAGGTGTGCTCCCTAATCCGGGCAGCATCCTGGTAAATCTCCTCTGCACCTTCTCTAAAGCTTCCACATGCTTCCTATAATGAGGGGACCAGAACTGAACACAATATTCCAAGTGTGATCTAACCAGGGTTTTGTAGAGCTAAAAGATTACCTCCTGCTCTTGAACTCAATCCTCTGACTAATGAAGGCCAACACACCATAAACCTTCTAAACCACCCTATCAGCATGAGATGTTGGGAGAGGTGACGAACAATTTAAAGAGGCTTGGTCCAGTTAATGAGCAGTTCCCCATGCATGTCCAAGCTCTCCTTGTCTTGAGGATCAGTGGGGCGGGCGGGGTGAAGAGGCATTCTCACCTGGCCACTCTCCAGCCAGAGGCAGACTCACCCACTATGAAGGTTCTGCTTGAAGAGAATAAAATCCCCAAAGTGCAAATGGGAGGTTTATTGGGGTGTCACGGTAGCATAGTGGTTAGTTATTACATTTTGGGACATCAGAGCTCAGAGTTCAATTCTGGTGTTCTCTGTATGATACTTTGCACATTCCTTCCCTTGTGCACATGGGCTTCCTCCCACAGTGCCGGTCAGTAGGTCAACTGGTCATTGTGAATTGTCCTGTGATTAGGCCAGGGTCAAGTTGGTGGTTGCTGTGTGTGGCAGCTTGGCGGGCTAGAAGAGCCATTCGGTACTGTGGGTGCTGCTCGGAGGGGTGGGAGAGCCATTCGGTACTGTGGGTGCCGCTCGGACAGGCCTGTTCTGAGCTGTAATGTCTCTTTAAATAAAATAAAATAAATAAAACCCTCCAACATAAATGGAACGCTTATCCTTTGGCCCTTGGCAGAGCTCAGAGCATACTCAGGATCCTGCCTTTGGGATCTTGCTCTGCCATTTTTTCACACCTGACAGCAGAGGCTCTGCAATTCGGTTTTGGGCAACTCAGGAAGACAAGCAGCGTCTGTAGGGGGAGTAAACTGTTGACGTTCAGGCTGTGACCCTTCATCCCGATGGGAAAAGAACGGGGAAGAATCCAGAAGAAAAGGGGTGGGCGGACGGAAAGAGTACAAGCCTGCACATGATAGGTGAGACCAGGTGAGGGGGGAGGTGGGTGAGTGATTGGGGGGAGTACAAGCTGACAGGTGAGAGGTGAGACCAGGTGAGGGGGAGGTGGGTGGGTGAAATATGAAGCTGGGAGGTGATAAGTGGAAGTGGTTTCCAGTTGTGTGGGAGTCCAGGATCTGAGGACACAGTCTCAGAATATAAAGTTGTTTCTTCAGAACAGAGATGAGGAAGAATTTCTTTAACCAGAGGGTGGTGAATCTGTCAGTGCCACAGATGGCATGGAGGCCAAGTCACTGGGTATATTTAAGGCGGAGTTTGATAGGCTCTTGGTGAGTCAGGGTGTCAACGGTTACAGGAAGAAGGCAGGGGAATAGCGTTCAGAGGGATACATCAGCATGATGGAATGGAGGAGCAGACTTGATGGGCTGAATGGCCTAATTCTGCTCTTCAGTCTTATGGTAAAGGGCTGAAGGAGGAGGAATCCAGCAAGGGAGGGCAGCGGAAGAAAGAGGAAGAGGAGGGGGACCAGAGAAAGGTAACAGAATGGGGACTGGAAAATGAAAGAAGGAAGAAGAGGAGAAATTAGAGATATCGATGTTCATGCCATCAGATTAGAGATCACCCAGACAGAATGAGGAGCTGCTCTTCCAGCTGAGTTTGGCTGAAAAGGAGGCCATGGAACGACATGCCGGAATGGGAATAGGAAGTCTAATTGAAGTGGGTTGTCACCAGGAGATCCAGTGTTAAGGTGCTTAACAACGGGTCTCGCCAACGTAGAGGAGGCCAGACCGGGATTGCGAAAGCGCCACGGTATTGCAGTGGTTAGCACAATGCCATTATGGCTCAGGCAGTTGGAGTTAAGATTTCATTTCTGACGTCATAAGTAAGGAACATGCCAGTCCTCCCCATGGAATGCATAGATTTCCTCCGGGTGCTCTGATTTCCTCTCACAGTCTAAAGGTACACTGGTTATTGGGTCATTGTAAGTTGTCTCGTGAACTGGAACTTAAACTCAGAAGGTAGTGATAGTGTAGACTGAGCTGCCAGTGGATGTGGGTTCAATGTCAAGGTTTCAAGAACTTTGGGCAAGTACATAGATGGGAGGGGTATGGATGGCTATGGTCAATGGGACTAGGCACAACAGTTTAGCATGGACTAGATGGACTGAAGGGCCTGTTTCTGTGCTACAGTGCCCTGTGACTCCATGATTCTAGGACTTCCTAGTGCTCTTGTTGTTCACGATCTGTTCTGGTAACACTTAATAAAGCGTCTGAAAACAACAAGCTTTATACTTGACTTCGGAAGAACTTCTGAATGCCAAAGCAGCTGGATCCAACATACCTGAAGAGTGACAGCAGACTCAGCATGCCGAGAGGGTTTGTGTTCTCCTCGGAACCACCGAGCAGCTCTGCCTTGACCCCGCTCGGAGGTCTGGCTGCTTCTTCATCCAGCACGGCAAGGAAGGCCTTGACGGCCCTTCGCCCACCGTACGCCGTGGCGTGGTTGATGGCATAAACCTTGGGCTGACAACAAAAAACAACATGGCTCGTTATGTGGAGGAAAAGTACCAAACAATGAGATAGTAGAGGATGCCATTCAGCCCATTGTGCCTTGTGGGTTTTGAACAAGCATTCCAATGGACCCTCTGTATTGATTCCCTCAGCATGGATGTACGGGGTGGCGTGATAGCATTAATGATCAGTGATTATTAATTAGGGACAATAATCAGCGATAATAATTAGAGACAATAATCAGCGATCGGGTTCAATTCCCACCAGTTTGTACACCCTCCATGTGACAGCATGGGTTTCCCCCTGGTGCTCTGGTTTCCTCCCACATTACAAAGGTGTACAGGTAGGGTTACTGAGTTGTGGACACGCTACATTGGTGCCAGAAGCCTGGCGACACTTGTGGGCTGGCCCAGCGCATCCTTGGATTGTGTTGGTCAGTGATGCAGATGACACATTTCACCTAATGTATCGATGTTTTAAAGTACATGTGACAAATAAAGAGGGTCTTTATCAACATAAAGACACAAAAAGGAGCGAAGGAGACAATGGCACCTAACGGCAACTCGGTTGCTTGCATCTTCTGAAACAGCTCTATTTCTGTCTTTAATATCTCTTAATTTTCCCTTTCAGGGTTCTTCTGAAGACCCTGACCTGGAGTTACACGCTGACTTTGGTTCTTTGCAGGAATGGGACTCGCTCTCAGTGTCTCACGACTGGCCATTATTCGATATACCAAGGATGCAGCCTAGAAGATTAACTTGCCTTCGGAGTTTCGAGATTTTGTGGATCTGGAGGCGGGCGGACTCAACGTCAGTGCCGCTGCAGGAAATCGGTGTGTCATGGGAGACGGAAGCTCGAGAGCAGCGAGCTGGCTGCTGGCTGTGTGCCCGAGTTCCGAGTTAGAGACCCGAGTTCTTTGGGCACAGAGCTCGGAAAAAGCAACGTAACAGACTTCTAACACCATAAATCAGTGAGTTGTTTGTTATAGAAACATAGAAACATAGAAAATAGGTGCAGGAGTAGGCCATTCGGCCCTTCGAGCCTGCACCGCCATTTATTATGATCATGGCTGATCCTCCAACTCAGAACCCCGCCCCAGCCTTCCCTCCATACCCCCTGACCCCCGTAGCCACAAGGGCCATATCTAACTCCCTCTTAAACATAGCCAATGAACTGGCCTCAACAGTTTCCTGTGGCAGAGAATTCCACAGATTCACCACTCTCTGTGTGAAGAAGTTTTTCCTAATCTCGGTCCTAAAAGGCTTCCCCTCTATCCTCAAACTGTGGCCCCTCGTTCTGGACTTCCCCAACATCGGGAACAATCTTCCTGCATCTAGCCTGTCCAATCCCTTTAGGATCTTATACATTTCAATCAGATCCCCCCTCAATCTTCTAAATTCCAACGAGTACAAGCCCAGTTCATCCAGTCTTTCTTCATATGAAAGTCCTGCCATCCCAGGAATCAATCTGGTGAACCTTCTTTGTACTCCCTCTATGGCAAGGATGTCTTTCCTCAGATTAGGGGAACAAAACTGCACACAATACTCCAGGTGTGGTCTCACCAAGGCCTTGTACAACTGCAGTAGTACCTCCCTGCTCCTGTACTTGAATCCTCTCACTATAAATGCCAGCATACCGTTCGCCTTTTTCACCGCCTGCTGTACCTGCATGCCCACTTTCAATGACTGGTGTATAATGACACCCAGGTCTCGTTGCACCTCCCCTTTTCCTAATCACTTCTTTTTCCCTTATTAGGGAGAGAGAGAGGGCCTGTGGTATGTCGAATACTGCGTGAACGAGTAGTCTTTTGGATGCTGCAAGTCGGTGTCTTTATTGATACTTTCTGCGCGCTTTGAGTGCTTGTTGGGGGGGGTGATGCTTCTTTTTTGCTGGTGGGGTGATCGTCACTTTGCTGCTGCTTACACATGGGAGGGGGAAGCTGGGGGGGGGCTTTGGATTCTAACATTTAACTGTCATTCATTCTTTGGGGCACTTCTCTGTTTTCGTGGATGGTTGTAAAGAAAAAGAACTTCGGAATGTATATTGTATACATTTCCCTGACATTAAGTGTACCTTTGAAACTTTTGTAAACTAGAAATGTTGTACATTAATTCATTTCTATTAGCCAGAGAACAACATCCAAATAAAACGTCTGTTATAATCAGGAGACACAACTAGCAGAGGTTTCCCAACTGTTTTATGCCATTAACCAGGAGGTCCATGGAGTCCAGGTTGGGAACCCCTGGAGCACACAGCCTGGAACTACATCCTATCTTTTACAGGGTTAAAGTAACCCAGCGTATGAAATGGTAACCATTACCACACAGCCCTGTGCATCGTACACCTCCTCGATGATTATCATCGAACACAGAAGAGGAGTGCGCTCTCTGGCCCACCATGTCTATGCCAAACACAATACCAAATTCAATAAATCCTTCTGCCTGCTTGTTTGTTATGTGCCATGTTGTAGGATGTGAGTGTAATGATATCTCCATGACCATGGTTGTTGTTGACAAATTTTTGGTTTGCCATTGCCTTCTGGACAGTGTCTTTACAAGACGGGTGACCCCAGTCATTATCAATACTCTGCAGAAAAAAATTACAAATTGTGCAAAGAACAAAAGCAGGCAAACAACTGAGGTTTATAAAAGTGAGTCCGCAGCCACGAAGCCAGTCATCACTGCGGCTGGGCCATGAGCCCATTAGTTACAGGCCACATTGAGCAGAGAGCTGAACACCATCCCTTCCCTCGCCTCCAGCCCTGCAACCCTGACCTTTTCAACCTGCCTGGCCCGGCGTTTATATCAGTCAAACCTCCAGTCGTCCTTCAGTCTGGGGCCTGGGCCTTGCCGCTTCGATACGCTCTCGGCCCAGGCCCTGCTGCCTAAATTCAGCCCATGCCCAACCTTTGCAATACGGCCCAGAGCTTAAATCGATCAAACCTCAAGTCTCTCCTCACTCTCGGATCTTGGTCCTGCCACTTCAATACTTTCTCGGGCCTAACCACAGTTTTATACAACCACAACATAACTTCCTCACTCTTCTACTGAAGGGTATGAGCTATAATGAGAGGTTGGACAAGCTTGGGAGCAACAGGGACCAAGGGCAGATCTGAAAGAGATTTATAAGATTACGAGAGGCATAGACAGAGTAGACAGACAGTATCTTTCCACAGGGTTAAAATGGCTAATACCAGAGGATGTGCATTCGGGTGAGAAGGGTAATTTCAAAGGACGTGTACGAGGCAAGGTTTGAGATTTTTTTAAGCACTGATGCCTGGAATTCGCTGGCGGGGGTGACAGATGTGTTTAAGAGTTGGACACATGAATGTGAGGAAAATGGAAGGATATAGACGTTGTGTAGGCAGAAACGATTAGGTTGGTTGAGCATTTGACTACTGATTTTGTTAGGTCAGCACGACACTGTGGGCCAAAGGGCCTGTTCAATGCCCTGACTGACAGCAAGCTGCCTTCTCCACCCTGTCCACTTGTGTGGCCACTTACAGGGAGCTGTCAGCTTGGAGCCCTGGCTGCCTCTATACATCAAGGCTCTTAATGGACCTGCCATTAACTTTCACCTTACACCTGTCTTCCCAAGGTGCAACACCTGTCAATTGCCCGGTGTAAATTCCATCTGCCTTTTCTCTGTCCATATCTACGGCTGATCTACACCTATGACAACCTTCTTCACTGCTGTATCCACAACTCCACCAACCCTGCAGGACGATCACAGTTTCACTCAGCTGCTGTGTGACTTCACAACCCATTCACTATTAATTCTCCATTTTCTGCTGTCTACAACAATAATACCACCAACATTTTAAACACCAGAGCAACACACACAAAATGCTGGAGGAGCTCAGCAGGCCAGGCAGCACTGATGGTAATGAACAAACAGTCGACGTTTCAGGCCGAGGCTCTTCATCAGCACTGGAAAGAAAAGGGACAGAAGCCAGAATAAGAAGGTGAGGGGAGGGGAAGGAGTACAAGCTGACAGGTGACAGGCGAAATCAGTTGAGGGCGAAGGTGGATGGGGGGGTGGTGACAGATGGAAGAGGTAAACAGCAGGAGGAGGTATCCAATAGGAGAGGAGAATGGACCACGGGAGAAAGAGAAGTAGGAGGGGAATGGGGAGGGAGAATCTTTATTATTAAAATTAACCTGATTGAACCCATTTTATCTGCCTTTTTTCTAAATTATGACTCCCAGAATTAAGAAAACAAAACAGGGTCTACTTAACAAAATAAAGCACAGAATTAACATGAGTTGCAAAACTAATTCAAACTTGCTGCACACATCAGGAGGGCTTCCTGTAGAGCAGAAAGTTGAAAATGCGAGTTATACCAATATAGAATAAGCACTTCTTCTAAATGACTCAGAATCTCACCAACTCTGTGGGAGCTGATTTATGCAAATCCACCAAGAACACAGCAAGATATTTAGGTATAACCTGGGGATTAACTCATTTCCAGCGAGGGTTAAAGAAAAGAAGGAAATGTAATTTAAACCCAAGCGGGAAGAGATTAAACCTGAAAGGCACTCACTTGTGCAGGGCTGATGTTTGTCGTTCTTCCCCCTGCAGCATCATCCAGTCTGTGGACGGCGTTGGTAATCCTTATAGTTAGTTCCTGTCGGATCTCCTCACCGGCAAGATAGAGTGAACTCTCACTGCTTTGTCCCTTCAACAGTCGTCTTGTGATGGTGGATAGTATCTGACTCCCTGCAATGCTGAAAAAGATAGTCACACGTCAGGAGGGTAAAGAAATTTGGCACGTCACTGTGGACCCTCACCTAGATTTACTTAACGCACCATAGAACATGTATTGATGGTATACTGCATGCATCACAGCCAAGTATGGAAACACCAATGCCCTTGAAAAAAGTAGTGGATATGTCCCAGTCCATCACAGGTAAAGCCCTCCCCACCGCTGGGCACATCTACATGGGGTGTTGTCGCAGGAAAGCAGCATCCATCATCAGGGACCCCCACCATCCAGATCATGCTCTCTTCTCACTGCTGCCATCAGGAAGGTGGTACAGGAGCCTCAGGACCCACATCAACAGGTTCAGGAACAGTTATTACCTCTCAGCCATCATGCTCATGAACCAGAGGGGTTAACTTCACTTGCCCCCTCAGTGAAATGTTCCCACAACCTATTGACCTATGAACCTCATTTCCTTGAGGGCATAGTCAATAAATCCGTATATATAGACACAACACACACACACGGTGATAATAAATTAACTTTTGAACTTTGAAAGCATCCTACTTGGTTGTTTCACAGCTCGGTATGGCAAATTCTTTGCACGTAACTACAAGATACTGCAGAGAGTTACAGACACAGCTCAGAACATCACGGAAATCAGACTATGTCCACACTTCTTGCTGCCGTGGTTAAGTAACCAGCATAATCAGAGACTCCACCCACCCTGAATCTTCTCTCTTTTATCCTATTCCATTGGGCAGAAGATACAAAAGCCTACAAGCATATACCATCAGGCTCAAGGACAGCTTTTACCCCATTATTATAAGACTGATGAATGGTTCTCTAGTACAATAAGATAGATTCTTGACCTCAGAATCTACCTTGTTATGACTTATGTATTGCCCGTTACACCGCTGGCATCTAGGCCAGCAATGAACGTCCTCCATCTCTGTCTGTCCTTGGCCATCTTCTCTATTGTGCCTAAGGTTTGGTTCAGGGTCCTCATTCTGTACATTCCCAAAACCAGTTTTGGCCTTTGTTTTGCTAGTGTTCAGGGCTTCCTTCATTATGTCAGTAGCTTCATCTCGGTTTTCACTTCTGTCAGTCATGCAAGTCCCAGGTAGAGACTCGGGGATACCGCTGTACTCAGATATAGAAGGACTCTTCATGGTTGTTTCTGTAACAATTTTGCTTGACCGGTCGGGGTTATTAGCCCTGAGTGGACCATTCTTAGTCTGGCCTCTACCCATTGACCTGTTTGGCACGGGTGACACTACCAAGAGTCAAAACACAAGGCCCGACTCCAGCCAATGTAGCGGTCTGGATCATTGAGACATGCAAGCCTCCAGATCTAACGACAAGGTTGTAGTCCTCTTGGAGGGTCTTGTGATGACCATGCACCTTATTACCCGCGCTGCACTTTCTCTGTAGCTGTTACACTTTATTCTGCATTCTGTTATTGGTTCACCTTGTTCTACCTTAATGAATTGATCTGTATGGACAATATCCAGAACAAAATGTTCATCTGAGAACAATAAACCAATTCCAATTGCACCCCTCGCTATCGTACCCGCAGTCCAATTTCAATACTCTTGTCATTGATGTGGTGGTATTGGGTAGACCAGGAATCGTCACCGGGATTATTATTGCCACAGCTTTCAGAATACAGGAAGAAGCTTTTGTCTGCATACCGTCCAGGCAGATCACCCTAAGTACAAGTACTTCGAGGTGAAAAATGGAATGCAGAACATACTGTTACAGATTCAGAGAAAGTGTCATGCAGGTAGGCAAGTCTGAAGGAACATATTGACCAAAACTTATCCGGACTCCGATACTTTGGGATGGACACTAAACCTTGGCATTTAAAGCTGCATCTATAGTCCACCAACGAATAAAGGGAGATGATGCTGCTGATGGTGTTGTTATTTGGGGGATTTTTTTGGGGCTTTGATGTTTCTGTCATTCACTCTTTGGGGTTTTTTTCTGTTTCGTGGATGTCGGTGAAGAGTAAGAATTTCAGGTTGTATACTGCACACATTTTCTGATATTAAATTGGACCATTTGATAGTGTAGTGAAGAAGGTGCGCGTCATGTTTGCATTCGTAGGTTGGAGCAATGAGCACAAGAGTCAGAAAGTCAGGTTACAGGTTATATCACACGTAATTCTGTTCCCCTCATTACAGGAAGGATGTCGTGCTTTTGGAGAGGGGGTGGAAGAGGTTTACCAAGATGCTGTCTGGATTTGAGAATATGAGTTATAACAAGAGGCTGGACAAACTTGGATTATTTTCCCTGGAACATTAAAGGCAGTTGGATTAAGGTATAAAATTGCAATTGTTCTTGTAGCCTAACTTTCTTATGCTTAGTGATAATTTTTTATATAATCACCTATATTTGTGTACCTGTTTACTAAATTTTCCAGTAATTGTAGTACAGCTGAACCTATTTTTTTCAGAAACTCTCAGGTTTCCTGCGGCAGATGCCTCACTACTTGGATCTGGTTATTCATAGGTGACATCTTAGATCAGGGGTTCCCAACCATTTTATGCCATGGAGCCTTACCATTACTTGAGGGCTCTGTGAACCCCAGGTTGGGGACCCCAGTTCTACAGCACACAAACAGGCCATTTGGCCCATTGAGTCCTTGCCAAACTATTATTCTGACTAGTCCCATCGACCACGGCCCTCCATTCCCCTCCCACCCATGTACCGATCCAAGTTTCTCTTCAATGTTGAAATCAAACCCACGTCCACCACTTGTGGAGGCAGTTCATTCCACACACTCACTGCCCTCCAAGTCAGTGTTTGCCAATCTTTTTTTAATGCAAGGACCCTTACCACGAACCAAAGGGTCTGTGGACCACAGGTTGGGCACTCCTGCTTTGAGTGATGAAGATCCCATCAGGTCCCCCTTAAATATTCCACCTTGATTTCCAGCATCATTCCATCTTATCAATGGAATGTGTTTTACCTCCATTCAGAGTATGAGATGACCTTGACTTCTTTTTCCTTTTTTTCATTCATTCTTTCTTCATGAAACACTGAATAAATGGGGTGGTACGGTAATGTAGTGTTTAGCACAACGTTTTACAGTACCAGTGACCCGGGTTCAATTCCCATCACACGGTAGTGTAGTGGTCAGCACAACGTTTTACAGTACCAGTGACCCGGGTTCAATTCCCATCACACGGTAGTGTAGTGGTTAACACAACGTTTTACAGTACCAGTGACCCGGGTTCGATTCCCATCACACGGTAGTGTAGTGGTCAGCACAATGTTTTACAGTACCAGTGACCCGGGTTCGATTCCCATCACACTGTAGTGTAGTGGTCAGCACAACGTTTTACAGTACTAGTGACCCGGGTTCGATTCTCATCACACGGTAGTGTAGTGGTTAACACAACGTTTTACAGTACAGGCGACCCAGGTTCAATTCTGCCTGTAAGGAGTTTGTATGTTCTCCCCATGAGAATGGGTACTCCAGTTTTCTTCCATAGTCCAACTACGTACCAGTTGGATTGCTGTGAAGGTCCTATTCTGCATTGTAACTCAATAAATAAATAAGACTACGACAAGGTTTCATGCCTGATTCCTGAAGAACCTCTGGATGAATATCACCAGATCTAGCAAGGCCGCGGGGAGAAGTTTATAAACTTATGAGAGGCAGAGATAAGGAGATGGACAGAATCTTGACCCCCAGGGTACAAATGTCATGCAATTAAGGCCAGAGAGAAAGTTTTAAAGGTGACGTGTGAGGCAAGTTTTTTTTACATTAAGACTGGTGGACAGGCTGCTTGGGGAGGGCAATGGAAACAGGTACAATAGTGACATTTGAGACTTTTAGACAAATACATGAATATGCAGTGGATGAAGAGATATGGATCACATGCAGTTTAATTTGGCATCATATCCAGTACAGACATTGTGGGCCGAAGGCCCTTTTCCTGTGCGGTACTCCGCCATGTACGATTACTATTTAACACTCAGTAAAGAAAAATAACTTTGAGCTTCATTAAAGCAGAGCAATTTTACAAAGGGGAAGCCCAAAATGTCAAGGAGAAACAGAGGGCTCTAGGGGTCCACACAGGTTGATAGGATGGTTAAGAAGGCAAACAATGTGTTAGTCTACAGTAATCGGGGATTAAGTTCAAGAGCGAGAGGCTATGGTGCCGGTCTACAAAACCCTGGTTTGACCACACTTGGAATACTGTATTGTGTTCAGTTCTGGTGGCCTCATTATGAGAAGGACATGGAAACTTTAGAGAATGTACAGAGGAGATATACTAGGATACTACTTGGATTAGAGAACATGATTTATAAGGATAGTTCAAAATACCAAGTACATAAATGCCACCTTGTACAACTTGGAGATAAATTTTCTTGTTGGCAAAAAAAATAATGGTAAGTCAAGTGAGCAATAGCTTTTCTCTTTGGAGTGAGAGACGATGAGAGGTGACTTGACAGAGACGTACAAGATAAGGTCAGCCAGATCTTGCTCCCCCAGTTGGAAATGACTGATACAATACGATACAACTTCAAGGCATTTTGAGGAAAGTATAGGGGTAGGCTTTTCTTATTGAATATATAGATAGAAAGTGGTGGATGTGTGAAAAGTGCTGCCGGGGGTGTTTGTACAGGCAGATACATTAGGGACATTTCAGAGATTCTTAGATCGGCACATGGATGATAGATGGAGGGGTATATGTGAGGGATTGATTCTAGAGCAGGTTCAAAGGTTGTCACAACATCGTGAGCCGAGGGACCTGCACCACGCTGTAGTGTTCTGGAGTATGGGTTTGGAAAGGATGTTTAATAAAGTTGATATAGCTGGACACTAACCTGATAAAAGGGAATGATTTTGGACAATTTAAAATTGTGAATAATTGACAGATTATAAAATCTAAACCGAATGAAGGCCCCCTGATAACTTCTGTGGAAATTCCTCAGCTTTACCGGGAATTAGTTGGAACATTGACGGATAAACTGTTTGTGCCAGTTGACAGAGTAAACTTTCATAGCAAAATAGACAGTCTGCCAAACCAGCGTTGGTGGCCAACACCTTTCAACATGGCTTTAGGCCTGTACTCACCGGGGTTTAGAAGAATGAGGGGGGATCTGATCGAAACACATAGAATATTGAAAGGCCTAGCTACAGTGGATGTGGAGAAGATGTTTCCTATAGTGGGAGTCCAGGACCAGAGGGAACACATTTTGAGTAGAAGATGGTCCCTTTAGAACAGAGATGAGCAGAAATTTCTTTAGCCAGAAGGTGGTGAATTTGTGGAGAATTTATTGCCACAGACGGCTGTGGAGGTCCAGTCATTAGGTATATTTAAAACAGAGCTTGATAGTCTCTTGATTGGTAGGAATGTCAAAGGTTATGGGAGAATGGGATAGTAAATCAGCCATGAAAAAATGAAGAACTGATGGACTGAAAGGCCTCACTCTTCTCTGATAGTCTTAATACACTGGACTTCTTCATTCAGGGTCCTGGGGATAAGACTTGGGACGTTGCACATTGGGGCTGTCCAGGAAGGAGTAGCACCTCTTGTGAAGGGGCTTGTCATTTTGGGGCAGCTCACTCAGCTCTCACTGGTGACACCCAGTGGCTGTCTGCATGCAAACGTGGTCACACCTCAATGCTCTGCTTTGACAGACGGTCCTCACACCCCAGTGAGATTGGGACACACCTGTCCTAGAATGCTCTTGTGGACTGGGCAGATGAGATCAGCACGGAGATCCAATGGGCAATGTTCCGTGGAGAGCGAAGGGCAAATCAAGGCACAGAAGAATTCATGGTCATCCACTGCAACCCATGATCTCAGTCTCGTACCGTGGACCAGAATTTCTGAGGACGAGAGAGTGCAATGGCTTTCCACTTTAAAAACTCTCTGGGATGGGTTTCCTCAGGTAGTTCGATCTGACTGACATCATGGGATAGGACAGAAAACCAATCAACAAGACTCTGGTGAGACCACACCTGGAGTACTGGGTATTGCTCTGGGGTAAGATCATTTGAGCTGGAAAGAATGCAGGGAATATTTATGAGAATGCTGCCAGGTCTCCAGGCTGAGTTACAGGAACAGGCTGGGCAGGATAGACCTTATTCCTGGGAACGCAGGAAAGAGAGATAACCTGGGTGACACTGTGGTGTAGTGGTCGGCACAATCACTTTCCAGTGCCAGTGATCACTGACCAGAGTTCGATTTCTATCGCTGTCTGTAAGGAGTTTATACGTTCTCCCCATGACTGTGTGGGTTTCCTCCCACAGTCCAAAGATGCACATTTGTGGTTATGGTTAGTGAATTGTGGGAATGCTATGTTGGTACTAGAAGTGTGGTGACATTGCAGGCTTCCCCCAGCATGTTCCTCGCTGATTTGCTTTGACACAAGTAATACATTTCTCTGTGTTTGAATGTAGACTAATCTTTAAAAACATAAAATCAAAGTTTCAAAGTCCAAAGTAAATTTATTACCAAAGTACCATATATAACCCCGAGATACGTTTTCTTGTGGCATACTCAACAAATCAAAGAAACACAATGGAATTAATGAAAGACCACACCCGCACCCAACAGGGCAGACAACCAGTGTGCAAAAGACAACAAATTTCAAACACAAAAGAGAAAAAAAAATAGTGAATAAGCAATAAATATTGAGAAGATGAGATGAATTGTCCGTGAAAGTGAGTCCATAGGTTGTGGGAACAGTTCAGTGGAGTGACGTGGAGCTATCCTATCCTCACTGGTTCAAGAGCCTGATGGTTGTTACTGAACCTGGTCATGTGGGTCTGGAGGCTCCTGTACCTCCTTCCTGATGGCAGCAGCGAGAAGAGAGCGTGGCCTGGTTGGTGGAGGTCCCTGATGATGGATGCTGCTTTGCTGTGGCAAAGTTTCATGTAGATGTGCTCACTGGCTGGGAGGGCTTCACCTGTGATGGACAGGGCCAAATCCATTACTTTTTTTTAATATAGGATTTTCCATTTATGGGTATTGACCTTTCCATACCTGGCTATGATGCAGCCAGTCAATATACTCTCCACACATCTGGAAGTTTGTCAAAGTTTTAGATGTCATGCTGAATCTTTGCACCTTCTAAGGAAGTAGAGACACTGCTGGGCTTTCTTTGTAATTATAATTGTACCCAGGACAGACCCGCTGAAATGAGGACCATGAGGAATTTCAAGTTGCTCATCCTTTCCACCTCAGATCCCTAAAGAGGATTGGCTCGTGGACCTCCTGAAGTCAATAATCAGCTCCTTTATCTTGTTGACAGTAAGCGAGAGGTTTTGTTATGGCACCGCTCAGCCGGATTTTCAATCTCCCTCCTATATGCTGATTCGTCACCACCTTTGAGGCATAAATCCAGACTGACATTGTCCCCCACCCCCCCCCCCAGGAAAGGGAACCAAAAACTAGAGGACTCAGGCTACAGGCTTAAAGTGAGGAAGGGGAAAGATTTGGGAAGGACCTGAAGTGTACTTTTATCAGAGGGTGATCAGTTTATCAAACAAGCTTCCAGCAGAAGTAGTTGCGGCAGGTCCGATGTTGTCATTTAAAGTTAAATTGGATAGGTATATGGACAGGAAAGGAATGGAGGGTTATGGGCTGAGTGCAGGTCGGTGGGAATAGGATAGGGTAGGAGTTCAGCACGGACTAGAAGGGCTGAGATGGCCTGTTTCCCTGCTGTAATTGTTATATATGATTTTGTGTCTGTAGCTGGACTCTCTTCCATTATCCACAATTCTGAATGCTATTTGCTTACGCGTGTTGTTTGTATGATTTTGTCCCCCCTGTACATTGGGTGTTTGACCATCTTTATTTTAAAATGGGTTCTATTGTGTTTCTTTGCTCGTATGGCTGCCTGTAAAGAGACAAACCTCAAGGCTGTGTATGCTGACACACATGTACCTTTAATAACAAATTTATTTTGAACTTTAGTATGACTCAAAATGATATTGCGATGGGTTGAATGTTCTAATTCTGCTCCTGTGGTCTAAATTTGCAATTTTGTTTAAGGAAAAAAGTAAGAGCAATAAATGATTCCATTCTGCAGATTCTCTCAACCCATTTGTGACTTTGCCTGTTCTTTATCTGCACCTTCTACGCTGAACACTCTTGTCATCTTTAATCCCTCCAGACTTCCATTTTGTTGCACACCCTCTTTGAGCACTTCTCCTTCATCTCCCCCCCACCCGATCTACACTGGTGTAAAATCTGTAACATGTCTCTGCTGAAAGATCAACCCAGAATATTAACCATTTCTCTCTCTGCTGAGATAGAGCACTACAGCACAAAACAGGCCCTTTGGCCCATCTAGTCAATGCAAAGCTATTTATCTGTCTAGTTCCATCAACCTGCACCTGGACCATAGCCTCCCATACCCCTCCCATCCACATACCTATCCAAATTTCTCTAAAATGTTGAAATTGAACCCACATCCATCACTTCTGCAGGCAGCTCGTTCCACAATCTCACCACCCTCTGAGCGAAGTTCCCCTTTAGGTTCCCCTTAAACTTTTCACCTTTCAACCCGAACTCAGACTTCAAGTTCTAGTCTCACCCAACCTCAGTGGAAAAAGCCTGCTTGCATTTACCCTATCTATACCCCTCAATTTTGTAAATACCTCCAACAAACCTCCCCTCTTTCTCCTGTGCTCTAGGGAATCAAGTCCTGTTGCCCAACCTCCTGAGAATTCCGAGCAGCTTCTGGTTTCAATTAACTTTCAAGCATCCATTGTCTTTGTAGTTTTATTGTAAATTGTGATTTTTTTAAAATATCCTAGCAGCTCCAGCCTTTTAAATTAATTCATTCTGACCTCAATCAGCCTCACTAGGAAAGCAGGGGCCCAGGGTGTGTGCACAGCTGTGACCAAGTTCGAGAAACAGTGTAGCCCCTCATACAGATGTTCCACACTGTAAACTGTTGAGAACAATCCCTCGGATGAGCATACAAGTTTATCTTAAACAGGAAACAAAGCAGAGTCACATAATGTAGTCACCTCACAGCACTGTCACAAGTTAATGCTTTCCAATTATTTCCACGTTGGCTGTGTTTTTCGTGACACTGTTAAGTGATTAAACACATGGAAAGCGATCAGAGTTAAACCCACAGCTGCTCGACCCTCATTCCAGGAACTATGGACGCTGCAGTCTATGCAGGCTCAGCGATTCTCACTTTGGCTGTCAGCATACTCAATTCCAACAAGATCTCTTTGTCCCTCTCCCTCCTACTCCTCTGCTCAACACAAAGTTCAGGACTGCTTTGCAGCCAATTCATGCCTCAGGAATAAAGCCAGCCACCATCTGTTTGGAAATACAGGACCTTGGATTGTGCAAGAACCATAGCACAGCAGAGGGGAATTCAGCCCAGAAAGTATGTTCTAACCCTTAGCTATCAACTAGAGATCAGAGCTTGCTACATATATATTTTGTAATATATTCAAAGAGGTGTGGGCTTTAATCACAAGATATGAGCAGATGTAGGCCACTCTGCCCATCAAATCTATTCCACCATTTGATCGCGGCTGATTCAAGATTAGACAGGGGTCACCAATCTGGGGTCCACAGCATAAAAAAAAAAGATGAGAACCCATCATAAAGCATTGGCCTAATTCTGCTCACATCGAGTCTGCTCCGACATCCTTTTGACCCGAGACCTCCCCCACTAGCAGAACCATCTTCTCCACGTCCACTCTGCCGAGGCCTTTCAATATATTTCAAAGAGATTTCCCCCTCAGCGGGTACAGGACCAAGCGTTCCTCACGTTAACCCTTTCAGTCCCACGGTCATTCTTGTGAAACGCTGCTGGACCCTCTCCAATACCAGCACATCCTTTTGTAGATAAGGGGCCCGAAACTGCTTACAGTACACCAATGTCTTTTAACCTTGTATCTTGGCCCAAAACGTCAGCTGTTTATTCATTTCCATAGATGCTGCCTGACCTGCTGAGTTCCTCCAGCATTGCGTGTGTGTTTCTCTAGATCTCCAGCATCGACAGAATCTCGTCTGTTTACATTTATCAATCCCAATTTCATTTAGAGATACACAGCAGAACAGGTCCAGAACAGGCAACTGCAAGACAATTTACAATGAACAATTAACCCACTAAGTAGCAAGGCTTTGGAGTGTGGGAGGAAACTGGAGCACCGGGAGGAAGCCCACGCACAAAAGGGAAGAACGTGCAAACCTCTTAGAGGATGCCGGAATTGAACTCTGATGCCTCAGGCTGTAATAATATCGCAATTGCAACTCATTACTATTAACCAACCGAAGTTTTGAAAGATGGTCTTCCAATGATCTATACAATGTTAAGAGATTGTTCCTTTGTGAGGATAAAAGTGCTGCTTATCAATTGGTAAGCAAGTAGATTGAAGTTCAAAAGTTATGAAGTTGCAACTTTATAAAACTCTAGTTGGGCCACATCTAGAGTATTGCATACAGTTCTGGTCACCCCATTATAGGAAGGATGTTGAGGCCTTGGAGAAGTTGCAGAAGACGTTTTCCAGAGTGCTTCCTGGTTTAGAGGGCATGTGCTTCTGAGAGGTTGGATAGATTCGTTTTTTGGGGAGTGGCAGAGGCTGGGGGAGATCCGATAGAGGTTTACAGGATTAGGTGAGCCATTGATAAAGTAGACAGTGTCATTTTCCGCAGGTAGAAATGTCTAACGCTGGACAGCATACATTGAAGGCAAGAGGGGGTGGCTTCACAGGGGACGTGAGGGGCAAGCTTCTACTTTAAAAAAAAACTCAGTGGTGGATGCCTGGAATGTGCTGCCTGGTATGGTGGTAGAAGGAAATATATTACTGTACAGGGTTTTAAGAAATGTTTAGATAGGCACGTGGATATGAGGAAGATGGAGGGATATGGACATTATCTAGGGAGGAAGGATTAGTTTGGGGAGGGGGTTTGATTTACTTTTTAGCTGGTTCAGCACAGCTCTGAGCTGAAGGGTCTGCTCCTGCACAGTTTGATAATTTATGTTAATAATAGATTGTGTTGAATTGAAGTGTCAAATTGGTCTTTTTCTTGTAGTTAAATTTGTGCCCAGGCTGAGCCATTCCTGAATGCCCATGAAACATGGCGATTTGCCTCCTTGAACTGCTGCCATCCAGAAAATGTATACAATTCCTTGGATTTTAATTAAGCTGCAAAGCCTTTTGTATTAATATTTTTAATATTCAATGCATGTGGACTTTGCTGGCTGAATTATCCCCAAATAACTGAGCTGGTGAGACGACTTCATGAACTACTGCAGTCCAGGCTGTGTGGGCTACTCCCACAGTGCGGTCAGGGAAGGAGTGCCAGGATTTTGACCCGGTGATGGTGAATTAAATAACAATATGTTTAAATGCTGCTTTTGATAAAAAGTTCAATAATAATTCAGTAAATGCTCACAGCCCAATACCAAGGCTAAGTGGGCAAGGCTGACAACGAAAGCACACGTTACATGCAGACTGGAGGAACAGCAGGTCAGACATCGTCATAGGCCAGGCAATGCTGTCATGCCTCTTGACTTGGCCACTTAGTAAATGACGGCTGGTATGAAAACAGGGTTTTCTTGCACAGATTTTCCTCTATGCAAGACATGGTCAACTTCTCCTGGTGTGGGGTGAGGGAGTTGAGATGCAGAATGAATTGGTGTAATGCACTCAGCTGCTGCCCCTACCCAGAGGGCAGTAAATATCAAGAGCAGGAAAAAAAAAATTTAATTCTTCATTACAATTGAATTGTGACAGATTGTATGTTGTATTCCCACAGCAAGTTATTTTTGAATGTGAATGAAGAAGTGATGTGTCTCATGTACAAGAAAACAACAGTAAAGTGCGTCATTTGCATCAAATCAGTGATGTTTGTGCTGGGGCAGCCTGCAAATGTCACCACGTTTCCAGTCACCAACAGAGCACACCCACTAACACTAACCCATACATCCTTAGACTGTGGGAGGAAACCAGAGCACCCAGAGGAAACCCACATGGTCACAGGGAGGACATACAAACTCCTTACAGACAGCAGCAGGGATTGAACTCTGCATTTACAGCTGGCACTTAATTTGCTCCTTTCCACACCTTGTGCGGCATCGGGTGGCAACCTTACTGTTTCTTTAGTATTGATCTTTTTTTAAAAAATATAAATGAGGCTGAGTTGTTAGCTTGACACTCAATTCAGCATGGATGGATAGGGTACAAGAAGCTGGCCAGATTTGAACCTGGAACCACTCGTACCAAGGTCAGGTATAAATGCCACCACACCACTGGCTAGCTTGGCACTGTAATAGTGTAACACTGACTGCTACACAACATGCTGCTACCATGTGGTTCAAACCAGACAATCTGAATCAAGCAATACATTTCCAGGTCAGACTACTTTGTGTTGAGGGAATTCCCTGCTCTTTTATAGCTCCCATTCTTCCAGTTGGTAGGGGTGGTGGGTTTGGAAGGAGCTCTGAGGAGTCTCAGTGAGATGTTGTAATGGATCCTGTAGATACTACACAATGTTGTTGCTGTATGTCAGTGGTGGGGTGAGTGGAAACGTTGGATTTACTATACAGATCTCAGCTTCATGTTACCAGAGAGGAGATACAGGATCTTGAAAACACACACTCAACATTTTAGGAACAGCATCTTCCCTTCTGCCATCAGGATTTCCGAACAGACAATGAATCTATGAACACTTTAGTGTACTTCTAATTCATAAATACAAGGTAATCGAAAATACAATTTCTTATTGCAACTTATGTATTGCATTGTACGACTGCCACAAAAGACAAATATCATGACTTATCATTATATGCAATGACATGAGCGATCATGGTCTTTAACCATGATTCTTGGCAAGTTTTTCCCTACAGAAGTGGTTTGCCATTGCCTTCTTCTGGAGAGTGTCTTTACCAGACGGGTGACCCCAGCCATCATCAATACTCAGAGACTGTCTGTCTGGCGTCACATAACCAGGACTTGTGATGTGTACCATTTGCTCATATGACCATCCACCACCAGCTCCCATGGTTTCGTGACCCTGATCAGGGTCTAAGCAGGTGCTACACCTTGCCCAAGGATGACCTGCAGGTTAGTGGAGGGAAGGAGCACCTTACACCTCCTCTGGTAGAGACGCACCTCCACCCCGCCACCCAATGAATTTGATGGCAGTCAGTGATAATACACCCGATTCTACAGAAGCCGTGCTCCTTTCTCCGCTTACCTGCCTGACCTGCCGAGTTTCTAGCTTTTAAAATCTCCGGATTTCCAACATCAGTAGTTTGATTTTCACATACAAATTCAGTGACCCAATGGCCTGGTCCTGGACTTATTTCCTGGCATAATTTACATATTACTATTTAACTATTCATGGTTTTATTACTATTAATTACTTATGGTGCAACTGTAACGAAAACCAGTTTCCTCCGGGATCAATGATGTATGACTATGACTACTATGTTTTATTGCAAGAATTCTTCCGGCCTGTTTTTATTCATGAGCTCAAGAGACTGCCAGTACCTGGGGTCAGAAGTCTCTCCCATTATCTCTTGTAGCTTGTCCACAAAGTGCACCAAATCCATCAGTCCCTTGACGTACTGCATGAGTGGATCGTCTGCTGAAGGGGCGTAACTCTTCCCTCCAAGCTCCAGGCTTCTAATAAAGGATGCTGCAGTCTGAGAATGGGAGAAGAAATGTGACATTAGCTTGTGCTATCGTAACTATATGTTGGTGCTGCGTGTATCGTGCTTTGCACCTTGGCCCTGGAGAAACGGTGTTTCATTTGGTTGTATACACATGTATGGTTGAACTACAATTAAATTTGAACTTGATATGATCTGTGTTGACAGATCAGCCGATGAGGAAGGTAGTTCTCTATTTACAGAGGAATAGAGCCAGGGGATGAGTTGAGGGGATATTGTTGAACACTGAGCAGGCTCGATGGCAACATTTAAGAGAAGTCTGGCCCATCTAGTTGATGAACAGCAGCCTGATAATTTGCTATCGTGATGGGTGAGAGACTAAGTGAAGGAACATTGACATACACACTGTTACCATTCACGCCTCCAGACCTCTTGGAACCCTCAAGAATTCCTCTACCTGACCCTTGCTGTTAAACTCAGCCTTTAATAGACCATAGAATAGCATTGTATATGCCATTCAGCCCACGATGTTGTGCTGACCTTTTAACATACACCAAGATCAATCCAAACTTTCCCTCCTATATAGCCTCCCATTTGTTCTTCATCCACGTGCCCAAGAGTCGCTTAAATGTCCCAGATGTATCTGCCTCTACCACCACCCCGGCGGCATATTCCATTCACCCAACACTCTATAAAAAAAAACCTTGTGCATCTCTGACGACTATCTGCCCCCCCCCCATACTTTCCTCCAGTCACCTTAAAATTTACTCTCCTGTCTGTCCAGTCTAGCTCTATCACAGAGTGCTACAGCACAGAAACAGGCCATTTGGCCCATCTAGTCCATGCCAAGCTGTTACTCAGCCTAGTCCCATTGACCTGCACCTGGATCACAACACTACATACTCCTCCTACTGACTAGATGGGCCAAATTTTTCTTAAATGTTGCCATCGAACCCACAATCTCCATTTCTGCTGGTGGTTCACCTTCACTCAGAGGGTGGAGAGTGTGGAACGTCTCATTCTCCTTCACTCCAAAGAGAAAAGCCCTCACTCAACCTATCCTCAAGACATGCTCTCTAATCCAGAGAGCATCCTGGTAAATCTCCTCTGTAAATATCTCCAATAATAGGATCAGAATTAGGCCATTTGGCCCGTCAAGTCTGCTCCACCATTTCATCATGGCTGATCCAATTTTCCTCTCAGCACCAATTTCCTGCCTTCTCCCTGTATCCCTTCATGCCCTGACCAATCAAGAATCGATCAACCTTGTCCTTAAATATACATAAATATTTGGCCTCCACAGCTGCCTGTGGCAAAGATTTCCACAGATTCACTGCTTTCTGGTTAAAAAGATTCCTCCTCCTTTGTTCTAAAAGGATGCCCCCTCAGCTGTGTCCACTGGTAATAACTCAATTTATTTAAAAAATATACAGCACAGAATAGGCCCTTCCGACTCAATGAGCCACACCACCCAGCAACTCACTACTTAACCCTGGCCTAACTACAGAACAAGTTACAATGACCAATTAACCTACTGACCAGCAAGTCTTTGGACTGACAGGGAAAGCCGGTTGGGCTGGAGAGGAAGGAATCTGATAGGAGAGGAGAGTGGACTGTGCGAGAAAACGAAGGTGGTAGAGCACCAGGGGAAGGTGACAGGCAGGTGATGAGAAGAGATCGAGGCCAGTGTGGGGGAATAGAGGGAAGGGGGAGGGAAGGAGGAACAAAATTACCAGAAGGAGAAATTGATGCTCATGTAATCAGGTTGGAGGCTACCTAGATGAAATGAGCTGCTGTTCCTCCACCCTGAGAGTGGCCTCATCGTGGCAGAAAAGGAGGCCATGACTGACAAGTTGGAATAGGAATTAAAATGGCTGGCCACCAGGAAATTCCACCTTCGGCAACAGAGCTGAACAAAGCAGTCTCCCAATTTATGTAGCGTCTCACCAATGTAGTGGAGGCTGCATTGGGAACACTGGATACAATAGACAACCCCGACAGATTCACAGGCGAAGCGTTGCCTCATCTGGAAGGACTCCGTGCACCCCTGAGTGGGCAGGTGTGGCATTTGTTACTTACAGGGATACGTGCCAGGAGGAAGTTTAGTGGGAAGTGATGAATGGACAAGTTCCGAGCTGCCTTACCTGGTACAAGGACATCTGCTTTCTGCGTGCTGTGTGCTTGAGGTGAGTGAAACCATCAGGACCAAGTGCCCGGTCAGGGACATTGAAAACACATGCCAATGCCAGGTCACTCCTGGAGTTCACCAACAAGTGCAAATAATCAGAGAGAAGCTTCCTCCAGAGTGGCAGCAGCTATAACAGAACAATGGTGAAGTGTGAGAAACACCCAGTCATGTGCCTGGACCACAAAATCACTGTAATGTAATGCAATAATTAGTTAAAGAGACGCTGGAAATCCAGAGCAATGCACAGAATTCCAGTGCAGGGGCTCCCACCCTGGGGACCATGGCATAAAAAGATTGGGAACCCTTGTTTAGGGAAAGTTAGCAAGCCGGTCGACGTTTCAGGTGGAGACCCGTCATCAGGACTGGAAAGGAAGGGGGGAAAATGCCAGAGTAAGAAAGTTGGGGAAGGGAAGGAAGGCAGATAAGCTGGCAGGTGGATCGGCAGGGGAAAGATAGAAGCTGAGATGTGAAGAGGTAAAGGACTGAAGGAGAAATTTGATAGGAGAGGACAGTGGATCATAGAAGAAAGGAACAGAGGGGAGGTGATGGGGAGCCAGAGTGGGAAATGGAAAACAAAGAAGGGGTGGGGGGGGGGGCGGAGAAAGAAGTGACCAGAAATTAGAAAAGTCAATGTCGATGCCATCAGGTTGGAGGCTACCCAGACAGAATACGAGTGTTGCCCACTGAGTTTATGAATTTAAAACCCAGTTTATAGGACATTTGTGTTGACATTTTCATGAGCAGATACAAAAGCCTAAACACAAGAGATTCTGCAAATGCTGGGAATCTTGAGCAATGCAAAATGCTGGAGGAACGCAGATCAGGCAGCGTCTATGGAGAGGGATAAACAGTTGATGTTTTGAGCAGAGGCCCTTCACCAGTGCGATTGCTGACTGATATCTGATCAAAGGCATGCTGTTTGTACAATTTATACCTCTTTCAATAACTAGTGCAAAATTGAGCAGTAGGACAAGTAGACTGCAGTACTATACCTGCAAGTCTAAAAACAAAAATTGTCCGGCCCTCAACTTCAAAGTCTTTCCTTTTGCTGTCATGCCCATGATAGCTCAGTTTAAATGCAACCATTGGCATTAATTAAATGCAACACCTCTTCAACAAGCTGGAGGAACTCAGCAGGTCGGGCAACATCCGAGGAAATGATCAGTCAACGTTTTGGGCCAGAACCCTTCGTCAGGTCTCAAGGGTTCCAGCCCGAAACGTTGACCGATCGTTTCCACGGATGCTGCCTGACCTGCTGAGTTCCTCCAGCTTGTTGTGAGTGCTGCTTTAACCTCAGCATCTGCAGAGTATTTTGTGTTTACAACACCTCTTCAAGACTCTTTGCCTCACCTTAGAAGTGGATCGACATTGCTCACTGGGTGGAGAAGTGGGTACTTGTGGTGCTGTATCCGATGAAGATCCCATTAGGAAGTCCAGTAGTTCCACCTAAATTATTTTACATTTAGTTTTGTTGTTCTCACAAATTGGCGTCAATTCAGATTGTGTCACATCCATAAAAAGGCTATTTAGGTCTAAGCATCTACTTGGAGATGGAGCGTGGAACCTGCCACTGGCTCTGAGAGCCCAGTGAGCCAGCAACACCCAGCAAACCAACCCATTTAACACAGGCCTGATAACAGCAGTTCAGTCACCAATTTACCTACTAACCAGTTCCGGCTCTTTGCACCTAAAATTGTTTCTTCTTTTTGCATTTACACAGATTGCTGTCTTTTGCACTGGTTGAAAGCCCTAGCTGGGCAGTATTTAATTGATTCTATCATAGTTATTTTAGATTTGTTGAGTATGCCCACAAGACATTAAATCTCAGGGCTGTATGGTGACACGTGCACTCCAATAATAAAAAGCAATTTGAACTATTCCCTCTGAGTACCAATGGCATTTAAATCGAAGCAGTTATACTCGTGTGGCTGGTTAATGGATCTCCAGCTATGGTTCCTGTACTTGTACTTTCTGGTTATTATAGAGGTGCTCCACAGGAGGATGCAGCGCAACTTGGCACAGCAACATCTCTGCCCAAGGCCACAAGTAATTGCAGAGGATTACAAATGCAGCCCAGTCCATCACATAACCCAGTATGGAGCAGTACACCAATGTAGCCATTGGCACAGTGCTTTATGCCAGCTGCAGGATCTGCATTTCATCCCTGCTGCTGCAAGGAGTGGCCATTCACTTGGAGTATGCCAGTATTTAGTAACCTCGGCTCATCAGGCTTGGGCAAGATCAGGTTTGGGTGAGGTAAATTGTCTTTCAAGTTGCTTTTTCTGTCCTCATTTGCCAATTCCTCATCTGTTAGTAGTTTAGTGAGAATGGCTACAAGGGCAGTGTGGATGTGGGAAGTCTGGGAGACCTGCAGTCTCCTAGATAAAGACATCTACACCAGGTTCACCGATCTGCAGCTCCTGACAGAGTGTATTGAAGAACTGAAGCTGCAGATGGGAGAATGAGGAGGTGGTAGACAGGAGCTACAGGGAAGTAGTCACCCTCGATTGCAGGACTGTCAGGAGAAGGGGGGCAAACACAGCTAGTGCAGAGTACACCTGTGCCCATTCCCCTCAGTAACAAGTATACAACTTTAGATATCTTTGGTGGGGGGGGGGCAAAAAAAGAGCCACAGTGCTGGGTCTCTGGCACCGAGTCTGGTGCTGTGGCTCAGAAGAGCAGAAAGGTCTTGATAGGAGGTTCCCTAGTCAGAGGAACAGAGACTAGGTTCTGTAGGTATGAAAGAGACATCCGGATGGAATGTTGCCTCCCTGGTGCCAGGTCAGGGATGTCTCCGATTTGGTCCATGGCATTATCAAGGGAGAGGTGAGCAGCTAGAAGTCTTGGTGGATGGTCGATAGTCAAGGTGAGGAAATCCTGAAGAGAGATTTTAGGGAGCCACGTAGAAGTTAAGAAACAGGACTTCCAAGGTTGTATTCTCTGGATTGCTACCTGTGCCACAAGCCAGTGAGGGCAAGAATAGAATATTTGGTAGGTGAATGAATGGCTGAGGAACTGGTGCAGGGGTCAGGGTTTATGGATCATTGGGATCTCTTCTGTGGAAGGCAAAACCTGTACAAAAGGGGCAGGTAGCATCTGAACCTGAGGGGTCCAATACATTGCAGGCAGGTTAGCTAGAGTTGTTCGGGTGGCTTTAATCTAGTTTGACAGGGGGATGGGAAATGGAGTGATAGTGCTGAAGATGAGATAGTTGGTTTACAGACAGAAGCAGTGTAGTGAAGAGAGGCTGTTGATAGGGCAAAGTTGCAGTCAACAGGATGAGCCGCAATGTAAAAGGTGAGCAAAAATCAGAAGGGTGAATACAGGTCTGAAGGTGTTGTATCTGACTGCGCGCAGTATACAGAATAATTTAGATGAACTTGGAGCAGCCACAGATTGGTAGGCATGATGTTGGCACCACTGAATCATGGTTGAAAGATTGTTGCTGGGAGCTTAATATCCAAGGATACACATTGTATCGAAAGGACAGGCAGAGGGGTTGATGTTGCTCTGTTGGTAAAAAATGAAATCAAATCAGAAACAGTTGACAAGGTTGCAAGGTGTTGAATCATTGTGGATAGTGCCAAGGAACTGCAAGGCCCTGCTGGGAGTTGTACATAGTCCCCCAAACGGCGGCAAGGATGTGATCTACAAATTACAAATGGGAGATAGAAAATGCATGCCAAAAGGACAATGTTACAACAGTCTTGGGGGGTTTCAATATGCAGATAGATTGGGAAAGACCAGGTCGGGACTCGAATCCTGGAGGGCGAATTTCTGTCGTGCCCATGAGATGGCTTTTTAGAGCAGTTTGTGGTTGAGCCCACTCGGGTATCAGCTATTACAGCTGAATAAAGGGAATTACAGAGGCAGAGAGGAGTTGGCCAGAACTGATCGGAAAAGAACACTGGCAGGGAGGACAGCAGAGCAGCAATGGCTGGAATTTCTGAAAGCAATTCAGAAGGCGCAGGATATATTCATCCCAAAGAGGAAGTAGTATTCTGAAGGCAAGACGACAGCCATGAGTAACAAGTCAAAGGAAACAAAAGCCAAAGAGGCGGCATATAATAGAGCAAAAAATAGTGGATTTGGAAGCTTTTAAAAACCAACAGAAGGCAACTAAAAAAGTCATTAAGGTAAAGATGGAATACAAAAGCAAGCTAGCCAATAATATTAAAGAGAATACCAAAAGTTTTTTCAGATATATACAGTGTAAAAGGGAGGCAAGTCTGAATATCGGACCACTTGAAAATGATGCTGGCGAGGTAGTAATGGGGGTCAAGGAAATGGTGGACAAGCTGAATAAGTATTTTGCATCAGTCTTCACTGTGGAAGACATTAGCAGTATGATGGAAGTTCCAGGTGTCAAGGATCATGAAGTTACATTATTAGGGAGAATGTTCTCAGAAACGGAAAGGTGTGAAGGTAGCCGAGTCACCTGGACCAGATGGTGAACACCCCAAAGTTCTAAAAGAGGTGGCTGAAGAGATTGTACAGGCATTAACAATGATCTTTCAAGAATCACTGGATTCTGGAATGGCTCCAGAAAACTGGAAAATTGCAAATATCACTCCACTCTTCAAGAATGGAGAGAGGCAGAAGGAAACTATAGACCAGCTAGTCTGACCTCAGTGGTTGGGGAAAATGGTGAAATTGATTGTTAAGGATGTGATTTCAGGGTACTTTTTAGGTACATGATAAAGTAGGCTGTAGTCAGCATGGTTTCAATCTTGCCTGACAACTCTGTTGGAATTCTTTAAAGAAATAAAAAGTAGGATAAACAAGGGAGAAACAGTTGATGTGTACTTGGATTTTCAGAAGCTCTTTATCAAGGAGTCACACACAAGACTGCTCAACAAGCTATGAGCTATGGTTTTACAGTGAAGATCCTGGCATGGACAAAGCAGTGGCTGATTGACAGGAGGCAAATAGTGGGAATAAAGGGAGCCTTTTCAGGCTGGCTGCCAGTGACTAGAGGTATTCCACAGGGATCGGTGTTAGGACCATTTCTTTTTACATTATGTTTAATGATTTGGATGATGGAATTGATGGCTTTGTTGGAAAGTTTGCAGATGATATGAAGATAGGAGGAGGGACAGGTAGGTTTGAGGAAGGAGTGGGCTACAGAAGGATAGGCAGATTAGGAGAATAGGCAAAGAAAAGGCAGATGTTTGTGCACTTCGGTAGAAGAAATGAAAGGGTTGACCATTTTCTAAATGGAGAGAAAATACAAAAAAAAACTGAGGTGCAAAGGGACTTGGGATTCCTTGTGCAGGGTTCCCTAAAGGTTGATTTGCAGGTTGAACCTGTAGTGAGGAAGGCAAACACAACATTAGCGTTAATTTCAGAGGACTAGAATATAAAAGCAAGGATGTAACGTTTAGACTTTATAAAGCACTGGTGAGGCCTCACATGGAGTATTGTGAGCAATTTTGGGCCCCTTTTCTTAGGATGTGCTGAGACTGGAGAGGGTTCAAAGGAGTTTTATAAAAGTGATTCCAGATTTGAACAGGTCATCATATGAACCGTCTTTGATTGCTCTTGGCCTGTATTCACAAGAATTCAGAAGAATGAGAGGTGGCCTCATTGAAATCTATTGAATGGTGAAAGGCCTTGATAGAGTAGATGTGGAGAGGATGTTTCCTATGGTGGCAGAGTCCAAGACCAGAGGACACAGCCTCAGAATAGAGAGGCATTCTTTTAGAATGAGATGCAGAGAAGTTTCTTTAGCCAGAGAGTGATGAACTTTTGGAACACTTTTCCACAGGGAGCTTTGGAGGGCAAGTCTGTATGTACAGTATATCTAAGGCAGAAGTTGACAGATTCTTGATCTGTCAGGGCATGAAGGGATACAGTGAGAAGGCAGGAGACTGGGGCTGAGGGGAAAATAAATGGATCAGCCATGATGAAATGGCAGAGCAGACTCGATGGACCAATTGGCCTAATTCTGCTCCTGTATCTTAGTCTTACTATCCAAAATACTCAACATTTCTTAAATAGCTTCTTCCCCTCCTTCAGATTTCTGAATGGACATTGAACCCATGAATACTACCCCTGTATTTTTCCTCTTTTTGCACTATCTATTGAACTTAATTTTTATGTATACACCTTATGAAGTCATAAATTGCAATTATGTATTGCAATGTACTGCTGCCACAAAACAACAAATTTCATATCCTATGCAGTGATAGTAAATCCAATTCGGACTGTATTTTGTTTCTTAACCATTGATGTATTTTTGAGTTTGCTTTCTGACCAGTGCTGAACAGCAGGAAAGGGAGCCTTAGGCCCCACACAAGCAGGCTTGGCAACATTCATTTCCCTACAACCATCAGGCTCCCAAACCAGTTTGGATATCTTCATTCACCTCAATCCTCAATTGTTCCCAGAAACTAGACTGACATAGAAGGACTTTACAACTTCTGTTACAGCCAAAGTGCTACAGGGCTCAGAGAGAGCTGCAGGAAGTTGTAGACTCTGTCAGCTCCATCATGGGCACGAGCCACATTGAGTGAGGCCTTCAAAAAGCAATGAGTCAAAAAGGCAGCATCCATCATTAAGGACTCCATTACCTAGGACATGTCCTTGTCTCATCATTACCATCAAGGTAGTGGTACAGCCAACTGTCCCCCCATCCCTCCCATTTAACACCTTTAACATCTGCCGGACGATGCTGAGGATGTTCTACGAGTCTGTGGTGGCCAGTGTGATCATGTTTGCTGTTGTGTGCTGGGGCAGCAGGCTGAGGGTAGCAGACACCAACAGAATCAACAAACTCATTCGTAAGGCCAGTGATGTTGTGGGGATGGAACTGGACTCTCTCACGGTGGTGTCTGAAAAGAGGATGCTGTCCAAGTTGCATGCCATCTTGGACAATGTCTCCCATCCACTACATAATGTACTGGGTGGGCACAGGAGTACATTCAGCCAGAGACTCATTCCACCGAGATGCAACACAAAGCATCATAGGAAGTCATTCCTGCCTGTGGCCATCAAACTTTACAACTCCTCCCTTGGAGGGTCAGACACCCTGAGCCAACAGGCTGGGCCTGGACTTATTTCTGGGCATAATTTACATATTACTATTTAACTATTTATGGTTTTATTAATATTTATTTATGGAGCAACTGTAACAAAAATCCAATTTCCCCCGGGATCAATAAAGTATGACTATGACTACTACTATGCTTTCATCCAATCATTTTTAAATTCTGCCCTCTCATATTAGCCATTTCCACCCTGGGGGTAAAGTCTGACTGTCCACTCCATCTACGTGTTCTTTTCTCTTTTAACACTTAATAAAATGGCTGTAAACAACAAGTTCATGCCTTGTTCTCAGCTTCTGAACTCTGCATTACAAAAACGCCAGGGGTACTGAGAGATTTGTTTACAACGTTCTCCTTACCTTAGAGAGCATCTCCTCAGATGCATCTTCAGTTTCCAGGTCAGCACAGATCTTGTACACGTCGATCAGATCCACTGTGTTACTTCTGCTCAGGAAGGAATGATACCTTTCACGCACTCCTTCAAACCCTTCAGGGACCTTTTCAGGAACACTCAGCAACTCCAGTTTCTTCTGAAGTAAATACTTCCACATCAGGAGCAGCTCGCTCAACGCGATGGTGAATTCACCACAGGACTACAGAGGAAAACAGAAAAATAACAACGAAAGATTCAGCTGGAAAACTTGTGCTTTACTATGAACTCACTTGCCCAGGTCCATCGTGAACATGACATTCTTCACCATTGAGAGGCAATGCTTCAAAAAGGCAAGATTCATCACCTAGGACCCTTTATCATCTGGGACATACCCTCCTCTCACTACCACCATCTGGGAGGAGAAGACGGAGCCTGAAGACAATCAATGCAGAAACAACTTCCCCTCGACCATCAACATTACCTTCGGTTTTCATGTTGATTTCTATAATTTGCATTTATTATGGGTTTACTCTGTAAAAAGTAGGGGCATAGATTGATTGGACAGCCAGAGACCTACTCCCAGGGAAGAAATAAGAGGGAGCATAATGTTAAATTGACTGGAAGAAAGTATAGGGGTGGGGAGGTGGGACAGATATCGAAGTTGTTTTTTTTTAAATATCCAGAGAGAGTGGATGGAAAGCATTGCCTGGGACAGGGGTAGAGGCCAATACATTAGGGACATTCAAGACAAGATTTAATTGTCACATTCACAAAGCATAAAGTGAAATGCATCATTTTTGCTCAACAACCAACATCAACGACAATGAGGATTGTGCTAGGGGTAGCTCTCAAGTGTTGCCATGGTTCCAGAGCCTGGAATTCTGTATCCGCAACCATACGTTTACCCCACCCTCCCCTCTCCCCGGAGAGGGGTCATGAGGGCCAGAGGGAAATTGAAAGCTTAGCTCAATACTGACAGTCTGGAATCAGGCAGGGAAAGGGCGACAAAACAGGTCAGTGAGTCACAGGCTTGGAGGTACATGCCAGCCCCGAATTCAAAGGCCTGCAATCAGCCAGCTCAGGGGTTAATAAAGGAATTTAAACCTGAAGGTCAGAGATTCTGCAAGACAAGGCCTAATGGCAGGTGTGGCCAGAAGTCAGAGCCCGATGTTTACCAGTTCCAATGAAGGATCTTGACTGGAAACCTCGACTGTTTACTCTTTTCCATAGATGCTGTCTGGCCTGCTGAGTTCCCTAGGAATTTTGTGACATTTGCATGTCTTGGCCAAGTACTGTGTGTTTGACTGAGTGTGGGAGAGAAGGGGTTTGTGTTGCTGTTGTGTTCTGTTGAGTTGTCATTGTTCCCTGTATATTTCTACCATGGTGAGCACGTTATAATTACATTACAGAATACGTGGCAACACTTGTGGGCTGCCCAGCACATCCTTGGGTTGTGTTGGTTGATAATGCAAGCAATACATTTGTTTGCAAACAACAGGAATTCTGCAGATGCTGGAAATTCAAGCAACACACATCAAAGTTGCTGGTGAACGCAGCAGGCCAGGCAGCATCTGTAGGAAGAGGTGCAGTCGACGTTTCAGGCCGAGACCCTTCATCAGGACCCTTCCTACAGATGCTGCCTGGCCTGCGAAATACATTTGTTTGTATGTTTTTAATGTACCTATGGTAGATAAATGAATCTGAATCAGAGCCATACTATTGAGCGTTTAGTAAGAAAATAAACCAGATGAATCTTTAAACTGATTTTTCTGAAGTCACTAGTGCTGATATTAGTTTTTTCCCTCCCCAATCACAAATTTATGGAACAATTGGAAATGTGGAACAGAGGCACCTGGCAGTCCAAATACATTGTTCTGTAAATGGTTGTGCAGTTAGTCAGGGCTTTGTCACACTGACCTGCAGTCAGGCACGGTGCAGAAATTGTGATGTTATGTTGCAGTTGTATAAGACATGGAGACTGTTTGGAACTTGCATTCAGTTTTGGTCAGCCTGCCATAGGGGAGGTTCTTAAAGTTGTCGTAGTTTGGGGAGATAGCGGGGATAAACTCCCACTACCTATTAAATGTGTCTCAAATAGCCTCTGACAACTAAGTCCAGCTCCTGGGCTTCATGTGTGGCTTAGCAACCGAGCCTGGGAGAACAGTTTCTATTGACAGGGGAAGGGGCAAAGGCACCTCAAAACCAATTGCTTTTGGCAGATGGGTCTCATCAGTGTGGATGGCAGCTCACCTAGAAGACACCCTCTTAGGAATACAAGAGAATGAGGGGTGATCTGAGAACTGTACATTAAAAAAAAAATCACAAGGGGTTAGATAGGGTGAATGCACTCAGTTTCTCCCCCAACCCTCCTGACCTCCTGATAGTGGGGGGAGGGGGAAAATCAAGAAATAGAAGGCATAGGGTTAGATGAAGTAGGTATTTAATAGGAACCCATTAAATGACACAAGAACATAAATTTCTCCCCCTTCTTTCTCTTTTTCCATTCCCATTCTTACTCTAATCTCACCCATTCTCTTCTTCCCATCTGCCTATCACCACCCCTGGGTCCTCTCCTCCTTTCTCCCATGATCTTTAGCCCTTTACCTCTCCATCCATCACCTCCCAGCTTCTCACTTCACCCCTTCTCCCACCCACCTTCCCCCGCACCTAGTCCTCCCCCTCCTCATTCTCACTCCTTCCCTCCCTTCTGTCCAATCCTGATGAAGGGTCTCAGACCAAAATACCGACTATTTATTCCTCTCCACAGATGCTGCCCAACCTGTTGAGTTCCTCCAACAGATTGGTTGTGTTACTTTAATCATTTCCCACCAAGAGGTACAAGTACACCAACATTTGGATGGGTAGATGACAGGAAAGATTTAGAAGGGCATCGGCCAAACAGAAGCGAGTAGAACTGGCATGAGGCAAGTTGGCTAGTATTTATATGGAGATACAGAGCAGCAACAAGCCACATTGCTAAGCAACCCACCTATTTATAACAGAACAGTACAGCTTAGGAACAGGCAATTCAGCCCATAATGTTGTGCTGAACCAGCTAAAAAGAAAATCGAAAAACCCCAACGCACTAATCCCTCCCACCCACACCATGTCCATATCCCTTCATCTTCCTTACGTCTATGGGCCTATCCAAACATCTAAAAGCCTCTAAAGTATTTACCTCTACCACCATATCAGGCAGTGCAGTCCAGACATCCACCACTGAGTTAAAAAACAACTTGCCCTTCATGTATCCTTTGAACCTACTCCCCCTTTCACCTTCCATTCATGCCCTCTGGTATTAGACATTTCTACACTGGGAAACAGATACTCTATATGTCCACTCTATCCATGAGCCTCTATCATACCTCCCCTTAACCAGTCTAGAAATTACAGAGGATGCCAGAACTGAACTCTGACATCCAACCTGTAATAACATCACTCTTACCGCTTTGCTACGTGGTGCCCATGGACAAAAGGGGCTGAAGGGCCCATTGCCATGCTATGCAAATCAAATTTCAATTCCTCTGTTACCATGAAGGGATTTGAACTCATTCCCTAGATCACTGTCCAGAGCTTTACGATCAATAGCTTAACCATGGTACCAATTGCCACAGACGGCTGTGGTGGCCGAGTCATTGGGTATATTTAAAGTGGAGGTTGATAGATTCTTGATTAATCAGGGTGCCAAAAGTTACAGGGAGAAGGCAGGAGAATGGGGTTGAGAGGGATAGTATATCAGCCATGATGGAATGGGCTGATTGGCCCAATTCTGCTCCCGTCTAATGCAGATACAGTACATGTATACTCGAGCACAGCCAATGGTTGAAGCCCCCATATTGCAGTGTCTGGAAACCCGATATCTACGAGTTCAGGCATTGGATGACCCCCCCCCGCCCCCAGATTGTCAAGTCTTGGGGGTCAAAGGCCTGTGTGAGCCAGGAGGTTGAGGCCCCAAGATCGAAGTCCTCATCACGACAGTGGAGGAGGCCATGGATGCACAAACAAGAGAAAATTCCATTTCAGTAGCCTCCAACCTGATGGCATGAACATCAACTTCTCAAACTTCTGATAATGCCCCCGTCACCATTTCCCATCCCCTTCCCCCCCCCACCTCCTTGCCTGCCCATTGCAGACATCCCACCCTGCAAAAACTCATTTTAGGGAGGTAGCACCATCAATTTGCGGGAGACACCCGGAACTTCCGGGAGAGGTGGGATGTCTGCAATAGAGTAGCTCCTTAGCAGCTAGCTGACTAGTTTAAATAACGTTAGCTATGCTAATGAACAAATGACACCTGTTAAACTCACCTTAACATGTCTTTTACGGTCTTAACCCACCATGGGCAATAGAAAAGTCACTGTTGCAAACAGTGCAGCGAGCAACACTGTCATTATTTTTCACCCCTATTAGGCAGGGGTACACTTTAGTGTAGTCTGGGGTGACGTACGTTTTATATTTTCCTTTTTTGGAACACTGCCATGGTGTGTGCGCTCTCTCTCTCTCTCCCTCTCTCTCTCTCTCTCTCTCAAAAAAATTGATTTCTGGAATATTGTATATAATTTGCAGGCATCAGGGAGCCACTATTAATATGTGGGAGACTCCCGGAACTTCCGGGAGAGGTCGGATGTCTGCCATTGCCTCCTTCTGGTGCTCCTCCCCCCTCTTTTCTTTCTTCCATGGGCTTCTCTCACTTTCACCAATGAACTTCCCAGCTCTATACTTCATCCCTCCCCCTCCATATTCCACCCATCATCTTGTGATTCTCTTTCCACCTCCCCCCCCACCTTTTAAATCTACTCCTCAGCACTTTCTCCAGTCCTGCAGAAGGATTTTGGCCCAAAATGGCGACTACTTTTTCTCTCTCCCCCACCATAGTTGCTGCCTGGCCTGCTGAGTTCCTCCAGCATCTTGTGTGTGTTGCTCAGATTTCCAGCATCTGCAGATTTTCTCCTGTTTGTGATTTGTTTCATTGCTGCTCTGCAGAACATTGGGGGCATGCCACGTTGCCAGCACATGCTCAGGCGTGTTGGTCGTTAATGCAAATGACACATTTCACTGCATGTTTCGATGTACCTGTGATCAATAAGTGACCCTGAATCTTGTAACTAGAGCCAAAGTATGAGGGCTTAGGAAGACATTTTGAATACAAGGGATGCAAGTTTAAAACCCAGATGGAACAATTGGTACAACAGGTAATCAGCTCACATCAATTATCATTACTGACAAAGGTTAAAAGTGAGAGGAGATGGAAATTTAAATTATACAGTGGGTCAAACAAGTTAAGCCAAACAGTTGTGAACTGCTCAGCTTCTGCCTCAGTACTGCAGAGTTTGAAATTGAAGCGTTCAAGGAGACCCGATCTGTTGATGGACGTGTGTTATAATCTATATTATAGGGAGGAGAAGATGGCGGCGTGACGACAGCGCGCGCGGTCACTTCAGTGGTGATGCCTGTTATCTGTCAAGTAGGGGATCGTGCACAATTCTGATTTGATGGAGACAGACGTGAGAGTATGGAGGAACATCTGGAGAAATTTCTGAAATGCCTGCTTTGCTGCTGCTGCTACTGTGTGGTAACCGGAATCTCCGGAGAAGAAGGCCCCGAAATCCTCGGCTTTGCGTGTTTCAGCGGCCAGGGTGAGGTCGAAGGCGCTCGGCAGAGGATGGTGCTCGGGAGGCTGTATCGGAGAGGCTGGTCGGAAGCTCGGAGTTTTTGGACGGATGGATTCAGTGTCGGCTGGGGTCGGCTGCTTCCAAGGCATCGGCAAGTTGATGGTGCCTGGAGGTTTATGGCAGGGAGTTTCTCCCTTTTGCCGCCTGCCATCGGGGACTCGGGAGTCGATTGACTCGGGACTTTGAGACTTTATTTTTTATTTATTTATTTATTTATTTAAACTGTGCCCATGGTCTGTTCTTCATCAAATTATGGTATTGCTTTGCACTGCTGTAACTATATGTTATAATTATGTGGCTCTGTCAGTGTTAGTCTTTCGTTTGTCCTGGTTTCTGTGATATCACTCCGGAGAAACATTGTAACATTTCTTAATGCATGTATGCATTTCTAAATGACAATAAAAAGAGGACCGAGTGTTCTCATAATCTAATCTAATATGCTCTGGAGAGTGTGGGAATTGTTGGATGGTTTAGTTGGCTACCTGCACAAGTGGGTGTATCAGGTAATGAAAGGGCATTGAAGCAAAACAGGCACTTACCGAGCCTGAGGTAGCTATTATAGTTAATATGATAAAGTATGAAGCCAATTCTTGTACTAGGTTGGTTGGGATTAGAAGGCGGCAGAAATTGTGGAATAGGAGTGGGATGGTGATGGGGAGGAGGCATTACACTTGGTTCCATGAGTTCAGGGGAGGTATCTTTTGGAAAGGGATAGGAGGGAAGATGTGTTGAGGCTTGACTCCTCTTTGGCACTTGTTGGTAAGCATGGGAATGGGTGAAGTGATTTTTGTAAGGTCCCCGAGGCAGTGGAATAGGAGGCCATGACGTCACAGATACTCACTGGAACGTAGGAAGCTATTTGGGCAATTATTGGGTCAATTGGGGTGCCTAGCTTGCAGGATATTCTGGCACCTGAGGCAGGAATGGTTAATCCGTGTGAACTTTTTAATTAAAGCAGGTTTGGGAGGCAGGATCTGGTCCCAGTAATGGTTCCTGTTATACTCTGTTACCACAGGTGGTGGTAATGCACCTTCCTGATAGGTGCAAGTCACCATGAGCACAAAAGAAGAAATTGAGATCTAGTTGCTTCTCGGTGATAAACAGAAGAGTTACCTCCTTGTTCACCTCAGCCATGGCAAGCTGTAGAACCAGGAACATGTGGTCTGCACCGCACACGGTCATCCTCTCACGCTCCCGTGACAGGCACCATTCTTCCCGAAACCTCCTCACCAACTGTAACACTCTCTGCTGGCAGGAATGCATGACCCTAAGAGACCATGGAGAACTAATCAATTATACCTTAAATTTCTAGATATCGAAGACTATGAAAGATTTCAATTATCACTGTGGCCAGGTTGTTCTTGGCTCAAAGTGCACTCCCTTTGTGAAAATCATATGTTGGGACTGCTAAAATGAAGTTACATTTAGATCACAAGATACAAGAGCAGAATTAGACCACGTCTTAATTGTGTCTGCTCCAATACTCCTTTATGGCTAATTTACTTTTCTTCTCACCCCATTCTCCTGTCTTTACCCCATAACCTTGGACACACTTACTAATCAAGAACTAAACCTCCAGTTTAAATATATTCAATGATTTGGCCTCCACAGCCATCTGTGCAATAAATTCCACAGATCCACCACCATCTAGCTAAAGAAATTCCTCATCTGCATTCTAAAGGGACTTCCCTCTATTCCAAGTGTGTGTCCTCCAGTCCTAGGATCCCCTACTGTAGGAAACATCCCCTCCACATCCACTCTATCCAGGAGTTCCAATATTCAATAAGAATTCAATAAGAAGTTCTCTAAGAATGCAGCGAATTCAGGCCAAGATCCATTAAATGCTCCTCATATGTTAACCGTTTGACTTCCGGGATTATGGACTCTTAGAATCCTTAAAGCAGAGGTTAATAGGATCCCGATTAGTCAGCGCATCAAAGGTTACAGGGAGAAGGAGTGGAGAATGGGTTTGGGGTTGAGAGACAATAAATCAGTTACGATCGAACGTCAGGGTAGATTCAATGGGCCAAATGGCCCAATTCTGCTCTTATAGTTATGGTCTAATCTTCTCTGCGTCTCGCTAACCCGTGATACCGCCCTATCAATATTGATTCTATTTATGTCTCCCCCGTGTAGACGAGGGTGGCTAAAGCTCACTGGGATAACAGCAGTTTTTGAGTTACCAAGACAACCTGTATCTCCACCCTCTCACGGAAACGAAATTCAGGTCACTCAAACAGCATCCGCAATATAAAATGCTAGAAATATACATTATTAAGAGATATTTCCTTTAAACTCAGTCTGACATAACGTTCAAATCTCTTCGAAAAATTGCCAGCAGGGCGAGTTCCTCCTATACAGAGACAAATGTATACAAGAAGCTTTAACAGAAAACCAATCGCACGGCAGGTGGGCGGTTTAAATTTGGCAACCGTCAGTTAGAGCCATACCAACCAACTCTCCTGCCAAAACACTACTACAGGTGCTTGTCACTTTGCATTTAGAGCTGCCCCGGGGAGAGTCCTCTCCCGAGGCTATGGTTTACCTGGGGGGAAATTCGATTGTACTTGGTTGGAAGATTAGATGATCAAAGGACATCGTTCTTGCTCCGATCCAGTACACAGATCAAGATCTCCGCTGGCTGGTCTGTCGCCTGGGATCCTGTCCGCCCTATCTCCGGGATGACAGACCCGATTCACTAACAATACAATCCATCCTCTCCCTAACTGCCGAGCTCCGGCGCCGGGCAGGTTTAAAAGTCCCGGGCCGGTGTTGCAGCAGCCAATGGGAGTCGCCGCTCTGCAATGTTGCACTTTCCACTCGGAAGCGAAGTGGCCGTGGCCAATCAGCGGCGGCTGGACCTTCCAGGCGGGGAGTCCTCGGCTGTGCGGTGTTGGTGGGGAAGCCTCGGAGCTCAGACCCGGCCATGCTGCTGAACAAGAAGAAGGAAGCGGTGGCCCGAAGAGCCACGCACTCGGTGCTGAGCGAGGAGACGGTGATCGCCGTGGAGTTCAGCCCGTTCGACAGCTGCGACGCCGGCACCCTAATCGCCTACGGAGGGGACAACTACGTGGTGGTGGGCAGCTGTCGCTTCCAGGTGAGCGAGGGTGGGTGGGGGATTCTTGTCTGCAACTGTGCAGGACAAGTTCACACAAAGGCTGTTCAGCCCTGGGTGCCTGTGCTAGCCCAAATCACCATATAAACAGATCCCATTTCCTGCACTTGCGGCTGGATTCCCGCCTCTGCCTGTAAGAAGTTACTACGTTTCCCCCGTGAGTTTCCTCCGGGCGCTCCGGTTTCCTCTCGCGTTGCAAAGACGTATGGGCTAGGATTAGTAAGTTGTGGGCATGTTATGTTGGCGCCCGAAGCATGTGGGCTGTCCCCTGCACATCATCAGACTGCGTTGATCTTTAACGCAAAGGATGTATTTCACTATGGATGTACTTGCGACTAATAAAGCGAATCTTTTTAATCTTTTCTTTATTGATTGAGGTTAGGGCACTCCACCTTATTCTGTGTTATAATGGTCTTTATTCTGCTTGAACAAGTAGTGATGTATCAGTGATTCATCTAACCCTGGTATTGCTCATCCCTCGAGATTTTAGACTCTAACAGGGATTTCAAGCCTATTTCATGCCTTGGACCCCTACCATTAACTGAGGGGTCCGTAGACCCCAGGTTGGGGGTCCCTGATTTAGAGCGACGCACAAAATGCTGGAGGAACTCAGCGGATCAGGCATCTATGGAAAGAAATAAACAGTCGATGTTTTGGGCCGAGACCCTTCATCAGGACATCGAGATTTTTCTTCAAAGTTCAAATTTCAAAGTACATTTATCATCAAAGTATGTATACTATATATATCCAGTGCTCCCTGTGTGGCCTCCTGTATATCGGTGAAACCCAACTGCTTTGGAGACTGCTTTGCCGAGCCAGAGAAAAACAGGATCTCCCAGTGGCAACCCATTTTAATTCCTCTTCCCATTCCCATTCCAACATGTCAGTCCCTGTCACGATGGGGCTACAAGCAACACCTTGTATTCCGTCTGGGTAGCCTCCAGCATAAACATCGATTTTTCAAACTCGGTAATTTCCCACCCTCCCATCACCATTCCCCACCTTATCTGCTACCTGCCCATCACCTCCCTCTGGTGCTCCTCGCCCTTTTCTTTCTTCCATGGCCTTCTGTCCTCTTCTATCAGATTCCCCCTTCTCCAGCCCTGTAACTCTTTCACCAATCGACTTGCCCCCTCCCCCCCCCCCGTTTCACCTATCACCTTGTGTTACTTCCTCCCCTTCCCTCCTCCCACCTTATAACACTGACTCCTGATCTTTTTTTTCTCCAGTCCTGATGAAGGGTCTCGGCCTGAAATGTCGCCTGTACTGTTTTCCGTAGATGCTGCCTGACCTGCTGAGTTCCTCCAGCATTTTGTGTGTGTTGCTTGGATTTGCAACGTTTGCAGCTTTTCTGTTGCTTGCGATTGGGATACTATATACAACCTTGAGATTCGTCTCCTTACAGACAGCCACAAAACAAGGAAACCCAATTGAATCCACAGGAAAACCTCATACAACAAAGACTACCAAACAAGCAATGTACGAAAAAAGAACAAATTATGTAACCAAATATCACACAACATCAGACATCCCACCTCTCCCGCATATTAATAGTGGATCCCTGATGCCCAGAAATTATGTACAAAATGCCAGAAATAGATTTTTTTGAGAGGGAGAGCGAGCATCCTGATTGGTCTTTCTTCGTGCTAAGAGTGGTCCCCATCCACCAGGCCACGAGGAAAGAATATGATTTGAAGATATGAGTCAGCTGCACCTTTCCTCATTCCCTGTCACGCACTGTTGAACTCGAACGCACACGAGCTCATTACGCACGCGTCATCCATGTCAGCATGGGAAGATCATCAACTCCTCGAGCTTGCAAATGACGGTGGGCTGAAAAGTATGTTTGACATAACATCTCTGCCGGCATTCTGGATCAAAGTCAAGGCTAAATATCCTGAGATAGCCACGAAAGCACTGAAAACCTTGCTTCCATTTCCAACATATCTCTGCGAAGTGGAGTTTTCTGCAATGAATGCAACGAAAACTAAATTGCGGAATAGACTGGACATAGGGAACCCCCTTCGAGTATCGCTGTCTCCCATCACCCTTCGATGGGACCGTCTTGTTGCAGGAAAACAAGCCCAGGGCTCCCACTGATTCAGCGATATTGGTGTGTTGCAATGATTTTATATGTTCATATGGGGAAAATATGTGCTGTGTGTTTAATATCCAAATGTTACTTAAAATATTATGATGCTATTGACTTATAATTGACTTATCACCTATATTCCAGTCGTGATTAACACTCCCACCCCCGATCGGCCGGTCCGCAAGAATATTGTCAATATTAAACTGGTCTGCAGTGCAAAAAAGGTCGGGGACCCCTGCTAAGTAGACGTATCAGTTTTCTCTGTGGGCGGGCTTTACAATCGACCTCAAAAATAATGACAGTGTTGCTCACTGCACTGTTTGCAAGAGTGACTTTTCTATTGCCCATGGTGGGTTAAGATGTAAAAGACATTGTTGAGGTGAGTTTAACAGGTGTCATTCGTTCATTAGCATAGCTAACGTTATTTAAACTAGCTGGCTGGCTGCTAAGGAGCTACTCTATTGATGTCCTACGTGATGAGGCCAAACTCCCTGTAGACCTGCTTAAAGTTGTAATAGAATAAACATGATAATATAATATAAGTACATATTTTAATGTCACATTTTCTGCACATACCCAATTTGGTTTACAGATTAGACAAAATCACTAAACAAAGTATTACACCTTGGAGGTCGATGGGGGTGGGGGGTATGGGGTTGCGGGGGCGGGGGTGCTACCTCCCTGAGATGGTGGAGCTACCATATTATATTGCAAGGACCTCTTACAGAGAGAACTTGACATGCAAGTTCACAGCTCCCTGAGCTTTCCTGTACAACTGGATCTTTGGTTTCCTCACTTGCAGATCCCAGTCAGTTCAGATTGGCAACAGCTTCTCCTCCACAATCTCCATCAGCACAGGTACACCGCGAGGCTGTGTGCTTAGCCCCCTGCTCTCCTCACTTTATACTTATGACTGTGCGGCTAAACTTAGCTCCAATGCCATATTTAAGTTTGCTGTCATAGGTTGAATCAAAAGTGGTGACAAATCAGCATATAGGAGGGAGATTGAAAATCTGGTTGGATGGTGCCACAGCAACCTCTCGCTTAACATCAACAAGACCAAAGAGCTGATTATTGACTCCAGAAGGAGGACACCGGAGGTCCATAAGCCAGTCGTCATCGGGGGATCGGAGGTGGAGGGGTCAGCAACTTCACATTCCTCAGCATTGTTGTATCAGAGGACCTGTTCTGGGACCAGTTCCTCAAAGGGACAACAGCATCATCTCTACTTTTTTAGAAATTTGCGCAGATTCAGCATGCCATCTAAAACCTTGATAAGACTTCCACTGAAGCTCGGTGGAGAGTTTACTGGGTAGCTGCGTCACAGAATGGTATAAAAACACCAGTGCCCAGGAACAGAAAAGTCTACAGAGAGTATTACTTCTGATTTGTCTTCCCTTGCATATTAGATGTTTGTCAGTCTTTGTTATGCATAGTTTTCATAAATTCGATTGTATTTACTTACTTTCCTGAAAATGCCTGCAAGAAAATATATCTCCATATGGTGGTATATGCATACATTATTCACTTTGAACTTTGAATTCTGGTTGAGTATATTGCCTTCAATTCTGGTCACGCCACTATGAGAGGGATGTGGCGGCTTTGGAGAGTGTGCGGAGGTGGTTTATCAGGGTGACTGCTGGATTAGAGGGCAGATACTATGAGGAAAGATTGGACAAACTGGCTATTTCTCTATCATAGTGGAAATTGAGGGAGGACCTGATAGAAGTTAATGAAATTGCAAGAAGCAGAGATAGAGTAGATAGCCAGTAACTTTTTTAGAAAGTGAATCAGACTTATTATCTCTGATGTCGAGTGTAGCTGCTTCTTTAAAGCATTCTGAAAACTAGTGTTTTTTTTTTGTACAAATGACTTTGTTATAATTCTTATTGTAACCTGTAGGGTGACGGGGTGGAGATGCGTCTCTACCAAAGGCCGTGTAAGATGCTTTTTCCCTTTGCTAGCCTGCAGGCCAGCCTTGGGCAAAGTGTGAGGGGGATCTCATGGAAACATATCGAACGGCCTAGACAGAGTGAATGTGGAGAGGGTGTTTCCTTTAGGACCAGAGGGCACAGCCTCAAAATTGAGGGACGTCCATTTAGAACAGAGATGAGGAGGAATTTCTTTAGCTGGAGGTGGTGAACCTGTGGAGCTCATTACCACAGGTGTCTGTGGAGGCCAAGTCATTGGGTACATTTAAAGCGGAGGTTGGTAGGTTCTTGATTAGTCAGGGCATCAAAGGTTACGGGAAGAAGGCAGGAGAATGGGATTGAGAGGGATAATAAATCAGCCATGGTGGAATGGCAGAGCAGATGCGATGGGCTGAATGGCCTAATTCTGCTCCTTTGCCTTGTGATCTTATGCAAAGGTTTCATCAAGAGACTGCATTTCATAGATTTATGTTCCCGTTCTCATGAAATACCATTCATTTCCACTGCTGTGTGAACAGACATGGGTCAAACACTGACAGATACACCTGGTTTGGATGGAGTTTCTTTGTTGGCATGGATCAGTTGGGCCAAAGCGCCCATTCCTGTTTTGTAACGGTCTGAGTTCTAAAATACCTATTTGCACCAGGGGTGCTGGTAAACTGACCTCACTTCATCTGGGCAGGAGGAATGAGCTGGAAATTTTCTAAAGGAAGTTGGAGATGAAATGTTTGCAGGTTACGGGGAATTAGCCAACACACTTTTCGTCCCTCTTCCCTCCGGGAGAAGGCTCAGGAGCTTGAAGACTTGTACGGCCAGATTTGGGAACAGCTTCTTTCCAACTGCTGAATGGATCCTGACCCGGATCTGGGCCATACCCTCCAAATATCCGGACATGCCTCTCGGTTTTTTTGCACTACCTTACTTTCCATTTTTCTATTTTCTATTTATGATTTATAATTTAAATTTTTATATTTACTAATTTTTACTATTTTTCATATTTTTAATATTTGTAATCCAGGGATTGGGAAGCACAGAATCAAATATCGCTGTGATGATTGTACGTTCTAGTATCAATCATTTGGCAACAATAAAGTATAAAGTATTTTCTGTTAAAAGATGGCGTAGCTGCATAAAGGCCAAATGGCCGCCTGGGCCCTCACAGCATAGCTATCATTTTGTCTAACACAGGGGATTCTGCAGACGCTGGAAATCTTGAGCAACACACACAAAATGCTGGAGGAACTCGGCAAGTCAGGCAGCATACATGGAAGGGAATAAACAGTTGATGTTTTGGGCTGAGACCCTTCATCAGGACTGGAACGGAAGAGGGCAGAAGCCGGAATAAGGAGGTCGGGGGAGGGGAGGAACGCGAGCTGGAAGGTGAAGGGTGAGACTAGGTGAGGGGGACGCTGAGTGGGTGGGTAGGGTGTTGAAGTAAGAAGCTGGGAGGTGATTGGTGGAAGAGATAAGGGGCTGAAGAAGATGGAATCTGATAGGAGATGAGAGTGGACCATGGGAGAAAGGGAAATGAGAGGGAGGTGATAGGCAGGTGAGAAGAGAAGTGGTGAGAGGGGAGCCAGAATGAGGAGTGGAAACTGAGAGGAGGGGGAGAAATTACCAAAAGTTGGAGAAATCGACCTTCATGCCATCAGGTTGGAGGCTACGCAGGTGGAATGAAATGAGGTGTTGCTCCTCCCAGCTGAGTTGTGCCCTCACTGTGGTGATACAGGAGGCCATGGTCAGCGTGTCAGAATGGCGAGTGGAGTTAAAATTATTCTTGCCTAATTATTTAAAAACATTGTCTCTTTGCGATTCTTTTGTCTGCTCTGGGATTTGAACCCTTAACATTAAATCTGATAAGTGTCAGTCATAAAGATCCTCACATCTGCGTTCCCCTCAGTAAGATCCCTGCTTTGGTTGCACTTCTCCTGCCTGTCCCCTAGAAACTTTGATTCCTTGAAGACCAACTGGCACAGTAGCGTAACGGTTGGCACAATTTACAGTGCCAGTAATTACCAGTCGGAGTTCAGTTCTCTCCACTGTCTGAATGTTCTCCCTGTGACCGTCTGGGTATCTTCTGGGTGCTCTGCTTTCCCCCTGCATGACGGGTTAGGATTAGTGAGCTGTGGGCATGCTGGTACCTGAAATGTGGCAACACCTATCTGATTTGATTTGATGCAAACGACTCATTTCACTTTACGTTTCGATGTGCGTGTGACAAATAAAGCTAACCTTTAACTGTCTGTCTATTCAAGGCATGTGAAAATCACAACCTCTTCATCCTGACCTTTTAGGAAGAAGATGCGGAAGTTAAAGGTATGGAATACAAGACCTTGCAGACCTTTTACAGAGGAGTGCGAGTGGGTGCCATTGCCTGGAGCCCAGAGACAAAGACCGACACACTGACGCCCCTGGTAAGGTAAGAGGGGGTTGTTAGTTATTCATTAACCCTTTTAGTGCAGGGTTTCCTTTTAATTTCTGAAATATACTTCAATTAAAAAAACAAAAAAAATTTTAAAAGAAATGGTTGGGTTGAGTGGTAAACACAAAATAATCTGCAGATGCTGGGTTCAAAGCAACACTCACAACACGCTGGAGGAACTCAGCAAGTCGGGCAGCATCCATGGAAAAGATTGGTCAACGTTTCGGGCCGGAACCCTGCAATCCTGACGAAGGGTTCCGGCCCGAAACGTCGACTGATCTTTTCCACGGATGCTGCCCGACCTGCTGAGTTCCTCCAGCGTGTTGTGAGCGTTGGGTTGAGTTGTTCTCCGATCCTGGCAACTTACTTGCAAACGTTTTGACACCATACTAGGGGAAATTGTTGGTGCACTATTAATTGTGGTACGTCCTCATAATGACAACCAGTCAGCTAATTGACAAGTACATAAAGACCAGGCTGTCAGAGGACACAACACAATAAACAGCACATTGATGGTGATGAAGTGCCTGCAAGTAAATTGCCAACTCAACCCAACCAGCAACCACCAAGCTACACATTTTCTGAAATATAGAAGTATCTTTTGCAGGAATATTACATTCTACTGTGTTTTATTGCATTTCTTTTTCCTGCTGCATCATATCTGGAGTCATGGTTTTGTTCCTTATTACACTGAAAAATAACAATAAACAATTCCAATCTCAAATCCACAGAATATACGTTACAGGAAATCCAATACAATCAGTATGTACCTTTTATAACATCTGTTGTGCCATCAAATCAATATGTTCTATTTCCAATTCACTTACACCACTCTCTGCTCTTCCTTGCACTACCTGAAAGCACAGTGTAATGATTGGATCTTTCTGTTCAAAATGGCGCCAAATGCAGTCTCCATCAAGGTTGTGGCTCAGATCTGTGGAAAATGGGGGAACTGCTTCATCGAGCACCTCCACATCATCCGCCACAAGCGGGACTTCCAGGTGGCCAAACATCTTAATTCTGATTCCCATTCCAACATGTTAGTCCATGGCTTCCTCATACCACGATAAGGCCACCCTCAGGGTGGAGGAGCAACATCTTGTATTCCATCAGGTAGCATCCAACCTGATGGCATGAATATCGATCTCTCTTTCCTTAAACAAATTTACCCCCTCCCTTCTATTTCCAACTCTAACTATTACCTCCTCCCACCTGCCTATTACTTCCCCCTCGATCCCCTCCTCCTTCCCTTTCCCCTATGGTCCCCTCTCCTCTCCTGTTGGGTTCCTTCTTCTCCAACCCTTGGCCTTTCCCACCAACCTGGCTTTTCCTATCCTCCTTCCCCTCCCCTCCTTTTTATTCTGGCATCTTCCCCCTTCCTTCTCAGTCCCGAGAAGGGTCTCGGCCTGAAATGCCGACTGTGTTCATTTCTGTAGATGCTGCCTGACCTGCTGAGTTCCTTCAGCATTTTGTGTGTTGTTGCTTTGGATTTCCAGCATTAGCAGATTTTCTTGTGTTTATGTTCAGCGTTACTTTGTCTTGTTTCAAGATTTGGGGACAGGGAGTGGAATTAGGGGTCAGGTTTGGGTCTAGAGACAGGGAGGTGGGGGAATTAGAAGCCAGACTGCTGCTCCACGTTCAAAAGCCAGAGACGCAGATGTGGGTCTTCTGTGGTTGGCTGACCGGCTGACAGACCAGCGAATCAGTGAGTTTGAGGCCTAGAATTCAGGGCCCCAGTCAATGGAGAGTTCAGCATTCAAGACCTACTGTTCAGAGTCCTCATCTGTCGCCATCAGTGGATGCTGGGGTCAGTACAGAAGATTGAAGCCTGAAGTTCGATTGGGATTTTTGTGTTGTTGTTCTGTCATTTGTTGTGTTCTGTGTTCTCCTGAACATTGAGGACACGCTGTGTTGTCACAAGAACATATGGCAATACTTGCGGGCTGCCCCAGCGCATCCGTAAGTACGTCAGCCGTTAACGCAAACTTTGCGTTTCACTGCACATTTCAATGTGCATGTGATAAATAGATCTGTATGGACGGCACGCGAAGCAGATTTTTTCGTTGTCCCTCGGTACACGTGATAATAATGAACCATTTTACCAAATCCCCTGGGCCTGACCATGTGTATCCAAAAACACCTTGGGAAGTGAGAGAGAAAAGACCAGAGAAACCCTGAAAGAACTGGTTGTATCATCGTTAGCCAAGGCTGAGGTGCTGGCAGGCTAGAGGTTGGTGAATGTTGCTTTATGTAAGAAGGGCAGCAAAGAGAAACCTGGAAACAGTAATACTAAATCAGATCATAAGACATAGGAGCAGAATTAGGCCAATCGGTCCATTGAGTCTACTTCGCCATTCCATTATGGCTGATTTATTATCCCTCTCAATCCCATTCTCCTGCCTTCTCCTGGTAACCTTTGACACCGTTACTAATCAGGAACCTATTAACCTCCATTTTAAATATACCCGATGACTTAGACCCCACAGCTATGGCAATAAATTCCTCAATCTGTTATGCCTTCCCTTGTACTACCTCAATACACTGATGTAATGAAATGATCTGTGAAGAGGGAATGCAGAACAAAGATTTTCACTGGACCTTGCAACAAGTGACAAAAATAAACCAATTTTCCACTCACTACTGACAGGGTCGGCAGTGAGAAACCACTGTAGAGGTGTCTGAAACTAGAGTGTTTGTATTTCGGATAAGGTCGTGAGGTAATGTTGCAGCTCTACGTATAAAACCTGGTTTAGACCACCCTTGAAGATTCGTGTTCAGTTCTGGCCACCTTATCATAGTGTTGAGCACCTTCTTGCTAAGTCCCATACAAACAACAAATAACTCTCAGTGGATCAGTCATAAGTGTTTATTTTACTTACTGCAAGGGAAGACCAGTAATACACAAGAGCTGGTGATTGCTTTGGAAAAAAAACTGACAGCAAAAGTCACTCTTATATACAATTGTATGTACCTGTGCCAGATCAAGGACAGGATGTATTCTGTTCATCTGTTTAATCAGTGTACATGGTGTTCTTTCAGTAATGTATCTTCTGGTCTGCAATTGTTGAGGACTCTGATTCCATTGGCATAATGTTGCACAAACATTAGTGGCAAAGCACTCTGATACAATACAGGTTCTGTTTTTTTTACAGATTAAAAAAAAATGCCATTTTGCTACTCCAAGAATAGTACATTTCCACAATAGGAATGATGTGGAAGCTTTGGAGAAGGTGCAGAGGAGATTTACCAGGATGCTGCCTGAATTAGAGAGCATGTTTTATGAGGATAGGTTGAGTGAGCAAAGGCTTTTCTCTTTGGAGTGAAGGAAGGTGAGCGGCAACTTGATAGAGGTGTACAAGATGATAAGAGGGCACAGCCAGAGACTTTTCCCCAGGGTGGAAATGACTAATAGAAGAGGGCATAACTTAAAGTGTTTGGAGGAAGGGTGGTTTGGTGATGTCAGAGGTGGGTCTTTTACACAGAGAGTGATGGGTGTGTGGAACTCACTGCTGGGGATGGTGATAGGGACAAGAACATTAGAAACATTTAAGAAACTCTTAGGCACATGGATGATAGAACAGTGGTGGTCTGCGTAGGAGGGAAGGGTTAGATTGATCCTAGAGTGTAGGTTAAAAGGACAGCGCAACATCATGTGTCAAAGGGGCTGTACTATGCTGTAATGCTCTATGTTCAGCTATAGCTCTTAAATCTCATTTTTGGATTCACATTAATAATCTTCCTCTTGTAGCAACACTGAATGCTCAGCATTCAGCAGATCAGGCAGAGAAATAGAGAGAGTCGATGTTTCAGGCCAAGACCCTTCATCGGTCTTGAAGAAAGACCTTGGCCTGTTTATTCCCTTCCATAGATGCTGCCTGCCCTGCTGAGTTCCTCCAGCACTTCGTGTATAATTTTAATGGAAAGTATGGGGTGGGGGGGTGGTGTCAGAGGTAGGATTTTTATACTAGGGTGGTGGGTAAGTAGAGCGTGCTGCCAAGGTGGTGCTAGAAGCAGATACATTTGGGACAGTCAGATAGTCATATGGATGAAAGAAAAATGGAGGGCTATGTAGTAGACAAGTGTTAGATTGCTCTTAGTTTGTGTTAAAGGGTCAGCACAGCATTGTGGGCTGAAGGGCCTGTACTGTGCTGTAATGTTCTATGTAAGGGGGGAGAGGAGAGGTTTAATGGAGCTGAGGAAGAATGTTTTCACCCAGAGGGGTTTGGAGTCTGGTACTCATTGCTCAAGGAGATGATGGAGATAGAGACTAACAGATTTAAGATGGTAGATGTGAAGTTACAGCCAGCTGAGCAGTGGTCCAGGACAGGGGTCCTCAACCTCTTTTGCACCACGGACTGGTTTAATATTGACAATATTCTTGCGGACCGGCCGACCGGGGGTGGGGGGTGGGTGTTCAAGTAGGGTTAAACTCACCTCAGCATGTCTTTTACAGTTAGGGTTGCCAACTTTCTCACTCCCAAATAAGGGACAAAAGTAGAGTAGCAGTCAAATACGGGACACTTGTGTTTACCCGGAGAAAGACTACCATGACCATGAAGCCTTGCGCGGGCACCTGCGTGCGCGGATGTGACGTGCGTACGTGCCGATTTTTTTTTTCCCACAAATTGGTTTTGGCTTAATCTTCCTGACTACCCTGTACATACATTATTTCTACTTTATATAGGCTGTGTATTTATCATATTATTCCTGTTTTTACTATATGTTCGTGTTGTTTTAGGTTTATGTGTTATTTGGTATGATTTGGTAGGTTATTTTTTGGGTCTGGGAACGCTCAAGAATTTTTCCCATATAAATTAATGGTAATTGCTTCTTCGCTTTACGCCATTTCGGCACGAACAGTTTCATAGCAACGCTCTACCTTAGCGGGGGAAATACGGGACAAGGGCGGTCCTGTATGGGACAAACCAATTTAGCTCAATATACGGGATGTCCTGGCAAATACGGACTGTTGGCAACCCTATGTTCAAGTTCAACAGTGCGTGGCAGGGAATGAGGAAAAGTGCAGCTGACTCGCATCGTTTCCTCGCGGCCCGGTAGTACATGCTTTGTGGCCCGGTTGTTGGGGATCACTGGTCTAGGATGGTGAAGCTGTATCATGGGCTGAATGGCTTTCTCCCTATCACCTTTATTAAATCAAATTCCTTTTTTTCTTTCATTTCTTCTTTGATTTTGTAAATGTCTTGGTGTTAACATATCAGAGGATCTGTCCTAGGACCAGCACCTAAGGGCAATCATGAAGGAGGCACAGCAGCGTCTCTGCTTTCTCAGACGTTTGTTTAGATTTGGCATGACATCTAAACTTGGTCAAATTTCTATAGATGCACAGTGGAGAGTGTCCTAACTGGTTGCATCATGGTCTAGTATGGAAACACCAATGTCCAGGAATGGAAAAATATACAGAAAGTTGTGGAAGCAGCCCAGTCTGTCATGGATAAAGCCCTCCCCTTAATTGAGCACTGCCACCAGAAATCAGCATTCGTCATCAAGGACCCACACCACCAGGGTCAGGAACAGTTATTACCCTACAACCATCAGGCCACGGCTCAGCTGGCTGTAACCTCACATCTACCCTCTTAAATCTGTGAGTGTCTGTCTCCATCACCTCCTTGGCCAGTATGTTCCAGACTCCACTGAACCATCAGTGTGGATAACTTTACTCACCTCAACACTGAACTGATTCCACAACCTACAGATTCACTTTCAAGCACTCTTCAACTCTTAGTCTCTGTATTTTTTCCCATAATATGTCATCTTTTGCACATTGGTTGTTTGTCCGTCTTTGTGTATAGCTTTTCATAAATTCTATGGTATTTCTTTTATTGTAAATGCCTACAAGAAAATGAATCTCAAGGTAATATCTGGTGACACCTATGTATTTTGATAATAAATTGACTCTGACGTTGAAATTAATAGCTTATTAATCTGAATTTAAATCCTTCATGTTGGGAGTTGAACTCGAGTCTCTGGGCCTAGGGATTATTCACTGGGTAATTGAATTACCTGGCCACTGTTGATGGGCTGGAGGGCCTGTTTACCTCCCCCTCCCCCAACCCACAAATAAACTGGGTGATATTTTCCATTTGCAGTAGTTTTAACACCGTTTAAAATAATTTTTCCTCCGACCCTCACAGGTTATGCACAGCGGATGCCGACAGGAAGTTACGGCTACTGACGTCTGATCTGAAAGGCAGCACGTGGAAGGTGAGCTGCCGGACGCGGCCTGCCCTTGGGTTGGGGGAAGTAACGCGTACAAATTGCTGGAGGAACCCAGCAGGTCAGTCTGTGGAGGGGAATAAACAGTCTGCGTTTCAGCCTGATACAGTTCATCAGGACTGGACAGGGAGGGGGAAGAGTCTAGAATGAGAAGCTGGGGGGAGGGGAAGGAGAATAAGCTGGCAGGTGATAGGGTGATGCCAGGTGAGGGGAAGGTGGATGTGTTTAGTAAGAAGCTGGGAGGGGATAGGTGGAAGAGGTAAAAGGCTGAAGAAGAGGGAATCTGATAGGAGAAGAGAGTGGACCATGGGAGAAAAGGAAGGAGGAGGGACACCAGGGTGAGGTGATAGGCAGGTCAGGAGGAATGGAAAAAGAGGGGAAGGGGAGAAATTACTAGAACTTCTGGTGGACAAGTAAAGCTAATCTTAAAACAATGTTAATATTTACCATTCATCAGGACTGGAAAGGAAGGGGGAAGACACCAGAATAAAAAGAGTGGGGAGGAGAAGGAGGATAGCTGGAAAGGGATAGGTAAAGTCAGGTGGGTCAAAAGGTAATGGGCTGGAGAGGAGAGGAAGGAATATGATCGGGTTAATCAAGATAATTTAAGTGAAGAGGTTAGACAATGTAGGGGTGAGGTTCTTAGTGAACACCCTGATGTGTTGGAAGCCAGCTGTAGTTAGCGATGTCGAGTTTTCTTTATGAATTTAAGAAGGCTATTAATTGTAAAGGTCAGACGGCTTCAGGAAAGGATGATGTATGCTATTGTATTTTTAAACATATGACTGACAACTTTTGAGATAATATAAAAAATTTTTGGATCATATTTGGAGATTAGGCCATCTTCCCTCTTCATGGAAAATGGAAATATTAGTGCCTGTTCTAAAACCTGGGAAACTCCCATTGTATCCTTCCAGTTATAGATCAATATCAGTCACGCCCCATTTGTGTAAACTTATGGGATGTATGGTAACAGAGCAGTTACTTTATTGTCGCCAAACAATTGATACTAGAGCGTACAATCATCACAGCGATATTTGATTCTGCGCTTCACACTCCCTAGAGTACAAATTATATTTTGGAAAATAGAGGTGATATAGCATTTTATCAGAGCGGAATTCGGAAGGGTAGAATGACGTTGGATTCAGTTTTATGTTTGGAAGATGATATTAGGAAAGTACAGGTAAATAAAGAAGTAATAGAAGTATTTTTGATATATAAAAAGCTTATGATGTGTTATGGATAGGAGGTCTTTTGATCAAATTATGGGAATAAAGAGTGAGGGAGGCTGTTTAATTTTTTTCTGAGTTTTTTATTTGGATGGTCTATGCAGGTAAGGGTGGGTAAAGTATATTTGGGATTCTATGAGATAGAGAATGGGACCCCACAAGGCAGTATTTGTAGCCCTTTATTGTTTAATATTATGATTAATGATATTTTCTCTGAGATTGATACTGGGGTGGGTAAATCATTTTTTGCAGATAATGGGGCTTTACGGATTAGAGGTAGAAATTTCAATTTAACTGTATATAGGATGCAATTAGTTAATGAGGTCGAACAGTGGGCAAATAGATGGGGTTTTAAGCTTTCAGTAGCAAAAACACAAGTTATGTGTTTTACAAAGAGGATTAATAGCCCTGCACTTGATATGAACTTATATGTCAAACTCTTGAGCAAGTGTCAGCGTAAGATTTCTCAGCATGTGGATGGATAATAAGCTGCCAGGGAAGTACTGTATCAATAAAATAATTGATAACTAGAAAGGAGCATTAAATATTCCCAGGTGTTGATGTGGGTATTCTTGGGGTACTACATGAAAATCTTTGTTGATCATTATATTTGTTTAATTAGATCTATTCTTGATTATGGCCGTGTGGCTAATGGATCAGTTTCATCTTCAAATGTAAAATGTGTGGATGTGATACGGGCAGAGGCTTTAAGATTGTGTTGTGGTGCAGTAAGGTCATCTTCTGTTTCAGCTTTACTGGTTGAAATGGGACAGTTACCCTTGCAGTTGTGGAGGTTGAAGTTGTTGTTAACGTACTGGATTAATTTGATCACCCAGTTAAGGTGTGTTGGGGAACTGCCGGGAACATCACAAAAAGAGTGTTTTTAGTTTTGCGTGGCTGGGTTCTAATCGTGCTGGGAATATGGATTTGCTGGGTTATGTAATATGTCCCACTGTGATTTTTTTCAAATGACTTTAGTTGATTTTAGATTACATGATTTAATGAAATTAAGAATGCTGATATGTCTGAGAGTCTGTCAGTTCATCAATATATTAAGGAAAATTGTTATGCTACGTTGACCATTTTTTACTGATAAAGATAATTTAACTAGGAATACTGGTGTGGCTGTTTTTGTGCCTGAATTACAGATAACAATAAAGAAACACCTTACTAACTATTTATCCGTATATACAGCAGAATTGTTGTCTTCATTTTGGATTTAGAGTGGGTGGAGGAAATTTGACCTTGCAAAGTTGTAATTTGTTCAGATTCTTTTTCAGTTTTGTTCTAGCAATAGGTCAGATTTACTGCAAGAAGCTCTTAAAAGCTTTATTTCATATTCAAAATATTGGTTTACATGTCTACTTCTGGGTCACTGCATGTGGAGTTTTGAGGGGAATGAGTGGGTTGATTGTTTGGCTAAGAAAGTTGTTAAAAGTCCATCTGTGGGTGTAGACATTCCACTTAGCAAATCAGAAGCTAAGGGGTTGGTGGGGCTAAGAATTAGGGGATTATGACAAGACTTGTGGGATAAAGGGAGACCCCTTTAGAGAATACATAGCACTGTTGGGTTGATGCGAGAAGGGGGTACAACAAGAAGGGAAAGAATTATATTCATTTGACTTAGAACTGGGCGTACTATGCTTAATTATTCTTTGTATCTTGTTGGAAAACATCACTCTGGGGTGTGTAGATTTTATCATCATTATGAAAAAGTTGAACACAGTCTCTTACAATATGAAACGTATAAGGCTGAAGGAAATCAAATGCAGGCTGCATTACTAGCTTTGGCAACTGAGAGTTGTCATTTAAAAACTTTACTAAGTGATGGAAGTTACTTTAATTTAATTCACAATATTGCCTTTCATTATTTACATTCTATAGGATTTTTTTAGATTAATTTAGTTTTTATTTGATAAAGAACTAGTAGGGGTTTTAATTCCCAACTCTACACCACAGTCCAGTGCGTGGCGGTAATGCACCTTTTACGTTGGATTGCCAATCGCCAGAGTTGGAAGAAGAAGAATCTGAGAGGAGATGAGAGTAGGCCATGGGAGAAAGGAAGGGAGGAGGGGACCCAGCGGGAGGTGATAGGCAGGTGAGGAGAACAGGAGAGGTGACAGAGGAGCCAGTGTGGGGAATGAAAAAGCAGAGAGGGGGAAGGGGAGGAAATCAGGTTGGAGGTCTCCCAGATGGAATCTGAGGTGTTGCAGGGCTCTGTGTGTGTGTGGGAAAGAGGAATGGGGCTTGTGAGATGCTGCAGGGCTGTGTGGGTGGGTGGAACGGGGCCTGTGAGGTGTGTGTCTGTGTCTCTCTCACTCTGAGGGAAAGAGGAATGGGACTTGTGAGGTGGACCACTCTTAGTCTGGCCTGTACCCTTTGACCTGATTGGCATGGGTGACCCTACCAAGAGCCAAAGCATCAAACTCTGACTCCAACCGACACCACTCTCCAGGTCATTGAGGCTCCTAGGCCTCAAAACCCAACGACGAGGTTGTGGTCCTCTTGGAGGATGTTTCGATGTACACATGATCAATGTAAATCAGTCAATCTGAGCCAAGCTCTGCATTCTATCAATGTCCTGTTCTCGCCTACGTAAACCTTCTGCGCTATTCATAGTGCTGTCAACCTTTGTGTGATCTGCAAACTTACTAATTCACCTTCCACTTCGTCATCCAAGTCATTTATAAAAGTTACAAAGAGCAGGGGTAGTTGCCAGGGAAGTAAGTTCAGCCTAGCCAATCCCACAGATTCACATTCAGATTTATTTATCACATAAATAAATCAAAACATACAGAGAAACGTGTTGTTTTTGTTACCAACCGACACACCTAGGGATGCGCTGGGGGCAGCCCCCAAGTGTCACCAACATAATGCTCAGCAGAACACAACAGGAGTTAAGATTCAAGAATCAAAGTACATTTATTATCAAGTTTTCTATACACTCTGAGCTCTGTCCTTTCACAGACAGTCATGAAACAAAGAAACAATGTGGAACCCGTTCAACAAAACATCTAAACACCCATGAGCAAATCGCTCAAGAGGCAAAAAGTGAGTGAACAACACATAGAACATCAAACATCAAGCCAGGAGTCCAGTAGTATTCAGCTTAGTTCAGTTTGGCATCGTGCTGCTAGCCCACGGCAGGCTGCACGCAGGGCCATTTTTCGGTGAAGCACCCCAGTCCGTATTGATCACCCTGATCAAACTGCTCAAAAACAACAAAATAAAAGTAGCTAGAATCCATAAATACATGCACCAAAGTCCCTCAAAACAGGTCCACAACCTTGCTGATCAATCCTTGTAGCACAGAACCCAAGGTTCCTGCACTTTCCTCCAACAGCAGCTGGCAGTCAAATACAGGCAGATAGCATCAAACACCTGCTGTCCTCCATTCTCATCTCCGTCAACTTCAACCTTGCTCGACATCTCATTCGGAGAGATCATGGGCACGTGTCCCGTCTCCAGGCTTCCAGGCCAGACGCACTGCGCCGAACCTCACCGACCTCACTCGCAGCAGCAAAGCGTCAGATCACTCAATTGGTCCAAAACCGTACCATCAAAATGTAAATCAAAGGTTGCAATCACACACAGCTTAGTAGTAGAATCACATTTGGCAGAAGTAGTAGTTTCATGAACTGTCTGTAAAATGCAACAAGGAGCAAAGCAAGTTTCTTTACTCCCTCAACCCACAGGCACGGACAGTCCTCCATCTCCAGGCCTCCGATACAACTTCCAAACAATGTTTAGGGCTCAATCTTGAAGATCGAGCCCCGAACTAGCCGATGATGCAACTCAGGAAACCTTAAGCCTCAAGTCCAAAGAAGTACAAGTTAGGATTGGTGTTGATATGTTTTGGGCATGCTATTTTGGTGCTGGGTTCATAGTGACACTCGCCGGCTGCCCCCAGCACATCTGTGGGATGTGTCGGCCATTGACACAAAACCATCATTTTACTGTATGTTTAGTTGTACCTGTGACAAATAAAGCTAATCTTTCTTATTTCTTTCTTCATAATTTTGAAGCTGTCAATTAAATCTCCTCAAAGACAAATATTTTCAGTTCCTCCAGTTTCTGTGTGGCTGAAGGCCTTCCCTGGTGTTATTCCAACAAGTTTCCTGGAACCTAAGGATTGGCTGTTACTCCATGAAGGAACTTGTTTGTTGGAAAGTTGAAGTTTGTTGGACGTCACCCACTGGCAGCTGCTGCTACCTGAACAGCGTTGTTTCAATATGTTTTGCTTTTTTGCCCTGAAGGATGTGCCAAGGGGCGTTCAGCAACCTCCCCTCTGCTTGCCTCATGGACTTGGGTGAACTTTCTGTGTCAGTCAGTTCCAGGCACGGAAACATCAATGAACCATGCATGGAATCAGCTCGCTGAGTTTGGGGGTGCGGGGGCGTGGAAGTGGGAAGAAGCCAGAGTAAGAGTGTGGGGGAGGGGAAGGAGTACAAGCTGGCAGGTGACAGGTGAGACCAGGTGAGGGGGAAGATGGGTGAGTGGGTAAGAGGGGGGTGAAGAAAGAAGCTGGGAGGTGATAAGTGGAAGAGGTGAAGGGCTGGAGATGAAGGAATCTGATAGGAGAGGAAAGTGGAGCATGGGAGAAAGGGAAGGAAGGGCAAGTGAGGAGAAGAGAATGGAGTGAAGATGGATGAGAGGTGATGTAATGGAGGTGTATAAGATGATAAGAGGCATAGACTGAGTGGATAGCCAGAGACTTTTTCTCAGGGTGGAATGCCTAATACGAGGGTGCATAATTTTTGGAAGAAAACATGGGGAGGGTTTTGGAAGGGAATGAAGAATGGAAAAAGCGAGGAGACAGGGAGGAAAAATGACTGGAAATTGGAAAAACTGATGTTTGTTCCAGCATACTGGCTGTGGACAGAGCGAACGAAGGTGCTCAACAAAGTTTGTGTGTGTTGCTCAAGATTTCCAGCTTCTGCAGAATGCCTTGTGCTTATGAGTTGTGAGTTGTTCTGACTGAAGCATCTGACTTGTGGTTCCACATAGGTCATTGAAGGCCACACGGATTACATCAACGACCTGGTCTTCGAGCCCGTCAATGGTAAACAGATAGCGAGCGTGAGTGACGACCACACATGCCGGTAGGTCAGACTTTGGGGTTTGGGTCCTAGTTAAGGAGGGGGTGGCAGAGAGAAACTAGGATTGAGTATTGGTTTTTCTATCTGAAATGCATTCTGCCCTTGGCCATTTATCTGTCTTCATCGTTGGCTGTCCTTGCCAGGTTAAATAAAGAACTGCCAAGTCAAACTTGGTCTGCTTGTGGGCTTGGCGGGCTGAGAACTTGCGGGGAAGTTGGCTGTCTCTTAGTTGGGGCGCTGGAGGAGAGCCCGAGGCTCGTCGTGGGTTGTGCCTGTATCACGCAGATAGGTAACCTAATCTGCCACTTCCATTCTCGCCAAAGAGTCCAGCCTTCCCCGTATGTGTCCTAATTCAGAAGAATAAGAATTAGGTTTATTGTTGCTGACATACACTCAGAGGCCAATTTGTTAAGTACCTCCTATACCTAATAAAGTGGCCACTGACTGTATGTTCGTGGTCTTTTGCTGTAGCCCGTCCACTTCAGGGTTCAACGTGTTGCACATTCAGAGATGCTCTTCTGCTCACCACTGTGTAATGCATGGTTGCTGTCGCCTTCCTGTCAGCTTGAACCAGTCTGGCCATTCTCCTCTGACCTCTCTCATCAAGGAGACTTTGCCCACAGAACTGCTGTTCACTGGATTTTTTTTTTTTTTTTTGCTTTTACACTATTCTCTGTAAACTCCAGAGTCTGTTGTGTGTGAAAAATTCCAGGAGATCAGCAGTTTCTGAGATACTCAAACCACCCCGTCTGGCACCAACAATCATTCCACGGTCAAAGTAATTTAGGTCACATTTCTTCCTCATTCTGATATTTGGTCTAAAATCAGAATGTATTCCCCATGTCTGCATGGTTTTGTGCTTTGAGTTGCTGCCACATGATTGGTGAATTAGATATTTTTCATTAACGAGCAGGTGTATGTAATAAAGTGGCCACCATGTAGATCCCAGACTATTGAAAGGAACTAATATGGAGACGGTTAGGGCTTTGGTAAAGTTCTTTGTGTCCTCACTAGCAACAGGTGAGGTTCCAGGCGAGTCGCAAGTTTTTATTTTTATTCATTTTATTGAGCGATACAGCGCAGAACAAGACCATCTGGCTGACTGAGCCGCGAGCAGCCTACCTATTTAACCCTAGCCCAATGACGGGACAATTTACAGTGATTAATTCAATGGCTCATTATCTCCATTTAATATTAGAGAATGTTGACAATAAACAACCTAAAATTTGTGAAGAAAAACCCCAAAGAATGAATGACAAAAAAATGTAAGAACCCAAAGCCCCCTGCCCCCCCACATGCAAGCAGCACCTACCCTTCCCCCCTCCCCCCACTGACTCTCGCAGAAAGCAGCAGCATTCCCAGCATTCCCAGCACCCACCACACAAGCTACAGCAAAGCCCCCAAAGAGAGACCATGGTCTGCAGTTCACGCCAACATTTTAACATCCCTCAGGCTCGCGCTCTCTCTCACTAACAACAGGAGAGACAGATATCGCTCCTTCCACAGTGAGAGAGGAGACAGACAGTCACGGTTCCAGCGTTACAGTCACAGTCTGCAGTGTCTCCTCTTATTTTGAGTTCCCCGACTTGAAAATCCAGAGAGAGAGAGAGCCTACTAACCAGTGCGTCTTTGGAATGTGGGAGGAAACTGGAGCACCCAGAGGAAACCCACGTGCAAGCAGGAAGAACGTATGCAGAATTCCAACGCCCCGTGCTGTAGCAGCGTCACGCCCACCGCTATGCTACCAGTTGTGACTGTGTTCGAGAAAGGACATAGGGATAATCCAGGCCTGTGAGCCTCACGGCAGTGGTAGGGACGCTACTGGAGAAGACCCTGAGGGACGGGATTTATACCTGTTCAGGAAGGCAGTGCTCTGCAGCTTTTTCCGGTCCTGTGCATTGGCTCCTCCATACCAGACACTGAAGCAACCAGTCAGAATTCTCTCCATTTCCTTCTGCACCCTGTCTTTACCCTCCGATCCTTTGCAAAACAGGCAGTGTAATCTTGCAAATGTTAATGAGGTCTTGTGGAGTGGAACTTTGCTACGTCATCCTCCAGCTGACCTGTGTTGACCGTGCAAACTCGCAGAAGGTTTAATGAGACACATCTGCTTGTTCCATTTCCCCCAGCTGTGTCTCAGTCAATCCCACTGCACGAGATTTCTTTCATCTACCTGGGGTCTGTCATGCACACCCACTTCGGCTCAGTGGGAGGCCCTCTCGCCTCGGGGTCAGAGGGTCGCTGCTCCCATCGTGTCTCGGAGCTAGAAGCACGTAACCGGGACCGTTGCCAGAACAGTACGGACGGCTTGTTGAACCCATGGAGTTGCTGTCTTCAGGCCAGGGCAATTAACCATCTGCTCTCGGCCACAGATCATGTAGCATTTGCTGAGAGCGTGGAGTGTCCTCAAATGCCAAAATGGACCACAGCTGCTGGGGAGTAGAGCAGTGCATGGGGTTGGAGAACCAGAGAAACAGGTTCAATCCTGACATCAAGCATTGTTGGATTCAGAGGCAGATGTATTTATTGGGTGTATATGGAAACGTGCACTCCGTGCCCACTTTACTCGGTACACCTGTACACCTGCTCATTGATGCAAGTATTTAATCAGCCAGTCATGTGGCACCAACTCAATGCATGAAAGCATGCAGCAGACATCCCAGCCTGCAAAAACTCATTTCAGGGAGGTAGCACCATCAATTTGCGGGAGACTTCCAGGGGAGGTGGGATGTCTGCAATAGAGTAGCTCCTTAGCAGCCAGCCAGCTAGTTTAAATAACGTTAGCTATGCTAATAAACGAATGACACCTGTTAAACTCACCTCAACATGTCTTTCACAGTCTTAACCCACCATGGGCAATAGAAAAGTCACTGTTGCAAACAGTGCAGTGAGCAACACTGTCATTATTTTTCACCCCTATTAGACAGGGGTACACTTTAGTGTAGTCTGGGGTGATGTACGTTTTATATTTTTTTGGAACACTCTGCCATGGCGCGCTCTCTCTCTCTCTCGCTCCCGCTTTCTCTCTCGTGCTCGCTCTCTTGCGCTCTTGCTTGCTTTCTCGCTCTCTCTTGCTTTCTCTCGCTCGCTCTCAAAAAAATTGATTTCCGTGATATTGTATATAATTTGCGGGCGTCAGGGAGCCACTATTAATATGCGGGAGACTCCCGGAACTTCCGGGAGAGGTGGGATGTCTGCATGCAGACATGGTCAAGAGGTTCAGTTGTTGTTCAGACCAGACATCAGAATGGGGAAGAAATGTGATCTAAGTGACTTTGACTGTGGAATGATAGTTGGTGCCAGATGGGATGGGTGGAGTATCTCAAAAAGCAGTTGATTTCCCGAGATTCTCATGTACAACAGTCTCTAGAGTTCACAGAGAATGATGCAAAGAACAAACAAAACATCCGGTGAGTGGCAGTTCTGTGGGCGAAAATGCCTTGTTAATGAGAGGGGTCAGAGGAGAATGAAGGTGACAGTAACTCAAGTTACATGTTACAACAGTGATGTGCAGAAGAGCATCTCTGAATGTACAACACGTCGAACCTTGACGTGAATGGGCTACAGCAGCAGAAGACCATGAACGTACACTCAGTGGGATGTGCGTAATGGAGTGGCCACTGATTGTACAGCGAAATGGATTGTTTGCGTTGACAACCAACACACCTAAGGATGCCCACATCGCATGCCCACAATGCTTGGCAGCACAACACAGAACACATCAAGCAACAAAACAACAACATCAAGACAAGCCTCTCTTCTCCCTTCTCCTCCCCCAGCCCACACACACAGACAGCCCTCCAACTGCAGAAAATGTCTGTGGGCCATCGGGCTTTGACTTGCAGACTTTGCAATCAGCCCCACTCCCTCCGAGACGAGTCGATGACGGGACCCCAAATTCTGGGCCGGCCCTCGTACCTCCTGCTTGCTGGTCCCGGGCCCCAGCGACCTGGGCCAGCCCAGCGTCCACGGATGTCCTGTGTTAACCACCCATGTCACTGGCCTTCCAGTGCAGAGTAGCAACGCCCACATCTGTGTGGGGTTTGCACGTTCACCCTGGGTATTCTGATACCATCCCACGTCCAGGTTGGTAGTTTAATCAGCCTCTGTAAATTGCCCTTGATTTGTGGAAAGATGGTGGAATCTGGGGGAGCTGATGGGAGTGCTGGGGAGAAGAGTTACAGGGGAAATCAGTGGGGGAATAGGATAATGGGATTGAGCCAGCAGAAGTGTTGATGCACTGAACGGCCTTATTCTCAGTCGTAAAGAAATGGGGAAATGAATAGCAATGTGGTTCTCCCTGAGTACTACACTGGGAGAATCAATGTAGTTATAGTTAATTTTACAGAGAACAAACTCCTCAATAAACGTGGAAAAGGCCCTTCCAGCCCCTTGAACTCTGCCACCCAGCAATCCCCTCCACCCCCGATTTAACCCTTTCCTAATCACAGTTGGGCACGTGGCCAAGTTGTTAAGGCGTTTGTCTAGTTACCTGAAGGTCGCTAGTTCGAGCCTCAGCTGTGGCAGCGTGTTTGTGCCCTTGAGCAAGGCACTTAACCACACATTGCTCTAGTCTGTGCGAGGAGTGTCGCCCCACACAGACTTCCAATCTGCGCCTCGTAAGGCATGAAAATGCCTGACGCAGGCCTTTCACGGTCTGAGTCGATGTTCCCCCTAATCACAGGACAATTTTACAATGACCAATTAACCTCGTAACCAGTACATCTTCAGACTGTGGGAGGAAACCAGAACACACAGGGGAAACCAGCACTGTCATGGGGTACAAACTCCTTACAGACAGCGGTGGGAATTGTTTCTCTGCGTGTGTTCCTGGAGCGGGGCGTTGGTCGGTAGATTCATTGATCAGTATTAGGTGTGTAGGTGGGCAGTGTGTTTCAATTCCGTATCTCTTCATGACTGTTCAGAGTGGCACCTGCATTTCTGCCGCTGCATGGTGAGTGCACTCCCTGTCAGTTTGGGAATATCTGAGCTGTGCAGCCATCGGTTTGCAAGGTTTGAACTTCAAGGCCAGCATTTACTGCACATTGCCCTCTTCCCCACCCCTAATCAGAACAGAACAGTACAGCATAGTACAGGCCCTCTCACCCACAACGTTGTGCCAACCTTCTAACCTAGACTAAGATCAATCTAACCCTTCCGTCCCACATTAACTGTTCATTTTTCTATCATCCATGTGCCTATCTAAGAGTTTCTTAAATGTCCCTCATGTATCTGCCTTTACCACCACCCCTGGCAGGGTGTTGCACTCACCCACCACTCTGTGTAGTGAGAAAAACATAATATCTCCCCTATGCTTTCCTCCAGTCACTTTAAGATTATGCCCCCTCATATTAGCCATTCCCAACCAGGAAAAAAAGTCTCTAGCGATCCACTCCATGTATGTCTCTTATCATCGTGTACACCTCTGTTGAGTCACCTTTCAAAAGAGAAAACTCACTTGACCTAATAAGAGACGCTGTCTAATCCAGGCGGCACCCTGGTAAATCTCCTCCGCATCCTCTGTGATTGACTGTGTCTTTTCAGAGGGCAGACGTGGTACCCAGAGGGGTGGACCTGAGGACACATACACCAAAGGCCAGGTGGGGCTAGCCAACCTGTGAAGGTGAGGGAGCTCAGTAAACAGACTGATGTTTCCGATACTAGGAAGGACTTGATCTTCCAGTACCACCAGGCTCAAGAACAGCTTCTGCCCCACTGTAACGAGACTATTAAATGGTTCCCTCATGTGACAAGATGGACTCTTGACCTCACAGTCTACCTAATGACCTTTCACTTTATTGCCTAGCTGCACCGCACTTTTATTCTGCATTCTGCTATTGTTTTACCTTGTTCTCCCTCAATGCACTGTGTAATGATTTATCTGTATATGAACATGATACTGTACATGACCATTGTAAACCAATACCAAAATTTCGTAAGTTCAAAAGTTCAAAGTACTTTTATTTCCTAAGTACATATGTCATTATATACAACCCTGAGATTCTTTTTCTTGTGGGCATACTCAAAAAGTCCATAATGTAATAATGAACATAATAGAATTGATGAAAGACCACACCAACCTGGGTGTTCGACCAGTGTGCAAAAGACAACAAACTGCGCAAATACAGAAAGAAAAAAAATGATAATAGTAAAAAATAAGCAATAAATATCTAGAACATGAGGTGAAGAGTCCTTGAAGTTTAGTCCATAGGTTGTGGAGCATTTCAATAATGGGGTGAGTGAAGCTATCTTCTTTGGTTCAGGAGCCTGATGGTTGAGGGGTAACAACGGTTCCTGAACCTGGTTGTGTGAGTCCTGAGGCTCCTGTACCACCTTCCAGATGGCAGCAACGAGACCTGGGTTGTGGGGATCCCTGATGATGGACGCTGCTTTCCTGCGACAACACTTCGTGTAGATGTGTCGATGGTGGGGAGGGCCGTTAGGTCGGGGGCTATGCGGGTGGAAAATGAGGTGCTCCTCCTCCAGCCTGAGTGTGACCTCACTGTGGCGGCAGAGATGACCATGGGCTGACATGTCAGAATTGGAATGGTAATTGGTTTCTGGGAAATCCTGTCTTTTGTGGGTGGTGTGAAGGTGCTCGACAAAGTGGTCCTCAATCTCTGTTGGGTCTCACTGATGTAGTGGAAGCTGCATTAGGAGCACCGCATACAGTAGACAATCCCAATAGATTTGTAGTCAAGTGTGGCCTCATTTCGGTGTTAGAGGAGGTCATGGACCGACATGTTAGAATGAGAAGTCAAACTAAAATTGTTAACCACCAGGAAATCCAGCCTGTTGTGACAGAAAGAATGAAATGCTTGACAAGATGGTCTCTTCTACAAGGTAAGTAAGGTTGGCTGAGCAACTGTTGTTGGTAAAGGATTACAATTAGATTAAATTTTCAAATGTATTACAGTATCTGGGACCTCGACGGAAATCAAAAGACTTCGTTTCTGCTCCACTCTCCGGGAATGAGCTTGTGTTGGCACCCTGAAGAAGTCTTCAAGGTTCACTTGTAATTTTTTATTTCTGAATCGTGTTGTTTGTGTCTGTGGGAAACCTGAACCACAAGCCGGGAGCGAGGGAGCAGTGGGGGCAGAGTTAGGGCTGGAATTCCTTCATTTTCTGCCAAAAATAACTGGTGGGGGAGGGTTTGAAGAAGCAATCCTGGCGGTCGACAAAAATAATTTGTTTTCTTATATTTTATACCAGCAAAACCTTGCATTGGCCTGAAGACCATAAGGCACTGGATCAGAATAAGGCTCCTATGTTCTATTCAGCCCATTCTGTTCTGCCGTTCCATCGTGGCTGATTTATTTATTATCCCCCTCAACCCCATTCTCCCTGTAACCTTTGATGCCCTGAGTAATCAAGAACCTCTCAACCTCTGCCTTAAATATACTCAATGACTTATCCCCTCAGCCGTCTGTGGCAACAAATTCTACAGATTCACCATCCTCTATCTAAACAAGTTTTTCCTCGTCAGTGTGGATGCAATTAGTTATAAGAGCCAGGTCGATGTCTTTACTTAATGCTCTTTTTGTTTTGAATAACTGGAAAAATGCATAACTGTAGCCAGTGATAATAACGGAAAAAAATTCTGAATTGGAAAAAAAAGAAACAAAACTTTGAATTTCTACACATTTATGGATTTTATTTTATTTTGAGGTACAGCACGGTAAAAGGCCCTTCCAGCCCAATGAGCCCAAGCTGCCCAATTATATCTATTTAACCAAATAACCTACTAACCCAGACAACTTTGGACTGTGGGAGGAAACCAGAGCACCCAGAGGAAAGCTACACGGTCACGGGGGAACATACAAACTCCTTAAAGACAGCAGCAGGAATTGAACCGGGGTTGTAAAGCATTACACTAACCGCTATGCTACTGTGCTGCCCCATGACTCTTTGAAACTCCAGTACATCACATAGGAACAACCACTGTGTGGGCACAGGAACACGTACCAGAGTTTGACAAATCTTTCTAATCTCCCCACATATAAATTGGAAACACTCAGCAGCCAAGCGGCATCTGTGGGGAGGGACAGAGTTAGTAGGATCGTCATTAGTTCAGCAGTGGAAGGGGTGAGCATGTAAGCCAAGCTGTGTCCACAGCTCACCAAAGCGCAGAGAGGGGGTGGTCTACCAGCCAATGAGATTGCTGGCTTGCAGACCGGTGTTTGGAATTCTGAGAAGCTTCTTCCACACTGACTGTTCCCCCTCTCTCTCTCGCTCTCTCCGCAGCTGATGGTGGCAGAGAAGAACGGGACCGTCCGCTTTTACGATCTGGTCACCCAGCAAGCCATTCTGTCGCTGGACTGTGGGCAGATGCCGCTGATGTCAGCTGACTGGTGTCTAGGGAACACGATTAAAGTTGGCGCAGTAGCGGGGAATGACTGGTTGATCTGGGACATCACCCGCTCCAGGTAAACAGCTGCTGTAGTTAACCATGGAGTCACTCAGTCGAGAAACAGGTCCTTCGACCCAGCCAAGCTGCCCATGTAAGCCTGTCCCATTTGACCCTTACCCTTCTAGAGATTAAAGAAAGACTGGCTTTAATTGTCACATGCTGGTGATAATAAACCTGATTCTGATTCCGATTGAAACAGACAGTGAAATGTTTTGTTGGCATCAGTGGCCAACACAGTCTGAGGATGTACTAAACGCATAGAACACGGACCAGTACAGCACAGAAACAGGCCCTTCAGCCCTCAGTATTGTGCCAAACCAGCTAAAACATCCAAAACCCCTCCTACCTACGCACTGTCCATATCCCTTCACCTTTATCATATCCATGTGCCTATGTAGTCTCTTAAAAGTCTCTACCACCATACCAGGCCGCACTTCGGGCACCAACATACATTGCCCACAGCTTACTGACTCTAACACGTACATCGTAGGAATGTGGGAAAAACTGGGGCACCTGGAGGAAACCCATGTGGTCACATGGAGAACTCACAACAGGGCAGCAGCAAACTGCCGAGTACCTTTTAAACGTTGTTTTTGTCTATCTCCTCTGCAGCTTACTCCATAAACTGACTCTCTGTGTGAAGACGTTGGCCCTCAAGTCTCTGCCCCCTCTCACCTTAAACTCGTGCTCTCGAGTTCTTGATTTCTCACACTTGGGAAAAGACTGTGTGCATTGACCCTATCTCTGCCCCTCATGAACTTGTATACCTCTATCAGATCACCTCACACTCCAGGGCAAAAATCCTAGCCTGTCCAGTCGCTCCTTCTAACCCAGTCCCTCGAGTTCTGGTAGAAGGATGAAGGGTATAGATACGGTAAATGCAAGCAGCCTTCTGAGCATGCTAGAGGAACTCGGCAGGCCAGGCAGCATCTACGGAAAAGAGAACGATCGACGTTTCAGGCCGAGACCCTTCATCAGGACTCAACCTGAAACATTGATTGTTTACTCTTTTCTATAGTTGCTGCCTGGCCTGCTTAGTTTCTCCAGCTTCTTGTGTGTGTGTTGCTTTGATTTCCAGCACCTGCAAAATTTTTCCACTGAGTTTGGGTGAGACCAGAGGTCATAGGCTAAAGGATGAAAGGGGAACATGAGGGGGAACTTCTTCACTCAGAGAGTGGTGCAAGTGTGGAATGAGCTGCTAGTGGAAGTGGTAAATGCAGGTTCAATTCCAACACTTTAAAAAAAAAAGTTTGGATAATTACATGGATGTGAGGGGTGTAGAGGGCTATGGTCCCAGTAAGGGTCAATGGGACTAGGCAGAATAACAGTTTTGCATGGACTAGATGGGCTGAAGGGCCTGTTTCTGTGCTGTAGTGCTCAATGACTCTTAACATCCTGTAAATGTTACCTGCACTTATCCCAACTTAAAAACAATTTCATCAAGTTTAAGAAGGACGTTTAGGGAGTGTCCATGGAGTTCAAAGTAAATCTATTATCAACGTATGTAAATGTCATCATATACTACCCTGAGATTTGTCTTGCAGGCATTTACAGGAAAATAAAGAAATACAATAGAATTTATGAAAATTGTACATAAACTAAGACTGACAAGACACATAGGTCTTGAAGAAGGGTCTTGGCCCAAAACGTCAACTGTTTATTCTTTTCAAAGACGCTGCCTGGCCTGCTGAGTTCCTCCAGCACTTTGTGTTTGTTGTTCTGGATTCCCTGCGTCAGCAGACTTTCTCGTGTTTACAATGTGCAACAGAAGACAAATTGTGCAAATGAAAAATGAGTAACGCTGAGAACGTGGGCTGTAGAGTCTTTGAAAGTGAGTCTGTAGTTTGTGAAATCAGTTTAGAATGAGGTGATTTAAGTTATCCACACTGGTTCAGGAGCCTGATGCATGAGGGGTAATAACTGTTCCAGAACTGGTGGTGTGGAACCCAAGGCTCCTGTACAAACTCCCCGATGGCAGTAGCAAGCATAGAGCTTAGCCTGGATGCTTAGAGTCCTCGATGCTGGATACTGCTTTCTTGTGGCAGCTCGTCATATTGATGTGTTCAGTGGTGGAGTGCTAATTCTCATCTTAGATTTCTTATGACCAAGAATGAGACCATTCAGCCCATTAAGTCTACATCAGCTCTGTACTATCCCATAGATCCCATTTCCCCATTTACGTCCTGACCTGTCTCTCATTCCAATCCTACACTGATCTCTTCTGCTAGGAATAAACTACAGCAGACAGTTAATCTGCCAATGTCTTAGCGATATCAGAGGAAACCCAGGCAGTCACAGAGAATAGTCGAGTCCCACACCCATCAGCCGAGGCCGCACCATTCTCTGTTCCCCGCAGAACACAGATCTAGTGTCAAGTTGTGGACGATTGTGTGTGAAGCTGTCCAAAATGTGGGCATCGAGGGATTTCACTGTTTTCTTACCCAATAAATGCAACTTAGTCCTTAACACAAGATTCTACAGATGCTGGAAATCCAGAACAACGCACACACAAAATGCTAGAGGAATTCTGGTCAGGCAGCATCAATGGACTAAACAGTCGATGTTTCAGGCTGAAACACTTTATCGGGACTGGAATGGAAGGGGGCAGAGTCAGAATAAGATTTGGGGAGGGGATCGTTGACTGTTTATTCCTTCCATAGATTCTGCCTGGCCTGCTGAGTTCCTCCAGCACTTTGTGTATATTGATCTGCAGAGTCTCTTGTGTTTATAACTGTGGTTGGAATGGTTTTAAGGGTAGATGTATGTATATTTATGTAATGGTGTAAAGACCCTTTATTGTCAAGGTGTATGTGCAATATACAACCCTGAGATTCATCTTCCCCACAGACAGCCACGAAACACCCCAAAAAACCATGGGCATCAAATCTAGTCCCCACACACAAAAAAAAACAAATTGTGCAAACGACGGGAAAAAAAATGAGCGAGAATCACAGAATATAAAACTCAAAATCAAAAGGTTCCTGGCATCTTCAGCTCGGCTCCGTTTGTTATCACATATCTTCCACCTGTCTGTGTCATATCATCGCTGAAGCCCCCAACACAGAAATGCCTTCGACCCAATCGTCCATGCTGGCCAGGTTGTCCTTTTGCCCTTGGTGTTTGAACTGAAATGAATTGATTTATTTTTGTCACATGTACCAATGTACAGTGAAAAACCTGTCTCACATAATATCCATATAATTCATTACAACGGTGCATTGCAAGGGTAAGCAATAACAATGCAGTTACAGAGAAGGTGCAGTGCAGGTAAATATTAACATGCGCAATCATAACGAGGTGGATAGTGAGACTCAGATTTCTCTAGCTGGACGGTGGAGACTATACTGACTGGTTGGTTGTATCACTGCTTGGTATGGTAGCTTCAATGTACAGGATCGCAAGAGGCTGCAGACTGAACCCTCCCCACCATCACGGACGTCTTCAGGACGCAATGCCTCACTAAGAGGCATCCATTACTCAGGACCCTCTCCACCTAGGGCATGCCCTCTTCAGAATCGGGTTTCTAGCGCCGCTGTATGTCGTGAAATTTGCTGTTCTGCAGCAGCAGTGCATTACCATACATAATAAAAACCTGTAAATTACAATAAGTATATACATTTCTATTAAATAGTTAAATTATTTACAGTAAGTATATACTAAATAAGTATTGCCAAAAGAGGGGTGGAAAAAGTCAGTAGGTGGTGTTCATGGATTCAATGTCCATTCAGAAATCTGATGGCAGACGGGAGGAAGTTGTTCCTGAATTGTTGAGTGTGTGCCTTCAGGTCCTTGTACCTCCTTCCTGATGGTAATAATGTGAGAAAAAGGCATGTCCTGGGTGATGGGGGTGCTTAATGATTGCCTTTTTGAAGCATCACTCCTGGATGCTGGGGAGGCTGGTGTCCATGATGGAGCTGACTGAGTTCACAACTTTCTGCAGCTTCTTTTGATCCTGTGCAGTAGTCCGCCCATCCCCCACCAAACCATAATGCAGCCGGTTGGAATGCTCTCCATGGTACATCTGAAGAATTTTGTGAGCAGCTGTCTTCTCATTGCTACCATCAGGGAGGAGATACAGGATCATGAAGGCACACACTCAGCGATTCAAAAACAGCTTCTTCCCCTCTGCCATCAGGTTCCTGAATGGACAATGAACCCATGAACATGAATTTGTTATTCATCTTTTCATCATCATCATCAGGTGCCGTGCCCAGTTTGAGCTTTGACTGCATGGCCCACACACTCCTGTTTCGGGTCAAGTGGATCAATTCGTTGGTATTCATTTCCAGTTCTCTGGCTGCTGTCTCTATCATCACTTGTCTTTGCCTTCCTCTTGCTTTCTTCCCTTCAATCTTTCCCATAATTACCGTGCATTCTAACTCCTCTTTCCTAAGCACATGTCCAATAAAGTTACGTTGCCTTTTCATGATCTCATACATTATTTCCCTTTTTGTGTTTGCTCTGTTGATGACATCCTCATTAGATATTCATTTCATCCATGATATTCTTTGCATCCTCCTCAAAAACCACATCTTTGCTGCTACAATTCGTTTCCTCATGTTACTAGATATTGTCCAACATTCTGAACCATATAACATAACTGGATAAACGTAACATTTCAGTACTCTGAGGCGGGTTGTCATGCCTAGTTTAGTATTGGTCAGTATACTCTTCATTCTCGTAAAGGTGTCTTTTGCCATCCCTATTCTTCTTTTGATGTCCAAGTCGCACCTGCCATCTGATGTCACCCAGCTTCCTAAGTAGCAAAAGTTCTTTACTTGTTTTATGTCTTCCCCGTTTATTCTCAGCCTGCAGATAGGATTCTCCTTCTTTTTGGATATCACCATACGTTCTGTCTTTTTGCAATTGATAGACCCATTTTTGCACTTTCTTCAACAATTATATCAATTAAGTTTTGTAGTTATTCCTCCGTACTTGCAATTAACACAGTGTCATCCACATATCTGAAATTATTGATGCTTTCATCTTTTACACTGTCTATATATTTTGTAACTTGTAGAATATTTTTGTCTTGCAACGTACTGCTGCCCCCTGCAGCCTCTTGAAATCCTATGCGTCGGAGCCTCCGTGATGCAATCAGTCAAGGTGAGGGGGTGAGTTACTGTTCACTTGCCGGAAGGTGGGAATTGGGTGGTCAGCTGACCAGACTGGTTCCCTGGACGTGCCACTTCCTGAAATCTTTTGCATTCAAACTTCTCATCCAGAAACACTCTCCACTCTTTTCATAGGTATACTAAATAACCTGAACAAACATGAGAGTTCAAAGTACATTTATTTTCAAAGGTTCGTCTCACAGGCAGCCACAAAACAAGAAACACAAAATAACTCATTTAAAAAGAAAAAGACCCAATGAACACTCAACACTCAATGCACAGAGAGAAACAAAAACACAAATCGTGCAAACATTGGAAGCAAGCAACCGTATTCGGAAAGAGAGTGAGTTTATAGACATGACTCCCAGAGCAGCTCCACAGTCTCAGTCTCAGTTCATCATACAGCGGAGCAAAACTGAGCTCACGTACTCGGAGAGCGGAGTGAACATTGTGCCCTCGCCTCCGATCCCGACATCTGGCCTTCCGGTCCATCCAGCCTGGCATTTAAATTGTCCAAACATGGTGTCACCCTCCACACTGGGACCTGGGCCCTGTCACTTTGATACACTCTGATCCTGGACCCTGCCACCACCGTTCGAACCGCACCCGACCTTCCCAAGTCGGCCTGACGCTTAGGTTGATCTGGCGTCACTCTGGATTTAGGTGGATGGGCTCTGAAATTCCACTGCTCTGGCTTTCCAACGCTTTGCACATCCCAATTCTGCCTCTACCTCGCTCCGACTTGGCATCGCAACCGCAGGCCTCGACTCCTGACTCAACCTTGCCTCTTCATTTACCACAGGAAAAGTGTTGTTAATAAAATATTTAGTTGTATTTCTTGTTTTATGAACCACCAGTAAGCTGTCGCCAGTCCTCAATAGCGCCATCTTAAACCTGAAACTTACGTGTGCATCTGTATGTGTTTAATTGTCATGTTAATTTTTGTTTCTTGCCTAGTTATCCCCAGGAGAAACGACCATCACACTTAGATGGAGCTCACAGATTTCGGTAAGACGGAGATTATTTACTAAAATTGCCTTCTTTGGGGCAACACAAGACTCTGACACTTCCAATGTCACAGGATGGGGGGGTCACCTCACTGAACTGTTCATGTAACGCAGGAATCCCATTGGGTACATGTTAATACTAATGACATAGGTAGCAAAAGGGATGAAGAGAGAATATAGGAGTTGGGTATAAAACTGAAAAACTGGACGTCCAGGGTAGTAATCTCTGAATTGCCCCCTGTGCCACTCACCAGTGAGGGTAAGAATAGGATAATTTGGTAGATGAATGTGTGGCAGAAGAATTGGTGCAGGGGTCAGGGTTTCATATCTGTGGATCATTGGGAGCTGGCCAAAGTTGATTAGAAGGGGTCACCAGCAGGGATGATGGCAGAACACCAGTGGCTGGAGTTTCTGTTCTGAGCAGACTCAATGGGCCAAATAGCCGAATTATGCTTCTATGTCTTATGGGCAGGTCTCTGCTAGCTCTTTCCCCAGATCTCTGCAGTTAGACATTAAGACATGTGAGCAGAATTAGACCCATTAAGCCTGCTGTGCCATTTCATCGTGGCTGGTTTATTTTCCCTCTTAACCCCTGTCTGTCTGAGAACAGTAATATCTGATGCCCTTACTTATCAACAACAACATCAACTTTCACTTTAAATATACCCAGTGCCTTGGCCTCCACAGCCATCTGTGGAATGAATTCCAGATTCACCACCCTCTGGCTAAAGAATCATCTCCTGCCTAGGCCAGGACCTGGACCTGCTACAATTTGCCTACTGTATAATAGGCCTACTGTGGATGTAATCTCATTGGCTCTCCACATAGCCTTAGATGACCTGGGCAGTAGCAATACCCATGTCAGGCTGCTGTCTAATGATTACAGCTCAGAGTTCAACACTTTCATACCCTCAGTTCTGATCAATAAGCTCCTAAATCTGGGCCTCTACCTCCCTTTGCAACTGGATCCTTGACTTGCTCACAGTCAGTGCAGATCAGAAATAACATCTCCTCTTTGCTGAATCAACAGTGGCAGAACTCAAAGGTGCACTTAGTTCACTGTTCTACTCTCTACACCCACAACTGTGTGGCTGGGCATAGCTCAAACGCCATTTATAAATTTGCCAATGACACAACTACTGTTGGCAGAATTTCAGATGGTAACGAGGAGGCGTACAGGAGTGTGCTAGATCAGCTGGTTGAGTGGTGTCAAAACAACAACCTTGCACCCAACGTCAGTAAGACCAGGGAATTGATTGTGGACTTCAGGCAGGGGAAATCAAGGGAACACACACCAGTCCTCGTCGAGGGATCAGCAGTGGAAAGGGTGACCAATTTCAAGTTACTGGGTGTAAAAAAAACTCTGAAGATTTATTCTGGGCCTAACATATTGATGCAATTACAAAGAAGGCACAATAGCAGCTATATTTTATTAGGAGTTTGAGGAGATGTGGAGAGCATTCTAACTAGTTGCATCACTGTCTGGTATGGGGGCCTCTACAGAATCGGGGAAAGTTGCAAACTCAACCAGCTCCATCATGGACACTGATCTCCCCAGCATCCAGGACATCTTCAAATGGCGATGTCTCAAAAAGGTGGCTTCCATCCCAGTCTCCCAGGACATACCCTCCTCTCATTGCTACTGTTGAGGAGGAGGAGGAGGAGGATGAGGATGAGATACAGGACTCTGAAGACACACACTCAAAGTTTCAGGAACACCTTCTCGTCCACTATCAGATTTCTGAACGGACTGTGCACAGTGAACCCATGTACACTTCTTCACTTTTTCCTTTTTTTTGCACTACTTACTTAATTTGATGATATCTATCTATTTCTTATTGTAGTTTATATGTATTTATGTATTGCAATGTAGTGCAACTGCAAAATATTTCACGATTCTGATTCTGAGAAATTCCTTCTCATCCCTGTTCTAAAATGATGTCCACTATCTTGGTGTTTTCAATGTTCAGCAGGCTGCAATGAAATCCCCTCCCTCATTCTTCTAAAATACAGCAAGTACAGGCCAAGAACCATCAAAACCATCTTTCATTTCTGAGCAACACACATCAAAATTGCTGGTGAACGCAGCAGGCCAGGCAGCATCTCTAGGAAGAGATACAGTCGATGTTTCAGGCCGAGACCCTTCATCAGGGATCATTCTTGTGTGAACCTCCTGTCCATCGACAGCTCATCTTTTCTTAGACAACGGGCCCAAAACTGCTCACAGTACTCCAAAAGCTGTCTGACCAATATTTGGAGCGTGAACATTACATCTTTGCTTTTATATGTTAGTTTTCTCAAAATGAATGCTAACTCTGCATTTGCCTTTCTCACCAGTGACTCAACCTGCAAATTAACCTTGAGGGAATCCTGCATGAGGACTCCAAGTCCCTTTGTACTCTAATTTTTGAATTTTCTCCCTGTTTATAAAAGAGTCTATACCTTTATTCCTCCAACCAAAGTGCACGACCATACACTTCGCGACCCTGTATTCCACCTGCCACTTCTTTACTCATTCTCCTCATCTGTCCAAGTCCTGCAGACTCCCTGCTTCCTCAACACTACCTGCCCCTCCACCTATCTCTGTATCATCTCTAAACTTGGCCACAAAGCCATCAGTTCCATCTTACAGATCATTGACAGATATGTGAAAAGTATTGGAACCAACACTGGTCCAGTTTCAGCCACCCCCCCCCACCCCCCACTTAGAGCAATTAACTGATTTCCTCTTTGGAGATTCCCGTGAGGGACACAGCTGCCAAGTGGTTGGATTGGGATCAAGCCCATGGGCCAGTGAAGAATGTGCTTTTATCTCTTCATGCAAACTATGGAATTAAATTCAATTAACTAACATTGGAATGAAGTGTTAGTATTAGCGTCTGTATTGTAAAACAACAGGACTATCACTGAAGCCTATCTGGTTCCCTTTACTTTTGTCAAATGTACCAAGTTACAGTGAAGAGCTTATTTATTTATTTAGACCCTTCCGAGCCACGAGCCTCGCCACCAGCAACCCACCTGCTTAACACTAACCTAATACAGGACAGTTTACAATGACTAACCTGTATGTCACACAGGAGATTAGTGTGCAAACTTAAAGCACACGGTATTGGGGGTAAGGTATTGGTGTGGGTGGAGAATTGGTTAGCAGGCAGGAAGCAAAGAGTGGGAATAAACGGGACCTTTTCAGAATGGCAGGCGGTGACTAGTGGGGTACCGCAAGGCTCAGTGCTGGGACCCCAGTTGTTTACAATATATATTAATGACTTGGATGAGGGAATTAAATGCAGCATCTCCAAGTTTGCGGATGACACGAAGCTGGGTGGCAGTGTTAGCTGTGAGGAGGATGCTAAGAGGATGCAGGGAGACTTGGATAGGTTGGGTGAGTGGGCAAATTCATGGCAGATGCAATTTAATGTGGATAAATGTGAAGTTATCCACTTTGGTGGCAAAAATAGGAAAACAGATTATTATCTGAATGGTGACCGTATAGGAAAAGGGGAGGTGCAACGAGACCTGGGTGTGATTATACACCTGTCATTGAAAGTGGGCATGCAGGTACAGCAGGCAGTGAAAAAGGCGAATGGTATGCTGGCATTTATAGCGAGAGGATTCGAGTACAGGAGCAGGGAGGTACTACTGCAGTTGTACAAGGCCTTGGTGAGACCACAGCTGGAGTATTGTGTGCAGTTTTGGTCCCCTAATCTGAAGAAAGACATCCTTGCCTTAGAGGGAGTACAAAGAAGGTTCACCAGATTGATTCCTGGGATGGCAAGACTTTCATATGAAGAAAGACTGGATGAACTGGGCTTGTACTCGTTGGAATTTAGAAGATTGAGGGGGGATCTGATTGAAACGTATAAGATCCTAAAGGGATTGGACAGGCTAGATGCAGGAAGATTGTTCCCGATGTTGGGGAAGTCCAGAACGAGGGGCCACAGTTTGAGGATAGAGGGGAAGCCTTTTAGGACCGAGATTAGGAAAAACTTCTTCACACAGAGAGTGGTGAATCTGTGGAATTCTCTGCCACAGGAAACAGTTGAGGCCAGTTCATTGGCTATATTTAAGAGGGAGTTAGATATGGCCCTTGTGGCTACGGGGGTCAGGGGGTATGGAGGGAAGGCTGGGGTGGGGTTCTGAGTTGGATGATCAGCCATGATCATAATAAATAGCGGTGCAGGCTCGAAGGGCCGAATGGCCTACTCCACCTATTTTCTATGTTTCTATGTTTCTATGTCTTTGGTTGTGGGAGGAAACCAGAGTAGCTGAAGGAAACTCCTTACAGAAGGTGCCAGAATTGAACGCCGATCTCTGGAATGCTGTGAGCTGTAATCGCTACACTACTGTAGCGTATTTACACACTGTTCATACAGATCAGGTCATTACACAGTGCATCGAGGTAGAACAAGGGAAAACAGAGAATGCAGGATAAAGTGTAAAAAGCTACAGAGTAAGTGCAGTGCAGGTAAATGATAAAGTTTAAAGTTATAAGAAGGTAGATTGTGAGCCAAGAGTCCATCTTATCATACAAGAAGTTGTTCAAGAGTCTGATAAGTGGGATAGAAACTGTCCTTGAGCCTGGTGACATGTGCTTTCAGGCTTTTGTGTCTTCTGCCCGATGGGAGAGAAGAGGAGAGAGAATGTCCAGGGTGGGTGGGTCTTCGATTACACTGGCTGCTTTACTGAGGCAGAGAGAAGTATAGACAGAGTCCATGGAGGGAGATAGGTACCCGAATGTGCTGAGCTGTGTCCACAACTCCATGCAATGCCTTGTGGTCGCAGGCAGTTGCCGTGCCAGGTCGTGCGTCCGGATAGGATGCTGTCTATGGTGTATCAATAAAAATCAGTAAGGGTCAATGGGGCATGCCAAATTTCTTCAAGTTCAATTTTATTGTCATTTAATTGTCTATCTGCGTACCACCAAACAAAACATTGTTTCTCCAGACTAAGTGCACAACATAGTACATATTACCACAAATAGAATAACAATTAATGTAATTGCTTACATTATTATTTCAATTGGTAATTTAGCTTCCTGAGGGAGTAGATGCATTGGTCGTGACATCAACCTGATTGAAGCAGCACAGGCTATTGGTAATATTCTATTTGAACTACATGTTTTGACTTGGACGTTAGTTGCAGTAGAAATTAAAAACTGGTTTACAAAATGATTCTTTTATCTGATTGTGGTTGTTCTGTTCCGGTTTCCCAGGTGGTCAAAAGCCAATGAAAATCTTTTTGCAACAATTGGCTACCCCGGCAAGATGGACAGTCAACTCCTTGTGCACCATTTGGGTCACCCACAGGTGGGTTTGAATCTCCAAAGTTAAAACTTGATGTCAGTTCTAGACACCAAAGAAGGAAAAACTTTTAGTAGTGTGGAGGAAGAAAGTGATCTTGGTGTCAAGTCCATAGTTCCCTCAAAGTTCTAATAGGGTGCTTAAAACCATTAGAAAACAGAGCAGAAGTAGGCTATCAAGTCTGCTCTGCCATTCCATCATGGCTGATTTGTTTTCCCTCTTCCCCCTAACCTTTGACAATCTTACTAATCAAGAACCTATCAATCTCTGTTTTAAATATGCCCATTGACTTGGCCTCCACAGCCCTCCAAGGAAATGGCTTCCACAAATTCACCCCCATATAGCAAAACTAAACAGAAGACGTGAGTGCAAGTTGAGGGTGATGGAGTCCAGAATCGAATCAGGTTTATTACTGGCATTTGTCTTGAGACTTGTTGTTTTGTGGCAGCAGAACATTGCAATACATAATAAAAAAAACCTGTAAATTACAGTAAGTATAATTCATCATTATGTGCCATGTTGTATGATGTCAGCAATCATGACCATGATTGTTCTTGGCAAAGTCTTCTAAAGAATGGCAATGGTTTGCCATTGCCTTCTTCTGGGCAGTGCCTTTACAAGACATGACACCCCAGCCATTATCAATGCTCTTCAGAGATTGTCTGCCTGGCATCAGTGGTCACATAACCAGGATTGTGTGTTATGCACCAACTGCTCATACAACCATCCACTACCTGCTCTCATGGCTTCACATGTCCCTGATGGGGGGGCTAAAAATAGTGAGGTAGTGTTGATGGGTTCATTATCCACTCAGAAATCTGATGGTGAAATGGAAGAAGCTGTTCCTGAAATTGAGTGTGTATCTCCAGGCTCCTGTATCTCCTCCTTGATGGTAGCAATGGGAAGAGGGCATGGACTGGGTGTTGGGCTCCTTAATGGTGGATGTCGTCTTTTTGAGGCATCACCTTCTGAAGGTGTCTTCGATACTAGGGATGCTAGTGGCCATGATGGAGCTCTCTGAGGTAAAAGTAATATTTTTCCAGGTGGGTAGATTGTAACCTGCATTAGTGCAGGAGATCAGCGGGATTAGCGTAGCAACCCGGTTAACAAACTCTCTCTCCTCTTGGCAGGCAATCCTGGTCGGCTCTGCCCCCGTTGCTTCAGGAATAAGCTGGCATCGGACACTCCCATTGTGTGCCATGGGCGGAGATCGGAAAGTTTTATTTTGGATGACGGAAATGTAGAGAAGATCCTTTTTGTCTGTTCATTCACACTGTGGAACATTTTAAATGTGAGCCTTGTTGCTGTGCAGGAAGCTGATACGGTCTCAGCACCTCATCCGCTCCATTCGAGAAGGCCTCGATGTGAAACATTAAAGTTTTTGTTTTTTGTGAATATCACATTGGCCTACAACTTATCCTTATACCACACCTTTAATATCAATGAAACAGCCCAGAGTGCTCATGCAGACCGATGAGACAGAGAGGCAGATGATGTAAACACAAGACATCAGAATCAGGTTTATTATCACCAGCATCTGACGTGGAATTTGTTAACTTAGCAGCTGCAGTTCAATGCAATACATAATCTAGCAGAGAGAAAAAAATAAATAAATAAACAAGTAAATCAATTATGTAATTTGAATAGATTTTAAAAAATGTGCAAAAACAGAAGGACTGTATGTTGAAAATAAGCGAGGTAGTGTCCAAAGATTTAATGTCCATTTAGGATGGTGGAGGGGAAGAAGCTGTTCCTGAATCGCTGAGTGTGTGCCTTCAGGCCTCTGTATTTCCTACCTGATGGTAACAGTGAGAAAAGGGCATACCCTGGGTGCTGGAGGTCCTTAATAATGGATGCTGCCTTTCTGAGACACTTTTCCCTGAAAATGTCCTGGGTACTTTGTAGGCTAGTACCCAAGATGGAGCTGACTAGATTTACAAACCTCTGCAGCTTCTTTCGGTCCTGTGCAGTAGCCCCTCCATACCAGACAGTGATGCAGCCTGTCAGAATGCTGTCCACGGTACAACTATAGAAGTTTTTGAGTGTATTTGTTGACATGCCAAATCTCTTCAAACTCTTAATAAAGCATAGCTGTTGTATTGCCTTCTTTATAATTGCATCGATATGTTGGGACCAGGTTAGATCCCTAGAGATTTTAACACTCAGGAACTTGAAGCTGCTCACTCTCTCCACTTCTGATCTCTCTATGAGGATTGGTATGTGTTCCTTCATCTTACCCTTCCTGAAGTCCACAATCAGTTCTTTCGTCTTACTGACGTTGAGTGCCAGGTTGTTGCTGTGACACCACTCCACTAGTTGGCATATCTCACTCCTGTACGCCCTCTCATCACCACCTGAGATTCTACCAACAATGGTTGTATCATCAGCAAATTTGTAGATAGTATTTGAGCTATGCCTAGCCACACAATCATGTGTATACAGAGAGTAGCAGTGGGCTAAGCACACACCCTTGAGGTGCACGAGTGTTGATTGTTGGCGAGGAGGATATGTTATCACCAATCTGCACAGATTATGGTCTTCCAGTTATGAAGTTGGGTATCCAATTGCAGAGGCCCACGCTCTGCAACTTCTCAATCAGGATTGTGAGAATGATGGTATTGAATGCTGAGCTACAGTCGATGAACAACATCCCGACATAGGTATTTGTGTAGATTCTGCAGACGCTGGAAATCCAGAGCTAAATCCACACACAAAATGCTGGAGGAACTCAGCAGGTCAAGCAGTATCAATGGAGGGAAATTAACAGTCGCCATTTCGGGATGAGACTCTTCATTGGAAGATGCCCAGGATTGTGGTATGACTCCTCGCTTCTAACCTGATCAGTGAATCAGTCTGGCAACGAGGAAAGTTAGCAGTCATAGAGTGCTCTAGCATAGAAACAGGCCCTTTGGCCCATCTAGTCCAGGCTGAGCTGTTATTCTGCCTAGTCCCATTGATCCACATCTAGACCACAGCCCTCCATACCCATCCTATCCTTGTACCTATCCAAAGTTCCCTTGTATGTTGCAATCAAACTCACATCCACCACTGACAATGGCAGCTTGTTCTACACTCTCACCACCCTTTGAATGAGGATGTTCCCCCTCAGGTTCCCCTTAAACATTTCACCTCTCACCCTTAACCTATGACCTCTAGTTGTCTTACCGAACCTCAATGGAAAAAGCCTGCTTGCATTTACCTTATCTCAGTCATTTTGTGCATGGTGTTCTGGATAAAGGGTTGTCTGCCATTCCTGGTAGGATCTCTACAGGGAATTCAGGAGAAGCTTTGCTGAGAATGTGGAACATACTCTCCCGGGGTGTGATAACCATGCACAGTGCGGAGGAATCTGGATAAACACCGTCAGAGAAAAGGGGGAATGAAAATGGTGATGGGGGCAGTGAGCAAAAGCTTGGACAGTACAGAGCCCATATCAAACCTATGCTGCTTCTCCAATGAGCATCACCCTGTTGTGGTGCAATGGCTTCAGAGCTCCGCTGGGGCTGAGAACCATGCAGTTTCTCCTGGTAGGGTCAGTCATGGCAGCAAGATCAGACAAGGAGTGATCTGACCAAGACTGCATCGGTGGAGTTGGCGACACATCACACTGACAGTGAAGGCAGAGGAAGAGTCCTCAATCGTTTTGCACTTCATCCCACTGGACCCTGACCCCAGAGTCTGCAAGGACCTTGTGGAGCCTGCCCACATCAAACAAAGTCACTCACAGGGGATCTCCCTTGGGGAAAACATCATACTCATCTCAAGTAATCAACTATCGTGCCAACTATCTCAACATTTCTCTGTGTTATAATGTCACTGGGGTCAAAGCACATTAAATGGCATTGTCTCAAGTCAACCTGTGTTTAAATGAAATGTGCCCCGATGAAGGGTCTCCACCCAAAATGTTGACTTCTTTTCCATGGATGTTGCCTGACCTGCTGAGTTCCTCCAGCATCTTGTGTTGCTTCAAGAGAAAGATTGTTAATGTGAATCTAAGAATGAGACTTAAGAGCTACAGCTGAATGTAGATCATTACAGCATGAACAGACCCTTTGGCCCACGATATTGTGCTGACCTTTTAACCAACTCTAACCATTCCCGCCCACATAGCCCTTCATTTTTCTTCATCCTGGTGCCTAAATGTCCTTAATACATCTGCCTCTAACACCATCCCCAACAGTGAGTTCCACATACCCACCACTCTCTGTGTTTAAAAAAAAACTACCTCTAACATTCCCCCCACCCCATACTTTCCTCCCATCACCTTAAATTATGTCCCTGATATTAGCCGTGTTCTCCTTGTGGAAAAGGTCTCTGCCTGTCCACCCTATCTATGCCTTTTATCATCTAGTACACATCTTAACAAAGAGGAAATTCTTAGCTTGCTTAGCCTGTCCTCATAAGACATGCTCTTTAATTCAGGCAGCATCATTCTGGTAAATCTCTGCACCCGCTCTAAAGTTTCCACATCCTTCCTATAATAAGGTGGCCAGAACTGAACACAATACTCCCAAATGTGTCTAAGCAGGATTTTATGGATCTGCAACATTACTTAGCAACTCTTCAACTCAATCCCCTGAATAATGGTGGCCAACGTACTATGTGCCTTCTATAAAGTTGCGCAGCAGTGTTCAGGGGTCTTTGGACATGGACCCCGAGATCCCTCTGTTCCTCCACATCAACATTAAGCTTGTACTCTACCTTCAAGTAGAGTTGCTGAGATGTGCACAAGTTAGGCAAGGGACAGGTACAGTGAAAAACTTGCTATAAAAGCATCAGAGGTTCATTGGTACAGACAACACAGAATATATCAGAATCAGGTTTAATATCACTGGCATGTCATGGAATCTGATGTTGTGTGACAGAAGTAATTTGCAATACATAACAATAAACTAAATTACAATAAGAAATATATGTTTAAAAATTAAACTGGTCGTGCAAAAAGAATTGAGGTAATGTATGTGGGTTCATTATCCATTCGGAAATAAAGTCTTCAAAACGGGACATACTGCAAAAAAAACACAATCAGAGGCAAGTCTACAGTCCAGAGCAACGCCCACAAAATGCTGGAGGAACTCAGCAGGGCAGGTAGCATCTGTGGAAATGCATAAACAGTGGATATTTTGGGTGGAGACCCTTCATCAGGAAAGGAAGAGGGAAGAGACCAGAATAAAAAGGTGGAGGGAGGGGACATTGGGTAACTCAAGGGTGATAGGTGAAGCCAGATGGGTTGGAAAGATAAAGGGATAAATTATACCCCATAGTTGTACAAGAGTTGGTTGGTAGTGTTTCATTGCTGAGGTAGAGTTGGGATTCTGCAGGCCAGTTGAAGGGAAGTAGCTGTTCTTGAACCTGGTGGTCTGGGACTTCAGGCTTCAATACCTCTTGCCCGATGGTAGCAGTGAGAAAATGGACATGGCCCAGATGTTGGGGATCTTGAAGAATAGATGCCAACTTCTTGGGGCAGCACCGCCTGTAGCTGCTGTCAGTGGAGGGGAAGGCTGTGCCCATGACGGAACAGGCTACATCCACCACTCTCCGTAGCCGCTTGCTGTAACGGCCATAATGCAACTAGTGGCACCAGGAAGTCAGCAGATGCTGCAAATCCAAAGCAGTTCACACAAAGGAGCTTTGCCCAGCGGCCAATCCAGACATCAGAAATTGGAAAGTGGGGGGGGACTTCAATCAGATCTACTGCCTGAGAATAAAAGGCAGGAGCGGTTCGCGGCAGCATAATAGAGCCTTGACCAGCGACCGATTGGCATTTAGGGATTGACTAGTGAGAGCAAATTAAAGGAAGTAGGGCAAGCGTGGCGGCCGTCGTTGGAGAGACAGAGGCAGAGAGGAGATCCTGAGGCTTCAGCTCTTCAAAGCTTCATCGAAGAGGGGCTTCACTCAGAGAAAGCAAAGGAAAGAAAGGCTCATGTGTTTTTCCTTCTCTTTATATCGGCTCAACTAAGACAGTAGAGGTATCAGGCAAGTTAGGTGCATGCTCCTCTCGCAGGATGTGGGAAGGCAGGGAGACCTCCAGTATCCCTGACCACTACAACTGTGAGAAGTGCATCCAGCTGCAGCTTCTAACAATCTGTGTTAAAGAGCTGGAGCTGGAGCTGGAGCTGGATGAACTCCGGATCATTTGGAGAGTGATAGGACATTTAGAAAGGTCATTACACCCAAGGTGCAGGACATAGGAAACTGGGTGACAGTCAGGAGAGGGAAGGGGTTAAGGAGCCAGTGCAGAGTGCCCCTGTGGCCATCCCCCTCAACAACAGATATATCACTTTGGATACTATCAGGAGGGTTGACCTGACAGAGGAGAGTCACTGGGTCTCTCACACTGAGTCTGTCTTTGTGACTCAGAAGGGAAGAGGCATGCCGTGTTGGAAAGGGATTCATTAGTTAGGGGAATAGACAGGAGGTTCTGTGTACAAGAATGAGATTCCTGGATGGTATGTTGCCTCTGGGCTGCCGGGGTCTGGGATATCTCAGATTGAGTACCTAGCATTCTTAACTGGGAGAGTGAAGAGCAGAAGTTATGTAGGTACTAATGACATGGGCAGGATGAGTGACGAGGTTGTGCATAGGGAGTTCAGGGAGTTAGGTGCTAAGTTAAAGGGCAGGACCTCCAGGGTTGTGATCTTAGGATTGCTGCCTGTGTCACGTTCTAGTGAGGCTAGAGCTAGGAAGATTATACAGTTTAATATGTGGCTAATGAGTTGGTGTAGGAGGGAGGGCATAAGATTTTTGGGACATTGGGCTCTCTTTCAGGGAAGGTGGGACCTGTACGGCAGGGACGGTTTGCACCTGAACTGGAGGGGGTCTAATATCCTAGTGGGAAGGTTTGTTAATGCTGCATGGTGAGGTTTAAACTAGAGTGTAAGAACAGTTAGTGGAGAGGTTATGGAGGCAGATGTTGGTAAGACCTCAGACAAAGTTAGGAATCAAAAGGTTGAGCATGGTGTGACTAGTGTCCTGAGCTGTTATATTTCAATGCAAGAACTATCGTAGGAAAGGCGGATAATAGTGCTGAAGGTGAGGTAGCTGGTTTACAAACAAAGACAAGGTGTAGAGAGGAGAGGCTGTCGATTGGGCAAAATTGCAGTCAATAGGATGAGATCCAATGTAAAAGGCGGAAAAATTTGCAAAGAGTGAATACAGGACTGAAGATGTTGTATTTGAATGTGTGCAGTGTATAGAGTAAGGTAGATGAACTAGCAACACAGTTCCAGATTAGCAGGCATGATGCTATAGGCATCGCTGATTCATGGCTGAAAGATTGTAGCTGGGAGCTTAATGTCCAAGGAAACACATTGTATCGAATGGATAGGCAGGAATGCAGAGGGGGTGGTGTGCTCTGTAGGTAAAAAGTGAAATTAAATCATTAGGAAGAGGTGACATAGAGTCGGAAGGTGTTCAGTAGTTGTGGATGAAGCTAAGGAACTGCAAGGGTAAAACGACCCTGCTGGGAGTTGTATTCAGACCCAAACAGTAGTAAGGATGAGGCTTACAAATTACAATGGGAGATAGAAAAAGCATGCCAAAAAGGCAATTCTACAATTGTCATGGGGCATTTCAATATGCAGGTAGTTTGGGAAAATCACGGGTTGGTGCTGGATACTGGGGTGGTGGGGGGGGGGTTGACTTCTAGAGTGTCTGCAAAATGGCTTTTTGGAGCAGCTCATGGTCGAGCCCACTAGAAGATCAAGTATTCTGGATTGGGTGTTATGCAATGAACCAGAATAGATTAGAGAGCTCAAGGTAAAAAAAAACTCTTAGTGGCAAGTGATCATAATATAATCAATTTCACCCTGAAATTTGAGGAGAAGCTAAGGTCAGATGTATCATTACTACAGTGGAGTGAAGGGAATTATAGAGATATGGAAGAGGAGTTGGCCAGAATTGATCGGAAAAGAACACTGGCAGGGATGACAGTAGAGCAGCAATGGCTGGAATATCTGGAAGCAATTTGGAAGGCACAGGATATATTAATTCCAAAGAGGAAGAAGTAGTCTAAAGGAAAGATGACAACCGTAGCTAACAAGCGAAGTCAAAGCCAACATAAAAGCCAAAGAAAGGGCATATAATAGAGCAAAAATTAGTGGGAGGTTAGAGGATTTGAAAGCTTTCAGAAACCAACAGAAGGCCACTAAAAAAGTCATTAAGGTAAAGATGGAATATGAAAGTAAGCTAGCCAATAATATTTAAGAAGATACCAAAAGTTTCTTCAGATAGATACAGTGTAGAAGAGAGGCAAGGATGGATATTGGACAACTGCAAAACGATACTGGAGGGGTAGTAAAGGGGGACAACAAAATGGCGGATGAACTGAATAAGTATTTTACATCAGTCTTCACTGTGGAAGACACTAGCAGTATGGTGGGAGTTCCAGGTGTCGGGGGTCATGAAGTGTGTGAAGTTACCATTACTAGAGAGAAGGCTCTTGGGAAACTGAAAAGTCTGAAGGTAGAGAAGTCATCTGGACCAGATGGTGTACACCCCAGAGTTCTGAAAGAGGTGGCTGAAGAGATCGTGGAGACATCAGTAATGATCTTTCAAGAATCACTAGATTCTGGAACGGTTCTGGAGACAGAACAATTCCAAATGCCACTCCCCGCTTCAAAAAGGGAGAGAGGCAGAAGAGAGGAAACTGTAGCCAGTTAATCTGACCTCAGTGGTTGGGAAGATATTGGAGTTGATGCTGGTCTCAGGGTATTGGGAGGTACCTGGTAAAATAGGCCGTAGTCAGCATGATTTCTTCAAAGGAAATCTTGCCTGACAAACCTGTTGGAATTCTTTGAAGAAATAACAAGCAGTATAGACAAATGAGAATTGGTTGATGTTGTGTTCTTTAATTTTTAGAAAGCCCTTGACAAGGTGCCACACATGACAAACTACGAGCACATGGTATTACAGGAATGCCTCTAGCATGGATAAAGCAGTGGCAGATTGGCAGGAGGCAAAGAGTGGGAATAAAGGGAGGCTTTCTGGCTGGCTGCTGGTGACTAGAGGTGTTCCACAGGGGTTTGTGCTGGGAGTGATTCTTTACAATGGCTTTGTAGTAGCAGACAATATGAAGATAGTGAAGGGGCAGGTATTTTTGAGGAAATAGGCTACAGAAGGACTTAGACAGATTAGGAGAATGGGCAAGGAAGTGGCAGATGAAATACTGTGCCAGGAAGTGTATGATCATGCACTTTGGTAGAAGAAATGAAAGGGTTGCCTATTTTCTAAATGGAGAGAAAATACAAAAATCTGAGGTGCAAAGGGACTTGGGGGTCCTTGTACAAGATTCCCTAAAGATTAATTTGCAGGTTGAGTCTGTGGTGAGGAAGGCAAATGCAATGTTAGCATTCATTTCAGGAGGACTAGAATATAAAAGCAAGGATGTAATGTTGAGACTTTATAAAGCACTGGTGGGGCCTCATGGAGTATTGTGAGCAGTTTTGGGCCCCATATCTTAGAAAAAATGCATTGAAACTGGAGAGTTCAAAGGAGGTTCACGAAAATGATTTCAGGATTGAATGGCTTGTCATATCCGTTTGATGGATTTGGGACATGTTCACTAGAATTCACAAGAATGAGGAGTGATCTCATTGAAATCAATTGAATGGTGTGAAAGTCCTTGACAGAGTGGATGTGGAGAGGATGTTTCCAATGGTGGGAGAGTCTAGGACCAGAGGACAACAGCCTCAGAATGAAGAGGCAGAATTTTAGAATAGAGATGTGGAGGAATTTCTGTAGCCAGAGAGTGGTGAATCTGTGGAATTCTTTTCCTTAGGTATCTGTGGAAGCTGAGTCTTTATGTATATTTAAGGTAGAAGTTGATCAATTCTTGATTGGACAGGGCATGAAGGGATACGGGGTGAAGGCAAGAGATTGGGGGTGAGAGGAAAATTGGATCAGTCATGATGAAATGGTGAAGTAGACACGATGGACCAAATAATTCTGCTCCTATATCTTATAGTCCTACAGTCTAAAATGCTGGAGAAACTCAGCAGGTCAGACAGTATCTATGGAAATGTGTAAACAGTCGATGTTTCAGGCTGAGACCCTTCATCAGGGCACTTTCAGCAGTACGTCTGCAGAAGTTTGTCAGAGATTTGGTGACACGCCAGAACTAATCAAGCTTCTAAGAAAATAGAGGAGCTTTCTTCACATTGGCCAAATCTCTTGACATTGTCAAGGTGTTTTACAAAAAGGAAACTACTGTAGTTACTGATGTAGGAAAAACAAAAGGTGATATGCACATAGCAAACCCTGACACTCCTTTAAATTTAGAGATCAGGGCGGAACAGGTTCTCCCAGCCTAGAAAACCACACCACCAAGCAACCCACATATTTACACTAGAGTGTTCAGAGGACAACTTACAATGATCAATTAACCTACTAACCGGCACATCTTCCCACCAGACTGTGGGAAGAAATCAAAGCACCAGGAGGAATTCCACGTGGTTCACCAGGAGAACCAAAATCAGAATCAGGTTTATTATCATCGGCAGGTGTCGTGGAATTTGTTAACTTAGCAACAGCAGTTCAATACAATACGTGATAATATACAGGAAAAAACATTCAATTACAGTAATATATATATGTATGTTGAATAGATTAAAATAATGTAAAATCAGAAATAATATATATTTTTAAAAAGTGAGGTAGTGTTCATGGATTCAATGTCTATTTAGGAATCATATGGCAGAGGGAAAGGAGCTGTTCTTGAATCCCTGAGTGTGTGCCTTCAGACTTTTATACCTTCCTGGTGGTAACAATGAGAGGAGGGTACGGCCTAGGTGATGGGGTCCTTAATAATGGACATCGTCTTTCTGATGCACCACTCCTTGAGATGTCTTAGATACTACGGAGGCTAGAACCCAAGATGGAGCTGACTAATTTTACAACTTTCTGCAGCTTCTTTCGGTCCTGTGCAGTAGCCTCTCCATACCAGACAGTGATGCAGCCTGTCAGAATGCTCTCCACAGTACATCCATAGAAGTTTCAAGTGTTTTAGTTGACAAACCAAATCTCTTCAAACCCCTAATCAAATATAGCCACTGTTGTGCCTTCTTTATAGCTGCATTGATATGTTGGGACCAGATAAGATCCTCAGAATGTGCAAACTCCTTACAGATAGTGCAGGAATTGAACTCTAAACTATGGACCGTCCTGAGCTGTAATAGCATCATGCTAACTCCAATGCTACCATGGCTAACTCCAATGCTACCATGGCGCCCACATCAATGATGGGGAGCCACATAATACATTTTCATTGAGTGGTAAATACTTTTCAGGATGCTTTTTCCTTGACAAGCCATCCTGGCACTGTTGCTATTCTAGAGGAAGTACTGTATAAATAAGAGTGCAGCGCTGCAAATCTCAGCTTAGATTGCAAAATCAGAATAATGTTCACCATATGTTGTGAAATCTATTGTTTTGTGACAACGGTACAAGATTCACATTTACCTGTCACAACACACAGTGAATTGTGTCACTGGTGCTAACAGCCAACATGCCCAAGGGTTGCTGGGGGCAGCACCCAAGTGTCACCACACATGGAGTTAGAGCAATATATGAAAATTATAAATTTAGGTAAGTATGTAAAAAAAAAGAGAGCGTAATAGTGAGGTAGTGTTCATAGGTTAATTGTCCATTCAGAAATCTGGTAGTGCAAGGGAAGAAGCTGTTCCTGAATCGCTGATTGTGCGTCTTCAGCCTCCTTTTTTTAACCCCTTGTAGGATTGGTAGCCACAGCACTGTCTATCACCATGACTGCTGACCATGAAGCCACATAGACTGGGGAGCTGAGGTTTGCCCAATGTTCACATTAGTCAGCAGAACTGCAATTTGAATTTGCCGTGTCATGTTTTAATAGCTGTCCAGCCAGATCGGAAGTGGAAAGGAGCTGGTCGGGAAATTCTACATTTATCGGGCTGACTTCATTTTTTGGATCATAGAGTAAATACAAATGTTCCTGCATCTGCTCAAGTTGTCAGACTGGACGAAACGTTTCATACAGAATCAGGTTTAATATCACCAGCTTACGTCGTGAAATTTGTTGTCATGCGGCAGTAGTACAATGTGATACATAATAATAGAAGAAAACTAAAAATGACAATGAACTATATATATTATACAATTATATGTAATATATATAGTATATAATTAAAAACCTATAAATTACAATATGTATGTATAAAAAAATTAAAGTAAGAAGTGCAAAAGAGAGCAAATAAAATACTGAGTAAGTGTTCATGGGTCAATTGGACATTTAGAAATCTGATGGCAGAGGGGAAGAAGCTGTTCCTGAAACACTGAGTGTGTGTCTTCAGGCTCCTGTACCTCCTCCCTGATGGTAGCAATGAGAACAAGGCATGTCCTGGGTGATGGGGGTCCTTAACGATGGATGCCACCTTTTCGAGGCACCGCCTTCTGAAGGCGCCTTCGATGCTGGGGAGGCTAGTGACCATGATGGCAATGGCTGAATCTGCACCCTCCGCAGCTTCTTCCTCTCTTGTGCAGTGGCCCCTTCATACCAGAAGGTGATGCAGTCAGTTAAAAAATGTGCAGAACTGAAACTTAGTACAATTAATTCCGACAGATGTGAACAAGTATTAAGAATTTCCTAATGAGCAACTCTGAAAAGCATAATTGTAGTTTTATTTCTGTTACACCGAATAATCAAAGCATATGTTGCATCAAGTCTGGCTTGAACATGAAACCTTCCACAGAGCACAATCTGTTCTGCTACTAAACCTGGTTAAAGAATCACTACGTCCCTACACGAACCATTAGCTTCTCTGGTTGTGAGGACCCTTAAGACCAATTTGATTCGCAAAGTCCTGGGGAGCACTCAGATGAAGTGGGATGACTGTGAAGTATATTGAGGTCATAGTGTTCATTTTTCCATCTGCAGTCTAATGTGATCCAAACATAACATCTCTCAGCCAAAACTATGTAATTGTCCATTCCTGAATATTGGACTTGTCGTACTTTTCCATTCATTTTAAACTGTGAAACACAGTTCAAAGTAAATGTATTATCACAGTATGTACATTGCACTATATACTACCCTGAAATTCATTTCTTGCACACATTCACAGTAGAGCAATAGAATCAATGAAAACCTGCACACAACAACTGAAAAACAACCAATCTACAAAATAGACTCTAGACAATAGGTGCAGGAGTAGGCCATTCGACCCTTTGAGCCAGCACCGCCATTCACTGTGATCATGGCTGATCATCCACAATCAGTACCCTGTTCCTGCCTTCACCCCATATCCCTTCACTCCACTATCTTTAAGAGCTCTATCTAACTCTTTCTTGAAAGCATCCAGAGAATTGGCCTCCACTGCCTTATGAGGCAGAGCATTCCACAGATCCACAACTCCCTGGGTGAAAAAGGTTTTCCTCAACTCCATTCTAAATGGCCTACCCCTTATTCTCAAATTGTGGCCTCTGGCTCTGGACTCCCCCAACATCAGGAACATGTTTCCTGCCTCGAGCATGTCCTGCCCCTTAATAATCTTAAATGCTTCAATCAGATCCCCTCTCATCCTTCTAAGTTCCAGTTTATACAAGCCCAGCCACTCCAATCTTTCAACATATGACAGTCCGCCATCCCGGGAATTAACCTTGTGAACCTACGTTGCACTCCCTCAATAGCAAGAATGTCCTTCCTCAAATTTGGAGACCAAAACTGCACACGGTACTCCAGGTGTGGTCTCACCAGGGCCCTGTACAACTGCAGAAGGACCTCTTTGCTCCTATACTCAACTCCCCTTGTTATGAAGGCCAACATGCCTTCATAAATAAATACAAAAATAAATAATAACTAAATAATAATAAATTATATTTTAAAATTTTAGAGATACAGCACAGTAACTAGCCCCTCTGGCCCAACGACCACTTCCAATTACACCAATGAGACCATTTAAGGTACTAACCAGTACACCTTTGGAATGTAGGTTGAAACTAAAACACCCAGAGGATACCCTCACAGAGAGAACATACAAACTCCTTACAGACAGCAGCAGGAATTGAACCCGGGGGTCACTGGTGCTGTAACAGCATTAACGCTAACCACTACTCGACTGTGCTGCACCAAATAAACCAATAATACTGAGAACATGAGTTGCAAAGACTTTGAAAATGTGTCCGTAGGTTGTGGAATCAGTTCAGAGTTGGGATGAGTGAAGATACTAATGCTGGTTCGGGATCCTGATGGTTGTAGGGCAATAACTGTTCCTGAACCTCAGGGAGTGGAGACCCAATGTACTTCCTGCCCAATGGCAGCAGTGAGAAGAGAGATGAAGTTCAGGGTATAGATTAGAGTTTGGTTGTAATTAAATCAATAATGTTCCAATACTGGCATCAAGTTAAGTGCAATGTTATCTGGTACCAAAGTTTTCCTTGGCCCGAACGTCAACTGTTTATTCCCCTCCATGGATGCTGCCTGAGTTGCTGAGTTCCTTCAGCATTTTGTGTGTGCTGCTCTGCATTTCCTGCATCTGCAGAATCTCTTGCGTTTTCCTTCTCTAATGTGTTGAGTTAAAAAGATACTGTGTGGGTTTCTGTCCTGGTAACTGCTCAGCTGTATAGAAGATCAGAAAGGATGTGATGCTGGCAATTCCAGACGACTATCCAAATGGAATTTCCACTTATCTTCCTCCAGATTCCTAAGGAATTTTTGGCTGGGGAAGAATCAGACTGAGGGAAGAGGGGGTGGGTCCCTTGGGTAAGATAATTTCAGAGAGGCGAGGGTTAGACAGGGGTGTGAGCTTGAGGTCAGACTGGAAGCGGGGGAGGAGATATGGCTGGAGAAGGAGAAGAAGAGAAAAGGCAAACAATTTCCACCGCTGTCTGTAAAGAGTTTAACGTTCTCTCTGTGACCGTGTGGGTTTTCTTGGGATGCTCCAGTTTCCTCCCACAGTCCAAAGCTGTACCGGTTGGTTAATTAATTGGTCTTTATCACTGAGATTTAGATCACTGAATCAGTTGTTTGTTTGTTTATTTATTTATAACCATATAACCATGTAACCATTACAGCATGGAAACAGGCCATCTCGGCCCTTCTAGTAAGTGCCGAACTCTTACTCTCTCCTAGTCCCACCGACCTGCACTCAGCCCATAACCCTCCATTCCTTTCCTGTCCATATATCTATCCAATTTAACTTTAAACGACAACATCGAACCTGCCTCAACCACTTCTGCTGGAAGCTCGTTCCACACAGCTACCACTCCGGAACCTGGGCCTTAGCACTCAGATCTGCAGCTGGAATCTTCAACTTCCTCACAGACAGGACCCAGGCTGTAAAAATAGGGGACAACCTCTCCTCTACAATCACTCTGAGCACCGGTGCCCCACAAGGCTATGTACTCAGCCCCTTGCTGTACTCACTTGTACACCCATGATTGTGTAGCCAAGTTTCCATCAAACTCAATATATAAGTTTGCTGATGACACAACAATTGTAGGCTGTATCTCGGGTAATGATGAGTTTGAGTACAGAGAGGAAATTAAGAACCTGGTGGCATGGTGCAAAGACAATAACCTATCCCTCAACCTCAGCAAGACGAAGAAATTGGTTGTTGACTTCAGAAGGAGTAGCGGACCGCACGACCCCATTTACATCGGTGGTGCGCAAGTGGAACAGGTCAAAAGCTTTAAGTTCCTCGGGGTCAATATCACAAATGACCTGACTTGTCCCACCAAGCGGAGTTCACTGCCAAGAAGGCTCACCAGCACCTTTACTTCCTGAGAAAACTAAAGAAATTTGGCCTGTCCCCTAAAACCCTCACTAATTTTTATAGATGCACCATAGAAAGCATTCTTCTAGGGTGCATCACAACCTGGTATGGAAGTTGTCCTGTCTAAGACCGAAAGAAGCTGCAGAAGATCGTGAACATGGCACAGCACATCACACAAACCAATCTTCCATCCGTGGACCCACTTTACACCACACGCTGTCGGAGCAGTGCTGCCAGGATAATCAAGGACACGACCCACCCAGCCAACAGACTTCTCGTCCCTCTTCCCTCCGGAAGAAGACTCAGGAACTTGAAGACTCGTATGGCCAGATTTGGGAACAGCTTCTTTCCAACTGTGATAAGATTGCTGAACGAATCCTGACCCGGATCTGGGCCGTACCCTCCATAACCAACCTCTCGGTTTTTTTGCACTACCTTATTTCCCGTTTTTCTATTTTCTATTTATGATTAATAATTTAAATTTTTAATATTTACTAATTTTAACTATTTTTAATATCTTTAATATTTAATATTTGTAATCCAGGGAGTGTGAAGCGCAGAATCAAATATCGCTGTGATGATACGTTCTAGTACCAATTGTTTGGCGACAATGATGTATAAAGTATACCACTCTCTGAGTAAAGAAGTTTCCCCTCATGTTACCCCTAAACCTTTGTCCTTTAACTCTCAACTGATGTCTTCTTGTTTGAATCTTCCCCACTCTCAATGGAAAAAACCTATCCACGTCAACTCTATCTATCCCCCTCATAATTCTTTTATTGATTGATTGAGCTACAGCACAGAATAGGCCATTCCGTCCCTTCAAGCCGTGCCCCCAGCAACCACTGATTTAGCCCTGGCCTACTCCCATCGACCCATACCTGGACCATAGCCCTCCATATCCAACCCCCCATCCATGCACCTCACCAAATTTCTCTCAAATGTTGCAATCAAACAAGTATCCATTACTTCCTCTCGCAGCCCACTCCACACTCTCAGCATCATCTCAGTGAAGATGACCCCCTCATGTTCTCCAAAACATTTCACCTTTCACCCTAACTCATGACCTCTTAGTTCTATTGTCAACCAAACTCAATGGAAAAAGCCTGCTTGCATATACCCTGTCTAAACCCATAAGACCAGAAGAGATAGAAGCATCATTATGCCACTTGACCCATCGAGCCTGCTCTGCCTTTCCATCAAACTGATTTATTATCCCATCCGGCTAAGGAAATTCTTTCTAATCTCTGTTCTAAATGAAAAGTCAGTGGACTTTTCCTCCCACATCCACTTTAGACCTTCCAATATTCGATAAGTTTCAAAGAGATACCCCCTCATTTTACTAAACTCAGGCAATTACAGGCTTAAGGTCACAAAAGCTTCTCAAACATTAACCCTTTCATTCCCAGAATCATTCTTGTGAACTTCCTCTTGACCCTCTCCAATGTCACCATATCTTTTCTTAATAAAGGAGACCAAAACTGCTCACAATACTCCAAATACGGTCTGACTAATCCCTTATAAAGCCTCGGTATCAAATCCTTGCTCTTACATCCTAGACCTCGTGAAATAAATGCTAACATTGTGTTTGCCTTCCTTACCACCGACTCAACCTGCAAGTTAACCTTCGGGGATTTCTGCATGAGGACTCTCAAGTCCCTTTGCACCTCTGGTTTTTGAACTTTCTCCCCGTTTAGAAAATAGTCTATTTCCTTTTACCAAGGTGCATGACCAGGCACCTCTCTATACTATATTACACTTCTTTGCCCATCTCCCAATCCGTCCAAATCCTGCAGACTCTCTACTTCCTTAACACCACCTGCTCCTCTACCTTTCTTTGTATCATCTACTATCTTGGCCACGAAGCCATCAATTCCATCATCCAAATCATTGACATATAATGTGAAAAAAAGAGGTCCTAATATTGACCCCTGGGGAACATCACTAGCCACTGGCAGCCATTCAGAAAAGCCTCCTTTTATTTGACTCTTTGCCTCCTGCCAATCAGCCAATCTTCTATCCATGATAGCATTTTCCCTATATTACTCTTATCTTGCTAAGCAGCATCATGTGCAGCACTTTATCAAAGGCCTTCTGATAATCAAAATAAATAACATCCACTGACTTTTCTTTGTCCATCATGCCGGTTATTTCCACAACAATTTCCATCAGATTTATCAGGAGATTTCCCCTTAAGGAAACCATGTTGACTTTGGCCTACTTTATCATGTGCCTCAAAATACTCCAAAACCTCATCCTTAATGATGGACTCCAACATCTTCCCAACCGCCGAAGTCAGGTCAGCTGCCCTATAATTTCCTTTCTTCTGCCTTCTTTCTTTCTTAACGACTGTAGTGACATTTCCATTTTTCCAGTCCACCGGAACCATTCCAGAATCTACTGATTCTTGAAAGATCATACTGATGTCTCCACAAAAGCTTCAGCAAACTCTTTCAGCACTTATGTAGTCCAGCTGGTCCATCTTACTTATCTACCTTCAGACCTTTCAGCTCCCTAATCACCTTCACCTTAGAAATAGCAACTGCACTCACTTCTGCCCCCTGACACTCTTGAAAATTCTGGTACACTGCTCCTATCTTCCACAGTGAAGACTGATGCAAAATACTGATTGAGCTCATTTACCATTTGTTTGTCCCCTATTATTACCTATGCAGTGTCATTTTCCAGCAGGCTGATGTCCACTCTCACCTCTCTTATTTTTTATATATCTGAAAAGAAACTTTTGGTATTCTCTTTGATATTTTTGGCTAGCTTACCTTTGTACTTCATCTTTGCTCACCTTGTGGTTTTTTTATTTGCCTTCTGTTGGTTTTTAAAAAGTTCCCAATTCTCAGAATCAGAATCAGGTTTATTAACACCGGCATGTGACATGAAATTTGTTAACTTAGCAGCACCAATTCAATGCAATACATAATCTAGCAGAGAGAAAATAATAATAATAATAATAAATTAAATAAAAAATAAATAAACAAGTAAATCAATTATGTATAATTAGATCAGATTAGATTCAACTTTATTGTCATTGTGCCGAGCACAGATACAAAGCCAATGAAATGCAGTTAGCATCTAACCAGAAATGCAAAGAATACTGTTGTTTACAAAATAACTGCGAATAAAAAGTAAGTGCATCTATAAAAATCAGTGAGGGTTTTAGGGGACAGGCCAAATTTCTTTAGTTTTCTCAGGAAGTAAAGGCGCTGGTGGGCCTTCTTGGCAGTGAGCTCTGCTTGGTTGGACCAAGTCAGGTCATTTGTGATATTGACCCCGAGGAACTTAAAGCTTTTGACCTGGTCCACCTGCGCACCACCGATGTAAGTTGGGTCGTGTGGTCCGCTACTCCTTCTGAAGTCAACAACCAATTCCTTTGTTTTGCTAACGCTGAGGGATAGGTTATTGTCTTTGCACCATGCCACCAGGTTCTTAATTTCCTCTCTGTACTCAAACTCATCATTACCCGAGATACGGCCTACAATTGTTGTGTCATCAGCAAACTTATATATTGAGTTCGATGGAAACTTGGCTACACAATCATGGGTGTACAGTGAGTACAGCAGGGGGCTGAGTACACAGCCTTGTGGGGCACCGGTGCTCAGAGTGATTGTAGGGGAGAGAGTTGAAGATCCAGCTACAGATCTGAGTGCTAAGGCCCAGGTTCCAGAGCTTAGGAATCAGTTTATTTGGAATGATGGTATTAAAGGCAGAGCTGTAGTCAATGAAAAGGAGCCTTACGTATGCGTCTTTATTCTCCAGGTGTTCTAAGGAGGAATGTAGGGCCAGAGAGATGGCATCTGCCGTTGACCTGTTGCTCCGGTAGGCGAATTGCAAAGCGTCAAGGTTGACCGGTAGGCTGTGGTTGATGTGTGCCATAACCAATCTTTCGAAGCACTTCATAGCAATTGATGTCAGAGCCGCAGGCCGATAGTCATTCAGGCATGCCACCTTCCTCTTCTTCAGCACTGGGATTATCGTTGCCTTCTTAAAACACGAGGGGATCTTAGACTGAAGCAAGGAGCAGTTGAAAATGTCAGCAAACACTCCAGTTAGCTCGCTTGCACAGGCCCGGAGAACCTGTCCCGGGACGCCATCTGGGCCCGTCGCCTTCCTTGGATTTATCTTCAGGAAGGCCCTTCTAACGTCCTCCTCGGTGACGATGAATCTGGATGCCACCAGGTCCGGTTCATCCGGAGGGAGAGGGATGCTCCTCTTCTGTTTGAATCTTGTGTAGAATACGTTAAGTTCGTCAGGAAGAGAAGCGCCACAGTTATTGATATTTCCAGCCTTTTCTTTGCACCCAGTGATCTCATTTAGACCCTGTCATAGTCTACTGGCATCCCTCTGGTTAGCCTGGGCTTCCAACTTGGCTCAATATTGCCTCTTGCCGCCCTTAATGACTTTCCGGAGCTCACGCCTGGATTCTGTGTAGCGACTGGTATCCCTGGACCTAAAAGCCGCAGCTCTAGCCTTTAAAAGGGTCTTGACCTCATAATTCATCCAAGTTTTCTGGTTAGGGAATACCCGGATCGTCTTGCGAGACACACAGTCCTCCGTGCATTTCCAAATAAAGTCCATGACAGCTGAGGCATACTCATCGAGGTTAGCTGCCAAGTCCTTGAATACTAACTAGTCCACCGATTCAAATTCAGTTCATTTCACAACACCCAATCCAGAATTACAATTTCCCTTGAGGACTCAACCACAAACTGCTCTAAAAAGCCAACTCAAGGGTATTCTACAAACTCCACCTGTTGGGATCCAGCACCAACCTAATTTTCCCAATCTAACTGCATTTTGAAATTCCCCACGACTATCATTATATACCCTCTAAATATCTGGATATTTTAATCACACAAGTAAACAGGCACCATACAAAGATTCAGCATATCATCAAAGACTGACAAAACTTCAGCTGATATACAGTAAAGATCTCTCTGACTGGTAGCATCACTGCCTGGTACAGAGACTCCAATGTTCAGGAGGGCTAGGGGCTACAGAGAACAATGGACTCAGACATATGCTGCAGACATTGGTTATGTTTAATTTATGTTAATTTATGTTTATCCTCATGTTGTAATATACAGTGCTGCTGTTGTAAAAGTGAGTATTCTGGCTTTTACAAATGGTTTACTTATGCCTGTCATAACAATAAACTTGACTTTGAGGCACTGTACAAAGTTTCTGAAGTACTCAATGAGTTAAGCAGTGAAGATTTAAAACCGAGCTGTTTGTGGGTGGACCTTGGACACAGTGTAAGAGTGCATATTTTTCTTATAAATGAAGTAATTTTCCACTGCACTATGAAAAATGCTCTCAAGAACATCAAGAAATGTTTGTTCTTTTAAGAGGAGAAATAAAAAAACAATTATATTTCACAGACTGTTTAATGGAATCTGGAAGACTTTACATCTTTTATCTATGAGTGAGTGTGAGTGGGACTTGAACCTCTCCAAAAAACATCAGCACTTCCAACTGGATTGCCAGCAAAACAAAAAGCATGAACTCCAACACACTATCCCAGGGTCATAGTGATTATATTACATGTGGGGTCAAACAGACAGGGAAAATCACACAGAAAAATGTACTTGGACTGACAGAGAGATTGTCAAAAGTTAAAAATGTCTAGTCTGAAATTGGGAGTCTAAAGATACAGTATCTCCAACAGTGTGACACTCCCTCAGTGTGTTCCCCATTGACAGTGTGACACTCCCTCAGTGTGTCCCCTCTGACAGTGTGACACTCCCTCAGTGTGTCCCCTCTGACAGTGTGACACTCCCTCAGTGTGTTCCCCATTGACAGTGTGACACTCCCTAAGTGTGTCCCCTCTGACAGTGTGACACTCCCTCAGTGTGTCCCCTCTGACAGTGTGACACTCCCTCAGTGTGTTCCCCTCTGACAGTGTGACACTCCCTCAGTGTGTTCCCTCTGACAGTGTGACACTCCCTCAGTGTGTTCCCCTCTGACAGTGTGACACTCCCTCAGTGTGTCCCCTCTGACAGTGTGACACTCCCTCAGTGTGTTCCCCATTGACAGTGTGACACTCCCTCAGTGTGTCCCCTCTGACAGTGTGACACTCCCTCAGTGTGTCCCCTCTGACAGTGTGACACTCCCTCAGTGTGTTCCCCTCTGACAGTGTGACACTCCCTCAGTGTGTTCCCCATTGACAGTGTGACACTCCCTCAGTGTGTCCCCTCTGACAGTGTGACACTCCCTCAGTGTGTTCCCCTCTGACAGTGTGACACTCACTCAGTGTGTTCCCCATTGACAGTGTGACACTCCCTCAGTGTGTTCCCCTCTGACAGTGTGACACTTCCTCAGTGTGTTCCCCTCTGACAGTGTGAACATCCCTCAGTGTGTTCCCCATTGACAGTGTGACACTCCCTCAGTGTGTTCCCCATTGACAGTGTGACACTCCCTCAGTATGTTCCCCATTGACAGTGTTACACTCCCTCAGTGTGTCCCCTCTGACAGTGTGACACTCCCTCAGTGTGTCCCCTCTGACAGTGTGACACTCCCTCAGTGTGTTCCCTCTGACAGTGTGACACTCCCTCAGTGTGTTCCCCTCTGACAGTGTGACACTCCCTCAGTGTGTTCCCCTCTGACAGTGTGACACTCCCTCAGTGTGTTCCCCATTAACAGTGTGACACTCCCTCAGTATGTTCCCCATTGACAGTGTGACACTCCCTCAGTGTGTCCCCTCTGACAGTGTGACACTCCCTCAGTGTGTTCCCCTCTGACAGTGTGACACTCCCTCAGTGTGTTCCCTCTGACAGTGTGACACTCCCTCAGTGTGTTCCCCTCTGACAGTGTGACAATCCCTCGGTGTGTTCCCCTCTGACAGTGTGACACTCCCTCAGTGTGTTCCCCTCTGACAGTGTGACACTCCCTCAGTGTGTTCCCCATTGACAGTGTGACACTCCCTCAGTGTGTTCCCCATTAACAGTGTGACACTCCCTCAGTATGTACCCCATTGACAGTGTGACACTCCCTCAGTGTGTCCCCTCTGACAGTGTGACACTCCCTCTGTGTGTCCCCTCTGACAGTGTGACACTCCCTCAGTGTGTTCCCCTCTGACAGTGTGACACTCCCTGTGTGTTCACCTCTGACAGTGTGACACTCCCTCAGTGTGTTCCCCATTAACAGTGTGACACTCCCTCAGTATGTTCCCCATTGACAGTGTGACACTCCCTCAGTGTGTCCCCTCTGACAGTGTGACACTCCCTCAGTGTGTTCCCCATTGACAGTGTGACACTCCCTCAGTGTGTTCCCTCTGACAGTGTGACACTCCCTCAGTGTGTTCCCCATTGACAGTGTGACACTCCCTCAGTGTGTTCCCCATTAACAGTGTGACACTCCCTCAGTATGTTCCCCATTGACAGTGTGACACTCCCTCAGTGTGTCCCCTCTGACAGTGTGACACTCCCTCAGTGTGTTCCCCGCTGACAGTGTGACACTCCCTCAGTGTGTTCCCCTCTGACAGTGTGACACTCCCTCAGTGTGTTCCCTCTGACAGTGTGACACTCCCTCAGTGTGTTCCCCTCTGACAGTGTGACACTCCCTCGGTGTGTTCCCCTCTGACAGTGTGACACTCCCTCGGTGTGTTCCCCTCTGACAGTGTGACACTCCCTCAGTGTGTTCCCCATTGACAGTGTGACACTCCCTCAGTGTGTTCCCCATTGACAGTGTGACACTCCCTCAGTATGTTCCCCTCTGACAGTGTGACACTCCCTCAGTATGTTCCCCATTGACAGTGTTACACTCCCTCAGTGTGTCCCCTCTGACAGTGTGACACTCCCTTAGTGTGTCCCCTCTGACAGTGTGACACTCCCTCAGTGTGTTCCCCTCTGACAGTGTGACACTCCCTCAGTGTGTTCCCTCTGACAGTGTGACACTCCCTCAGTGTGTTCCCCTCTGACAGTGTGACACTCCCTCAGTGTGTTCCCCTCTGACAGTGTGACACTCCCTCAGTGTGTTCCCCATTAACAGTGTGACACTCCCTCAGTATGTTCCCCATTGACAGTGTGACACTCCCTCAGTGTGTCCCCTCTGACAGTGTGACACTCCCTCAGTGTGTTCCCCGCTGACAGTGTGACACTCCCTCAGTGTGTTCCCCTCTGACAGTGTGACACTCCCTCAGTGTGTTCCCTCTGACAGTGTGACACTCCCTCAGTGTGTTCCCCTCTGACAGTGTGACACTCCCTCAGTGTGTTCCCCTCTGACAGTGTGACACTCCCTCAGTGTGTTCCCCTCTGACAGTGTGACACTCCCTCAGTGTGTTCCCCATTGACAGTGTGACACTCCCTCAGTGTGTTCCCCATTAACAGTGTGACACTCCCTCAGTATGTACCCCATTGACAGTGTGACACTCCCTCAGTGTGTCCCCTCTGACAGTGTGACACTCCCTCAGTGTGTTCCCCTCTGACAGTGTGACACTCCCTCAGTGTGTTCCCCTCTGACAGTGTGACACTCCCTGTGTGTTCCCCTCTGACAGTGTGACACTCCCTCAGTGTGTTCCCCATTACAGTGTGACACCCTCAGTTGTTCCCCATTGACAGTGTGACACTCCCTCAGTGTGTTCCCCTCTGACAGTGTGACACTCCCCTCATGGTGTGTTCCCCCATTGACAGTGTGACACTCCCTCAGTGTGTTCCCCTCTGACAGTGTGACACTCCCTCAGTGTGTTCCCCATTGACAGTGTGACACTCCCTCAGTGTGTTCCCCATTAACAGTGTGACACTCCCTCAGTATGTACCCCATTGACAGTGTGACACTCCCTCAGTGTGTCCCCTCTGACAGTGTGACACTCCCTCAGTGTGTCCCCTCTGACAGTGTGACACTCCCTCAGTGTGTTCCCCTCTGACAGTGTGACACTCCCTGTGTGTTCCCCTCTGACAGTGTGACACTCCCTCAGTGTGTTCCCCATTAACAGTGTGACACACCCTCAGTATGTTCCCCATTGACAGTGTGACACTCCCTCAGTGTGTCCCCTCTGACAGTGTGACACTCCCTCAGTGTGTTCCCCATTGACAGTGTGACACTCCCTCAGTGTGTTCCCTCTGACAGTGTGACACTCCCTCAGTGTGTTCCCCATTGACAGTGTGACACTCCCTCAGTGTGTTCCCCATTAACAGTGTGACACTCCCTCAGTTGTTCCCCCAGTGTGACACTCCCTCAGTATGTTCCCCATTGACAGTGTGACACTCCCTCAGTGTGTCCCCTCTGACAGTGTGACACTCCCTCAGTGTGTTCCCCGCTGACAGTGTGACACTCCCTCAGTGTGTTCCCCTCTGACAGTGTGACACTCCCTCAGTGTGTTCCCTCTGACAGTGTGACACTCCCTCAGTGTGTTCCCCTCTGACAGTGTGACACTCCCTCGGTGTGTTCCCCTCTGACAGTGTGACACTCCCTCAGTGTGTTCCCCATTGACAGTGTGACACTCCCTCAGTGTGTTCCCCTCTGACAGTGTGACACTCCCTCAGTGTGTTCCCCTCTGACAGTGTGACACTCCCTCAGTGTGTTCCCCATTGACAGTGTGACACTCCCTCAGTGTGTTCCCCATTGACAGTGTGACACTCCCTCAGTATGTTCCCCTCTGACAGTGTGACACTCCCTCAGTGTGTCCCCTCTGACAGTGTGACACTCATTCAGTGTGTTCCCCATTAACAGTGTGACACTCCCTCAGTATGTTCCCCATTGACAGTGTGACACTCCCTCAGTGTGTCCCCTCTGACAGTGTGACACTCCCTCAGTGTGTTCCCCATTGACAGTGTGACACTCCCTCAGTGTGTTCCCCATTGACAGTGTGACACTCCCTCAGTGTGTCCCCTCTGACAGTGTGACACTCCCTCAGTGTGTTCCCCTCTGACAGTGTGACACTCCCTCGGTGTGTTCCCCTCTGACAGTGTGACACTCCCTCAGTGTGTTCCCCTCTGACAGTGTGACACTCCCTCAGTGTGTTCCCCATTGACAGTGTGACACTCCCTCAGTGTGTTCCCCATTGACAGTGTGACACTCCCTCAGTATGTTCCCCTCTGACAGTGTGACACTCCCTCAGTGTGTTCCCCTCTGACAGTGTGACACTCCCTCAGTGTGTTCCCCTCTGACAGTGTGACACTCCCTCAGTGTGTTCCCCTCTGACAGTGTGACACTCCCTCAGTGTGTTCCCCATTAACAGTGTGACACTCCCTCAGTATGTTCCCCATTGACAGTGTGACACTCCCTCAGTGTGTCCCCTCTGACAGTGTGACACTCCCTCAGTGTGTCCCCTCTGACAGTGTGACACTCCCTCAGTGTGTTCCCCTCTGACAGTGTGACACTCCCTCAGTGTGTTCCCCATTGACAGTGTGACACTCCCTCAGTATGTTCCCCATTGACAGTGTGACACTCCCTCAGTGTGTCCCCTCTGACAGTGTGACACTCCCTCAGTGTGTTCCCCTCTGACAGTGTGACACTCCCTCAGTGTGTTCCCCATTGACAGTGTGACACTCCCTCAGTATGTACCCCATTGACAGTGTGACACTCCCTCAGTGTGTCCCCTCTGACAGTGTGACACTCCCTCAGTGTGTTCCCCTCTGACAGTGTGACACTCCCTCAGTGTGTTCCCCATTAACAGTGTGACACTCCCTCAGTATGTTCCCCATTGACAGTGTGACACTCCCTCAGTGTGTCCCCTCTGACAGTGTGACACTCCCTCAGTGTGTCCCCTCTGACAGTGTGACACTCCCTCAGTGTGTTCCCCTTGACAGTGTGACACTCCCTCAGTGTGTTCCCCTCTGACAGTGTGACACTCCCTCAGTGTGTTCCCCTCTGACAGTGTGACACTCCCTCAGTGTGTTCCCCTTACAGTGTGACACTCCCTCAGTGTGTTCCCCTCTGACAGTGTGACACTCCCTCAGTGTGTTCCCCATTGACAGTGTGACACTCCCTCAGTATGTTCCCCTTGACAGTGTGACACTCCCTCAGTGTGTCCCTCTTGACAGTGTGACACTCCCTCAGTGTGTCCCCTCTGACAGTGTGACACTCCCTCAGTGTGTCCCCTCTGACAGTGTGACACTCCCTCAGTGACAGTGTTCCCTCAGTGTGTCCCCTGACAGTGTGACACTCCCTCATGTGTTCCCCTCTGACAGTGTGACACTCCCTCAGTGTGTTCCCCTCTGACAGTGTGACACTCCCTCAGTGTGTTCCCCTCTGACAGTGTGACACTCCCTCAGTGTGTTCCCCTCTGACAGTGTGACACTCCCTCAGTGTGTTCCCCATCTGACAGTGTGACACTCCCTCAGTGTGTTCCCCATTGACAGTGTGACACTCCCTCAGTGTGTTCCCTCTGACAGTGTGACACTCCCTCATGACAGTGTGACACTCCCTCAGTGTGTCCCCTCTGACAGTGTGACACTCCCTCAGTGTGTTCCCCTCTGACAGTGTGACACTCCCTCAGTGTGTTCCCCTCTGACAGTGTGACACTCCCTCAGTGTGTTCCCCTTGACAGTGTGACACTCCCTCAGTGTGTCCCCTCTGACAGTGTGACACTCCCTCAGTGTGTTCCCCTCTGACAGTGTGACACTCCCTCAGTGTGTTCCCCATTGACAGTGTGACACTCCCTCAGTGTGTTCCCCATTGACAGTGTGACACTCCCTCAGTGTGTCCCCTCTGACAGTGTGACACTCCCTCAGTGTGTTCCCCTCTGACAGTGTGACACTCCCTCAGTGTGTTCCCCATTGACAGTGTGACACTCCCTCAGTGTGTTCCCCATTGACAGTGTGACACTCCCTCAGTGTGTCCCCTCTGACAGTGTGACACTCCCTCAGTGTGTTCCCCTCTGACAGTGTGACACTCCCTCAGTGTGTTCCCCTCTGACAGTGTGACACTCCCTCAGTGTGTTCCCCTCTGACAGTGTGACACTCCCTCAGTGTGTTCCCCATTAACAGTGTGACACTCCCTCAGTGTGTTCCCCTCTGACAGTGTGACACTCCCTCAGTGTGTTCCCCTCTGACAGTGTGACACTCCCTCAGTGTGTTCCCCTCTGACAGTGTGACACTCCCTAGTGTGTTCCCCTCTGACAGTGTGACACTCCCTCAGTGTGTTCCCCATTGACAGTGTGACACTCCCTCAGTGTGTTCCCCTCTGACAGTGTGACACTCCCTCAGTGTGTCCCCTCTGACAGTGTGACACTCCCTCAGTGTGTTCCCCTCTGACAGTGTGACACTCCCTCAGTGTGTTCCCCTCTGACAGTGTGACACTCCCTCAGTGTGTTCCCCATTGACAGTGTGACACTCCCTCAGTGTGTTCCCCATTGACAGTGTGACACTCCCTCAGTGTGTCCCCTCTGACAGTGTGACACTCCCTCAGTGTGTTCCCCATTGACAGTGTGACACTCCCTCAGTGTGTTCCCCTCTGACAGTGTGACACTCCCTCAGTGTGACACTCCCCTCTTGACAGTGTGACACTCCCTCAGTGTGTTCCCCTCTGACAGTGTGACACTCCCTCAGTGTGTTCCCCATTGACAGTGTGACACTCCCTCAGTGTGTTCCCCTCTGACAGTGTGACACTCCCTCAGTGTGTTCCCCTCTGACAGTGTGACACTCCCTCAGTGTGTTCCCCATTGACAGTGTGACACTCCCTCAGTGTGTTCCCCATTGACAGTGTGACACTCCCTCAGTATGTTCCCCATTGACAGTGTGACACTCCCTCAGTGTGTCCCCTCTGACAGTGTGACACTCCCTCAGTGTGTTCCCCTCTGACAGTGTGACACTCCCTCAGTGTGTTCCCCTCTGACAGTGTGACACTCCCTCAGTGTGACCTCCCCTCTGACAGTGTGACACTCCCTCAGTGTGTTCCCCTCTGACAGTGTGACACTCCCTCAGTGTGTTCCCCTCTGACAGTGTGACACTCCCTCAGTGTGTTCCCCATTGACAGTGTGACACTCCCTCAGTGTGTTCCCCTCTGACAGTGTGACACTCCCTCAGTGTGTCCCCTCTGACAGTGTGACACTCCCTCAGTGTGTTCCCCTCTGACAGTGTGACACTCCCTCAGTGTGTTCCCCATTGACAGTGTGACACTCCCTCAGTGTGTTCCCCTCTGACAGTGTGACACTCCCTCAGTGTGTTCCCCTCTGACAGTGTGAACATCCCTCAGTGTGTTCCCCATTGACAGTGTGACACTCCCTCAGTGTGTTCCCCATTGACAGTGTGACACTCCCTCAGTATGTTCCCCATTGACAGTGTTACACTCCCTCAGTGTGTCCCCTCTGACAGTGTGACACTCCCTCAGTGTGTCCCCTCTGACAGTGTGACACTCCCTCAGTGTGTTCCCCTCTGACAGTGTGACACTCCCTAGTGTGTTCCCTCTGACAGTGTGACACTCCCTCAGTGTGTTCCCCTCTGACAGTGTGACACTCCCTCAGTGTGTTCCCCTCTGACAGTGTGACACTCCCTCAGTGTGTTCCCCATTAACAGTGTGACACTCCCTCAGTATGTTCCCCATTGACAGTGTGACACTCCCTCAGTGTGTCCCCTCTGACAGTGTGACACTCCCTCAGTGTGTCCCCTCTGACAGTGTGACACTCCCTCAGTGTGTTCCCCTCTGACAGTGTGACACTCCCTCAGTGTGTTCCCCTCTGACAGTGTGACACTCCCTCAGTGTGTTCCCCATTAACAGTGTGACACTCCCTCAGTATGTTCCCCATTGACAGTGTGACACTCCCTCAGTGTGTCCCCTCTGACAGTGTGACACTCCCTCAGTGTGTCCCCTCTGACAGTGTGACACTCCCTCAGTGTGTTCCCCTCTGACAGTGTGACACTCCCTGTGTGTTCCCCTCTGACAGTGTGACACTCCCTCAGTGTGTTCCCCATTGACAGTGTGACACTCCCTCAGTGTGTTCCCCATTGACAGTGTGACACTCCCTCAGTGTGTTCCCCATTGACAGTGTGACACTCCCTCAGTATGTTCCCCATTGACAGTGTGACACTCCCTCTCCTCTGACAGTGTGACACTCCCTCAGTGTGTCCCCTCTGACAGTGTGACACTCCCTGACAGTGACAGTGTGACACTCCCCCATTACAGTGTGACACTCCTCAGTATGTGACACACTCAGTGTGACACTCCCTCAGTGTGTCCCCTCTGACAGTGTGACACTCCCTCAGTGTGTTCCCCTCTGACAGTGTGACACTCCCTCAGTGTGTTCCCCTCTGACAGTGTGACCCTCCCTCAGTGTGTCCCCTCTGACAGTGTGACACTCCCTCAGTGTGTTCCCCATTGACAGTGTGACACTCCCTCAGTGTGTCCCCTCTGACAGTGTGACACTCCCTCAGTGTGTTCCCCTCTGACAGTGTGACACTCCCTCAGTGTGTCCCCTCTGACAGTGTTCCCCATTGACAGTGTGACACTCCCACAGTGTGTCCCCTCTGACAGTGTGACACTCCCTCAGTGTGTCCCCTCTGACAGTGTGACACTCCCTCAGTGTGTTCCCCTCTGACAGTGTGACACTCCCTCAGTGTGTTCCCCATTGACAGTGTGACACTCCCTCAGTGTGTTCCCCTCTGACAGTGTGACACTTCCTCAGTGTGTTCCCCTCTGACAGTGTGAACATCCCTCAGTGTGTTCCCCATTGACAGTGTGACACTCCCTCAGTGTGACACTCCCTCAGTGTGTTCCCCATTGACAGTGTGACACTCCCTCAGTATGTTCCCCATTGACAGTGTGACACTCCCTCAGTGTGTCCCCTCTGACAGTGTGACACTCCCTCAGTGTGTTCCCCTCTGACAGTGTGACACTCCCTCAGTGTGTTCCCCTCTGACAGTGTGACACTCCCTAAGTGTGTTCCCTCTGACAGTGTGACACTCCCTCAGTGTGTTCCCCTCTGACAGTGTGACACTCCCTCAGTGTGTTCCACTCTGACAGTGTGACACTCCCTCAGTGTGTTCCCCATTAACAGTGTGACACTCCCTCAGTATGTTCCCCATTGACAGTGTGACACTCCCTCAGTGTGTCCCCTCTGACAGTGTGACACTCCCTCAGTGTGTTCCCCTCTGACAGTGTGACACTCCCTCAGTGTGTTCCCCTCTGACAGTGTGACACTCCCTCAGTGTGTTCCCTCTGACAGTGTGACACTCCCTCAGTGTGTTCCCCTCTGACAGTGTGACACTCCCTCAGTGTGTTCCCCTCTGACAGTGTGACACTCCCTCAGTGTGTTCCCCATTAACAGTGTGACACTCCCTCAGTATGTACCCCATTGACAGTGTGACACTCCCTCAGTGTGTCCCCTCTGACAGTGTGACACTCCCTCAGTGTGTCCCCTCTGACAGTGTGACACTCCCTCAGTGTGTTCCCCTCTGACAGTGTGACACTCCCTGTGTGTTCCCCTCTGACAGTGTGACACTCCCTCAGTGTGTTCCCCATTAACAGTGTGACACTCCCTCAGTGTGTTCCCCATTGACAGTGTGACACTCCCTCAGTGTGTCCCCTCTGACAGTGTGACACTCCCTCAGTGTGTCCCCTCTGACAGTGTGACACTCCCTCAGTGTGTTCCCCATTGACAGTGTGACACTCCCTCAGTGTGTTCCCCTCTGACAGTGTGACACTCCCTCAGTGTGTTCCCCATTGACAGTGTGACACTCCCTCAGTGTGTTCCCCTCTGACAGTGTGACACTCCCTCAGTGTGTTCCCCATTGACAGTGTGACACTCCCTCAGTGTGTTCCCCATTAACAGTGTGACACTCCCTCAGTGTGTTCCCCATTGACAGTGTGACACTCCCTCAGTGTGTCCCCTCTGACAGTGTGACACTCCCTCAGTGTGTTCCCCGCTGACAGTGTGACACTCCCTCAGTGTGTTCCCCTCTGACAGTGTGACACTCCCTCAGTGTGTTCCCTCTGACAGTGTGACACTCCCTCAGTGTGTTCCCCTCTGACAGTGTGACACTCCCTCGGTGTGTTCCCCTTTGACAGTGTGACACTCCCTCAGTGTGTTCCCCTCTGACAGTGTGACACTCCCTCAGTGTGTTCCCCATTGACAGTGTGACACTCCCTCAGTGTGTTCCCCATTGACAGTGTGACACTCCCTCAGTGTGTTCCCCTCTGACAGTGTGACACTCCCTCAGTGTGTTCCCCATTGACAGTGTGACACTCCCTCAGTGTGTCCCCTCTGACAGTGTGACACTCCCTCAGTGTGTCCCCTCTGACAGTGTGACACTCCCTCAGTGTGTTCCCCTCTGACAGTGTGACACTCCCTCAGTGTGTTCCCCGCTGACAGTGTGACACTCCCTCAGTGTGTTCCCCTCTGACAGTGTGACACTCCCTCAGTGTGTTCCCTCTGACAGTGTGACACTCCCTCAGTGTGTTCACCTCTGACAGTGTGACACTCCCTCGGTGTGTTCCCCTCTGACAGTGTGACACTCCCTCAGTGTGTTCCCCTCTGACAGTGTGACACTCCCTCAGTGTGTTCCCCATTGACAGTGTGACACTCCCTCAGTGTGTTCCCCATTAACAGTGTGACACTCCCTCAGTATGTACCCCATTGACAGTGTGACACTCCCTCAGTGTGTCCCCTCTGACAGTGTGACACTCCCTCAGTGTGTCCCCTCTGACAGTGTGACACTCCCTCAGTGTGTTCCCCTCTGACAGTGTGACACTCCCTCAGTGTGTTCCCCTCTGACAGTGTGACACTCCCTCAGTGTGTTCCCCATTAACAGTGTGACACTCCCTCAGTATGTTCCCCATTGACAGTGTGACACTCCCTCAGTGTGTCCCCTCTGACAGTGTGACACTCCCTCAGTGTGTTCCCCATTGACAGTGTGACACTCCCTCAGTGTGTTCCCCATTGACAGTGTGACACTCCCTCAGTGTGTTCCCCATTGACAGTGTGACACTCCCTCAGTGTGTTCCCCTCTGACAGTGTGACACTCCCTCAGTGTGTTCCCCTCTGACAGTGTGACACTCCCTCAGTGTGTTCCCCTCTGACAGTGTGACACTCCCTCAGTATGTACCCCATTGACAGTGTGACACTCCCTCAGTGTGTCCCCTCTGACAGTGTGACACTCCCTCAGTGTGTCCCCTCTGACAGTGTGACACTCCCTCAGTGTGTTCCCCATTAACAGTGTGACACTCCCTCAGTATGTTCCCCATTGACAGTGTGACACTCCCTCAGTGTGTCCCCTCTGACAGTGTGACACTCCCTCAGTGTGTTCCCCGTTGACAGTGTGACACTCCCTCAGTGTGTTCCCCTCTGACAGTGTGACACTCCCTCAGTGTGTTCCCCTCTGACAGTGTGACACTCCCTCAGTGTGTTCCCCATTAACAGTGTGACACTCCCTCAGTGTGTTCCCCTCTGACAGTGTGACACTCCCTCAGTGTGTTCCCCATTGACAGTGTGACACTCACTCAGTATGTTCCCCATTGACAGTGTGACACTCCCTCAGTGTGTCCCCTCTGACAGTGTGACACTCCCTCAGTATGTTCCCCATTGACAGTGACACTCCCTCAGTGTGTCCCCTCTGACAGTGTGACACTCCCTCAGTGTGTCCCCTCTGACAGTGTGACACTCCCTCAGTGTGTCCCCTCTGACAGTGTGACACTCCCTCAGTGTGTTCCCCATTGACAGTGTGACACTCCCTCAGTGTGTCCCCTCTGACAGTGTGACACTCCCTCAGTGTGTCCCCTCTGACAGTGTGACACTCCCTCAGTGTGTTCCCCTCTGACAGTGTGACACTCCCTCAGTGTGTTCCCTCTGACAGTGTGACACTCCCTCAGTGTGTTCCCCTCTGACAGTGTGACACTCCCTCAGTGTGTCCCCTCTGACAGTGTGACACTCCCTCAGTGTGTTCCCCATTGACAGTGTGACACTCCCTCAGTGTGTCCCCTCTGACAGTGTGACACTCCCTCAGTGTGTCCCCTCTGACAGTGTGACACTCCCTCAGTGTGTTCCCCTCTGACAGTGTGACACTCCCTCAGTGTGTTCCCCATTGACAGTGTGACACTCCCTCAGTGTGTCCCCTCTGACAGTGTGACACTCCCTCAGTGTGTCCCCTCTGACAGTGTGACACTCCCTCAGTGTGTTCCCCTCTGACAGTGTGACACTCCCTCAGTGTGTTCCCCATTGACAGTGTGACACTCCCTCAGTGTGTTCCCCTCTGACAGTGTGACACTTCCTCAGTGTGTTCCCCTCTGACAGTGTGAACATCCCTCAGTGTGTTCCCCATTGACAGTGTGACACTCCCTCAGTGTGTTCCCCATTGACAGTGTGACACTCCCTCAGTATGTTCCCCATTGACAGTGTTACACTCCCTCAGTGTGTCCCCTCTGACAGTGTGACACTCCCTCAGTGTGTCCCCTCTGACAGTGTGACACTCCCTCAGTGTGTTCCCCTCTGACAGTGTGACACACCCTAAGTGTGTTCCCTCTGACAGTGTGACACTCCCTCAGTGTGTTCCCCTCTGACAGTGTGACACTCCCTCAGTGTGTTCCCCTCTGACAGTGTGACACTCCCTCAGTGTGTTCCCCATTAACAGTGTGACACTCCCTCAGTATGTTCCCCATTGACAGTGTGACACTCCCTCAGTGTGTCCCCTCTGACAGTGTGACACTCCCTCAGTGTGTTCCCCGTTGACAGTGTGACACTCCCTCAGTGTGTTCCCCTCCTGACAGTGTGACACTCCCTCAGTGTGTCTCCTCTGACAGTGTGACACTCCCTCAGTATGTTCCCCATTGACAGTGACACTCCCTCAGTGTGTCCCCTCTGACAGTGTGACACTCCCTCAGTGTGTCCCCTCTGACAGTGTGACACTCCCTCAGTGTGTCCCCTCTGACAGTGTGACACTCCCTCAGTGTGTTCCCCATTGACAGTGTGACACTCCCTCAGTGTGTCCCCTCTGACAGTGTGACACTCCCTCAGTGTGTCCCCTCTGACAGTGTGACACTCCCTCAGTGTGTTCCCCTCTGACAGTGTGACACTCCCTCAGTGTGTTCCCTCTGACAGTGTGACACTCCCTCAGTGTGTTCCCCTCTGACAGTGTGACACTCCCTCAGTGTGTCCCCTCTGACAGTGTGACACTCCCTCAGTGTGTTCCCCATTGACAGTGTGACACTCCCTCAGTGTGTCCCCTCTGACAGTGTGACACTCCCTCAGTGTGTCCCCTCTGACAGTGTGACACTCCCTCAGTGTGTTCCCCTCTGACAGTGTGACACTCCCTCAGTGTGTTCCCCATTGACAGTGTGACACTCCCTCAGTGTGTCCCCTCTGACAGTGTGACACTCCCTCAGTGTGTCCCCTCTGACAGTGTGACACTCCCTCAGTGTGTTCCCCTCTGACAGTGTGACACTCCCTCAGTGTGTTCCCCATTGACAGTGTGACACTCCCTCAGTGTGTTCCCCTCTGACAGTGTGACACTTCCTCAGTGTGTTCCCCTCTGACAGTGTGAACATCCCTCAGTGTGTTCCCCATTGACAGTGTGACACTCCCTCAGTGTGTTCCCCATTGACAGTGTGACACTCCCTCAGTATGTTCCCCATTGACAGTGTTACACTCCCTCAGTGTGTCCCCTCTGACAGTGTGACACTCCCTCAGTGTGTCCCCTCTGACAGTGTGACACTCCCTCAGTGTGTTCCCCTCTGACAGTGTGACACACCCTAAGTGTGTTCCCTCTGACAGTGTGACACTCCCTCAGTGTGTTCCCCTCTGACAGTGTGACACTCCCTCAGTGTGTTCCCCTCTGACAGTGTGACACTCCCTCAGTGTGTTCCCCATTAACAGTGTGACACTCCCTCAGTATGTTCCCCATTGACAGTGTGACACTCCCTCAGTGTGTCCCCTCTGACAGTGTGACACTCCCTCAGTGTGTTCCCCATTGACAGTGTGACACTCCCTCAGTGTGTCCCCTCTGACAGTGTGACACTCCCTCAGTGTGTCCCCTCTGACAGTGTGACACTCCCTCAGTGTGTTCCCCTCTGACAGTGTGACACTCCCTCAGTGTGTTCCCCATTGACAGTGTGACACTCCCTCAGTGTGTCCCCTCTGACAGTGTGACACTCCCTCAGTGTGTCCCCTCTGACAGTGTGACACTCCCTCAGTGTGTTCCCCTCTGACAGTGTGACACTCCCTCAGTGTGTTCCCCATTGACAGTGTGACACTCCCTCAGTGTGTTCCCCTCTGACAGTGTGACACTTCCTCAGTGTGTTCCCCTCTGACAGTGTGAACATCCCTCAGTGTGTTCCCCATTGACAGTGTGACACTCCCTCAGTGTGTTCCCCATTGACAGTGTGACACTCCCTCAGTATGTTCCCCATTGACAGTGTTACACTCCCTCAGTGTGTCCCCTCTGACAGTGTGACACTCCCTCAGTGTGTCCCCTCTGACAGTGTGACACTCCCTCAGTGTGTTCCCCTCTGACAGTGTGACACACCCTAAGTGTGTTCCCTCTGACAGTGTGACACTCCCTCAGTGTGTTCCCCTCTGACAGTGTGACACTCCCTCAGTGTGTTCCCCTCTGACAGTGTGACACTCCCTCAGTGTGTTCCCCATTAACAGTGTGACACTCCCTCAGTTTGTTCCCCATTGACAGTGTGACACTCCCTCAGTGTGTCCCCTCTGACAGTGTGACACTCCCTCAGTGTGTTCCCCTCTGACAGTGTGACACTCCCTCAGTGTGTTCCCCTCCTGACAGTGTGACACTCCCTCAGTGTGTTCCCTCTGACAGTGTGACACTCCCTCAGTGTGTTCCCCTCTGACAGTGTGACACTCCCTCAGTGTGTTCCCCTCTGACAGTGTGACACTCCCTCAGTGTGTCCCCTCTGACAGTGTGACACTCCCTCAGTGTGTTCCCCATTGACAGTGTGACACTCCCTCAGTGTGTTCCCCATTGACAGTGTGACACTCCCTCAGTGTGTCCCCTCTGACAGTGTGACACTCCCTCAGTGTGTTCCCCATTGACAGTGTGACACTCACTCAGTATGTTCCCCATTGACTGTGTGACACTCCCTCAGTGTGTCTCCTCTGACAGTGTGACACTCCCTCAGTATGTTCCCCATTGACAGTGTGACACTCCCTCAGTGTGTCCCCTCTGACAGTGTGACACTCCCTCAGTGTGTCCCCTCTGACAGTGTGACACTCCCTCAGTGTGTTCCCCTCTGACAGTGTGACACTCCCTCAGTGTGTTCCCCTCTGACAGTGTGACACTCCCTCAGTGTGTCCCCTCTGACAGTGTGACACTCCCTCAGTGTGTTCCCCATTGACAGTGTGACACTCCCTCAGTGTGTCCCCTCTGACAGTGTGACACTCCCTCAGTGTGTTCCCCTCTGACAGTGTGACACTCCCTCAGTGTGTTCCCCATTGACAGTGTGACACTCCCTCAGTGTGTCCCTTCTGACAGTGTGACACTCCCTCAGTGTGTCCCCTCTGACAGTGTGACACTCCCTCAGTGTGTTCCCCTCTGACAGTGTGACACTCCCTCAGTGTGTTCCCCATTGACAGTGTGACACTCCCTCAGTGTGTTCCCCATTGACAGTGTGACACTCCCTCAGTGTGTCCCCTCTGACAGTGTGACACTCCCTCAGTGTGTTCCCCTCTGACAGTGTGACACTCCCTCAGTGTGTTCCCCATTGACAGTGTGACACTCCCTCAGTGTGTTCCCTCTGACAGTGTGACACTCCCTCAGTGTGTTCCCCTCTGACAGTGTGACACTCCCTCAGTGTGTCCCCTCTGACAGTGTGACACTCCCTCAGTGTGTTCCCCTCTGACAGTGTGACACTCCCTCAGTGTGTTCCCTCTGACAGTGTGACACTCCCTCAGTGTGTTCCCCTCTGACAGTGTGACACTCCCTCAGTGTGTTCCCCTCTGACAGTGTGACACTCCCTCAGTGTGTTCCCCATTAACAGTGTGACACTCCCTCAGTATGTTCCCCATTGACAGTGTGACACTCCCTCAGTGTGTCCCCTTTGACAGTGTGACACTCCCTCAGTGTATTCCCCGTTGACAGTGTGACACTCCCTCAGTGTGTTCCCTCTGACAGTGTGACACTCCCTCAGTGTGTTCCCCTCTGACAGTGTGACACTCCCTCAGTGTGTTCCCCTCTGACAGTGTGACACTCCCTCAGTGTGTTCCCCATTAACAGTGTGACACTCCCTCAGTATGTACCCCATTGACAGTGTGACACTCCCTCAGTGTGTCCCCTCTGACAGTGTGACACTCCCTCAGTGTGTCCCCTCTGTGTGTCCCCTCTGACAGTGTGACACTCCCTCAGTGTGTTCCCCTCTGACAGTGTGACACTCCCTGTGTGTTCCCCTCTGACAGTGTGACACTCCCTCAGTGTGTTCCCCATTAACAGTGTGACACTCCCTCAGTATGATCCCCATTGACAGTGTGACACTCCCTCAGTGTGTTCCCCTCTGACAGTGTGACACTCCCTCAGTGTGTTCCCCATTAACAGTGTGACACTCCCTCAGTGTGTTCCCCTCTGACAGTGTGACACTCCCTCAGTGTGTTCCCCATTGACAGTGTGACACTCACTCAGTATGTTCCCCATTGACAGTGTGACACTCCCTCAGTGTGTTCCCCTCTGACAGTGTGACACTCCCTCAGTATGTTCCCCATTGACACTGACACTCCCTCAGTGTGTCCCCTCTGACAGTGTGACACTCCCTCAGTGTGTCCCCTCTGACAGTGTGACACTCCCTCAGTGTGTCCCCTCTGACAGTGTGACACTCCCTCAGTGTGTTCCCCATTGACAGTGTGACACTCCCTCAGTGTGTCCCCTCTGACAATGTGACACTCCCTCAGTGTGTCCCCTCTGACAGTGTGACACTCCCTCAGTGTGTCCCCTCTGACAGTGTGACACTCCCTCAGTGTGTTCCCCGTTGACAGTGTGACACTCCCTCAGTGTGTTCCCCTCCTGACAGTGTGACACTCCCTCAGTGTGTCTCCTCTGACAGTGTGACACTCCCTCAGTATGTTCCCCATTGACAGTGACACTCCCTCAGTGTGTCCCCTCTGACAGTGTGACACTCCCTCAGTGTGTTCCCCTCTGACAGTGTGACACTCCCTCAGTGTGTCCCCTCTGACAGTGTGACACTCCCTCAGTGTGTTCCCCATTGACAGTGTGACACTCCCTCAGTGTGTCCCCTCTGACAGTGTGACACTCCCTCAGTGTGTTCCCCTCTGACAGTGTGACACTCCCTCAGTGTGTTCCCTCTGACAGTGTGACACTCCCTCAGTGTGTTCCCCTCTGACAGTGTGACACTCCCTCAGTGTGTCCCCTCTGACAGTGTGACACTCCCTCAGTGTGTTCCCCATTGACAGTGTGACACTCCCTCAGTGTGTCCCCTCTGACAGTGTGACACTCCCTCAGTGTGTCCCCTCTGACAGTGTGACACTCCCTCAGTGTGTTCCCCTCTGACAGTGTGACACTCCCTCAGTGTGTTCCCCATTGACAGTGTGACACTCCCTCAGTGTGTCCCCTCTGACAGTGTGACACTCCCTCAGTGTGTCCCCTCTGACAGTGTGACACTCCCTCAGTGTGTTCCCCTCTGACAGTGTGACACTCCCTCAGTGTGTTCCCCATTGACAGTGTGACACTCCCTCAGTGTGTTCCCCTCTGACAGTGTGACACTTCCTCAGTGTGTTCCCCTCTGACAGTGTGAACATCCCTCAGTGTGTTCCCCATTGACAGTGTGACACTCCCTCAGTGTGTTCCCCATTGACAGTGTGACACTCCCTCAGTATGTTCCCCATTGACAGTGTTACACTCCCTCAGTGTGTCCCCTCTGACAGTGTGACACTCCCTTAGTGTGTCCCCTCTGACAGTGTGAAACTCCCTCAGTGTGTTCCCCTCTGACAGTGTGACACTCCCTCAGTGTGTTCCCCTCTGACAGTGTGACACTCCCTCAGTGTGTTCCCCTCTGACAGTGTGACACTCCCTCAGTGTGTTCCCCTCTGACAGTGTGACACTCCCTCAGTGTGTTCCCCATTAACAGTGTGACACTCCCTCAGTATGTTCCCCATTGACAGTGTGACACTCCCTCAGTGTGTCCCCTCTGACAGTGTGACACTCCCTCAGTGTGTTCCCCGTTGACAGTGTGACACTCCCTCAGTGTGTTCCCCTCCTGACAGTGTGACACTCCCTCAGTGTGTTCCCTCTGACAGTGTGACACTCCCTCAGTGTGTTCCCCTCTGACAGTGTGACACTCCCTCGGTGTGTTCCCCTCTGACAGTGTGACACTCCCTCAGTGTGTTCCCCTCTGACAGTGTGACACTCCCTCAGTGTGTTCCCCATTGACAGTGTGACACTCCCTCAGTGTGTTCCCCATTAACAGTGTGACACTCCCTCAGTGTGTTCCCCTCTGACAGTGTGACACTCCCTCAGTGTGTTCCCCATTGACAGTGTGACACTCACTCAGTATGTACCCCACTGACAGTGTGACACTCCCTCAGTGTGTCTCCTCTGACAGTGTGACACTCCCTTAGTATGTTCCCCATTGACAGTGACACTCCCTCAGTGTGTCCCCTCTGACAGTGTGACACTCCCTCAGTGTGTTCCCCTCTGACAGTGTGACACTCCCTCAGTGTGTTCCCCTCTGACAGTGTGACACTCCCTCAGTGTGTTCCCCTCTGACAGTGTGACACTCCCTCAGTGTGTCCCCTCTGACAGTGTGACACTCCCTCAGTGTGTTCCCCATTGACAGTGTGACACTCCCTCAGTGTGTCCCCTCTGACAGTGTGACACTCCCTCAGTGTGTTCCCCTCTGACAGTGTGACACTCCCTCAGTGTGTTCCCCATTGACAGTGTGACACTCCCTCAGTGTGTCCCCTCTGACAGTGTGACACTCCCTCAGTGTGTCCCCTCTGACAGTGTGACACTCCCTCAGTGTGTTCCCCTCTGACAGTGTGACACTCCCTCAGTGTGTTCCCCATTGACAGTGTGACACTCCCTCAGTGTGTTCCCCTCTGACAGTGTGACACTTCCTCAGTGTGTTCCCCTCTGACAGTGTGAACATCCCTCAGTGTGTTCCCCATTGACAGTGTGACACTCCCTCAGTGTGTTCCCCATTGACAGTGTGACACTCCCTCAGTATGTTCCCCATTGACAGTGTTACACTCCCTCAGTGTGTCCCCTCTGACAGTGTGACACTCCCTCAGTGTGTCCCCTCTGACAGTGTGACACTCCCTCAGTGTGTTCCCCTCTGACAGTGTGACACTCCCTAAGTGTGTTCCCACTGACAGTGTGACACTCCCTCAGTGTGTTCCCCTCTGACAGTGTGAAACTCCCTCAGTGTGTTCCCCTCTGACAGTGTGACACTCCCTCAGTGTGTTCCCCATTAACAGTGTGACACTCCCTCAGTATGTTCCCCATTGACAGTGTGACACTCCCTCAGTGTGTCCCCTTTGACAGTGTGACACTCCCTCAGTGTGTTCCCCGTTGACAGTGTGACACTCCCTCAGTGTGTTCCCCTCCTGACAGTGTGACACTCCCTCAGTGTGTTCCCTCTGACAGTGTGACACTCCCTCAGTGTGTTCCCCTCTGACAGTGTGACACTCCCTCAGTGTGTTCCCCTCTGACAGTGTGACACTCCCTCAGTGTGTTCCCCATTAACAGTGTGACACTCCCTCAGTATGTACCCCATTGACAGTGTGACACTCCCTCAGTGTGTCCCCTCTGACAGTGTGACACTCCCTCAGTGTGTCCCCTCTGACAGTGTGACACTCCCTCAGTGTGTTCCCCTCTGACAGTGTGACACTCCCTGTGTGTTCCCCTCTGACAGTGTGACACTCCCTCAGTGTGTTCCCCATTAACAGTGTGACACTCCCTCAGTATGATCCCCATTGACAGTGTGACACTCCCTCAGTGTGTTCCCCTCTGACAGTGTGACACTCCCTCAGTGTGTTCCCCATTAACAGTGTGACACTCCCTCAGTGTGTTCCCCTCTGACAGTGTGACACTCCCTCAGTGTGTTCCCCATTGACAGTGTGACACTCACTCAGTATGTTCCCCATTGACAGTGTGACACTCCCTCAGTGTGTCTCCTCTGACAGTGTGACACTCCCTCAGTATGTTCCCCATTGACAGTGACACTCCCTCAGTGTGTCCCCTCTGACAGTGTGACACTCCCTCAGTGTGTCCCCTCTGACAGTGTGACACTCCCTCAGTGTGTCCCCTCTGACAGTGTGACACTCCCTCAGTGTGTTCCCCATTGACAGTGTGACACTCCCTCAGTGTGTCCCCTCTGACAATGTGACACTCCCTCAGTGTGTCCCCTCTGACAGTGTGACACTCCCTCAGTGTGTTCCCCTCTGACAGTGTGACACTCCCTCAGTGTGTTCCCTCTGACAGTGTGACACTCCCTCAGTGTGTTCCCCTCTGACAGTGTGACACTCCCTCAGTGTGTCCCCTCTGACAGTGTGACACTCCCTCAGTGTGTTCCCCATTGACAGTGTGACACTCCCTCAGTGTGTCCCCTCTGACAGTGTGACACTCCCTCAGTGTGTCCCCTCTGACAGTGTGACACTCCCTCAGTGTGTTCCCCTCTGACAGTGTGACACTCCCTCAGTGTGTTCCCCATTGACAGTGTGACACTCCCTCAGTGTGTCCCCTCTGACAGTGTGACACTCCCTCAGTGTGTCCCCTCTGACAGTGTGACACTCCCTCAGTGTGTTCCCCTCTGACAGTGTGACACTCCCTCAGTGTGTTCCCCATTGACAGTGTGACACTCCCTCAGTGTGTTCCCCTCTGACAGTGTGACACTTCCTCAGTGTGTTCCCCTCTGACAGTGTGAACATCCCTCAGTGTGTTCCCCATTGACAGTGTGACACTCCCTCAGTGTGTTCCCCATTGACAGTGTGACACTCCCTCAGTATGTTCCCCATTGACAGTGTTACACTCCCTCAGTGTGTCCCCTCTGACAGTGTGACACTCCCTCAGTGTGTCCCCTCTGACAGTGTGACACTCCCTCAGTGTGTTCCCCTCTGACAGTGTGACACACCCTAAGTGTGTTCCCTCTGACAGTGTGACACTCCCTCAGTGTGTTCCCCTCTGACAGTGTGACACTCCCTCAGTGTGTTCCCCTCTGACAGTGTGACACTCCCTCAGTGTGTTCCCCATTAACAGTGTGACACTCCCTCAGTATGTTCCCCATTGACAGTGTGACACTCCCTCAGTGTGTCCCCTCTGACAGTGTGATACTCCCTCAGTGTGTTCCCCGTTGACAGTGTGACACTCCCTCAGTGTGTTCCCCTCCTGACAGTGTGACACTCCCTCAGTGTGTCTCCTCTGACAGTGTGACACTCCCTCAGTATGTTCCCCATTGACAGTGACACTCCCTCAGTGTGTCCCCTCTGACAGTGTGACACTCCCTCAGTGTGTCCCCTCTGACAGTGTGACACTCCCTCAGTGTGTTCCCCATTGACAGTGTGACACTCCCTCAGTGTGTCCCCTCTGACAGTGTGACACTCCCTCAGTGTGTCCCCTCTGACAGTGTGACACTCCCTCAGTGTGTTCCCCTCTGACAGTGTGACACTCCCTCAGTGTGTTCCCTCTGACAGTGTGACACTCCCTCAGTGTGTTCCCCTCTGACAGTGTGACACTCCCTCAGTGTGTCCCCTCTGACAGTGTGACACTCCCTCAGTGTGTTCCCCATTGACAGTGTGACACTCCCTCAGTGTGTCCCCTCTGACAGTGTGACACTCCCTCAGTGTGTCCCCTCTGACAGTGTGACACTCCCTCAGTGTGTTCCCCTCTGACAGTGTGACACTCCCTCAGTGTGTTCCCCATTGACAGTGTGACACTCCCTCAGTGTGTCCCCTCTGACAGTGTGACACTCCCTCAGTGTGTCCCCTCTGACAGTGTGACACTCCCTCAGTGTGTTCCCCTCTGACAGTGTGACACTCCCTCAGTGTGTTCCCCATTGACAGTGTGACACTCCCTCAGTGTGTTCCCCTCTGACAGTGTGACACTTCCTCAGTGTGTTCCCCTCTGACAGTGTGAACATCCCTCAGTGTGTTCCCCATTGACAGTGTGACACTCCCTCAGTGTGTTCCCCATTGACAGTGTGACACTCCCTCAGTATGTTCCCCATTGACAGTGTTACACTCCCTCAGTGTGTCCCCTCTGACAGTGTGACACTCCCTCAGTGTGTCCCCTCTGACAGTGTGACACTCCCTCAGTGTGTTCCCCTCTGACAGTGTGACACACCCTAAGTGTGTTCCCTCTGACAGTGTGACACTCCCTCAGTGTGTTCCCCTCTGACAGTGTGACACTCCCTCAGTGTGTTCCCCTCTGACAGTGTGACACTCCCTCAGTGTGTTCCCCATTAACAGTGTGACACTCCCTCAGTATGTTCCCCATTGACAGTGTGACACTCCCTCAGTGTGTCCCCTCTGACAGTGTGACACTCCCTCAGTGTGTTCCCCGTTGACAGTGTGACACTCCCTCAGTGTGTTCCCTCTGACAGTGTGACACTCCCTCAGTGTGTTCCCCTCTGACAGTGTGACACTCCCTCAGTGTGTTCCCCTCTGACAGTGTGACACTCCCTCAGTGTGTTCCCCATTGACAGTGTGACACTCCCTCAGTGTGTCCCCTCTGACAGTGTGACACTCCCTCAGTGTGTTCCCCTCTGACAGTGTGACACTCCCTCAGTGTGTCCCCTCTGACAGTGTGACACTCCCTCAGTGTGTTCCCCTCTGACAGTGTGACACTCCCTCAGTGTGTCCCCTCTGACAGTGTGACACTCCCTCAGTGTGTTCCCCATTGACAGTGTGACACTCCCTCAGTGTGTCCCCTCTGACAGTGTGACACTCCCTCAGTGTGTCCCCTCTGACAGTGTGACACTCCCTCAGTGTGTTTCCCTCTGACAGTGTGACACTCCCTCAGTGTGTTCCCTCTGACAGTGTGACACTCCCTCAGTGTGTCTCCTCTGACAGTGTGACACTCCCTTAGTATGTTCCCCATTGACAGTGACACTCCCTCAGTGTGTCCCCTCTGACAGTGTGACACTCCCTCAGTGTGTCCCCTCTGACAGTGTGACACTCCCTCAGTGTGTTCCCCTCTGACAGTGTGACACTCCCTCAGTGTGTTCCCCTCTGACAGTGTGACACTCCCTCAGTGTGTCCCCTCTGACAGTGTGACACTCCCTCAGTGTGTTCCCCATTGACAGTGTGACACTCCCTCAGTGTGTCCCCTCTGACAGTGTGACACTCCCTCAGTGTGTTCCCCTCTGACAGTGTGACACTCCCTCAGTGTGTTCCCCATTGACAGTGTGACACTCCCTCAGTGTGTCCCCTCTGACAGTGTGACACTCCCTCAGTGTGTCCCCTCTGACAGTGTGACACTCCCTCAGTGTGTTCCCCTCTGACAGTGTGACACTCCCTCAGTGTGTTCCCCATTGACAGTGTGACACTCCCTCAGTGTGTTCCCCTCTGACAGTGTGACACTTCCTCAGTGTGTTCCCCTCTGACAGTGTGAACATCCCTCAGTGTGTTCCCCATTGACAGTGTGATACTCCCTCAGTGTGTTCCCCATTGACAGTGTGACACTCCCTCAGTATGTTCCCCATTGACAGTGTTACACTCCCTCAGTGTGTCCCCTCTGACAGTGTGACACTCCCTCAGTGTGTCCCCTCTGACAGTGTGACACTCCCTCAGTGTGTTCCCCTCTGACAGTGTGACACTCCCTAAGTGTGTTCCCTCTGACAGTTTGACACTCCCTCAGTGTGTTCCCCTCTGACAGTGTGACACTCCCTCAGTGTGTTCCCCTCTGACAGTGTGACACTCCCTCAGTGTGTTCCCCATTAACAGTGTGACACTCCCTCAGTGTGTCCCCTCTGACAGTGTGACACTCCCTCAGTGTGTCCCCTCTGACAGTGTGACACTCCCTCAGTGTGTTCCCCTCTGACAGTGTGACACTCCCTGTGTGTTCCCCTCTGACAGTGTGACACTCCCTCAGTGTGTTCCCCATTAACAGTGTGACACTCCCTCAGTATGTTCCCCATTGACAGTGTGACACTCCCTCAGTGTGTCCCCTCTGACAGTGTGACACTCCCTCAGTGTGTTCCCCATTGACAGTGTGACACTCCCTCAGTGTGTTCCCTCTGACAGTGTGACACTCCCTCAGTGTGTTCCCCATTGACAGTGTGACACTCCCTCAGTGTGTTCCCCTCTAACAGTGTGACACTCCCTCAGTATGTTCCCCATTGACAGTGTGACACTCCCTCAGTGTGTCCCCTCTGACAGTGTGACACTCCCTCAGTGTGTTCCCCTCTGACAGTGTGACACTCCCTCGGTGTGTTCCCCTCTGACAGTGTGACACTCCCTCGCTGTGTTCCCCTCTGACAGTGTGACACTCCCTCAGTGTGTTCCCCATTGACAGTGTGACACTCCCTCAGTGTGTTCCCCATTGACAGTGTGACACTCCCTCAGTATGTTCCCCTCTGACAGTGTGACACTCCCTCAGTGTGTTCCCCATTAACAGTGTGACACTCCCTCAGTGTGTCCCCTCTGACAGTGTGACACTCCCTCAGTGTGTTCCCCATTAACAGTGTGACACTCCCTCAGTATGTTCCCCATTGACAGTGTGACACTCCCTCAGTGTGTCCCCTCTGACAGTGTGACACTCCCTCAGTGTGTTCCCCATTGACAGTGTGACACTCCCTCAGTGTGTTCCCCATTGACAGTGTGACACTCCCTCAGTATGTTCCCCATTGACAGTGTGGCACTCCCTCAGTGTGTCCCCTCTGACAGTGTGACACTCCCTCAGTGTGTCCCCTCTGACAGTGTGACACTCCCTCAGTGTGTTCCCCTCTGACAGTGTGACACTCCCTCAGTGTGTTCCCCTCTGACAGTGTGACACTCCCTCAGTGTGTTCCCCTCTGACAGTGTGACACTCCCTCAGTGTGTTCCCCATTGACAGTGTGACACTCCCTCAGTGTGTTCCCCATTAACAGTGTGACACTCCCTCAGTATGTACCCCATTGACAGTGTGACACTCCCTCAGTGTGTCCCCTCTGACAGTGTGACACTCCCTCAGTGTGTCCCCTCTGACAGTGTGACACTCCCTCAGTGTGTTCCCCTCTGACAGTGTGACACTCCCTGTGTGTTCCCCTCTGAAAGTGTGACACTCCCTCAGTGTGTTCCCCATTAACAGTGTGACACTCCCTCAGTGTGTCCCCTCTGACAGTGTGACACTCCCTCAGTGTGTTCCCCATTGACAGTGTGACACTCCCTCAGTGTGTTCCCTCTGACAGTGTGACACTCCCTCAGTGTGTTCCCCATTGACAGTGTGACACTCCCTCAGTGTGTTCCCCATTAACAGTGTGACACTCCCTCAGTATGTTCCCCATTGACAGTGTGACACTCCCTCAGTGTGTCCCCTCTGACAGTGTGAGACTCCCTCAGTGTGTTCCCCTCTGACAGTGTGACACTCCCTCAGTGTGTTCCCCTCTGACAGTGTGACACTCCCTCAGTGTGTTCCCCATTAACAGTGTGACACTCCCTCAGTGTGTTCCCCTCTGACAGTGTGACACTCCCTCAGTGTGTTCCCCATTGACAGTGTGACACTCACTCAGTATGTTCCCCATTGACTGTGTGACACTCCCTCAGTGTGTCTCCTCTGACAGTGTGACACTCCCTTAGTATGTTCCCCATTGACAGTGACACTCCCTCAGTGTGTCCCCTCTGACAGTGTGACACTCCCTCAGTGTGTCCCCTCTGACAGTGTGACACTCCCTCAGTGTGTTCCCCTCTGACAGTGTGACACTCCCTCAGTGTGTTCCCCTCTGACAGTGTGACACTCCCTCAGTGTGTCCCCTCTGACAGTGTGACACTCCCTCAGTGTGTTCCCCATTGACAGTGTGACACTCCCTCAGTGTGTCCCCTCTGACAGTGTGACACTCCCTCAGTGTGTTCCCCTCTGACAGTGTGACACTCCCTCAGTGTGTTCCCCATTGACAGTGTGACACTCCCTCAGTGTGTTCCCCTCTGACAGTGTGACACTCCCTCAGTGTGTCCCCTCTGACAGTGTGACACTCCCTCAGTGTGTTCCCCTCTGACAGTGTGACACTCCCTCAGTGTGTTCCCCATTGACAGTGTGACACTCCCTCAGTGTGTTCCCCTCTGACAGTGTGACACTTCCTCAGTGTGTTCCCCTCTGATAGTGTGAACATCCCTCAGTGTGTTCCCCATTGACAGTGTGACACTCCCTCAGTGTGTTCCCCATTGACAGTGTGACACTCCCTCAGTATGTTCCCCATTGACAGTGTTACACTCCCTCAGTGTGTCCCCTCTGACAGTGTGACACTCCCTCAGTGTGTCCCCTCTGACAGTGTGACACTCCCTCAGTGTGTTCCCCTCTGACAGTGTGACACTCCCTAAGTGTGTTCCCTCTGACAGTGTGACACTCCCTCAGTGTGTTCCCCTCTGACAGTGTGACACTCCCTCAGTGTGTTCCCCATTAACAGTGTGACACTCCCTCAGTATGTTCCCCATTGACAGTGTGACACTCCCTCAGTGTGTCCCCTCTGACAGTGTGACACTCCCTCAGTGTGTTCCCCGTTGACAGTGTGACACTCCCTCAGTGTGTTCCCCTCCTGACAGTGTGACACTCCCTCAGTGTGTTCCCTCTGACAGTGTGACACTCCCTCAGTGTGTTCCCCTCTGACAGTGTGACACTCCCTCAGTGTGTTCCCCTCTGACAGTGTGACACTCCCTCAGTGTGTTCCCCATTAACAGTGTGACACTCCCTCTGTATGTACCCCATTGACAGTGTGACACTCCCTCAGTGTGTCCCCTCTGACAGTGTGACACTCCCTCAGTGTGTCCCCTCTGACAGTGTGACACTCCCTCAGTGTGTTCCCCTCTGACAGTGTGACACTCCCTGTGTGTTCCCCTCTGACAGTGTGACACTCCCTCAGTGTGTTCCCCATTAACAGTGTGACACTCCCTCAGTATGTTCCCCATTGACAGTGTGACACTCCCTCAGTGTGTTCCCCTCTGACAGTGTGACACTCCCTCAGTGTGTTCCCCATTAACAGTGTGACACTCCCTCAGTGTGTTCCCCTCTGACAGTGTGACACTCCCTCAGTGTGTTCCCCATTGACAGTGTGACACTCACTCAGTATGTTCCCCATTGACAGTGTGACACTCCCTCAGTGTGTCTCCTCTGACAGTGTGACACTCCCTCAGTATGTTCCCCATTGACAGTGACACTCCCTCAGTGTGTCCCCTCTGACAGTGTGACACTCCCTCAGTGTGTCCCCTCTGACAGTGTGACACTCCCTCAGTGTGTCCCCTCTGACAGTGTGACACTCCCTCAGTGTGTTCCCCATTGACAGTGTGACACTCCCTCAGTGTGTCCCCTCTGACAATGTGACACTCCCTCAGTGTGTCCCCTCTGACAGTGTGACACTCCCTCAGTGTGTTCCCCTCTGACAGTGTGACACTCCCTCAGTGTGTTCCCTCTGACAGTGTGACACTCCCTCAGTGTGTTCCCCTCTGACAGTGTGACACTCCCTCAGTGTGTCCCCTCTGACAGTGTGACACTCCCTCAGTGTGTTCCCCATTGACAGTGTGACACTCCCTCAGTGTGTCCCCTCTGACAGTGTGACACTCCCTCAGTGTGTCCCCTCTGACAGTGTGACACTCCCTCAGTGTGTTCCCCTCTGACAGTGTGACACTCCCTCAGTGTGTTCCCCATTGACAGTGTGACACTCCCTCAGTGTGTCCCCTCTGACAGTGTGACACTCCCTCAGTGTGTCCCCTCTGACAGTGTGACACTCCCTCAGTGTGTTCCCCTCTGACAGTGTGACACTCCCTCAGTGTGTTCCCCATTGACAGTGTGACACTCCCTCAGTGTGTTCCCCTCTGACAGTGTGACACTTCCTCAGTGTGTTCCCCTCTGACAGTGTGAACATCCCTCAGTGTGTTCCCCATTGACAGTGTGACACTCCCTCAGTGTGTTCCCCATTGACAGTGTGACACTCCCTCAGTATGTTCCCCATTGACAGTGTTACACTCCCTCAGTGTGTCCCCTCTGACAGTGTGACACTCCCTCAGTGTGTCCCCTCTGACAGTGTGACACTCCCTCAGTGTGTTCCCCTCTGACAGTGTGACACACCCTAAGTGTGTTCCCTCTGACAGTGTGACACTCCCTCAGTGTGTTCCCCTCTGACAGTGTGACACTCCCTCAGTGTGTTCCCCTCTGACAGTGTGACACTCCCTCAGTGTGTTCCCCATTAACAGTGTGACACTCCCTCAGTATGTTCCCCATTGACAGTGTGACACTCCCTCAGTGTGTCCCCTCTGACAGTGTGATACTCCCTCAGTGTGTTCCCCGTTGACAGTGTGACACTCCCTCAGTGTGTTCCCCTCCTGACAGTGTGACACTCCCTCAGTGTGTCTCCTCTGACAGTGTGACACTCCCTCAGTATGTTCCCCATTGACAGTGACACTCCCTCAGTGTGTCCCCTCTGACAGTGTGACACTCCCTCAGTGTGTCCCCTCTGACAGTGTGACACTCCCTCAGTGTGTCCCCTCTGACAGTGTGACACTCCCTCAGTGTGTTCCCCATTGACAGTGTGACACTCCCTCAGTGTGTCCCCTCTGACAGTGTGACACTCCCTCAGTGTGTCCCCTCTGACAGTGTGACACTCCCTCAGTGTGTTCCCCTCTGACAGTGTGACACTCCCTCAGTGTGTTCCCTCTGACAGTGTGACACTCCCTCAGTGTGTTCCCCTCTGACAGTGTGACACTCCCTCAGTGTGTCCCCTCTGACAGTGTGACACTCCCTCAGTGTGTTCCCCATTGACAGTGTGACACTCCCTCAGTGTGTCCCCTCTGACAGTGTGACACTCCCTCAGTGTGTCCCCTCTGACAGTGTGACACTCCCTCAGTGTGTTCCCCTCTGACAGTGTGACACTCCCTCAGTGTGTTCCCCATTGACAGTGTGACACTCCCTCAGTGTGTCCCCTCTGACAGTGTGACACTCCCTCAGTGTGTCCCCTCTGACAGTGTGACACTCCCTCAGTGTGTTCCCCTCTGACAGTGTGACACTCCCTCAGTGTGTTCCCCATTGACAGTGTGACACTCCCTCAGTGTGTTCCCCTCTGACAGTGTGACACTCCCTCAGTGTGTTCCCCTCTGACAGTGTGACACTCCCTCAGTGTGTTCCCCATTGACAGTGTGACACTCCCTCAGTGTGTTCCCCATTGACAGTGTGACACTCCCTCAGTATGTTCCCCATTGACAGTGTTACACTCCCTCAGTGTGTTCCCCTCTGACAGTGTGACACTCCCTCAGTGTGTCCCCTCTGACAGTGTGACACTCCCTCAGTGTGTTCCCCTCTGACAGTGTGACACACCCTAAGTGTGTTCCCTCTGACAGTGTGACACTCCCTCAGTGTGTTCCCCTCTGACAGTGTGACACTCCCTCAGTGTGTTCCCCATTAACAGTGTGACACTCCCTCAGTATGTTCCCCATTGACAGTGTGACACTCCCTCAGTGTGTCCCCTCTGACAGTGTGACACTCCCTCAGTGTGTTCCCCGTTGACAGTGTGACACTCCCTCAGTGTGTTCCCCTCCTGACAGTGTGACACTCCCTCAGTGTGTTCCCTCTGACAGTGTGACACTCCCTCAGTGTGTCCCCTCTGACAGTGTGATACTCCCTCAGTGTGTTCCCCGTTGACAGTGTGACACTCCCTCAGTGTGTTCCCCTCCTGACAGTGTGACACTCCCTCAGTGTGTCTCCTCTGACAGTGTGACACTCCCTCAGTATGTTCCCCATTGACAGTGACACTCCCTCAGTGTGTCCCCTCTGACAGTGTGACACTCCCTCAGTGTGTCCCCTCTGACAGTGTGACACTCCCTCAGTGTGTCCCCTCTGACAGTGTGACACTCCCTCAGTGTGTTCCCCATTGACAGTGTGACACTCCCTCAGTGTGTCCCCTCTGACAGTGTGACACTCCCTCAGTGTGTCCCCTCTGACAGTGTGACACTCCCTCAGTGTGTTCCCCTCTGACAGTGTGACACTCCCTCAGTGTGTTCCCTCTGACAGTGTGACACTCCCTCAGTGTGTTCCCCTCTGACAGTGTGACACTCCCTCAGTGTGTCCCCTCTGACAGTGTGACACTCCCTCAGTGTGTTCCCCATTGACAGTGTGACACTCCCTCAGTGTGTCCCCTCTGACAGTGTGACACTCCCTCAGTGTGTCCCCTCTGACAGTGTGACACTCCCTCAGTGTGTTCCCCTCTGACAGTGTGACACTCCCTCAGTGTGTTCCCCATTGACAGTGTGACACTCCCTCAGTGTGTCCCCTCTGACAGTGTGACACTCCCTCAGTGTGTCCCCTCTGACAGTGTGACACTCCCTCAGTGTGTTCCCCTCTGACAGTGTGACACTCCCTCAGTGTGTTCCCCATTGACAGTGTGACACTCCCTCAGTGTGTTCCCCTCTGACAGTGTGACACTTCCTCAGTGTGTTCCCCTCTGACAGTGTGAACATCCCTCAGTGTGTTCCCCATTGACAGTGTGACACTCCCTCAGTGTGTTCCCCATTGACAGTGTGACACTCCCTCAGTATGTTCCCCATTGACAGTGTTACACTCCCTCAGTGTGTCCCCTCTGACAGTGTGACACTCCCTCAGTGTGTCCCCTCTGACAGTGTGACACTCCCTCAGTGTGTTCCCCTCTGACAGTGTGACACACCCTAAGTGTGTTCCCTCTGACAGTGTGACACTCCCTCAGTGTGTTCCCCTCTGACAGTGTGACACTCCCTCAGTGTGTTCCCCTCTGACAGTGTGACACTCCCTCAGTGTGTTCCCCATTAACAGTGTGACACTCCCTCAGTATGTTCCCCATTGACAGTGTGACACTCTCTCAGTGTGTCCCCTCTGACAGTGTGACACTCCCTCAGTGTGTTCCCCGTTGACAGTGTGACACTCCCTCAGTGTGTTCCCTTCCTGACAGTGTGACACTCCCTCAGTGTGTTCCCTCTGACAGTGTGACACTCCCTCAGTGTGTTCCCCTCTGACAGTGTGACACTCCCTCAGTGTGTTCCCCTCTGACAGTGTGACACTCCCTCAGTGTGTTCCCCATTGACAGTGTGACACTCCCTCAGTGTGTTCCCCATTAACAGTGTGACACTCCCTCAGTATGTACCCCATTGACAGTGTGACACTCCCTCAGTGTGTCCCCTCTGACAGTGTGACACTCCCTCAGTGTGTCCCCTCTGACAGTGTGACACTCCCTCAGTGTGTTCCCCTCTGACAGTGTGACACTCCCTGTGTGTTCCCCTCTGACAGTGTGACACTCCCTCAGTGTGTTCCCCATTAACAGTGTGACACTCCCTCAGTGTGTTCCCCTCTGACAGTGTGACACTCCCTCAGTGTGTTCCCCATTGACAGTGTGACACTCCCTCAGTGTGTTCCCCATTGACAGTGTGACACTCCCTCAGTGTGTTCCCCTCTGACAGTGTGACACTCCCTCAGTGTGTTCCCCTCTGACAGTGTGACACTCCCTCAGTGTGTTCCCCATTAACAGTGTGACACTCCCTCAGTGTGTTCCCCATTGACAGTGTGACACTCCCTCAGTGTGTTCCCCTCTGACAGTGTGACACTCCCTCAGTGTGTTCCCCTCTGACAGTGTGACACTCCCTCAGTGTGTTCCCCATTAACAGTGTGACACTCCCTCAGTGTGTTCCCCTCTGACAGTGTGACACTCCCTCAGTGTGTTCCCCATTGACAGTGTGACACTCACTCAGTATGTTCCCCATTGACTGTGTGACACTCCCTCAGTGTGTCTCCTCTGACAGTGTGACACTCCCTTAGTATGTTCCCCATTGACAGTGACACTCCCTCAGTGTGTCCCCTCTGACAGTGTGACACTCCCTCAGTGTGTCCCCTCTGACAGTGTGACACTCCCTCAGTGTGTTCCCCTCTGACAGTGTGACACTCCCTCAGTGTGTTCCCCTCTGACAGTGTGACACTCCCTCAGTGTGTTCCCCTCTGACAGTGTGACACTCCCTCAGTGTGTTCCCCTCTGACAGTGTGACACTCCCTCAGTGTGTTCCCCTCTGACAGTGTGACACTCCCTCAGTGTGTTCCCCATTGACAGTGTGACACTCCCTCAGTGTGTCCCCTCTGACAGTGTGACACTCCCTCAGTGTGTCCCCTCTGACAGTGTGACACTCCCTCAGTGTGTTCCCCTCTGACAGTGTGACACTCCCTCAGTGTGTTCCCCATTGACAGTGTGACACTCCCTCAGTGTGTTCCCCTCTGACAGTGTGACACTTCCTCAGTGTGTTCCCCTCTGACAGTGTGAACATCCCTCAGTGTGTTCCCCATTGACAGTGTGATACTCCCTCAGTGTGTTCCCCATTGACAGTGTGACACTCCCTCAGTATGTTCCCCATTGACAGTGTTACACTCCCTCAGTGTGTCCCCTCTGACAGTGTGACACTCCCTCAGTGTGTCCCCTCTGACAGTGTGACACTCCCTCAGTGTGTTCCCCTCTGACAGTGTGACACTCCCTAAGTGTGTTCCCTCTGACAGTGTGACACTCCCTCAGTGTGTTCCCCTCTGACAGTGTGACACTCCCTCAGTGTGTTCCCCTCTGACAGTGTGACACTCCCTCAGTGTGTTCCCCATTAACAGTGTGACACTCCCTCAGTGTGTTCCCCTCTGACAGTGTGACACTCCCTCAGTGTGTCCCCTCTGACAGTGTGACACTCCCTCAGTGTGTTCCCCTCTGACAGTGTGACACTCCCTCAGTGTGTTCCCCATTACAGTGTGACACTCCCTCTCTGACAGTGTGACACTCCCTCAGTGTGTGACACTCCCCAGTGTGTTCCCTCTGACAGTGTGACACTCCCTCAGTGTGTTCCCATTGACAGTGTGACACTCCCTCAGTGTGTGTGACACTCCCTCAGTGTGTTCCCTCTGACAGTGTGACACTCCCTCAGTGTGTTCCCCATTGACAGTGTGACACTCCCTCAGTGTGTTCCCCATTAACAGTGTGACACTCCCTCAGTATGTTCCCCATTGACAGTGTGACACTCCCTCAGTGTGTCCCCTCTGACAGTGTGACACTCCCTCAGTGTGTTCCCCTGACAGTGTGACACTCCCTCAGTGTGTTCCCCTCCTGACAGTGTGACACTCCCTCAGTGTGTTCCCCTCTGACAGTGTGACACTCCCTCAGTGTGTTCCCCTCTGACAGTGTGACACTCCCTCAGTGTGTTCCCCATCTGACAGTGTGACACTCCCTCAGTGTGTTGACCCCATTGACAGTGTGACACTCCCTCAGTAGTGTTCCCCATTGACAGTGTGACACTCCCTCAGTGTGTTCCCTCAGTATGTTCCCCTCTGACAGTGTGACACTCCCTCTCTGACAGTGTGACACTCCCTCCCCATTGACAGTGTGTCAGTGTGTTCCCCATTGACAGTGTGACACTCCCTCAGTGTGTCCCCTCTGACAGTGTGACACTCCCTCAGTGTGTCCCCTCTGACAGTGTGACACTCCCTCAGTGTGTTCCCCTCTGACAGTGTGACACTCCCTCAGTGTGTTCCCCTCTGACAGTGTGACACTCCCTCAGTGTGTCCCCTCTGACAGTGTGACACTCCCTCAGTGTGTTCCCCATTGACAGTGTGACACTCCCTCAGTGTGTCCCCTCTGACAGTGTGACACTCCCTCAGTGTGTTCCCCAGTGTGTCCCCTCTGACAGTGTGACACTCCCTCAGTGTGTTCCCCATTGACAGTGTGACACTCCCTCAGTGTGTCCCCTCTGACAGTGTGACACTCCCTCAGTGTGTCCCCTCTGACAGTGTGACACTCCCTCAGTGTGTTCCCCTCTGACAGTGTGACACTCCCTCAGTGTGTTCCCCATTGACAGTGTGACACTCCCTCAGTGTGTTCCCCTCTGACAGTGTGACACTTCCTCAGTGTGTTCCCCTCTGACAGTGTGAACATCCCTCAGTGTGTTCCCCATTGACAGTGTGACACTCCCTCAGTGTGTTCCCCATTGACAGTGTGACACTCCCTCAGTGACATCCCTCAGTGTTCCCCATTGACAGTGTTACACTCCCCAGTGTGTTCCCCTGACAGTGTGTCCCCTGACAGTTACACTCCCTCAGTGTGTCCCCTCTGACAGTGTGACACTCCCTCAGTGTGTTCCCCTCTGACAGTGTGACACTCCCTCAGTGTGTTCCCCTCTGACAGTGTGACACTCCCTAAGTGTGTTCCCCTCTGACAGTGTGACACTCCCTCAGTGTGTTCCCCTCTGACAGTGTGACACTCCCTCAGTGTGTTCCCCTCTGACAGTGTGACACTCCCTCAGTGTGTTCCCCATTAACAGTGTGACACTCCCTCAGTATGTTCCCCATTGACAGTGTGACACTCCCTCAGTGTGTCCCCTCTGACAGTGTGACACTCCCTCAGTGTGTTCCCCGTTGACAGTGTGACACTCCCTCAGTGTGTTCCCCTCCTGACAGTGTGACACTCCCTCAGTGTGTTCCCTCTGACAGTGTGACACTCCCTCAGTGTGTTCCCCTCTGACAGTGTGACACTCCCTCAGTGTGTTCCCCTCTGACAGTGTGACACTCCCTCAGTGTGTTCCCCATTAACAGTGTGACACTCCCTCAGTATGTACCCCATTGACAGTGTGACACTCCCTCAGTGTGTCCCCTCTGACAGTGTGACACTCCCTCAGTGTGTCCCCTCTGACAGTGTGACACTCCCTCAGTGTGTTCCCCTCTGACAGTGTGACACTCCCTGTGTGTTCCCCTCTGACAGTGTGACACTCCCTCAGTGTGTTCCCCATTAACAGTGTGACACTCCCTCAGTATGATCCCCATTGACAGTGTGACACTCCCTCAGTGTGTCCCCTCTGCCCTGTGTGACACTCCCTCAGTGTGTCCCCTCTGACAGTGTGACACTCCCTCAGTGTGTTCCCCATTGACAGTGTGACACTCCCTCAGTGTGTTCCCTCTGACAGTGTGACACTCCCTCAGTGTGTTCCCCATTGACAGTGTGACACTCCCTCAGTGTGTTCCCCATTAACAGTGTGACACTCCCTCAGTATGTTCCCCATTGACAGTGTGACACTCCCTCAGTGTGTCCCCTCTGACAGTGTGACACTCCCTCAGTGTGTTCCCCGCTGACAGTGTGACACTCCCTCAGTGTGTTCCCCTCTGACAGTGTGACACTCCCTCAGTGTGTTCCCTCTGACAGTGTGACACTCCCTCAGTGTGTTCCCCTCTGACAGTGTGACACTCCCTCGGTGTGTTCCCCTCTGACAGTGTGACACTCCCTCAGTGTGTTCCCCATTGACACTGTGACACTCCCTCAGTGTGTTCCCCATTGACAGTGTGACACTCCCTCAGTATGTTCCCCTCTGACAGTGTGACACTCCCTCAGTGTGTTCCCCATTAACAGTGTGACACTCCCTCAGTGTGTCCCCTCTGACAGTGTGACACTACCTCAGTGTGTTCCCCATTAACAGTGTGACACTCCCTCAGTATGTTCCCCATTGACAGTGTGACACTCCCTCAGTGTGTCCCCTCTGACAGTGTGACACTCCCTCAGTGTGTTCCCCATTGACAGTGTGACACTCCCTCAGTGTGTTCCCCATTGACAGTGTGACACTCCCTCAGTATGTTCCCCATTGACAGTGTGACACTCCCTCAGTGTGTCCCCTCTGACAGTGTGACACTCCCTCAGTGTGTCCCCTCTGACAGTGTGACACTCCCTCAGTGTGTTCCCCTCTGACAGTGTGACACTCCCTCAGTGTGTTCCCCTCTGACAGTGTGACACTCCCTCAGTGTGTTCCCCTCTGACAGTGTGACACTCCCTCAGTGTGTTCCCCATTAACAGTGTGACACTCCCTCACTATGTTCCCCATTGACAGTGTGACACTCCCTCAGTGTGTCCCCTCTGACAGTGTGACACTCCCTCAGTGTGTTCCCCGTTGACAGAGTGACACTCCCTCAGTGTGTTCCCCTCTGACAGTGTGACACTCCCTCAGTGTGTTCCCTCTGACAGTGTGACACTCCCTCAGTGTGTTCCCCTCTGACAGTGTGACACTCCCTCGGTGTGTTCCCCTCTGACAGTGTGACACTCCCTCAGTGTGTTCTCTTCTGACAGTGTGACACTCCCTCAGTGTGTTCCCCATTGACAGTGTGACACTCCCTCAGTGTGTTCCCCATTAACAGAGTGACACTCCCTCAGTATGTACCCCATTGACAGTGTGACACTCCCTCAGTGTGTCCCCTCTGACAGTGTGACACTCCCTCAGTGTGTCCCCTCTGACAGTGTGACACTCCCTCAGTGTGTTCCCCTCTGACAGTGTGACACTCCCTGTGTGTTCCCCTCTGACAGTGTGACACTCCCTCAGTGTGTTCCCCATTAACAGTGTGACACTCCCTCAGTATGTTCCCCATTGACAGTGTGACACTCCCTCAGTGTGTCCCCTCTGACAGTGTGACACTCCCTCAGTGTGTTCCCCATTGACAGTGTGACACTCCCTCAGTGTGTTCCCTCTGACAGTGTGACACTCCCTCAGTGTGTTCCCCATTGACAGTGTGACACTCCCTCAGTGTGTTCCCCATTAACAGTGTGACACTCCCTCAGTATGTTCCCCATTGACAGTGTGACACTCCCTCAGTGTGTCCCCTCTGACAGTGTGACACTCCCTCAGTGTGTTCCCCGCTGACAGTGTGACACTCCCTCAGTGTGTTCCCCTCTGACAGTGTGACACTCCCTCAGTGTGTTCCCTCTGACAGTGTGACACTCCCTCAGTGTGTTCCCCTCTGACAGTGTGACACTCCCTCGGTGTGTTCCCCTCTGACAGTGTGACACTCCCTCGGTGTGTTCCCCTCTGACAGTGTGACACTCCCTCAGTGTGTTCCCATTTGACACTGTGACACTCCCTCAGTGTGTTCCCCATTGACAGTGTGACACTCCCTCAGTATGTTCCCCTCTGACAGTGTGACACTCCCTCAGTGTGTTCCCCATTAACAGTGTGACACTCCCTCAGTGTGTCCCCTCTGACAGTGTGACACTCCCTCAGTGTGTTCCCCATTAACAGTGTGACACTCCCTCAGTATGTTCCCCATTGACAGTGTGACACTCCCTCAGTGTGTCCCCTCTGACAGTGTGACACTCCCTCAGTGTGTTCCCCATTGACAGTGTGACACTCCCTCAGTGTGTTCCCCATTGACAGTGTGACACTCCCTCAGTATGTTCCCCATTGACAGTGTGACACTCCCTCAGTGTGTCCCCTCTGACAGTGTGACACTCCCTCAGTGTGTCCCCTCTGACAGTGTGACACTCCCTCAGTGTGTTCCCCTCTGACAGTGTGACACTCCCTCAGTGTGTTCCCCTCTGACAGTGTGACACTCCCTCAGTGTGTTCCCCATTAACAGTGTGACACTCCCTCAGTATGTTCCCCATTGACAGTGTGACACTCCCTCAGTGTGTCCCCTCTGACAGTGTGACACTCCCTCAGTGTGTTCCCCTCTGACAGTGTGACACTCCCTCAGTGTGTTCCCTCTGACAGTGTGACACTCCCTCAGTGTGTTCCCCTCTGACAGTGTGACACTCCCTCGGTGTGTTCCCCTCTGACAGTGTGACACTCCCTCAGTGTGTTCTCCTCTGACAGTGTGACACTCCCTCAGTGTGTTCCCCATTGACAGTGTGACACTCCCTCAGTGTGTTCCCCATTAACAGTGTGACACTCCCTCAGTATGTACCCCATTGACAGTGTGACACTCCCTCAGTGTGTCCCCTCTGACAGTGTGACACTCCCTCAGTGTGTCCCCTCTGACAGTGTGACACTCCCTCAGTGTGTTCCCCTCTGACAGTGTGACACTCCCTGTGTGTTCCCCTCTGACAGTGTGACACTCCCTCAGTGTGTTCCCCATTAACAGTGTGACACTCCCTCAGTATGTTCCCCATTGACAGTGTGACACTCCCTCAGTGTGTCCCCTCTGACAGCGTGACACTCCCTCAGTGTGTTCCCCATTGACAGTGTGACACTCCCTCAGTGTGTTCCCTCTGACAGTGTGACACTCCCTCAGTGTGTTCCCCATTGACAGTGTGACACTCCCTCAGTGTGTTCCCCATTAACAGTGTGACACTCCCTCAGTATGTTCCCCATTGACAGTGTGACACTCCCTCAGTGTGTCCCCTCTGACAGTGTGACACTCCCTCAGTGTGTTCCCCGCTGACAGTGTGACACTCCCTCAGTGTGTTCCCCTCTGACAGTGTGACACTCCCTCAGTGTGTTCCCTCTGACAGTGTGACACTCCCTCAGTGTGTTCCCCTCTGACAGTGTGACACTCCCTCGGTGTGTTCCCCTCTGACAGTGTGACACTCCCTCGGTGTGTTCCCCTCTGACAGTGTGACACTCCCTCAGTGTGTTCCCCATTGACAGTGTGACACTCCCTCAGTGTGTTCCCCATTGACAGTGTGACACTCCCTCAGTATGTTCCCCTCTGACAGTGTGACACTCCCTCAGTGTGTTCCCCATTAACAGTGTGACACTCCCTCAGTGTGTCCCCTCTGACAGTGTGACACTCCCTCAGTGTGTTCCCCATTAACAGTGTGACACTCCCTCAGTATGTTCCCCATTGACAGTGTGACACTCCCTCAGTGTGTCCCCTCTGACAGTGTGACACTCCCTCAGTGTGTTCCCCATTGACAGTGTGACACTCCCTCAGTGTGTTCCCCATTGACAGTGTGACACTCCCTCAGTATGTTCCCCATTGACAGTGTGACACTCCCTCAGTGTGTCCCCTCTGACAGTGTGACACTCCCTCAGTGTGTTCCCCTCTGACAGTGTGACACTCCCTCAGTGTGTTCCCCATTAACAGTGTGACACTCCCTCAGTATGTACCCCATTGACAGTGTGACACTCCCTCAGTGTGTCCCCTCTGACAGTGTGACACTCCCTCAGTGTGTTCCCCTCTGACAGTGTGACACTCCCTCAGTGTGTTCCCCTCTGACAGTGTGACACTCCCTCAGTGTGTTCCCCATTAACAGTGTGACACTCCCTCAGTATGTTCCCCATTGACAGTGTGACACTCCCTCAGTGTGTCCCCTCTGACAGTGTGACACTCCCTCAGTGTGTTCCCCATTGACAGTGTGACACTCACTCAGTATGTTCCCCATTGACAGTGTGACACTCCCTCAGTGTGTCTCCTCTGACAGTGTGACACTCCCTCAGTATGTTCCCCATTGACAGTGACACTCCCTCAGTGTGTCCCCTCTGACAGTGTGACACTCCCTCAGTGTGTCCCCTCTGACAGTGTGACACTCCCTCAGTGTGTTCCCCTCTGACAGTGTGACACTCCCTCAGTGTGTTCCCCTCTGACAGTGTGACACTCCCTCGATGTGTTCCCCTCTGACAGTGCGACACTCCCTCAGTGTGTCCCCTCTGACAGTGTGACACTCCCTCAGTGTGTCCCCTCTGACAGTGCGACACTCCCTCAGTATGTTCCCCATTGACTTCTGGTAATTCCCTCCCCCTCCCTTCCCCTATCTCTATGTCACTCTGCCCCCTCCCCCAGCTGCCTATCTCCTCCCTCATGGTTCTGCCTCCTTCTACTATCCATTGTGTTTTCCTCTATTCCTTCTTCACCTTTCCTGCCTATCACCTCCCTGCTTCCACTCCCCCACCCCTTTATCTTTCCCTTTACTGGTTTGTCACCTGGAACCTACCAGCCTTCCCCTTCCCACCCTCCCCCCACCTTCTTTATAGGGCCTCTGCCCCTTCCCCCTTCAGTCCTGACGAAGGGTTCCGGCCCGAAACGTTGACTGTTCATTTCCACGGATGCTGCCCGACCTGCTGAGTTCCTCCAGCGCGTTGTGAGTGTTGATCTATCCAATGGGAAACTTCAATGGGTGACTTCAATCTACATGTAGACTGGGTGAACCAAATTGGTAAAGGTGCTGAGGAAGAGGATTTCTTGGAATGTATGCAGGATGGTTTTTTGAACCAACATGTCGAGGAACCGACTAGAGAGCAGGCTATTCTGGACTGGGTTTTGAGCAATGAGGAAGGGTTAATTAGCGATCTTGTTGTGAGAGGCCCCTTGGGTAAGAGTGACCATAATATGGTGGAATTCTTCATTAAGATGGAGAGTGACGTAGTTAATTCAGAAACAAAGGTTCTGAACTTAAAGAGGGGTAACTTTGAAGGTATGAGTCGTGAATTAGCTAAGATAGACTGGCAAATGACACTTAAAGGATTGACGGTGGATATGCAATGGCAGGCATTTAAAGGTTGCATGGATGAACTACAACAATTGTTCATCCCAGTTTGGCAAAAGAATAAATCAAGGAAGGTAGTGCACCCGTGGCTGACAAGAGAAATTAGGGATAGTATCAATTCCAAAGAAGTAGCATACAAATTAGCCAGAGAAAGTGGCTCACCTGAGGACTGGGAGAAATTCAGAGTTCAGCAGAGGAGGACAAAGGGCTTAATTAGGAAGGGGAAAAAAGATTATGAGAGAAAACTGGCAGAGAACATAAAAACGAACATAAAAAAGCTTTTATAGATATGTAAAAAGGAAAAGACTGATAAAGACAAATGTAGGTCCCCTGAAAACAGAAACAGGTGAATTGATTATGGGGAGCAAGGACATGGCAGACCAATTGAATAATTACTTTGGTTCTGTCTTCACTAAGGAGGACATAAATAATCTTCCAGAAATAGTAAGGGACAGAGGGTCCAGTGAGATGGAGGAACTGAGCGAAATACATGTTAGTAGGGAAGTGGTGTTAGGTAAATTGAAGGGATTGAAGGCAGATAAATCCCCAGGGCCAGATGGTCTGCATCCTAGAGTGCTTAAGGAAGTAGCCCAAGAAATAGTGGATGCATTAGTGATAATTTTTCAAAACTCGTTAGATTCTGGACTAGTTCCTGAGGATTGGAGGGTGGCTAATGTAACCCCACTTTTTAAAAAAGGAGGGAGAGAGAAACCGGGGAATTATAGGCCGGTTAGCCTAACGTCGGTGGTGGGGAAACTGCTGGAGTCAGTTATCAAGGATGTGATAACAGCACATTTGGAAAGCGGTGAAATGATTGGACAAAGTCAGCATGGATTTGTGAAAGGAAAATCATGTCTGACGAATCTCATAGAATTTTTTGAGGATGTAACTAGTAGAGTGGATAGGGGAGAACCAGTGGATGTGGTATATTTGGATTTTCAAAAGGCTTTTGACAAGGTCCCACACAGGAGATTAGTGTGCAAACTTAAAGCACACGGTATTGGGGGTAAGGTATTGGTGTGGGTGGAGAATTGGTTAGCAGACAGGAAGCAAAGAGTGGGAATAAACGGGACCTTTTCAGAATGGCAGGCGGTGACTAGTGGGGTACCGCAAGGCTCAGTGCTGGGACCCCAGTTGTTTACAATATATATTAATGACTTGGATGAGGGAATTAAGTGCAGCATCTCCAAGTTTGCGGATGACACGAAGCTGGGTGGCAGTGTTAGCAGTGAGGAGGATGCTAAGAGGATGCAGGGTGACTTGGATAGGTTGGGTGAGTGGGCAAACTCATGGCAGATGCAATTTAATGTGGATAAATGTGAAGTTATCCACTTTGGTGGCAAAAATAGGAAAACAGATTATTATCTGAATGGTGGCCGATTAGGAAAAGGGGAGGTGCAACGAGACCTGGGTGTCATTATACACCAGTCATTGAAAGTGGGCATGCAGGTACAGCAGGCGGTGAAAAAGGCGAACGGTATGCTGGCATTTATAGCGAGAGGATTCGAGTACAGGAGCAGGGAGGTACTACTGCAGTTGTACAAGGCCTTGGTGAGACCACACCTGGAGTATTGTGTGCAGTTTTGGTCCCCTAATCTGAGGAAAGACATCTTTGCCATAGAGGGAGTACAAAGAAGGTTCACCAGATTGATTCCTGGGATGGCAGGTCTTTCATATGAAGAAAGACTGGATGAACTGGGCTTGTACTCGTTGGAATTTAGAAGATTGAGAGGGGATCTGATTGAAACGTATAAGATCCTAAAGGGATTGGACACGCTAGATGCGGGAAGATTATTCCCGATGTTGGGGAGGTCCAGAACGAGGGGTCACAGTTTGAGGATAGAGGGGAAGCCTTTTAGGACCGAGATTAGGAAAAACTTCTTCACACAGTGAGTGGTGAATCTGTGGAATTCTCTGCCACAGCAAACTGTTGAGACCAGTTCATTAGCTATGTTTAAAAGGAAGTTAGATATGGCCCTTGTGGCTACAGGGGTCAGGGGGTATGGAGGGACGGCTGGGTTCTGAGTTGGATGATCAGCCATGATCATAATAAATGGCGGTGCAGGCTCGAAGGGCCGAATGGCCTACTCCTGCACCTATTTTCTATGTTTCTATGTTTCTAAAAGCAGCAGCTTCTCAACTAACCAATCACAATGGAAGCAACTCTCAACAATCAGAATAAGGCACGTCCCCACAGGACTTGAGTGAATGGCAAGGCTCTGGGGAGTGTTGTTGAACAGGGGACCTAGGTGAACAAATACACAGTTCCCTGACAATGGGAACACAGGCAGCCAGGGTGTGGTCTGCTTGCCTGCATCAGTCCAGGCACTAAGCACAATCATTGAGACATTACGTTACAGTTGTACAAAATATGATCATGTCCTCAGTTTTATTTGTTTATTTATTATTTGTGTGTGTGTTTGTTTATTGTGTGTGTGTGTGTGTGTGTGTTTACTTGTTTATTTATTATTTGTGTGTTTTGTATTTGCATAGTTTGCCTTCTTTTGTACACTTGTCAGTCTTTGTGCATAACTTTTCTCTGATTCGATTGTATTTCTTTATTCTACTGTGAATACTGAACCTGCATGAAAATGAATCTCAGGGCAGTAAAGGTGACACTAACAATAAGTTTCCTTTAAACTTTGAATATACATTAAGTGCATCTTCTGGGCATCACACTTTTGCAGTAATGTGATTAATGATTAAAGACTAGCTTTATTTGTCAAGTGTACATTGAAACATTGAAATTTGTCATTCTGTATAAGGATGTGCTGGGAGCAGCCAAAAGTGTCACCATACATCTGGCACCAACCTGGCATGCCCACAATTTACTAACCCTAACCGGTACGTCTTTGGACTGTGGGAGGAAACTGGAACACCTGGATGAAACCCACCCAGTCACGGGGAGAACATACAAACTCCTTACAGACAACGGCAGGAATTGAACTCTGATCACAGGCACTGTAAAAAGTTTTGCTAACTTCTATGCTAGCGTGCCACCCTGGAGAGGCTACAGAAAGGATTCAAAGGGATGTTACACTGAATGAAGGGCTTGAGTTAGCAGGAGAGATTGGATAGGCTGAATCAGTTTTTCCCTGAAAAAATAAGGCTGAAAGGTGACAAGGGAGAGGTACATAAAATAGGGGAGAAAGTCAGTGTCTCAAAAACACAAGAGAGATGGTGGTAGAGGGAAACTGGTTTGGTCTTTTGTTGAGCAAGTACCACGGTAAAATCCTGATGTTCTATCTGCCGCAAAGCCTCAGTTGGCAACACCGACCTGGGATCGGCTGTCCACAGGGCCTCACCCCAGAGCTGCCACCTTGGAGAATGACGGAAAATGGTCGACTGATGAGCTCCAGGAATGGGAACTCACCTGCCGTAAACAAAAACACAATTTAAGTGCCACTTTCAGATGAGGATCTCGATAGAACCCAAACCGCCTTGAAAAGTGAATAAGAGACATTAAAGAGAGGAACTTAAGCTGTTTCTGCAGATGAGCTCGATGAGGCAGCCATTTGACATCATCTTAATTCCTCCTCAGATATGTTCTAAATGGACATCCCCCTATTTTGAGGCTGTGCCCTCTAGTCCTAGACTCCCCCACTATAGGAAACATCCTCTTCACATCCACTCTATCTCGGCCTTTTAACGTTTAATGGGTTTCAATGAGATTCCCCCCTCATTCTTTTAAATTCCAGCAAGTACAAACACAGAGCCTTCAATCTCTGTTCAAACAATAACTCTTTCATTCCTGGAGTTATTCATGTGAACCTCCTCTAACTCCTCTCCAATGTCAGCACATCTGTTCTTAAATAAGAAACCCAAAACTGTTCACAGTACTCCAAGTAAAGCCTTAACAGTGCCTTATACAGCCTCAACATTACATCCTTACTTTTATATTCTAATCCTCTTGAAATGAATGCTAATATTGCATTTGTCTTCCTCACCACTGACTCAACCTGCAAATTAACCTTTAGCGAATCCTGCATGAGGACACCAAAATCCCTTTGCACCTCTGGTTTTTGAACTTTCTCCGTTTAGAAAATAGTCTATCCCGACACTGCCACCTCTGCTAATTCTCCTAATCTACGTCCTTTAGCAGCCTCTCTACTTCCTCAGCACTACCTGCCCCTCCATCTACCTTCGTATCATCCGCAAACTTGGCCACAAAGCCATCAATTCCATCACCCAAGTTACTGGCATATAACGTAAAAAGAATCAGCTCCAACTCAGAACTCTGTGGAACACCACTAGTCACCGGCAGCCAATCCAAAAGGGCTCCCGTTATTCTCACTTTTTGGCCGCCAGCCAATCAGCCACTGCTTTATCCACGTTAGTATCCTTCCTGTAATACCACGGGCTCTTAACTTGTTAAGCAACCTCATGTGTGGCACCTTGTCAAAGGCCTTCTGAAAATCCAAGTACACATCACCGATTCTCCTTTGTCTATCTTGCCTGTTATTTCTTGAATTCCAACAGATTTGTCAGGCGAGATTTTCCCTTGAGGATCCCTCAGAGTCGTAGTGAGGTTGATAAGATGGTTAAGAAGCCATATGGTGTGCTGGCCTTCATTAGTTGGGGGACTAAGTTCAAGATCTGTGAAGTAATGCTGCAGCTGTAATAAAACTCTGGTTAGACTACACTTGGAATACTATGTCCAGTTCTAGTCACCTCATTAATGAATAATAAAAGGCAGTACAACTTTAGTGTGTTGGGAAAAAGTATGGGGGGATGCCAGGAATAGTTTCTTTTAGTCATAGTCATAGTCATTGTCAGACATCCCACCCTGCAAAACCTCATTTCAGGGAGGTAGCACCAACAATTTGCGGGAGACTCCCGGAACTTCCAGGGGAGGTGGGATGTCTGCAATAGAGTAGCTCCTTAGCAGCTAGCCAGCTAGTTTAAATAACGTTAGCTATGCTAATGAACGAATGACACCTGTTAAACTCACCTCAACATGTCTTTTACAGTCTTAACCCGCCATGGGCAATAGAAAAGTCACTGTTGCAAACAGTGCAGCGAGCAACACTGTCATTATTTTGACCCCTATTAGGCAGGGGTACACTTTAGTGTAGTCTGGGGTGACATACGTTTTATATTCTCTTTTTTTGGAACACTCTGCCATGGCGCACTCTCTGTCTGTCTTGCTCTCTCTCTCTCTCTCTCTCTCTCTCTCGCTCTCGCGCTCTCTCGCTCACTCTCAAAAATATCGATTTCTGGGATATTGTATATAATTTGCGGGCATGAGGGAGCCATTGTCAATATGCAGGAGACTCGTGGAACTACCGGGAGAGGTGGGATGTCTGCATAGTCATACTTTATTGATCCCGGAGGAAATTGGTTTTCGTTACAGTTGCACCATAAATAATAAATAGTGATAAAACCATAAATAATTAAATAGTTAAATAGTGTATGGAATGTGCTTCCGGGTGGTGGTAGAGGCAGATACATTAGGGGTATTTAAGAGACTCTTAGATAGGCACATGGATGAGGGAGAGAAGGGTTGGCATAACATTATGGGCCGAAGGGCCTGTACTAAGATCTATAATGGCTCACTAAAACTTGTTCACTGCTACTGTACGCTATCACAGGTCGTACATCACTGATAATTGTGTACATTGCTCACTTCCACAATTACAGCTCACAATCATTCTCCGCCGTCACTATTTATGTATTGTTATTGTCATCTTCATCTAGTGCACATCGATAGCAAACGGCTAGTCCAGGAGCATCACATCATTCATACCACCGAAATTCTGACGATTCTCGCTCTCACAGATGTGTCATCACTGCGCACTATCACAGATTTGAAACTACTATCGCTCACCCTCACAGATTTGTCACTGTCATTGTTCACCCTCAGATTTGTCACTATCGTTCACCCTCACCGATTTGTCACTATAATTGTTCACCCTCACAGATTTGTCACTATCGTTCACCCTCACAGATTTGTCACTATCATTGTGCACCCTCACTCATTTGTCACTATCGTTCACCCTCACAGATCTGTCACTGTCATTGTTCACCCTCAGATTTGTCACTATCGTTCACCCTCACAGATTTGTCACTATAATTGTTCACCCTCACAGATTTGTCACTATCGTTCACCCTCACAGATCTGTCACTGTCATTGTTCACCCTCACAGATTTGTCACTATCGTTCACCCTCACAGATCTGTCACTATCATTGTTCACCCTCACACATCTGTCACTATCATTGTTCACATCTGACTGTTACTTATTGCGGCCAGTCGGTGAAATGGGGCGGGGTCAGGCGATCGGGCCGAGGTCACTTCCGGGTTACCAGGCGGCCGTTGCCATCACGCGCGGCGCCGCTTCCGGTGGGGAGAATGGACGCGGATGGGCTGCCGCTGGTCGGCTCCGGGATCGACCTGACCCGGGTGAGGGAGCGTTATCGACCGGGGCGCTGGCGCTGGGGCTGGGGCACCGCCGGGCCGTCACCGTCCCTACCCCCGTCCCGCCTCACTTGACATCCCATAGTAAATCAAACGCAAGAATGCTGTGCTGGGTAGGATGTTTGATTAAATCGGTGGATCCTTCATTGCAGGTCCCAGCTATTCAGCAGAAGAGAACTGTGGCATTTCTGAACCAATTCATTGCCCACACTGTTCAGTTCCTGAATCGTTTCTCAACCGTTTGCGAAGAGGTAACAAACTCTTCCTCCTTTGCTTCAGAGAGCTGTTCTCGTTACGGATAACTTCCAGTTTTTCTGACCTTGTTTATAACTTACATAGTCTGCACTACATGGTTTATTCATATCATACTTTATTCTTTTAGCTGTGAGTACCTAATGTTCTTCGAGAAGGAAGTTGGGATAATTCTGGAAACCTTAGACCAGTGAGTCTCATGTGAGTGGGAGGGAAGTTACTGGAGCATTTGGAAAACCATGCTCTAATTGGGCAGAGGCAGCATGGCTTTGTACGGCAAGTTGTGTCTTACTAACTTGATGGAGATTTTTGATGCGGTGATAAGGGTGATTGATGAGGGTAGAGCTGTGGATGTTGTCTACATGGATTTAGTAAGGCGTTTAACAAAGTCCCTCATGGGAGGCTCATCCAGAAGATTAAGATCCCTGGGATCTATGGTGAATTGGCCATTTGGATTCAGAATTGGCTTGCCCATAGGAGAGAGGGTTGTGCCTGATGGGCTTATTCTAGCTGGAAGTCTGTCAATCGTGGTATTCCACAGAGATTTTTAAAGGACTTCTGTTTATGATGTATTTAAATGACCCGGATGAAAATGTAGATGGATGGGTGAGTAAGTTTCCAGACAATGCAAAGATTAAAGATTGGTAGTGTTGTGGGTAGTGTAGAAGTCTACCAATGGGATATAGATCAGTTACAGATATGGACAGAGGAATGGCGTCTGCAGTTTAACCTGGCCAAATGTGAGCTGTTGCACTTTGGTCAAATGCAAGGAGGCAGTACACTGTTAAGGGCAAGACTGAACAGTGTAGATGAGAAGAGGGATCTTGGTGTCCAAGACAATAGCTCCCTGACAACGGTACGCAGGTTGATACGATGGTCAAGAAGGCATATGATATGTTAAACTTTATTGTTGAGGCACTGCGTTCAAGGCTTGGGAAGTTATGTTTCTTCTTATAAAACTCTTAGATGTTCCACATCTGGAGTATTGGATTCAGTTTTGTCTGCCTCATTACAAGAAAGATGTTGAGGCTTTGGAAAAGGTGCAGATGACAAGAGACTAACCTGGATTAGAGGGCATAGGCTATAACAAGAGGTTAGACAAACTTGGGTTGTTTTCTTTGGAGCCGCGGAGGTTGAGAGATCTGATAGAGGTCTGTAAGATTATCAGAGGCATAGATGAGAGTAGATACCCCGTATTTTTCCCTGCAGTTGAAATATCTAATACCAGAGGGCTTGCGTTGAAGTTGAGTTCAAAGGGGATGTTTGGGGCAGATTTTTACATACAGAGTATTACGTACCTAGAATGTGCTGTCGCCATTGGTGCTGGAGCCAAATACAATGGAGGCTTTTAAAAGGCCCTTATAGAGGTGGAGAATGCACATTTTCTGGGCTAAGTTACCAGTTTAATTAGTTCAGCACAACATATTAGTACTGGGTTTTTTTGATATTGGTTTATTAATGTCACATGTACTGAGATACAGTGAAAAGCTTGTCTTGCAAACAGTTCATACGGATCAGATCATTATACAGTGCAGAGAGCTGGACAAAGGTAAAATGTTAACAGAATGCTGAATAAAATGTAACAGCTCCCAAAAGAAAGCGAAGTGCAGGTAAATAAGTGGATGATCTTAAGGTTGATTGTGGGTCCATTTTATCGTACAACACAATATCCATTTAAGAATCTGATCACAGTGGAACAGAAGCTGTCTTTCAGCCTAGTGGTACATGGCTTTCAGGCTTTTGTATCTGCTTTTGTTTCTTTCTATTTACTGTTAATGCCTGCAAGAAAATGAATCTCAGGGTTGTATATGGTGGCATTAATGTACTCTGATAATATATTTACTTTGAATTTTGATCAATGGGAAAAGAGAGAATGGCTGGGGTGGGTGGGATATTTGATTATACTGGCTGCTTTACTGTGGCTGCAAGAAGTGTAGACAGAGTTCTTGGAGGGGAGGGTGGTTCCTGTGGTCTGCATTTGCTTGACGTAATGTGCAGAGCAGTTACCATACCGAGCCTTGATGGACTTGGATAGTATGCTTTCTGTGATGCATCGATAAAAATTGATACGAGTTGTGATTCGGTTCTGTTCTGTTTCTTTATGAAGTTCCTAATTTGACAAAGGTGGTAAGTGACACACAAAATGCTGGAGGAACTCAGCAGGTCAGGCAGCATCTATGGACGGGAATAGACAGTTGATGTTTCGAGCTGAGACCCTTCATCTGACTTCATTACTCCCTCTGATTTAGGAGATCATTATTAATCCTGCATTTAACGAGCTGTTAATCAATACTGGTCCGTCTTTGAACATGTAAAGGAAACCTCCTATATCCTGTGAATGTATCCCAGTTTCTTGATACACAAATTTCTTTCCTCTCCTTTTCAGAAACTGGCTACACTTTCCCATCGGATTCAGCAGATTGAAACTACACTTAATATTTTGGAGGCAAAGGTGAGTTGAGGCTGACTCTGGCCGGGGTGAATCTCGGTAGATGCATAGGTAATTGTAAATCATTTCAAAATTCAAGATTTTTATTGTCATTTTCAGTACGAGTGTAAAGGAGAACAAATGATTGTTACTCCAGATCCAATGCAGCTTACGGATCACTGTAAATATAAATGTAAAAGCAATCTTATAAAACACAATGTACAAGTAACTGCTGAATGGTTGTATATACATAAAATTAGCTTATACACATAGACTATATATTTGTATATTCAGTAAGGCATTTGATAAAGTTCCTCATGCGAAGCTCAGTCAGAAAGTAAGGTGGCTTGGGATCCAAGGAGACATTGCTTTATGGATCCAGAATTGGCTTGCCCACAGAGGCAAAGGGTGGTTGTAGAAGGTTCATATTCTGCATGGAGGACGGTGACCAGTGGTGTTCCGCAGGGATCTGTTCTGGGACCCCTCCTCTTTATGATTTTTATAAATGACCTGGATGAGGAAGTGGAAGGGTGGGTTAGTAAGTTGGCTGATGACACAAAGGTTGGGGGTTTTGTGGATAGTGTGGAGGGCTGTCAGAGGTTACAGCTGGAAATCAATAGGATGCTGAACTGTGCTGAGTAATCAGGTTTAATATCACTGGCACATGTTGTGAAATTTGTTTTGTTGCAGCATACATTGCAATACATAAAAATTCTATAACTTACAATAAGAAATATGTATAAAAACAATTAAATAAATAGTGCAAAAATAGAACAGAAAAATTAGTGAGGTAGCGTTCATGGGTTCATTGTCCATTCAGAATTCTGATGGTGGAGAGGAAGGAGCTGTTCCTGAAACGTTGAGTGTGTGTCTTCAGGCTCCTGTACTAACTCCCTGATGGTAGCAATGAGAAGAGGGCATGTCCTGGGTGATGGGGGTCCTTGATGATGGATGTCACCCTTTTGAGTCATTGCCTTTTGAAGGTGTCTTTGGTGCTAGTGAGGGTAGTAGGAGTTTTACTGTAACTTGTGTGTTTACGTACTGCAGCTTTCGTCAATACCTGGCCTGGAAAATGTCACAGTAGAGGCGACGAGCCAGAGTCAGCATGTTTCAAACGGCCCACCTTCTGACCAACAGCAGCCATCCCCAATGGAGGTAACTTACTTACTTTTTATTAAATGCAATCGTGAACAATAGCCAGGTCAGAAATGCTGATCAAGTCAACTAATTCCCAAGGAGAACTCTGACAGGCCAATCAGATGGTTCACTACTGCTCAGCGATAGAACACAAAAAAAATCATATGTACAATTAAAAAATAGCGCAAATACTGGAGTCATGATGATCATGATGAAGTCTGCTGGAGAGAGACATTTATACACATGCTGTCCTCCACAATTCAAAGAGATTGAAGGATAAGGTTGCAGGGTGACAAAGTGTGGCAGAAGCACTTGGAACTAAAAACTCATGATCCTTACTAGATCATAGGCCACCAACAGCAGCTCACCAGAGTCCTCTGTCCTGGACCAGTCTTTCAAGTTGACGCCAGTGTAGCCCATTTTTGAAGATCCTTCCTCTCCTAGGAATGAGGACTTTGGAGCTTCTGTAGCGCTGTTTTTTTATGGAACGGGGTTACTAACCCCATGCCCAACCTTCCCTTTGCGGCTGGGTCCAGGACCATCCATGGCGGAGTTCAACAGAGGTAAAATATTGACCATACTTTGGATAAAATGAAGGAGCACGCTGACCATAAAAGTTCAGAGGAAATACAGACCATTCAGATTTGTGGGTGCCACCGTAACGTAGCGGTTAGTGCAATGCTATTACAGCTTGGAGTGTTGGAGTTCAGCGTTCAATTCCCGCGTCCTCTGTAAGAAGTTTGTATGTTGTCCCCGTGGAATGTGTGCCTTCCCTTCAGGTGCTCCGGTTTCCTCCCACAGTCCAAAGACGTATAGTTATTTGATGTATTTGGAGTATTGTGTACAGTTCTGGTCACCGAATTATAGGAAAGATGTCAACAAATTTGAGAGAGTACAGAGAAGATTTACTAGAGTGTTACCTGGGTTTTATCTCCTAAGTTACAGAGAAAGGTTGAACAAGTTGGGTCTTTATTCTTTGGAGCATAGAAGGTTGAGGGGGGGACTTGATAGAGGTATTTAAAAATTATGAGAGGGATAGATAGAGTTGACGTGGATAGGCTTTTTCCATTGAGAGTGGGGGAGGTTCAAACAAGAGGACATGAGTTGAGAGTTAAAGGGCAAAAGTTTAGGGGTAACATGAGGGGGAACTTCTTTACTCAGAGAGTGGTAGCTGTGTGGAATGAGCTTCCAGCAGAAGTGGTTGAGGCAGGTTCGATATTGTCATTTAAAGTAAAATTAGACAGCTATATGGACAGGAAAGGAATGGAGGGTTATGGGCTGAGTGCAGGCCGGTGAGACTGGGTGAGAGTAAGAGTTCGGCACGGACTAGAAGGGCCGAGATGGCCTGATTCCATGCTGTAATTGTTATATGGTTATGTAGTAGATTAATTGGTCATTGTAAATTGTCCTGTGATTAGGCTGGAGCTGGTGGCGTGGCTCAAAGAGCTAGAAGGGCTTATTTCATGTTGTATCTGTAAATATTTAAATAACTAGCTGCTGGCTGATTGGACAAGCAACAATGAATTTCATAACGTACTCCAGTGATGTTGAACCTGATTCTGATTATTCCAACCTTGACTCCATTTTCTAGCCTATTACCCCTAACCCTCGACACCTCATGACCAACGATATCTTGGACTTGACATCCAATTCTGATTTAGACTATCTTAATCGGAAAGAGGGATGGAAGAAGATGCAAAAGAAAATCTTGGAAGGGAATTCCAGAAAATTCTTACAAAGGATTACTTCCTTTGGCTGGAGAGAGAGGGAGGTTGAGTGGAATAAATTGGGCGCATTTTACAACGGCTGTATCCTTGCCAGTGTAACTTCGTCTACACCTCTTGGTAAAGCGCTGGCTTAGAGATCCTGGCCATCCTGGACATTCTTCTTGCTCCTGTCAGGCAGAAGATACAAAGCCTGAAAGCATGTATGTTACTGCAAAAGAAAGATGCCTGGAGTTGCTTAGCACTTTAGTGCAAGGGTGTTTATTAGGTGCATCAAAAATCAATCTTACAAAAATCACTGAAATTAGCGAAAGGAAAACTGTCAATATTTACAAAAAACTATCCACCAGAAAGCACAACAATAGCTTCATACTATTTTCTCCAGTGTGAACTACTTGCAGCTGTGTCTCTGTCTCTAAGAGCGATCCGCCCTGTTTCTTTAGGCACCAGGACATACCATCCTTAATGATCCACAAAGTTAACTTAAGACAGCACATAAATCAGAATATGATGCACCCCACAATGTAGTTAGAATCATTTTACAAAATAAACAGAAATATCTATCTTAAATAGTTTACAAACAACATGTACACATCCCCATTGCTAAAGAAATGGAATGTTCCAAAGTGTATGGCGGGGAAGGCTCCATAAAGCCAAACCGGTTATAAGAATATACTGGGGGGAGACGCTGAAGTGTGCACACTCAACGCAAGGACAGCAGCAGAATGACGAGGCAATGTTTGTGTGTGTAAATGTGCATGTGCACAGAGTGTGTTTACCCAGAGCTCGGTAAACACTCGATGTACCACCAGGCTCAAGGACCACATCTAAAAGTTGGTGTGAGATGACCCTAAGGTATACTTGTTACAAAATTATTAAATCCTCCCCTGGTATAATTTCCCCCTTGAATGTGGGATTTCTTATTATGAGATGATTTGACTCATTATTATCTCTGTTTTGCATTGGGATCCCTAATAGATTTGAACCTGAGCATCAAATATTTAAGAATTTAATGCATTTGTTACATCTTTAATTGCAGTTGTATTTATCTTCCAGGTCCAAAAAAATGTGGAATCTTCAGCTCAAGTTAAAGCAGATTCACCGACAGAAAATGCTATTACTGTAGCGAAAGACCCTCGATACGCACGATACCTGAAGATGGTGCAAGTGGTGTGTGAATTTCTGTTTCTCTGTCATGACTCTGTCGTAGGATGTCAGCTGTGGCCCAGTCATTACGTACCCTGATGAGGGGTTTCGGTTCAGAATGTTGATGCTGCCTGACTTGCTATTTCCTCCAGCATTTTGTGTGTCTGTTATATACCCTTCCTCCCCAGTTGAGGGGTTTGTGTGTTTTTACAACCCTTCTCAATCCTATATGTGTAGCACGAAGGGAGCACTGACCTTTTGTCAGGTGAGAGATTGATTAGAGCTCCTGTCAGCCGACATGATTGTGAAACAATCTGTGCATTGTTTGAAGGACAAAGTTCTGCTGATGTGCCGAGCAGCAGTTATCCCTTGCCCAACATCACAGTAGCTGTAAATTCAGGATTTAATTCCTGACACTGTCTGTGAAGAGTTCGTACATTCTCCCTGTGACCGCGTGGGTTCCCTCCCGTATTCCAAAGATGTGCGGGTTTACTGTGTTGGTTGTTGACAACACAGGCACATTTCACAGAGTCAATGTACATGTGACATATTAAGCTAATTTTTAAAAATCTTCAAAATAATAAGTAAACTTTGATTACCATCCTATCCTGGTGCCTATTGACAGAGCTTGAAGTGCCCAGGTTGTTATGATGTTTATACTACTGTGCTGGAAGCTCATAAAGTACATGGGTCTATCGAGATTGTAAAAGTTTTCAAAGGCATACAATTTCTTATTTAAATTGCCACAGACAGTTGCTGTAACTCTAGCCTCAACCCAGTCCGTGGCTTCTGCCTCTAACCTGTCCTCTCCATATTCACTACTCAAACACCTTCCTGCTTTCAATACAGCCTCCCATACCCTCTGCCTCTCTCACCCCAGTGTGACAGACTCCTTTTACCCCTGTATTCCCAACCCACTAATTTGCCCTCTGCATTTTAAAACCCAGCTGGCCCCATACCCTCCACCCCTCCAAAAGTGCCTACTTGTTCAGCTCCACTATTTCCTTTCTCATTGACTCTTGGTTATCTCAAACACCCACCCCTAAACCGCAGCCCTTTTCCCTTTGTACCTTACACAGAATGCTGGAGGAACTCAGCAAATCAGGCATCATCTATGGAGGGGAATAAACGAAACGACATTTCAAGTCGAGACTCTTCATCAGGAAGTGGGGAGAAGCCAGTAATGAAAAGTATGGGAAAAGGAAGGAGTACAAGCTGGCAGGTGATAGGTGAGACCAAGTGACGGGGGAAGGTAGATGGTATGGGGGGGGTGAAGTAAAAAGATGGGAGGTGATTGGAAGCAGTAAAGAGCTAAAGGGAGAAGAAAATGATAGAACAGGACAGTGGAACATGGTAGAAAGGGAAGAAGAGGAATGAGAGGGAAGTGATGGACAGATGTGGAGAAGGGGTGAGAGGGAACCAGAATGGGGATTGGAAAAGAGAGAAGGTGGAGGGAGGAGAAATTACCAAAAGATGGAGAAATCAATGCATTTACTACCCATCCAAAACTTGAAAACTGTGCTGCTTGGTGAAGCATTGATGTATAGTGTGGTGAAGTGTTCGGGAAGAGTGCAAGTAGTTTACATCCAGCAATGATGGCAGGAACCCTCGGCCATTCATGTCTGTGCTGACCATTTACCTACACGTGGTCATTGGTGGTTGAGGCATGTACATCAGGGACAATTAAGAGACTCTTACAGTGGCACATGGATGAAAGAAAAAAATGAAGTGCTATGGGAGGGAAGGGTTAAATTCATCTTGGAATGATTTAAAGGGTCGGCACAACTTTGAGGGCTGAAGGGGCTTTGCTCTTTTATGGTTGATTGCTCTTATCCGTGCCTGTACACATACCTGTAGAAATGCCTTTTAAACGCTTCTGTGTCTGCTTCCTCTATCTGCCCTGGCAACGAGTTCCAGCCACACCACCCTGTGTTTACTTAAAAATAAAAAAGCACTGGGCATCAAGGGACAATCCCATACTTCCAATTGTGCGTGGTGTGGGACTTTGAGGGTTACCTTCAGACGGAGCAGTTTCCACACACCACCTGGCCTTGTGGTGGTGGAGATCTGAGGCTTGTAAGGTGCATCAAAAAGCCTTGTTGAATCAGAATCACATTATCACCGGTGTGTGTCGTGAAATTTATTAACTTAGCAGCTGTAGTACAATGCAATACATGATAATATGGAAAGAATAGTAAATCAATTACAGTAAGTATATATATATATATATATATTAAATAGTTTAAAAATAGTACAAACCAAATAATATAATAAAAGTGAAGAACTGATGTGCGTTTTTTTAATCCCCACCCTCTATAGATTAGCAGGAGAGAGAGTTACTATTTCAAAATTTGAGGATTTGCATTCTTGACAATTAGAATTTTTAATTTCCTGTTGATATTCATCTCCAGCCTCTAAGAAATTCAGCACGATGAAGATTTTTTTCTGCCAGAGGGTGGTAAATCATGGAATTCATTGCTATAGACAGCTGTGGAAGCAAAGTCATTGAGTATATTTGAAGTGGAGGTTGATAGGTTCTTGATTAGTAAGGGTGTCAAAGATTACAGGGAGAAGGCAGGAGAATGGGGGTGAAGAGAGATAATAAATCAACCAAGATGGAATGCCGGAGCATACTCAATGGACGAAATGGCCAACTTCTGCTCCTATGTCTTATGGTAACTGAGGACTTCGTATTCTCTTTTTCAGGGTGTTCCTGTAATGGCGATAAGGAACAAGATGATTTCTGAAGGACTCAACCCAGATCTATTGGAGTGAGTTTTTATTAACTACTGCTAGATATTTTTCTTAGTATTTTGTGGCTACTAAGTAGTTATGTGTGTCTCAGCTGTCTCATCCTTATGGGTTAGTTTAAATTTGAGGTCCTCCAGCTTGGGATGCTATTTATTTTAATTGTAAGTTGTAGTAATTTTAATGTCTTGAACTCTCCTGCTGCCACAGAACAAGTTCTATTTAGATATACATCATGGAATAAATCCTTATGGTCTTTTGAGCCTCGCTGCCCAGGAATCCCCGATTTAACCCTGACTTAGTCACAGGACAATTTACAATGACCAATTATCCTACTATACAGTACGTCTTTCGACTGCGAGGAAAGCGGAGCTCCCAGAGGAAACCAACGCATTCGACGGGGAGGATGTACATACTCCTTACAGATGATGTCAGAATGGAACTCCTGCGCCCCACGCTGTAATAACGTCTCACTCGTATAGCTTAGTTTGAATTTAGGGCCCTCTAGCTGGAGGCGCTACTTATTGTAACATATACTTATTTAATGTATTACATAAGAACCTACAAACACAAGTTTGTCAAACAGGACTTGCATTTGCTGCATCTGCCTGATGGATCTATTTCTTTCTAGATGCCTCACTATTTCTTCTTTAATGATAGCTTCAAGCATTTTCCCAACTACAGATGTTAAACTAACTGGCCCTATAGTTACCTGCCTTTTCCCTACGTCCTTTTTTTGAACAGTGGCATGACATTTGCCGTCTTCCAATCCACCAGGACCTGCCCAGGTTCCAGAGAATCTTGATAAATTATCACTAAAGCCTCTACTATAACCTCTGCCATTTCTTTCATTACCCTGGAATGCATTCTGTCAGGACCAGGGACTTGCCTATCTTCAGGCCCACAAGCTTGTTCAACACTACCTCTTTAGTGACAGCTATTGTATTGAGATCCTCAACTCCCATTGCATCCATAACATCTCTCTTTGGCATGTTAGATGTGTCCTCCATCGTAAAGACAGACACAAAATAGTCTTCCAAAGCCTCTGCTATTTCCCCATTACGCAATATCAATTACACCTTCTCATCCTCCAAGGGACCTACATTCATTTTAGGCACCCTTTTCCACTTTATATAATTATAAAAACTTTTACTATCCGTTTTTATATTTGTGCTAGTTTATTTTCATATCCTATCTTCCCTTTCTTTATTGCTTGCTTAGTGGTTCTTTGTTGCTTTTTAAAGTTTTTCCAATCTTCCAGTTTCACACTAGTCTTGGTGACTTTGTTTGCATGAGCTTTTAGTTTGATGCCTTCTTTTATTTCCTTAGTTATCCAAGGCTGACTCTCCCCCACCCTTACTGTCCTTGCTTTTAACTGGAATATATTTTTGTTGAGCACCATGAAAAATCTCTTTGAAAATCTTCCACTTTTCCTCAGCCATCTCACCATATAGCCTGTTCCCAGTCTACACTAGCCAAATCCTCCCTCATCTCATTGTAGTCTCCATTGTTTAGATATACACTGGTTTTCAATTGAACTATTGCACCCTCCATTTGTATGAGAAACTCAATCATACTGTGATCACTCTTTCCAAGAGGATCCCTAACTACAAGATCACTAATTTTACCTGTCTCATTGCACAGGACCAGATCTAAGGTGGCACATTTCCTTGTAGGTTCAGTAACATGCTGTTTAAAAAAACCATGCTTTCTATGAAGTCCTCCTCAGGACTGCCTTGCCCAACTTGATTCACCCAATCTATGTGCAAGTTAGTCCCCCACGATAACTGTTGTTCCACTCTTACATGCCTCAGATATTTCTGTTTATTGCCTGTGCCACTGTAATGTTATTAATCAGTGGCTGACAGACAACTCCCACCAGTGATTTTTTTTTCCCCTTTACTATTCCTAATTTCTACCCAGATGGATTCAATATTCTGCTCCTTAGATCTTGTATTGTCTCTCACTGTCGTTCTGATCTCATCTTTAATTAAGAGCGCTACCCCACCTTCCTTACCTGCGTACCTATCCTTCCATATTACTTGATATCCTTGGATATTTAATTCCCAATCCTCTCCACCCTGCAGCCACATTTCTGTAATGGCCACTAAATCATATCCCTTTGTACGGATCTGTGCCACAAGTTCACTGACCTTATTTTAAAAACAATAGGCATTCAGATAAAGTGCCCTGACCCTCATTGTGCTTTCAAAATCTTATAATCTTTTTCTCATTTGCTGTTGACTTTTCTGTTATGAAAAGTGATGTTATGTTCTGTTATGTTTCTGTTAGTTTTATGAAACTAATAAAAAGATTGAAAAAGAAAAAAGACTTTTCTTTACTCCACTCTTACTTTTCCCCTTTTTATCTTTTGCTTATTCTTTAATCTTTATCCAATTTTACTTATCCATATTTCTCCCATCTGTTGAACCCACCCCCCCTACTATTTAGTTTAAAGGCCTATTGCGCAGTCCTGCTGCTGCAAAACAACAAATTTCACAATGTATGTCAGTGATAATAAACCTGATTCTGAGTATTTGTGCTCGGTTAGTCTTTCTTAGATCAGGGTACAAGATGATGGAAAGAGGCGTTGCCAGTTTCCAGTGCACACAGTGCGGTACTCGTACAGTACTTTGTCTTCTGCTTCTGTTCCTTTGGAGAGCTGGGTCTGCTGCCGTATTTAACTCCTGGCCTACTGCTTCACAGTGAAATGTGGCATTGGCATTAACAACCAACACACCCTCACACTTGTTTACTTGTCATTGAACCATACCCATGAATACAGCCAAGTGAAACAGTGTTCCTCCGGGGCCAAGGTACAAAACACAGAACCAACAGTCACACACAGCACAAGGCACAGATAGCACATCGAATTATGGTAGAAAAACATAGCTACCAAAATAACCTAGCCCAAGCCCCTGAGCGTCGTGGCCTGTCGAATGGATGTTATCCTGGAGCTATATTTCTGCAAGGACAAGCCTGCAGCAGTTTCTCATCACACACTAGTGCAGCCACAGATGAACACAATCCAGGTCATCTTCCTCCAAGTGAATACTGGTGGGCAGCCCTCAACCCATCTCAGAATCCAGTGCGTTCTAAACCTAAGGATGTGCTGAGGGCAGCCTGCAAGTGTGGCCATACATTCCAGTACCAACATAGCGTTCTCACAATGTTCAGGAGAACAACAACATCAAAACAAGCTACTTTCCCACCCTCCCTCCCACCCGTCCACCAATTCTCACAGACAGATCCTTACATTACTGTGTGTTAGAATTGTGGTACAGCACACCACAATGCAGCTGGTTACAAGGAGCACCTTGGCCCAAAATGTTGACTGTTTATTCATTTCTGTAGATGCTGAGTTCCTCCAGCATTTTGTGTGTGTGTGTGTGTGTGTTATGTCTGTAGGAGCTTGCTAAAAGTTCAAAGTAAATTTATTATCGAAGTACATTATCAGTGTTATTATTTTGGAGAATCTGTCCTGGGCCCAGCATGTAAGTGCAATTAGAAAGAAAGCACGGCAGCCCCTCTACTTCCTTGTGATTTTGTGGAGATTTGGCATGGCTTCAAAAACTTTGACTAACTTCTGTGGATGTGTAGTGGAGAGCATATTGACTGGCTGCATCACAGCCTGGTATGGAAACAGCAATGCTCTTGAATAGAAAATCCTACAAAAACTAGTGGAGATAACCCAATCCATCATAGGTAAAGCCTTTCCACCAATGGAGCACATCTACTTGAAATGGTGTCACAGGAAACAGTGACCCCCCCCCCCCCCCAGCATGTAGAACATGCTCTCTTCTCATTGCTGCCATCGGGAAGAAGGTACAGGACCCTCAGGATCCACACTACCAGGTTTGGGAGCAGTTATTACCCTCAACCATGAGGCCCTTGAACTAAAGAGGGTAACATCACTCAACTTCACTTGCCCCATCAATGAAATGTTCCTACATCCAATGGACTCTCATTCAGGGATTCTTCATCACATACATCAAAGTTGCCGGTGAACGCAGCAGGCCAAGCAGCATCTATAGGAAGAGGCACAGTCGACGTTTCAGGCCGAGACCCTTCGTCAGGACATGTTCTCCATATTTAGTGCTTATTTATGATTATTATTATTTCTTTTTGTGCTTGCTATTTGTTGTCTTCTACAGTCTGGTTGGAGGATGTCCAAGTTGGTGCAGTCTTTCATTGATTCTATTATGGTTATTATTCTATTATGGACTTATTCAGTATGTCTACAAGAAAATGCATCTCAGAATTTTATATGGTGACGTACATGTATTTTGATAATATATTTACTTGAACTTTTCAGAGGCGGAGAAACAATGAATGTGTAAAAGACAAACTGCAAATACAAGAAAAAAGGAAAATAATAATAAATAATTAAGCAATAAATGCCGAGAGCACAAGTTGTAGACTCCTTGAAAGTGAGTCTGTAGGTTGTGGAGCCCCCTGTACCACCTCCCTCAAGAACAGGTCTATTTAAAAACATTCAAAGTTAATTTAGATAAAAACAAAGGAAATATTTAGAAGACTGGGCAAAGTACAGACTAACTAGTATGCAAAGGAACTGGAGCTGGCAGCTTTGGGTTGTGTGTGCTGCATCATTCTAGTTTCCTGTGTGTGGTGAATGGACAAATGGTTCCCCCTAGTGGACTCTTGTGGATTCTGTTCTGAGTTCTTTACAAGTTCCAAAACCTCGGTAAGTTTCTTTCCTCCCATCAACACTACTCAACCCACTGAGTTCTTCCATTGTGTGTTGCTCCAGATTCCAGCATCTGCATTCTCTGACATGAAATTCTGCAGATGCTGGAAATCCAGAGCAACACACACAAAATGCTGGAGGAACTCAGCAAGTCAGGCAGCATCTGTGGAAATGAATAAACAAGTTGATATCTCAGGCCGAGTCCCTTCATCAAGATTGGAAGGGAAGATGTCAGAATAAGAGTGGGGGGCAGGAGGAGGAGGTAAGTGGTGATAAATGAAGCAAGGTAAAGGACTGGAGAAGATGGAATCTGATAGGAGAAGAGAGTGGACCATAGGAGAAAGGGAAGGAGGAGGGTCACTGGGGAGGTGATAGGCAGGTCAGGATAAGAGGTAAAAGGTCCGAGTGGGAAATAGAAGGGTGAAGGGGAAAAGATTACCGGAAGGAGAAATCGATGTTCATGCCATCAGTTGGAGGCTGCCTAGACAAAATATGAGGTATTGCAAGTGGCCTCGTCGTGGCACAAGAGGAAGGAGGCCATGGACCAACATGTCAGAATGGGAATGGAGATAGGAATTAAAATGGTTGGCCACCGGGAAATTGGGCTTTATGTGGTTGGGGTGGAGCTGAAGTCTGTCCTGTCTCAGCTGACATTTTCTTCTTTTGCCAGCTTTCTCTTCGGTTGCAAAGTGCCTTTCTCAATGATTCATTAGAGATTCTCACCCAGTCACTGAAACATTGATGCTCAAACATAGAAACTAAACTAGTGGAGGTACTCGGTGAGTCCTTGACGTGGAGGGGTTTCCAAAAGTGAGGGAGTCTGGCACCAAAACGCACATTTTGATATTAAATATCAAACCTCAGAGTCCTTGAAGCAGTCTAGGAATGTTCAGTGTAGTTCAGTTCAGTTTAGAGCTATGTCGTTCAGTGACCACAGGCTGCAGCACCAGTACCTGTCGAAGTGCCCCGATCAAAACCGCGCATGGCAATAAAAAAGGTGTAACCAGAAACACATATAACCATATAACAATTACAGCACAGAAACAGGCCATCTCGGCCCTTCTAGTCCATGCCGAATGCTTACTCTCACCTAGTCCCACCGACCTGCACTCAGCCTATAACCCTCTATTCCTTTCCTGTCCATATAGCTTTCCAATTTTACTTTAAATGACAATATCGAACCTGCCTCTACCACTTCTGCTGGAAGCTCGTTTCCAAACAGCTACCACTCTCTGAGTAAAGAAGTTCCCCCTCATGTTACCCCTAAACTTTTGCCCCCTAACTCTCAACTCATGTCCTCTTGTTTGAATCTCCCCCACTCTCAATGGAAAAAGCCTATCCATGTCAACTCTGTCTATCCCCCTCATAATTTTAAATACCTCTATCAAGTCCCCCCTCAGCCTTCTACACTCCAAAGAATAAAGACCCAACTTGTTCAACCTTTCTCTGTAACTTAGGTGATGAAACCCAGGTAACATTCTAGTAAATCTGCTCTGTACTCTCAATTTTGTTGACATCTTTCCTCTAATTTGGTGACCAGAACTGTACACAATACTCCAAATTTGGCCTCACCAATGCCTTGTACAATTTCAACATTACATCCCAACTCCTACACTCAATGCTCTGATTTATAAAGGCCAGCATACCAAAAGCTTTCTTCACCACCCTATCCACATGAGATTCCACCTTCAAGGAACTATGCACTATTATTCCTAGATCCCTCTGTTCTACTGCATTCTTCAATGCCCTGCCATTTACCATGTATGTCCTAACATGAACTGCAGAGTCCTTTAAAAATGAGTCCAATCCACAAACTGCTATGATCAAAGATGCTGGAAATACAGAGTAACACCCACACAAAATACTGGAGGAACTCAGCAGCTCAGGCAGCATCTACAGAGGGGAATAGATAGTCAACATTTTGGGTTGAGACATTTCATCAGGACTCATGAAGTCCAGTTTATTCCTCTCTCTAGATTCTCCCTGACCTGTTGAGTTCTTCCAGCATTTTGTGTGTGTTGCTCTGCATTTTCAGCATCTGCAGATTCCTTTGTATTTATTAAATTGCTGTAAACCAAATTTCTATTTAAAATGAAATATCCTTCAAACATTAATATCTCAAGTCTCAGGTTAGCGCTACTTATGATGCATGAGGTTTGAGCGCTCTAATGGTTCTGTATATGTCTCGCCTTTTCTACAGGACCCCAAATGCCTTAGTCCCAGATGGAGTTAAGGAGGATGAAGGAGACAGTTCTGGCAGCGAGTCGTCATTCAGTGACTGAACGTGGAGCGTGTGGACGCTGAACTTGATGGAGAATAGTGGGAAAGGATTATGCTTGTTGTATTAGTGCCACTTCCTTTCCGATATTTGAAAACTTAACATGCTCTTATTGATTACAGCTGTGTCACTGGCATAGGGCTGTGTAGCTGTAACACTCTCAGCCAGTGTAAATCAAGTAACAGTCTGTTATTTCATTCTCATGGATATATTATGTTACTATCACTTTTTCTGTAATTCTGAAACTCTTTTGGCCTGCTCCTCCGCGCAGTTCAGGGCCTGGAGCCATGTTGTTTCTCTTATCCCTGTCATTGTATTTGCTCGTGAGTAAATGTGTGGGAAACTGTGCTCGTAATAAGTCTACCTTTGTTTAGCACATGTACATTGAAACGTCCAGTGAAATGCAGCAGCTCGTCAACAACCAACACAGTCCGAGGATGCACTGGGAGCAGCCCACAAGTGTCGCCACGCTTCTGGCGCCAACATAGCGTGTCCACAACTCAGTAACCCGAACCAGTACGTCTTTGGAATGCGAGAGGAAAGCAGAGCATCCGGAGGAAATCCACGCAGTCACAGGGAAAATGTACATTCTCCTTACAGCCAATGGTGGGAAATGAACCTTGAGCACTGGTGCAGTAAAGCGTTATGCTACGCTACTGTGCTGTATTAACATTTTTATTAAAAACCTTATTACGCTGAGAAAGACTGAGGCTAAACTTATTGATATCAGCTTCATTAATAAAAGCAGCTAAGGGAGATTTAACACACACAAAACACTGGAGGAACTCGGGTCAATCAATCATTTTGGGCCAAGATCCTTTTTCAGGAGAGAGATTTTAAAAGTTTTCTTTATCCCCGGGGCTGAAATGGCTAGCATGAGAGGGCATAGTTTTAAGGTGCTTGGAAGTAGGTACAGAGGAGATGTCAGGGGTAAGTTATTTATGCAGAGTGGTGAGTGCGTGGGATGGGCTGCCGGCAGCGGAAACGATGGGGTCTTTTAAGAGACTCCTGGATGGCTACATGGAGCTTAGAAATATAGAGGGCTATGGGTAAAGCCTAGGTAGTTCTAAGGTAGGGACATGCGTGCCCACAACTCACTAACTCTTCGTCCTTGCAATATGGGAGGAAACCAGAGCACCCCTGGAATGTAGAAGATTGAGGACAGATTTGATACAAATCAATTACAAAGGGTATTGCTGGGGTAAATGCAAGCAGGCTTTTTCCACTGAGGTTGAGTGGGACTTCAACTAGAGGTCAAGGCTTAAGGGTGAAAGGTGAAATGTTTAAGGGGAACCACTTGGCCACGTGCCAACACATTAATGGAAATATCTAATCAGCCAATCATGTGGCAGCAACTCAATGCATAAAAGCATGCAGACATGGTGAAGAAGTTCAGTTGTTATTCAGCCCAAACTTCAGAAATGTGATTTAAGTGACTTTGAATGCTGAGTGCCAATTGGCTCAGATTCCCGGGATTTGATCAGATCTTCGTGGTTTTATAGCAAGCAGTTCTGCCAAGGTCCTTGGGACGTTCCAGGATAAGTCAAAATATTTTGCCGCTGTGTCTGCAAGTACGGTATCAATTCACTCTCAGTGCACCTGCAGGTAAATGAGATTTCTGTCTTTACTTTTATAAGTTCATTACTCTTGTGTCTTAAACGTTTAAAATTTTTCTTTCTTACTGCATGGAGCTGTAATGGTCAGATTGTGGTAATATCAATAGAGTACCTGGTGAGGTTCTGAAAACTTGTGCCAACCAAGTGGTGGGAATATCCAAGGACATTTTCAACCTGTCACTGCTACGGTCAGAAGTTCCCACCTGCTTCAAATAGACAACAATTATACCAGTGCCTAAGAAGAAAAATGTGAGCTAACTTAATGACTATCGCCTGGTAGCACTCACATCGACAGTGATGAAATGCTTTGAGAAGTTGGTCATGACTGGACTGAACTCCTGCCTCAGCAAGGACCTGGACCCACTGCAGTTTGCCTATCGCCACAATAGGTCAACGGCAGACGCAATCTCAATGGCTCTTCACACGTCTTTAAACCACCTGGACAATACAAACACCTATGTCAAGATGCTGTTCATCGACTATAGCTCGGTATTTAACACATCATTCCCACAATCCTGATCAAGAGGTTACAGAACCTGGGCCCCTGTACCCTCCTCTGCAACTGCATCCTCAACTTCCTAACTGGAATACCACAATCAGTGTGGATTGGTGATAACATATCCTCCTCGCTGACAATCAACACTGGTGCACCTCAGCGATGTGTGCTTAGCCCACTGCTCTACTCTCTCTATACCCATGACTGTGTGGCTATGCATAGCTCAAATACCATCTATAAATTTTCTGATGATACAGTCATTGCTGGTAGAATCTCAGATGGTGACAGGAGGGCGTACAGGAGTGAGATATGCCAACTAGTGGAGTGGTGTCGCAGCAACAACCTGGCACTCAACGTCAGTAAGACGAAAGAGCTGATTGTGGACTTCAGGAAGAGTAAGATGAAGGAACACATACCAATCCTCATAGAGGGATCAGAAGTGGAGAGAGGGAGCAGCTTCAAGTTCCTCAGTGTCAAGATCTCTGAGGATCTAACCTGGTCCCAACATATGGATGCAACTATAAAGAAGGCAAGACAGAAACTATACTTCATTAGGAGTTTGAGGAGATTTGGCATGTTAACAAATACACTCAAAAACTTCTATAGATGTACCGTGGACAGCATTCTGACGGGCTGCATGTCATGGTCCAGTCCATGAAGTCTGCATTCCGGTTCACGGTCCAGTCCATGGACTCAGGACTCCGGGTCTTCCTGCTGTCCCTTGTTTGACTAAATCAAAGGCATCTGATTCCCATCTTTGGGCTTCCAAAATAAGTAGCCTTGGGATTGAGTGTGGGCTGCTGGATTGTCTCGTCAGTCCCCCTTGGAGCAACCTGCTGATGGAAGGCTAGTGAAACCATTTGTGATCTCTAGGCCTGGTTGGAGGACCACTGCTTCATGGAGCCTTGTTGCCACTCGTTGGAGTGGTCTTTGTGGTATGGATTTGGCTGTTTCCCGGGCCAGCTGAGAGGCTGCCAGCCACTCCAAGCTAGGAAGGGATCAGGCTGTTTCTGTAGCCAGGTGAGGTTGCTGGCCGAACTGAGACACGGAGCTTCCCCGGAGCAGAGATGGAACTGTCTGTCGTTCTTTAGTGTTTGTCTCTTCTTGTCCTTGCCTCTGTGGGGTAAGCCAGGCCGTTTTGCCGTTGCCCTGGGGGGGGGGGGCGGGGAACCTGTCTTGTCCTTGCCTCTGTTGGCTATGTCCAGCCATTCTGCCATTACCTGACGGAGAGACATGTCCCACCTTGGTGTGGAGATGAAGTTGAGTCCCAGCTTTTCGTAGGATAAGTCCCAACTCTATGCCTATGTTCTGTCCTGCCTCATGTTTGTGTTGTGTTAAAGATGAATCCTGGCTTGTCGAAGGATAAGTCCCGGCTCTGTGTTGATGTTCAGTTCCCAGTCTGTTTCTCAGCTTCAGTCTACGAGTTTCTACGAGGATCCCAAGCCAAGTTCCAAGAACCAAAGCCTTGAGGATCCTAAGCCGAGCTCAACTCCCAAGACCCCAGCCTGCAGCCAAGCTTAAGACCCAAGACCCCAAGCTTCAAGGATCCCAAGCCAAGCTCAAGACCCAAGACCCCAAGCCTAGCTCTAAACCCAAGACCCCAAGCCTGGAGGATCCCAAGCCAAGCTCCAAGAACCCAAGCCTCAAGGATCCCAAGTCAAGCTCAGGACCCAAGACCCCAGCCTGCAGCCAAGTTCAAGACCCAAGACCCCAAGCCAAGCTCAAGACTCTAGACCCCAGCCACGTCCTGTCCTGAAGCCATGTCATGTCCTTGCCTGGTTCTGGGGTCTGAGCCTGAGGCAAGACCCAGGTTCTGGGTCCTTGTCCAGTCTCGGGCTTGCATTTCAAGATGAAGACCCCAAGCCTCAAGGATCCCAAGCCAAACTCAAGCTCTAAGAACCCAAGCCAAGCTCCAAGAACCCAAGCCTCGAGGATCCCAAGCCAAACTCAAGACCCAAGACCCCAGGCTTTGAGGATCCCAAGCCAAGCTCAAGACCCAAGACCCTAAGCTTCGAGGATCCCAAGCCAAGCTCAAGACCCAAGACCCCAACCCTCGAGGATCCCAAGCCAAGCTCAAGACCCAAGACACCAAGCCTCGAGGATCCCAAGCCAAGTTCCAAGAACCAAAGCCTTGAGGATCCCAAGCCGAGCTCAACTCCCAAGACCCCAGCCTGCAGCCAAGCTTAAGACCCAAGACCCCAAGCTTCAAGGATCCCAAGCCAAGCTCAAGACCCAAGACCCCAAGCCTAGCTCTAATCCAAGACCCCAAGCCTGGAGGATCCCAAGCCAAGCTCCAAGAACCCAAGCCTCAAGGATCCCAAGTCAAGCTCAGGACCCAAGACCCCAGCCTGCAGCCAAGTTCAAGACCCAAGACCCCAAGCCAAGCTCAAGACTCTAGACCCCAGCCACGTCCTGTCCTGAAGCCATGTCATGTCCTTGCCTGGTTCTGGGGTCTGAGCCTGAGGCAAGACCCAGGTTCTGGGTCCTTGTCCAGTCTCGGGCTTGGAGTCCAAGCATTGTCTCCTAGTCCATGGTTCCTAGTCCTGGTCCTGCTTTCCCTAGCCCAACTCTGCGTTCTTGTCCCTGCTCCTTGCCTGAATCCTGTCACGTCCCTCCTCTAGTCAAGTCCTGTTCCTTGTACGTCAGTGTCTGTGTCTTGCATTTGGGTCTGTTCCCCGCCCCCCATTGTGACACTGCATCACTGTCTGGTATGGAGGGGCTACCGCACAGGACCGAACAAAGCTGCAGAAGTTTGTAAATCTAGTCAGCTCCATCTTGGGTACTAGCCTACAAAGTACCCAGGACATCTTCAGGGAGCGGTGTCTCAGAAAGGCAGCGTCCATTATTAAGGACCTCCAGCACCCAGGGCATGCCCTTTTCTCACTGTTACCATCAGGTAGGAGGTACAGAAGCCTGAAGGCACACACTCAGCGATTCAGGAACAGCTTCTTCCCCTCTGCCATCTGATTCCTAAATGGACATTGAAACCTTGAACACTACCTCACTTTTTAAATATACATTATACCTGTTTTTGCACGATTTTTAATCTATTCAACACATGTATACTGTAATTGATTTATTTATTTTTATTATTTTCCTCTTCTTCTATATTATGTATTGCATTGAACTGCTGCTGCTAAGTTAACAAATTTCATGTCACATACCAGTAATAATAAACCTGATTTTAATTCAGATTTAGTATGTTACTGAAAATAAAATCTTTATGTTCTCAGTATCTCATTATACAGGGAACACAAAGTGCCCAGAGATGAAGTTAAATGCCAGGAAGCTTTGGGCTGAATAGGTTTAATTTTAACAATGCTGACATGGCTCTCTTACACATCCCAGCTCCCAACAGCTCTCAGCTTTTAATGTGATTTGTTGAATCAGAATCAGATTTAATATTACCGTATGCGTCATGCAATTTGTTACTTGTATGATGACAAAAACCTGCTTTTCCCCCTTTCCAAATATTTTAAGAGTCATAGGGACATAGAACACTACAGCACAGAAAGGGGCCAGAGAGGGGAAGTGAAGAAGAAGGAAAGGGAGGGGGAGAATTCCTCTAGCATTTTGTGCGAGTCTCTTGAATGTCCTTAAACTATCTGCCCCTACCACCTTCCCTGGCAGTGAGTTCCACGTGCTCACCACTAACATCCCAAGATTCTCCAGCATATTATGTGTGTTGCTTTGGATTTCCAGCACCTACAGACTTTCTCGTGTTCGTTTGTGATTTAAGAAACTCTTAGATAGCCATATGGATGTTAGAAAGAGGGTTATGTAGGAGGGAAGGGTTCGATGTCAGAGTAGGTTAAAAGGCTGGCAAACATTGTGGCTGAACGGCCTGTAATGTGCCGTGGTGGGCTGCGCATGAAGGGGTAGGGCTTAGACATACATCAGCTGAACACAGGAAATCGGGACGAAGCATGTGGTCAGCTTCTACAACCTGCAGACTTGTCGAGAGGTGATGGACCTCAAGCTGAATAATCTGCCATTGTTTCAGACTCAGGAGAATGGCAACAACCCTCTGAGATCAGGGACTCATAGAAAAAGGACAGGAGTGGGGATGTGTGAACATAAAATCACAAACACAATTTGATAAAATATTGTTTATTAATAAAAATCTGTAACAAACAATAATGAAACTTCAGTACTGTAAAATAGACATATGTATAAATTCTCATAACCATTTCAAATAAAGTTCTATCAAAATTTCACCAACTGGTTTATAAGTCAAATCATAAAATATTTCAATTAATCTTCTTTGTTAGATTTGCATTCCTATTGAACTCAACTCAGTTTTCTGTTGGTATTGATGTGTCTTAAAAAACCAGCATTGGGATTAACCAAATCTGAGGTTTCTGTGAGAAAATCTGATTTGAACGGTTACAGAAATATATATATATATACACATTTATCATTGCAGACGGCAGTAGAGACCAAATCACTGAGTATACTTAAAGCTGAGTTTGACAGGTTCTTGGTTAGTCAGGGCATCAAAGGTTACAGGGAGAAGGCGGGAGAATGGGATTGAGAAGGTTAATAAATCAGTATTGGTGGAATGGCGGCACAGACTCGATGGGACGAATGGCCTATTTCCGCTCCTATATCTTATGGTCTAAAATCCTCAGATGCACTTGCCAGAGCACTGGAAGGCAAAATCTGACAGAGGTCCATGGGAGATATTAAGGGAGCTGATGAAAAGCTTGGTTAAAGGGATGGGGGAGAGGTTTAGCGAAGGATTTCTGGAGATGGGCTTCTAGGCAGCTGAAGACACAGTGCCGATGGAGAGCAATTAAATCCAGAGTGAACAAGAAGCCAGAATTGGAGGAGCACAGAGATCTGGATGAGATGTAGGGCTGGAGGAGATCACAGGAATTTAGAAAGAGCTTTGATAACTATGCTCTGCAGCACAGTAGCGTAGTGTAACGCTTTGTAGTACCAGTGATTAGGGATATCCACCAATATCCACCACTGCCTCTAAGGTGTTTGTACATTCTCTCCATGACCATATGGGTTTCCTCCAGGTACTCTGGTTTCCTCCCACAGTCCAAAGTCATACGTGTTAGGGTTAGTAATGTGGCATGCTATGTTGGCAAAGATGCATAGCAACACTTGTCAGTTGCCCCCAGCACATCTTTGGACTGTGTTGGTTGTTGATGCAAATGACGCATTTCACTGTATGTTTCAATATACATTTGACAAATTATGCTAATCTTTCATATTTAATATTTCTGGAGTGTTACTGGATTCAGATCCCAACTGAGTGCTGTTTTGCAGTCAGAAAGTGTGCAGTTTCAGCAAGAACTTGCAAGTGGTGTAGTCTCCATTTGCCTGGTACCCTTCTCCCACTGGAAGATAGAGATTGCAGTCTTAGGAGGAACTGACAAAAAAGTCTTTATGTGTATCTGCTATGCTACTGCTGCATTGTAATTAAGGATATTTAAACTGTTAAGTGTTCAAAAATGTGTACTTTTTTGCATGGGAGTATTTGTAATGACTTTGTTTTACAAGTATTACTCAGTAATTGTATGGGACAGGGGTGGGGAAGTAACACACACAAAATGTTACAGTTCATGTTCCAAGCCTTCCCTGGTAATGCTCCCCAACTCTTCATGCGTTTCATTGGCTGCGTAGACCAGTCCATGTTCCAAGCCTTCCCTGGTAATACTCTCCAACTCTTTCTGTGCTACATTATTTTAAAATCTTCCAGCTTCTCCAACTTCCTCTAAATTCAAGCTGTAAGCAGGGGTACTTGTGAGGGCTTCAGCTGTGCCTCCCTTTTCGTTGTCTTCATGGAACAGTCCATGTCCCAAGCCTTTCTTGGTAATGCTCTCCAACTCTTTCTGTGCCACATTTTAAAAAAAATAGTGTGTGTCGCTCTGGATTTCCAGCATCTACAGAATCTCTTGTGTTTATAATGGGGAGTAACAAACAGGGTTTCAGTGACTCTGCTGATAATTATTCACCTATTACTTTATCGTTTCAAAAATGAGCATGATTTTCATTGATACACACTATATCTTCTTAAAGTCCGTTCCTCATTGAAAGTGCATGTTTTGTAGCACAATTGCAGTGTACTTCTGCTGGGATAGTCCACTGGTGGTAGACAGACTGCCATGGACTGATGCACCATACAGACGGTTCGTTCTGCTTAAATCCCTGACAACTATGAAACAACCATTTACACTAGTCTAATTTTCATTCTCGCTACATTGCCGTCAATGTCCCCTGCCCCCACCATCACACACAGAACAATTTACAACCGCCAGTTAACCTTCGAACCCTCATCCCTTTGGAAAGCGGAGCAGCTGGAGGGAAACCAGTACTGTCACGGGGAGAACAAGTGATTAGAGGAGTTACAGCAATATCCTTTAGAGTTTTAGAAGAATGAGAGGTGACCATACTGAAACATACACGAACCACAGGGCACGTGACAAATTGCACCTTGGAAGATGAAATGTGAAGAGACGGTACACTGTCAAGAGCAAGATACTAAATAGTGTTAATGAGCAGAGGGATCTTGGGGTCCATGTTCATAGCTTCCTGAAAGTGGCTACTCAGGTTGATAGGGTGGTTAAGAATGCATATGGCATGCTTGCCGTTACTAGTCGAGGCACTGTGTTATGTTGCAGCTTTATAAAACTCTAGTTAAGCCACATCTGGAGCATTGCATACAGTTCACATCGGCCCATTATAGGAAGGATGTTGAGGCTTTGGAGAGGTTTACCAGGATGCTGCCTGGATTAGAGGCATCTGCTAGAACGAGAGAGTGGTCAAACTTGTGTCCTTTTCTCTGGGCAGCAGAGGCTGAGAAAAAGTTTATAAGATTATGAGTGGCATAAATAGAATAGATGCACCGTATATTTTCCCCAGGGTCAAAATATCTAATACCAGAGGGCATGCATTTAAGATGGGAGGGGGCAATTTCAAAGGAGATGTGAGGTGCAGGTTTTTTTTGCATAGAGAGTGGTGGATGCCTGGGGTGATATTAGAGGCAGAAACATCAGAGATTTTTAAGAGACATTTAGGTAGGCAGATGAACGTGAGGAAAATGGAAGGATACTGACATTGTGTAGACAGAACAGAATAATTTAATTGGCCATTTGATTACTAATTAGTTTGGTTCAGCACAACATTGTGGGCCGAATGTTGTCACAGGGAGAACGTGCAGACCCCATCCAGCCAGTGCCATACCCTAGAAGCTGTGAGGTAAAAGTTCCTGTGCTGCCTCGCTGAGAAACGTTTGGGAGTTTCCTATCCTAACACTTTCTCACTCGTTATGACTTAACATTTTCTCCAAATTGATAGCCACATATAAATATCTTGTGAAAAATGTTGTTCTTGTGAACTTTCTAGGTGTTTTACAACTTTAAGGGTGTTACATAGTTTTGGGATTATTTCTTCCTGAGCAGAAAAGTGTGTTGTGGGACGACCTGCATCTCTTTCTCCAAGCTGTGCTGGGATCCGTAGACTAGAGCACGGCTAGGCCAGATGGGATTACAGTTTTAGCATTGAGGTTAGCATAACACTATAACAGCACCTGTGACCTGCATTCATTCCTGCCTGTGTCTGTATGTTCTCCCCATGACCACGTTGCTCTCCTTCAGATGGACCAGTTTCCACCCACAGTCCAAAGGTGTTCGAGTTCGGGTTCGGGTTCGTGAGTTGTGGACGCGCTGTGTCGGCAACACCTACGGGCTGCATCCTCAAACTGAATCGCTCGTTGACACAAACAACACATTTCACACTATGTTGTGGTGTACATGTGACAAATAAAGCTAATCTTTTAAAAACGCAAACATGAGGAATTCTGCAGATGCTGGAAATTCAAGCAACACACATCAAAGTTGCTGGTGAACGCAGCAGGCCAGGCAGCATCTCTAGGAAGAGGTGCAGTCGACATTTCGGGCCGAGACCTTTCGTCAGGATGCTGCCTGGCCTGCTGCGTTCACCGGCAACTTTGATGTGTGTTGGTTGTGTAAGTTAATCTTTTGTTTGGATTGCTAGAGGCTCCATTTCCTGTTAGGTAAGGCTTCTGGTGCCTCGGTTGAAGAAAGTCTTTGTTCTTAGATCCTCCCTATTTGCTCCTATGATGATATCAGAGGCGATGGACCAGTAACTCCCACCAGTTGGTCTGGGTGTTAGTCTGTTTTTGATGATCCTTAAATTGTTTCTGTGTCCTCCTGGAGCTGGCTGGTCATGTTTATTCAGAGTACTGTGCCTATTTCTGGAGTTTAGTATTGCCCATGTGGAATGTCTGGAAGTGCAAAACATCTTAAAATACGAGAAAGATACTGATGATAATTATGCTGATTCCTCTCTGCCACGCCACATCTTCAGACCTAAGCACAGGATCACACAGAGATTCAGAAGGGTTAAACGAAACTAGGAATTTTATTAACAAAAGAGTCTGTGGTGGCCAGTGCTATCATGTTTGCTGTTGTGTGCTGGGGCAACAGGCTGAGGGTAGCAGACACCAACAGAATCAACAAACTCATTCGTAAGGCCAGTGATGTTGTGGGGATGGAACTGGACTCTCTGACGGTGGTGTCTGAAAAGAGGATGCTGTCTAAGTTGCATGCCATCTTGGTCAATGTCTCCCATCCACTACATAATGTACTGGGTGGGCACAGGAGTACATTCAGCCAGAGACTCATTCCACCGAGATGCGACACAGAGCGTCATAGGAAGTCATTCCTGCCTGTGGCCATCAAACTTTACAACTCCTCCCTTGGAGGATCAGACACCCTGAGCCAATAGGCTGGTCCTGGACTTATTTCCTGTCATAATTTACGTATTACTATTTAACTATTTAAGATGGCGAGTGACATAGTTAATTCAGAAACAACGTTCTGAACTTAAAGAGGGGTAACTTTGAAGGTATGAGTCGTGAATTAGCTAAGATAGACTGGCAAATGACACTTAAAGGATTGACGGTGGATATGCAATGGCAAGCATTTAAAGGTTGCATGGATGAACTACAACAATTGTTCATCCCAGTTTGGCAAAAGAATAAATCAAGGAAGGTAGTGCACCCGTGGCTGACAAGAGAAATTAGGGATAGTATCAATTCCAAAGAAGAAGTATACAAATTAGCCAGAGAAAGTGGCTCACCTGAGGACTGGGAGAAATTCAGATTTCAGCAGAGGAGGACAAAGGGCTTAATTAGGAAGGGGAAAAAAGATTATGAGAGAAAACTGGCAGGGAACATAAAAACGGACTGTAAAAGCTTTTATAGGTATGTAAAAAGGAAAAGACTGGTAAAGACAAATGTAGGTCCCCTGCAGACAGAAACAGGTGAATTGATTATGGGGAGCAAGGACATGGCAGACCAATTGAATAATTACTTTGGTTCTGTCTTCACTAAGGAGGACATAAATAATCTTCCAGAAATAGTAGGGGACAGAGGGTCCAGTGAGATGGAGGAACTGAGTGAAATACATGTTAGTAGGGAAGTGGTGTTAGGTAAATTGAAGGGATTGAAGGCAGATAAATCCCCAGGGCCAGATGGTCTGCATCCTAGAGTGCTTAAGGAAGTAGCCCAAGAAATAGTGGATGCATTAGTGATAATTTTTCAAACCTCGTTACATTCTGGACTAGTTCCTGAGAATTGGAGGGTAGCTAATGTAACTCCACTTTTTAAAAAAGGAGGGAGAGAGAAACCGGGAAATTATAGACCGGTTAGCCTAACGTCGGGGGTGGGGAAACTGCTGGAGTCAGTTATCAAGGATGTGATAACAGCACATTTGGAAAGCGGTGAAATGATCGGACAAAGTCAGCATGGATTTGTGAAAGGAAAATCATGTCTGACGAATCTCATAGAATTTTTTGAGGATGTAACTAGTAGAGTGGATAGGGGAGAACCAGTGGATGTGGTATATTTGGATTTTCAAAAGGCTTTTGACAAGGTCCCACACAGGAGATTAGTGTGCAAACTTAAAGCACACGGTATTGGGGGTAAGGTATTGGTGTGGGTGGAGAATTGGTTAGCAGACAGGAAGCAAAGAGTGGGAACAAACGGGACCTTTTCAGAATGGCAGGCGGTGACTAGTGGGGTACCGCAAGGCTCAGTGCTGGGACCCCAGTTGTTTACAATATATATTAATGACTTGGATGAGGGAATTAAATGCAGCATCTCCAAGTTTGCGGATGACACGAAGCTGGGTGGCAGTGTTAGCTGTGAGGAGGATGCTAAGAGGATGCAGGGTGACTTGGATAGGTTGGGTGAGTGGGCAAATTCATGGCAGATGCAATTTAATGTGGATAAATGTGAAGTTATCCACTTTGGTGGCAAAAATAGGAAAACAGATTATTATCTGAATGGTGGCCGATTAGGAAAAGGGGAGGTGCAACGAGACCTGGGTGTCATTATACATCAGTCATTGAAAGTGGGCATGCAGGTACAGCAGGTGGTGAAAAAGGCGAATGGTATGCTGGCATTTATAGCGAGAGGATTCGAGTACAGGAGCAGGGAGGTACTACTGCAGTTGTACAAGGCCTTGGTGAGACCACACCTGGAGTATTGTGTGCAGTTTTGGTCCCCTAATCTGAGGAAAGACATCCTTGCCATAGAGGGAGTACAAAGAAGGTTCACCAGATTGATTCCTGGGATGGCAGGACTTTCATATGAAGAAAGACTGGATGAACTGGGCTTGTAGTCGTTGGAATTTAGAAGATTGAGGGGGGATCTGATTGAAACGTATAAGATCCTAAAGGGATTGGACAAGCTAGATGCAGGAAGATTGTTCCCGATGTTGGGGAAGTCCAGAACGAGGGGCCACAGTTTGAGGATAGAGGGGAAGCCTTTTAGGACCGAGATTAGGAAAAACTTCTTCACACAGAGAGTGGTGAATCTGTGGAATTCTCTGCCACAGGAAACAGTTGAGGCCAGTTCATTGGCTATATTTAAGAGGGAGTTAGATATGGCCCTTGTGGCTACGGGGGTCAGGGGGTATGGAGGGAAGGCTGGGGCGGGGTTCTGAGTTGGATGATCAGCCATGATCATAATAAATGGCGGTGCAGGCTCGAAGGGCCGAATGGCCTACTCCTGCACCTATTTTCTATGTTTCTATGTTTCTATTTACGGTTTTATTACTATTTATTATTTATGGTGCAACAGTAACGAAAACCAATTTTCCCCGGGATCAATAAAGTATGACCATGACTATGACTATGACTAAACCTAAACCTAAACAGTAGAACTTACAAGGTCTTCGATAACTTGGCCAGAACTTCACCAGGCAAGGATCAGGACAACAGAGCCAGGGCAGATTAGCACTGTCCCTTTAAATACACTGCAGGGCATGAAAGAATGTGGGCCCAGCTGATAAAACTCCAGACTAATTACAAGCTTACAAGTAACTGTTCTAATAAGAGACAAAAGTCCAAGGTTACTTAATTGGACACCTGCAAAGTCTCAGAGAATTAATTGGAAGTGATCAAGGGCAATTGCAACAAATGAAAACTAGAGAAAACCCAACAATAACACATAAAAGTCCGAAGCGCAACAATAGGGATAATTATAATTAATAAAACGCAGAGAATACAAAAAACTCAGAGCTCTCAGAATACTCTACTGACGGCCCAAGGTCGTGACACTTACCGTCTCAGAGAGGTCACTGACATCGGTGGCTGTGGAGAATAGGAGTTATCTCATCATCAAAATCAATTATCTCCGTTTTAATACGTAGAGAAAATTTCTGTTGAAGTGAAAGAAAGATTGATTTAGAAAAAATTTTTTGACCTAATTAGACCAAAGTTAGCAGTGTGGCTACAGGCCATGGTCTTTATGAAAGGTCTTGACCTGAAACATCAACTGTTTAAGACAGGATTAGCTTTACTTGTGACATGTACATTGAAACATACAGTGAAGTGCATCATTTGCGTCAAATCAAATCAGTGAGGATCGTTCTGGGGGCTGCCCGCAAGTGTTACCACACTGCCAGTGCCAACGCTGCATGCCCACAACTCACTGACCCCTACCCACATGTGTGAGGAAACAGGAGCACCTGGAGGATAACATACAAGCTCCCTGCAGGAGCTGCGGAAATCGATGATCACTGGCATGGTAGAAGTTTACACTATCTGCTCTGCTACTACGCTCTCCTTCGTGGTGACTCCCCTCCATAGACGCTGTCTGACCTGCTGAGTTCCTCCAGCATTTTGTGTGTGCTGCTAAGAGATACAGCAGTTGCAGAATTTCACATAACCCTCCAGTTCTCTATCATCCCTGTGTCTAAAAGTCCCTTCAATGCCACTAATGTGTCTGCCTCTACCACCACGCCAGCACTGCGTTTCATGCACCCACCACTCTCTACGTGAGAGAAAAAAAACCTGCCTCTGACATCCCCCCGTCCATTCAATTTTAAATTATGCCCTCTCATATTAGCCAATTCCACCCTAGGTAAAGCTCTCTGAATGTCCACTCTGGTAAAGCCCCCTATCACCTTACGTACATCTATCAAGTCACCTCTCATCCTTCTTTGATCCAAAGAGAAAAGCCCCAGCTCACTCAACCTACAGTATGTTGAACATTAGGTTACAGACTAAAGTGGGGTAATTGCCGGATTCAGACTCATCAGCACTGGGTCTGTTTCAAATTCAGGGAAGTTTGTAACTCTGGGGAGAAGCAATCAGTATGCCAAAGGAGCTGGGGATGTTGAGTGACATCTGTTGGGGGAGGAGGAAATGTTATCGTTTCTAGTGAACCTGCAGTTGGTGGTGTTCCAATGTGCCAGGTGTTCTCATACCACTAGGAGCTGGAGATTACAGGCTTAGGAGGCTCTGTCAAAGGTGCTTCCAATAGTGAGTGAGTCGAGGACCAGACAGACAGCCTCAGAATAAAAGGGCATCCCTCATGAACAGAGGAATAGGAATTTCTTTAGCCAGAGTGTGGTGAATCTGTGGAATTCATCGCCAAGGACAGTAATAGAGAGTCACTGGGTAATTTAAAGCAGAAGTTGATAGGTTCTTGACTATGAAGGATATTGAAGATTATGGGGAGAAGGCAGGAGAATAGAGTTGAGAGGGGAAGTAAATCATTGTTTGTTTTCAAGATTACTTGTTGTCATTCTCCACTACGTGAATGTAAAGGAGAACAAAATTATTCTCATATTCTTATTCCAGATCCGATATAGCATAAAAAGCACAATAAGAATGAAAAATACAATAAATTAAAAACACAAAAAATTGCCCATGATTGAATGGAGGAGCAGACTTGATGGGCTGAATGGCCTACAATAATTCTGCTCCTACATTTTATAGTGTAAGTCCTAATGAGTAATTGTTGTGCACTTTGTGCAGTGTATTGACTGACAAGACAGTCCTTAGAAGATCTCCGGGTAACTGTCTATGATTCAACAAGTCCTTCTCCAAAAGGGGCTCTGGTCCCACTTCAGGGACTTTTAACAGAGTTCAGATTCTGCTACAGAGAAGCACCGAGGGGCTCTGTGTTGGCAAAAGTGCTCTGATGTGTTCACAGAAAATACCTGTACTCCTAGCTGAGTAACAGGGACGAGAGCCAGCAATTATCCTCACATCCTGACAACTATTTCAACCAAAACCAAATAGCTTTGATTATTTTAAATGCAAGAGATGCTGCAGATGCTGGAATTTTGATTTGATAGAGTTGTACAAGATGATAAGAGGCATGACTGAGTGAATAATCTTTTTTCCAGAGTGCGAATAGCCTCATGACTTGCCCTTGACCTCCACCTCCATCCCTCTGGTTCTCCCCCCCCCTCTCCTTTTATCCACAGTTAATTATCTTTTCCTATCAATTCCACCTTCTTCAGCCCGAGGTAAAGACCCATCCCACCTATCTCTTGTCTTGATGGAGGTGTACAGATAAGGGGCATAGATCGAGTGGACAGCCAGAGACTTTTCCCCAGGGCAGAAATGGCTAATCTGATGGGGCATAATTTGAAGGTGTTTGGAGGAAAGTATAAGGGGATGTCAGAAGTAAGTTCTTTACACAGAGAGCGGTGAGTGTGTGGAACGTCCAGTCAGGGATGGTGGTAGAGACAGATACTTTATGGGCATTTAAGAAACTCTTAGATAGGTACATGGATGATAGAAAACTGGAGGGCTTTGTAAGAGGGAAGGGTTAGATTGATCTTGGAGTAGGTTAAAAGGTCAGCACAACATTGTGGGCTGAATGGCCTGTACTGTGCTATAATGTTCTATGTTCCATAATGAGGTGGATTGTGAGAGTCAAGGGTCCGTCTTTTTGTTTAGCTGCATTGCGCTTTCTCCATAACTGTTACACTTACCTCTGCATTCTGTTTTCCCTTCTACTAGATCAATGCACTATTGCAATGAATTTATCGACATGAACAGCATGAAAGACGAGTTTTTTAACTTACCTTAGTTCATAAGAAAAGAGCATAAGATATAGGAGCGGAATTAGGCCATTTGGCCCATCGAGTTTGCTCTGCCATTTCATCATGGCTGATCCAATTTTCCTCTCAACTCCAGTGTCCTGCCGTTTCCCCACAGCCCTTCATGCCCTGACCATATGACAATATGTGACAATAATAAACCAATTCCAATTCCCACCAAGCTTGGTGGGATGTGGGAAACTCATCCTGTTACAGAGAGGAAGTGCAAATATTTTGCACCCAACAGCCTGCACTGTGCTGTAATGTTCTGCGTTCTGTGGAAGTCTGCAAGTCAGGCAGCATCTATGGAGGGGAGTAAACAGTAAACGATTCAGCCCCAGACCCTTCATCAGGAGTCCTTGAATATTTCCCACTGTGGGACAGAGCAGGAGAGGCAGGTTGTGTTCCCTCGAGTCACAAACACTCGTATGAGGGTATGGAGTTTGAAATGAGTTCACCAGCTGTGGGTGTGAAGCTGAGAACAAAGTGGGGGGGGGTAGAAGTGGGGAGGGGTGAATTGGCAGGGGTGGTTGACTCAATCCATACCTGAAAGTCTCTGATAAAGGTCATGAAGAAGAAGTTAAAGCAGAAGCCGACGATCCACTCACAAACTGCACTGGCTACGTGGCAGCCATAACCCTGGGGAGAAGGAAGAGAGAAAAAGACTTAAACTCACATTCCATTAGCCTAACCCTACTTAGTGACCACTTTATCAACTACGTCCTGTACCTACCACTGTATGTTCATGGTCTTCTGCTGCTGTAGCCCATCCACTTCAAGGTTCGACATACTGTGTGTTCAGAAACACTCTTCTACACACCACTGTTGTAATGTGTGGTTATCTGAGTTACTGTCACTTTCCTGTCAGTTTGAAGCAGTCTGACCATTCTCCTCGAACTCTCTTATTAGCAAGGCATTTTTCCCACGGGACTGCCCCTCACTGGATTTTTTTTGTTATTCACATCATTTTCTGTAAACTCTGTAGACTGTTGTGCATGAAAATCTCAGCCCTATCTGAGATACTCAGACCACCCTGTCTGGCGTCAACAATCATTCCATGATCAAAGTCACTTAGATTGCATTTCTTCCACATTCTGATGTTTGGTCTGAACAACAACTGAACCCCTTGACCATGTCTGCATGCTTTTATGTACTGAGTTGCTGATTAGATATTTGCTTTAATGAGCAGGTGTACAGGTGTACCTAAAATGTAGGCACTGAATTTGTAGCACAAACAAGTGGCATTTCTAGCCCATTGGCCTTCATCAGTCAGAGACAGAGTATATAAGTTGGGAAGTCATGGTGTGGTTGTATAGGCTGCACTCTAGATTTGTTTATTTATCACATCTACATTGCAGCATACAGTGAAATGTGTCAACAACCAAATATTGAAAGGCCTAGATGGAGAGGATGTGGAGAGGATGTTTCCTATGGTGGGGGAGTTTAGGACCAGAGGGCACAGCCTCAGAACAGAGACTTTCTTTAGCCAGAAGGTGGTGAATCTGTGGAATTCATTGCTATAGACAGCTGTGGAGTCCAAGTCATTGAATAAGGTGGAAGTTGGTGGGTTCTTAATGGAACTGTCTCGCAGGTCCTAGGTTCAGTCCTGATCCCTGGCTCTGTGTGTGTGTGTGTGGCTCAGCTGGAGGGCCGAAGAAGCGCTATAAGGATCAGATGAAGAATACTTTAAGGAAGTGCAAGATCAGACCCGAGGACCTGGAGGAGGTTGCTGCTGACCGTATCACTTAGCGACAGCTGTGTAGGGACGGGGTTCGTATTCTGGAGATGGAAAGAACAACCAGAAGACAGCAGAAGAGGGCCAGGAGAAATGCAGCCATGGTTGCCACCACTACCACGTATACATGTCCCACCTGCAATAGAGTTTGTGGGTCCAGGATAGGACTGTATAGTCATCAAAGATCTCACCGTTAAAGGAGTGGACATGGTCATCGGATTTCGATGGACAACCGAAGAAGAGCGTGTGTGCAGCGCGTGCGCACTTGCGGAGTTTGCTCGTTCTCCTGTGACTGTAGGTTTCCCGACTGCGCCCTTTCCTCTCATGTGGGTAGTGTGTGGGTGATGGGTAGAGTCTGGGAGTGGTTGATGAAAATATCAGGAGAATGAAGAATACAGGATATAAATGATGGCCAGCACAGACTGGGAGAGCCAAAAGGCCTGTTTCCATGCTGTTTTTGTGAGCTTCCATGCAGGGTGTAGCTTAATGGAAGTGCCACAGGCAAGAATCTCTAAGTCTAGGCACTGTCCTCTAACTTTCTCAGTTTCTGATCAAATGTTTTCAATCTGAAAGAATGACATTTCATTGACATCACCTGACCTGACTTTACCCAAAGTTTTCTGTTTTTATTCCAGGTTTTCAGCTTCTGTGGTATTTTGCTTTGCCCTGTTACCTACTTACTTTAGAGCAGAGGTTTTAAACTTTGTTCTTCAGGTGACTCACTTTAACCAAACACTTTAATGAATATTAGCACGTTCGCCAGAGACACAAACGACAACAGATGCTGGAATCTGGAACAACAATCAATCCCTCACATAGAGGCTAGCAACTTATTCTCTCTCACACATGTGTGTCAAACTCCATCCCCCTCCCCTGATTCGCCTGCCAGCCTTATGAGGGGTAACTTTACAGTGTTTCACCTCCCAGCATGGGCTTTGGGATGCTGCTAGATAAAACACTGACAGGACCCCCGGTGATCACGAATTTCAACTCAACTTCCCATTCCCATTCTGACGCGTTGGTCCACGGCCACAATGAGGCCACTCTCAGGTTGGAGGGGCAACACCTCATTTTCCATTTAATGGCCTCCAACCTGATGGCATAAACTTCAATTTCATCAACTTCCAGTGATGTCTCCTCCCTCCCCTTAACTCTTTTTTCATTCTCCATTCTGGATCCCCTCTCACCCCTTCCTTTCTCCTCATCTGCCCATCAACTCCCTCTGGTTCCCCGCCATGGTCCACAGTGCTCTCCCATCAAGATTCCTATCAGACCTTTATCACTTCTACCTATCACCTCCCGGCTTCTTACTTCACCCACCCACCCACCTCCTTCCTCGCCTGCTCTCACCTATCACCTGTCCTCCTTCCCCTTCCTCCATCTTATTCTGGCTTCTTCCCACTTCCTTCCCAGTCCCAATGAAGGGTCTCAATCTGAAACATCGACTGTTTATTCCACCCCCTAGGTGCTACCTGACCTGCTGAATTCCTCCAGCATTTTGTGTGTGTTGCAGCAGTCCACACACTCGTCCTTCCCCAACCCCCTTCGTCGACTTCCGAATATCTCGTCCGCGGTCTCAACCCCCCACAGACACGAGAGATTGCAAAGAAAGTTGTTCCACATGGGATGCCTTGTGTTGCAAGTGCGGTGGGGAATGCAGACGTCCCACCTCTCCCGGAAGTCTCCTGCAAATTGATGGGGCTACCTCCCTGAAATGAGTTTTTGCAGGGTGGGATGTCTGGGAATGGGGTTTTTAAAGCTCGCAGACCAAGGCCAAAGGATAATAGTTTGGGTGTCCCCAAGTCAGAGATAAAAATGTGACTTGATTTGCATAGGCTTGGGTGGGAGGTGGGCAATAAAAAGGCCTGTGATATCAGGGGAGGTAGGAGAGAGTGCGGGGGTGGGGGGGTTAGTAATGGGACAAAGATTCAAACACAAGAGGTTCTGCAGATCCAGGGCAACACACACACAAATGCTATTGGAACTCAGCAGGTCAGGCAGCATCTATGGAAGGGAATAAACAGTAATGTTTAGGGTGAGATCCTTCTCCATATAGAGTTAAGATTAGATTTATTTGTCAGATGTCATAAAGAGAGCTATTGGCACATTGCCCTTCATAAATCAAAGTATTGAGTACAGGAAATGGGATGTTATGTTGAAGTTGTATAAGTCATTGGTGAGGCCTAATTTGCAGTATTCTGTGCAGTTTTGGTCACCTACCTACAGGAAAGATTGAAAGAGTGCAGAGAAAATTTACAAGGATGTTGCCGGATCTGGAGGAAGTTTGAATGGGTTAGGACTGTATTCCTTGGAACTTAGAAGATTGAGAGGAGATTTGATAGAGATATACAAAATCATGAGGCGTACAGATAGGATAAACGCAAGCAGGCTTTTCCCACTGAGAATGGGTGGGACTACAACTAGAGGTCATGGGTTAAGGGTGAAAGGTGAAAATTTTAAGGGGAACATGAGGGGAAACGTCTTCGCTCACAGGATTGTGAGGCTGGGGCATGAGCTGCATGCGGGCTTGATTTCAATGTTTAGGAGAGCTTGGATAGGTACACGGATGGTAGGGGTAGGGAGAGCCATGGTCCCAGTGCAGGTCGATGGGAGTAGGCAGTTTCAATGGTTCAGCACAGACTAGATGCGCCTGTGCGGTACTTTTCCATGACTCAACGACTCTGTGTACAGTACATTGAAGTCAATAAGTCCGTGGATATGCTGGAGGCAGCGCACAAGTGTTGCCGTGCCCACTAACCCAAGCATCTTTGGGATGTAAGAGGAAACCGCAGCAACCCACACGGTCATGGGGAGAATGTGCAGATAGCGGCAGGAATCAAACCCCAAACCGCTAGGCTACCATGCTGCCCCAGGGAGTAATATTACCCATACCCTTGCACTGGCTTTGGTCATAGGATTCACTGTTTCCTGAGAGCACTGGGGGAGGTTTGTTCAAGTGGATGGCCCCTCCCACCAGACCACTGCTGGGAAGCAACCCAAAGCCTGTGCCCCCTCCCTCCAAACTCCCACCGATGACAATCCTTACCTTGTCCGCTGGCTTCCAGTTGAAATTTGATTGTCCACTTAAGAAGTAGCAGACGAGCACTGGAATAGGCAAAGGTCAAGGAAGGTCAACCACATGTCTGTAAGAAATTAAGGTGACTTCATCGAGGATTAGAATCTAAACGGGCCCGTGTCATACCTGCGATGTACCACGGACAGCATTTTAATTGGTTGCATCACCACCTGGTATCGAGGAGTCACTGCAGAGGGTTGGAAAAAGAGGAGGGCTGTAGGCTGAGCCTTCACGGGCACAAGCCCCCACCCAGCATCGAGGACTACTTATTTAATTCTGTAATTTATGGTAAGTTTTATGCTGCAGAACAACACATCTCACAGCATCTGTCAGTGACAGTAAATGTGATCTTGATTCCGAACCAAAGGCTTCACTGAGCAGAATGACTTCTGTTGGACTCAGTAACCACTTTATCAGGTACAGCGGTGGAACCCGATGCGGTCTGCTGCCCATTCACTTCCAGGTCCGACAGGTTATGCATTCAGAGATGCTCTTCTGCGCGTCACTATTCTAACATGTGGTTATTCGAGTTACTGTCAGCTTGAAGCAGTCGACCTCTCTCATTAACAAGGGGTTTTCGCCCACAGAACTGCTGCTCACTGGATTTTTTTTTTTTTTTTTGGTTTCTTGCACCATTCTCTGTAAACTCTAGAGACTGTTGTGTGTGAAAATCTCAGGAGATCAGCAGTTGCTAAGATACTCAAACCACCCTATCTGGCACCAACAGTCATCCCATGGTCAAAGTCACTTAGATTACATCTCTACCCCACTCTGATGTTTGGTCTGAACAACAACTGAGCCTCTTGACTATGAATGGTTTTATGCATTGAGCTGCTGCCACGTGATTGGCTGGTTAGATATTTGCATTATCAAGATGTACAGATGTACCTAATGAAGTGGCCACTGAGTGTACTTTGAAATGCTTGAAGGAGAATCTTGTCTAGAACTGCCATTCTGGGGTGTGTCTGGAGTAGAAGAACATAGAACATAGAATAGTACAGCACAGTACAGGCCCTTCGGCCCACAATGTTGTGCCGACCCTCAAACCCTGCCTCCCATATAACCCCCCACCTTAAATTCCTCCATATGCCTGTCTAGTAGTCTCTTAAACTTCACTAGTGTATCTGCCTCCACCACTGACTCAGGCAGTGCATTCCACGCACCAACCACTCTCTGAGTGAAAAACCTTCCTTAATATCCCCCTTGAACTTCCCACCCCTTACCTTAAAGCCATGTCCTCTTGTATTGAGCAGTGGTGCCCTGGGGAAGAGGCGCTAGCTATCCACTCTATCTATTCCTCTTATTATCTTGTACACCTCTATCACGTCTCCTCTCATCCTCCTTCTCTCCAAAGAGTAAAGCCCTAGCTCCCTTAATCTCTGATCATAATGCATACTCTCTAAACCAGGCAGCATTCTGGTAAATCTCCTCTGTACCCTTTCCAATGCTTCCACATCCTTCCTATAGTGAGGCGACCAGAATTGGACCCAGTACTCCAAGTGTGGCCTCACCAGAGTTTTATAGAGCTGCATCATTACATTGCGACTCTTAAACTCTATCCCTCGACTTATGAAAGCTAACACCCCATAAGCTTTCTTAACTACCCTATCCACCTGTGAGGCAACTTTCAGGGATCTGTGGACATGTACCCTGAGATCCCTCTGCTCCGCCACACTACTAAGTATCCTGCCATTTACTTTGTACTCTGCCTTGGAGTTTGTCCTTCCAAATTGTACCACCTCACACTTCTCCGGGTTGAACTCCATCTGCCACTTCTCAGCCCACTTCTGCATCCTATCAATGTCTCTCTGCAATCTTTGACAATCCTCTACACTATCTACAACACCACCAACCTTTGTGTCATCTGCAAACTTGCCAACCTACCCTTCTACCCCCACATCCAGGGCGTTAATAAAAATCACGAAAAGTAGACGTCTCAGAACAGATCCTTGTGGGACACCACTAGTCACAATCCTCCAATCTGAATGTACTCCCTCCACCATAACCCTCTGCCTTCTGCAGGCAAGCTAATTCTGAATCCACCTGGCCAAACTTCCCTGGATCCCATGCCTTCTGACTTTCTGAATAAGCCTACCATGTGGAACCTTGTCAAATGCCTTACTAAAATCCATATAGATCACATCCACTGCACTACCCTCATCTATATGCCTGGTCACCTCCTCAAAGAACTCTATCAGGCTTGTTAGACACAATCTGCCCTTCACAAAGCCATGCTGACTGTCCCTGATCAGACCATGATTCTCTAAATGCCCATAGGTCCTATCTCTAAGAATCTTTTCCAACAGCTTTCCCACCACAGACGTAAGGCTCACTGGTCTATAATTACCCGGACTATCCCTACTACCTTTTTTGAACAAGGGGACAACATTCACCTCCCTCCAATCCTCCGGTACCATTCCCGTGGACAATGAGGACATAAAGATCCTAGCCAGAGGCTCAGCAATCTCTTCCCTCGCCTCGTGGAGCAGCCTGGGGAATATTCCGTCAGGCCCTGGGGACTTATCCATCCTAATGTATTTTAATAACTCCAACACCTCCTCTCCATTAATATCAGCATGCTCCAGAACATCAAACTCACTCATATTGTCCTCACCATCATCAAATTCCCTCTCATTGGTGAATACCGAAGAGAAGTATTCATTGAGGACCTCGCTTGCTTCCACAGCCTCCAGGCACATCTTCCCACCTTTATCTCTAATCGGTCCTACCTTCACTCCTGTCATCCTTTTTTTCTTCACATAATTGAAGAATGCCTTGGGGTTTTCCTTTACCCTACTCGCCAAGGCCTTCTCATGCCCCCTTCTTGCTCTTCTCAGCCCTTCTTAAGCTCCTTTCTTGCTTCCCTATATTCCTCAATAGACCCATCTGATCCTTGCTTCCTAAACCTCAAGTATCCCAGACAGTATTTGTCATGACAGCTATCTGAACATTGTTTTATTGTAGTCCGTGGGATCTTGCTGTGCATGAGCTGCCACGTTGCATTGAGGTAGAGCAGTCTGGGGTCACTTTCAGATCATGAAGGGTGCTGCAAAGCTATAAACGCACTTCCCTCCTGGACAGAATTGTTTAGCCTGGACGCAACTCAGCACATCACAGCAGCCAGTCTCCCCTCCACGGGCTCTGTCTGCACTTCTCACAGCCTCAGTAAAGTATCAAGCAGAATCAAAGAGCCCACCCACCCCCCGGACAGTCTCCCTTCTCCTCCCTCACATAAGGCAGAAGATACAAAAACCCAAAAGCACATACCAGCAGACTCCTATCCCACTGGTATCAGATCCTTGAATAGACAACTTGTACGATAAGATATACTCTTTGTTTCATAACCTATCTCATTATGATCTTGCTCTTTAATATTTGCCTGCACTGCAATGCTTTGACAGCTGTTATGCTTCATTCTGCATTCTGTTATTGTTTTACCTTGTTCTATTTCAATACACGAATCTGTATGAACAGTGTGCAAGACTAACTTTACACTCTATCTCAGTATATGTGACAGTAATCAACCAATTCCACTATCAAATCCTCAGTCAAGTTGATGTAACCTGTTGAGATTTAGCGCAACAATAACTGATCCCTGTTCAACGCTACAAGTTTCTGCCTTGAACTTTGCCAGATTATTGAATTTCACATTGTCTTAACCAATGACTATCTGGATAACTATTGTTCTACCTTGTTCTACATCACTGTGTAATGATCTGGTGTGTATGAACAGTACACTGGACAAGCTTTACACTGTATCTCAGTACCTGAGACAGTATTAAACTAATTCCAATTCCAGTGATGGGAACCTCCTCCATTCTGTACTGAAGAGAAAGAAAACAAAATTAGAGGAGCATCAGGCTTCAGCCTTCGCCTCCCCTGGATAAAATCACAACTAAACTGAACTGTCTTCAATCTCTTTCCCTTGGGTGCTGCGGTTTGTATAAGACATCGGAGCAGAATTCGGCCAGTTGACCACTGAATCTGCTCCTCCATTCCATCACGGTTGCTTTTTTAATCATCTCAACCCCATTCTCCTGTCTTCTCCCCATAACCTTTCACGTCCCAACTAATCAAGAATCTATCTGCCTCTGCTTTAAATATACCCAATTATTTGGCCTCCACAGCTGTCCGTGGCAATGAATTTCACAGATTCACCACCATCTGGCTACAGAGGTGCCTCCTCAGCTCTATTCTAAAGAACATTCTTCTATTTTGAGACTGTGTCCTCTGGTCCTAGATTCCCCCACTATGGGAAACATCCCCTCCACATCCGCTCTATTAGGGCCTTTCGATATTCGTTAGGTTTCAATGAGATATCCACCTCATTCTTCTAAACTTCCGTGAGTACGGGCTCAAAGCCATCAAAGGCATCTCATACATTAACCCTTTCATTCCCAGGATCATTCTCACAAACCTCCTCTGGACCGTCTCCAATGCCAGCACATCTTTTCTTAGATAAGAGGCCCAAACCTGCTTACAATACTCCAAGTGTGGTCTGACCTATGACTTATAAAGCCTCAGAATTACATCCTTGCATTTCGTTCTATATACATGCTCTGGTAGGTCAACTGGCCATTGTAAATGGCTCCCAGTGTGTGGGTCAAGTGTGAAATTCGGGGCAAATTGATGGGAATTGGGAAAAATGAAATACAATAATGGGCTTGAGATGAAAATGGGATCAGTGTAGGATTGAAAGTGCGCTCAAGGGTCTATTCCTATCTTTCTGTGCTGTTTCTCTATATGACTCTGAAGTGAACAGCCTCACTTATACAACTGCCTTAGATGTAGCTTTAGAACCTGGAACATTAAAGCACAGTAGAGGCCCTCCTAAACTTTCAACCTTCTTCAAGGTCATCTAACCTTTCCCGCCCAAAGCACCCTCCGTTTTTCTGCCATCCATGTGCCTACCTGTAAGTCTCTTAAATGTCCCTGATGAATTTGCCTCTACCACCATTTGACAGCACATGCCACGTAGTCATCGCTCTCTGTGTGAAGCAAGTACCTCTGACACACCACTGCCCCCTATACTTTCCTCCAGTCACCTTAAAATAGTCAAAGACCAAGTAAATTTATTACTCAAGTACCCATATGCTACCATATACAACCCTGAGATTCATTTCCTTGCAGGCATTTACAGGAAAATAAAGAAATATGATAGAATTTATGTAAAGCTATACATCAAAACAGAAAAACAATTAATGTGCAAAAGAAGCCAAGTTGTGAAAACTAAAAAATATAAATAATACAGAGAACATGAGCTACAGAAGCCTTGAAAGTGAGTCTGTAGTTTGTGGAATTAGTTCAGTGTTGAAGTGAGTGAAGTTATCCACACTGGCCCAGGAGCCTGATGCCAATTTTGAGGAAGATTGTTTAAATTTAAGACACCGGCGGAAGACCTGAAAACTCGAGCAGGATTATAAAATGAAAACAATTCTATGATGTACTCTGGTCCCAGACCTAGGGTAATAACAGTTCCTGAATCTGGTGGTGTGGGACCTAAGGCTCCTGTAGCTAAAGAGGAGAACATGGCCTGGATGGTGGGGGTCGTGAGTGATGGACACTGTTTTCTTGTGAGAGCAATCCTTGTAGTTGTGTTCAACGGTGGGGAGGGCTTTGTCTGTGATGGACTGGGCTGTATTCACCACTATATGTAGACTGAAGAAAGGTGCTGGCTGTCCACTCTATCAGTAATGATAATAATTATTATTATTATTATTACCATGGCACGGTAGCATAGTGGTTAGCACAACACTTTACAGTACAGGTGACCCACTGCTGTCTGTAAGGAGTTTGTACGTTCCCCCAGGACCGTGTCGGATTCCCCTGGGTGCTTTGGTTTCCCCCCACAGTCCAAAGACGTATTCGTTGGTAGATTAATTGGTCATTGTAAAGTGTCCCATGATTAGATAGACAGACTGACAAATAAATAAATAAATGTTTATAGATTACTTTTCATGCAGACGATATAGTTCAGAGAGCTTTACAGTGGGATAAACTGCAAACATAAAAATAAAACAAAAAGTAAACATAAGCATAAACATAAAACACAAAAAGATGTTGGTTAATGGCAGGGTGAAATCAATAGGTTCTGAGCTGGTGTTTAATAGTGTCAACTCAGTCTGCATCCTTTATAATTTTAGGGATTTAGTTCCACAGTTGAGAACTGTAGTTCAGAAAAGCTGGCCTGCCAATTTTGAGGAAGATTGTTTAAATTTAAGACACCGGCGGAAGACCTGAAAACTCGAGCAGGATTATAAAATGAAAACAATTCTATGATGTACTCTGGTCCCAGACCATTAAGAGCTTCAACACCAAGTAACTTTAAAATCAATTCTAAATGATACCGGAAGCCAATGCAGGGCAGCTGGAACTGAAATGATATGTCCAGTCATCCTGTCATCAATGCCTCTTATCACCTTGTACAGCTCTATCGACTCACCTTTCACCCTTCTAGCCTTAGCCCTTTGTGCTGTTCCACAGTGTTCAGAATCTGCACTGCCCTATCACCCCTCACCTGCGATTGTATCGTTATATAACCATATAACAATTACAGCAGGGAAACAGGCCATCTCGGCCCTTCTAGTCCGTGCCGAACTCTTACTCTCACCTAGTCCCACCGACCTGCACTCAGCCCATAACCCTCCATTCCTTTCCTGTCCATGTAGCTGTCCAATTTAACTTTAAATGACAACATCGAAACCGCCTCAACCACTTCTGCTAGAAGCTCATTCCACACAGCTACCATTCTCTGAGTAAAGAAGTTCCCCCTCATGTTACCCTTAAACTTTTGCCCTTTAACTCTCGTTATGTGGGAGATTGGTCTTGTACATCATCAGCAGTTCCCTATCACCCCTCACCTGCGATTGCTTTGTTATGTGGGAGATTGACCAGATTGTTCAACAGAAAGGATACTGATGATGAAGGCCGCCCCTGACACTCCCATCAGTACTATCCTAACGAGAAACACTGTGTGATTGTTACACAGATTCTGCATTCTGTAGGAAATATAGGTCTGCAAAGTGAGATATAGAGTTCCCATGCCAAAGGTAAGCAAAGCACCAATGTCGTGGACTATTCTCGCAGTGGTCTCCTAAACACAAGACAGAAAGTAGAAAGTGTAAAATTATTGGAAATGAGAAGTCCCCATTGTCAATAAAAATGAAATTATTCAACCAACATACAGAAGAGCAATATTCATACTAGAGACACAAAAGTACCTTCCGTACCAGCCAAGATCCCCTGGTGGCAGCCATTTTAATTCTACTTCCCATCTGCTGTGTCGGTGCCTTTACTTTCTTAGGAAGTTAAGGATGGTCGGTTGTGCTGGATTGGGTGCTGGTCCCACCCATTGGTGCTGCTCTCCAGTGTTTGCTCAGTGGAAGACAAGCTGGATTGTGTTCATCTGCAGCTGACCTAGCGTGTGATGAGCAACTGCTGCATGCTTGTTCTTACAGAAACATGGCTCCAGGACAACATCCCATGCACCATCAATCTACAGGCCATAACACTCAAGAATTTTATTTTTTTTGTAACTGTATATTTCACTGCTATCATAACTATCTGTGCCTTGTGCTGTATGTGACTTGTTGGTTCTGTGTTTTGTACCATGGCCCCAGAGGAAAGCTGTTTCCTTTGGCTGTATTGTTATATAAGACTGAATGAGAATTAAACCTGAACTTGAGGTTTGGCATGTCACCGACCACTCGAACAAACATCTACAGATGTACTGTTGAAAGTATGCTGACGAGTTGCATCACATTCTAGTCTGGCAATTTGAGTGTGCAGGAACATAAGAAGCTTCAGAGAGTAGTGAACTCTGCCCAGTGTGTCACAGGCACATCCAACCCCACCGTCGGTAATATCGATGGGAGATGCTGCCTCAAAAAAGCAGCATCCCAACCATCCAGGCCATGTCACCTCTGGAAGTTACTATCGAGCAGGAGGATCAGAAGACTGAAGTCCCACACCAGCTGCTTTAAGAACAGCTACTTCCCTTGAACTGTTTGATTCTTGAACCAACCAGTATAACCATAACCTCTACGGTTTAAAGTTCAGAGTTCAAAGTAAAATTTATTATCAGAGCACATACATGCCACCATGTACAACCCTGAGACCTGAGATTCCTTTCATGACAAGCAACCCTTTGACCACTTCAAAGTTCAAAGTAATTTCTTATCGAAGTACATATACAGCCCTGAGATTTGATTTCTTGTAGTCATACTCAGTAAATGCAGGAAACATAACAAAACCAATGAAAGACGACACACAATAGGACAGACAAACAACCAGCATACAAAAGGCAACAAGCTGTGCAATTACTAAGGAAAAAAAATAAACAGGTAATAAATATCAAGAATGTGAGATGAAGAGTCCTTGAAAGTGAATCCATAGGTTGTGGGAACAGTTCGGTGACGGGGTCAGTGAAGTTATCCCCTCTGGTTTAGGAGCCTGATGATTGAGGGGTAACAACTGTTCCTGAACCTGGTGTGGGTCCTGAGGCTCCTGTACCTCCTTCCTGATGGCAGCAGTGCGAAGGGAGCATGGCCTGGATGCTGGGGTCCCTGATGAATGACAATAAACTTGAACTCTTTCCAATGCTGTGACCCTGAATGGAGGTCATATGTTTTGGAGACATTGGCAGCCATGACAATAACCTTGTAAGAGATCTTCAATCTTTCACTGCTGCAGTCAGGAGTTACCTGTTTCAAAAGGACATCAATCATTGCAGTGCCCAAGAAGAGTAAGGTGAGCTGTCTCAACAACTGTAGCCCAGCAGGGCTCACATCTACTGTGTTAAAGCACTTTGAGAGGCTGGTCATGGCTCGAATTAAACCCTGCCTAGCCTGCTAGATCAGCTTCTTCACCCCCACCATCAGATTTCTGAATGGTCCATGAACACTATCTCACTATTTTAATCTCTTTTTGCACTACTTATTTTTTTAATATTTCATGTTGTAACTTTTATTTCAAAAGTTCAAAGGTTCATTTTATTATGAAAGTATACAACTCTGAAATTCTTCAGTTCTCCGGGTATGTCTTGCCCTTTTCTGCTGTCACAAAACAATGTCCACTTCCTCTAAGGAGGTAGAGGTGCTGCCGTGCTTTCTTTGTAAGAACACTTACATGGTGGCCCAGAATGGGTCCTCTTAAATAATAACGCCAAGGAAAAGTTGCTGACCCTCTCCACCTCTGATCCTTCGATGAGGGCTGGTTCATGTGCCTCTGCTTCCTCCTCCTGAATTCAATAATTGGCTCCTCAGTCTTGCTGACATTGAGTGAGAAATTGTCGGTGTGGCATCACTCAGCCAGAATTTCAGTCTCCCTCCTACATAGTCATAGTCATAGTCATACTTTATTGATCCTGGGGGAAATTGGTTTTCGTTACAGTTGCTCCATAAATAATTAAATAGAAATAAAACCATAAATAGTTAAATAATAATATGTAAATTATGCCAGGAAATAAGTCCAGGACCAGCCTATTGGCTCAGGGTGTCTGACCCTCCAAGGGAGGAGTTGTAAAGTTTGATGGCCACAGGCAGGAATGACTTCCTATGATGCTCTGTGTTGCATCTCGGTGGAATGAGTCTCTGGTTGAATGTACTCCTGTGCCCACCCAGTATATTATGTAGTGGATGGGAGACATTGTCCAAGATGGCATGCAACTTGGACAGCATCCTCTTTTCAGACACCACCGTCAGAGAGTCCAGATCCATCCCCACAACATCACTGGCCTTATGAATGAGTTTGTTGATTCTGTTGGTGTCTGCTACCCTCAGCCTGCTGCCCCAGCTCACAACAGCAAACATGATGATAAGCTATATGCTGATTTGTCACCACCTTTGACTTGGCCAATGAGAATGGTGTCAGCAGCAAACCTGAATATGACATTGGAGCCATGCTTAGCCTCACAGTCATAAATATAAAGTGAGTAGAGCAGGGGGCTAAGGCCACAGCCCTGTGGTGCACCTGTGCTGATGGAGATTGTGGAGGAGATGTTTCCAGTCCAAACAGACTGGGACGTAAAAATAAGGAAATTGAGGATCCCTTTGCATAAGGATGTGTTGAGACCAAGGTCTTGAAGCTTATTGATCAGTTTTGAGGAGATGATGGTATTGAATGCCAAGCTTGTTTGTAAAGAACATCCTGATACATGCATCGTTGCTGTGCAGCTGTTGAGAGGATTGAGCAAAGAGCCATTGAAATGACATCCGCTGTGCCAATAGACAAATTGGATCAGATTGAAGTCACTTCTCAGGCAGGAGGTGATATATTTCATCACCAACCTCTCAAAGTACTTCATTACAGTGGATGTAAATGCCACTGGACGATAGCCAACGAGTAAATTACCACGTTCATAGGCACCGGTATAACTGAAGCAGGTGGGTACGTCAGACTGCCAAAGCGAGGGGTGAAAGATAGTGGTGAAAACTTCAGTCAGTTGATCAGCACAGGTCTTTAGTATTCAGCCGGGTACCCCATCTGGGCCGAAAACTCTCCGTGGGTTCACCCTTCTGACGGACGCTCTCATGTCAGCATCAGAGACTGAAATCATAAGGCCAGCAGCAGCTGTGGGAGTTCCTGAAGGTTATTCCATGCTTTGATGGTCAAAAACAGCAGAGAACGCATTGAGCTCATTTGAAAGCGAAGCCCTGTTGTCACCTATGTTGCCTGATTTCACTTCATAACAGGTAATAGCATCATTTTGATAGGTTGGAAATCGCAGGAAGTGGTATAGCAGCTAAAGTAACGATATACCACCTTTTTTTAAACGCAAACAACAGGAATTCTGCAGATGCTGGAAATTCAAGCAACACACATCAAAGTTGCTGGTGAACGCAGCAGGTCAGGCAGCATCTATAGGAAGAGGAACAGTCGACGTTTCAGGCTGAGACCCTTCGTCAGGACTAACTGAAGGAAGAGTGAGTAAGGGATTTGAAAGTGGGAGGGGGAGGGGGAGATCCAAAATGATAGGAGAAGACAGGAGGGGGAGGGATAGAGCCAAGAGCTGGACAGGTGATTGGCAAAAGGGGATACGAGAGGATCATGGGACAGGAGGTCCGGGAAGAAAGACAAGGGGGGGGGTGACCCAGAGGATGGGCAAGAGGTATATTCAGAGGGACAGAGGGATAAAAAGGAGAGTGAGAGAAAGAAAGTGTGTATAAAAATAAATAACAGATGGGGTACAAGGGGGAGGTGGGGCATTAGCAGAAGTTAGAGAAGTCAATGTTCATGCCATCAGGTTGGAGGCTTGAATATAAGGTGTTGTTCCTCCAACCTGAGTGTGGCTTCATCTTTACAGTAGAGGAGGCCGTGGATAGACATGTCAGAATGGGAATGGGATGTGGAATTAAAATGTGTGGCCACTGGGAGATCCTGCTTTCTCTGGCGGACAGAGCGTAGGTGTTCAGCAAAGCGGTCTCCCAGTCTGCGTCGGGTCTCGCCAATATATAAAAGGCCACATCAGGAGCACCGGACGCAATATTATTCTCCGTAACTTCCACCACCTCCAATGGGATCCCACCACTAAGCACATCTTTCCCTCCCCCCCCTCTCTGCTTTCCGCAGGGATCGCTCCCTACACAACTCCCTTGTCCATACGTCCCCCCCATCCCTCCCCACTGATCTCCCTCCTGGCACTTAACCGTGTAAGTGGAACAAGTGCTACACATGCCCTTACACTTCCTCCCTTACCACCATTCAGGGCACCAAACAGTCCTTCCAGGTGAGGCAACACTTCACCTGTGAGTCGGCTGGGGTGATATACTGCGTCCGGTGCTCCTGATGTGGCCTTTTATATATTGGTGAGACCCGACGCAGACTGGGAGACCGCTTTGCTGAACACCTACGCTCTGTCCGCCAGAGAAAGCAGGATCTCCCAGTGGCTACACATTTTAATTCCACATCCCATTCCCATTCTGACATGTCTATCCACGGCCTCCTCTACTGTAAAGATGAAGCCACACTCAGGTTGGAGGAACAACACCTTATATTCCATCTGGGTAGCCTCCAACCTGATGGCATGAACATCGACTTCTCTAACTTCTGCTAATGCCCCACCTCCCCCTCGTACCCCATCTGTTACTTATTTTTATACACACATTCTTTCTCTCACTCTCCTTTTTCTCCCTCTGTCCCTCTAAATATACCCCTTGCCCATCCTCTGGGTTCCCCCCCCCCCGTCTTTCTTCCCGGACCTCCTGTCCCATGATCCTCTCGTATCCCCTTTTGCCTATCACCTGTCCAACTCTCGGCTCCATCCATCCCCCTCCTGTCTTCTCCTATCATTTTGGATCTCCCCCTCCCCCTCCAGCTTTCAAATCCCTTACTCACTCTTCCTTCAGTTAGTCCTGACGAAGGGTCTCGGCCTGAAACGTCGACTGCACCTCTTCCTAGAGATGCTGCCTGGCCTGCTGCGTTCACCAGCAACTTTGATCTGTGTCTGTGACGCTGTTTACCCGACGCTCTGTGTCTGTGACGCTGTTTACCCGACGATCTGTGTCTGTGACGCTGTTTACCTGACGCTCAGTGTCTGTGACGCTGTTTACCTGACGTTCTGTGTCTGTGACGCTGTTTACCTGACGCTCAGTGTCTGTGACGCTGTTTACCTGACGCTCTGTGTCTGTGACGCTGTTTACCCGACGATCTGTGTCTGTGACGCTGTTTACCTGACGCTCAGTGTCTGTGACGCTGTTTACCTGACGTTCTGTGTCTGTGACGCTGTTTACCTGACGCTCAGTGTCTGTGACGCTGTTTACCTGACGCTCTGTGTCTGTGAGGCTGTTTATCTGACGCTCTGTGTCTGTGACGCTGTTTACCTGGAAATTTGCCACGATGCACATCCCAAGACTACCCAGCAAACCGAGTACAAGCGCAGCACGATTCCAGTGGGGTGAAATGATGGGATTTGCCTCATTTACTGCTTGCAGCATCTTGTATTGAACATACATAGTGAACGCACCTGGAAAAGAATACAAAGAATATCAAATGGTGGCTTCAAATGACAAGTTAACAAAATGGCGTATTCAAAAAAAAGCTTTTTCATTAACAACTGTGATCTTTGAGTTCTTTATGCAGATAGGAGGAAGTTTTTATGTAACACTGGAAATCCAATTGCTCTGCAGATGGTTATCTAGACCATTAAAAGTGTTGGGCCCAGGAACAATGGAAGTCAGGTGGTGAGAAATAGAGTGAGAGAAAAATGCAGAGAGAGTGGGACAAGAGAGAGAGAGATCAGAGAGGAGAGAGAGGTAAGGGGGGAAGAGAGGGGGAGGGAGAGAGGGGGAAGAGGGGGAAGAGGGAGGAAAGAGAGGGGAAAGAGGGGGGAAAGAGGGGGGAAGAGGGGGGAAAGAGGGGGGAAGAGGGGGAGGGTAGAGAGGGAGGGGAGATAGGAGAAGATGAAGAGGAGGGATAAAGAGTGGAGGGGGTAGAGAGGACGGGAGGAAACGGGAAGGAAGAGAGGGGGAGGGGGAGATGAGGGAAGAACTGAGGGGGAAGAGTGGAAAGGGAGGAAGAGAGGGGGTTGGGGAGATAGGAGGGGATGAAGTGAGGAGGGGAAGAGAGGAGGGGAGGAAGAGAGGAGGGGAGGAAGAGAGGAGGGGAGGAAGAGAGGAGGGGAGGAAGAGAGGAGGGGAAGAGAGGAGGGGGGAAGAGAGGAGGGGGGAAGAGAGGAGGGGGGAAGAGAGGAGGGGAGGAAGAGAGGAGGGGGAGGAAGAGAGGAGGGGGAGGAAGAGAGGAGGGGAGGAAGAGAGGAGGGGAGGAAGAGAGGAGGGGGAGGAAGAGAGGAGGGGAGGAAGAGAGGAGGGAAGAGAGGAGGGGATGAGACTCGTGAAGAGGAGGGGGTGGAGGGTGAAGAGACGAGGGGTTGAAGGGCGGTTGAAGGGAGGGGGGTGGAGAGAGGAGGGGAGGAGAGGGGGGAGAGAGGGGAGGGGGAGAGAGGGGAGGGGGAGAGAGGGGAGGGGGAGAGAGGGGAGGGGGAGAGAGTGGAGAGGGAGACAGGGAGTGGGAAGAGAGAGGGGGGAGTGAGAAGAGAGAGGGTTGTGGGAAGAGAGAGGGGATGGTGGGAAGAGAGAGAGGGGTAAGTGAGAGAGGCGACAGAGGGAGAGAGGTGGGACAAGGGAGAAAGAAAAAGAGAGGGAGAGGTGGGACGAGAGAGGAGGGAAGGGAAGAGAGAGAAAGGGAGAGGAAGAGGTGGGACAAGTGGAGGGGTAAAGGATGGGGGAGAGGGTGGGGAGAGGGGGGTGAGGGAGGAGTGAGGGAGGAGTGAGGGAGGGGGACAATATGAATGTGAATAGCTCAGAGGAACATCTGGTACAGCTGCTACAGGGACCTGGTTCCATCCTGACCATGTGGTAGTTGTACGGTCTCCCGCTGACCGTGTGCTATTTGTACGGTCTCCCGCTGACCGTGTGCTATTTGTACAGTCTCCCGCTGACTGTGTGGGTTTCTCCTGTGTATTCTTCCCATGTTGCAGAGGTTGGGTGGGTGGTGGGAGGGGGGACAGGGGCTGGTTTTGCTGTTATCGTTGCTGCAGCTTGTGTTGTTCCGCTGAACATCGTGGACGTGCTATGTTGGTGCTGGAAAGAGTGGCGACACATGGGCACATCCGCAGATACATGGGCCACCCCCAGCCCATCCACAGACTGTGTGGGTTGTTAATGGAAATGATGGATTTCACTCTCCGCTTCCACGTACTTGTGATCAATAAGTATGGATGGGAACCTGTCCATGTTGTAATGGGAGAGTGCGAGGAGAGCACAGTAACCGTCCCTTTAACCAACGATGTGTCTGCCAAACTGGGCTAAACCTGCTGAAAATCCATATTCTGCAGAGAAAGGTAAGGGGTATCTTACAGGACATTAAAAATTACCCTAGGTTCTGATAGAATTATCAAGTAGAAACCACTTCCTCTGGGATTTGGGTCAAGACTCTGATCATACAGGAAGCAATAGCGAAATGTTTCTTCATGCAGGAAGTTACCCACTGGAATGGCAATGGAGTCACATTTCATTGGAATATTAAAAGTAACAAAGACCAGTTTGGGATTATGTGCGGTGGAGGATGGGTCCAATTAGAGAATTCAGCCTGCAGCCATGACGGGCCAAGAGGCCTTCTATAAACTTCTGTATTCTACAATATCGGGTCATAAAGGAACACAGCACGGAAACCAGGCCGTTCGGCCTAACTCGTCCATGCTGACCAACATGGCCTTGTAATCTAGTGCTTTTCCCTGCATTTGGCTCAATTGAGCTAACCTTTAACACAGCATCTATAATCTTTGTAACCTGAGATTGCTAATCCAGATATAACCAGGACTCCCGGTTCCTTTTGCCTTAAACTATCCACATCTCTAGCAAAATACCACTTTCTCTTCTTCTCATCCAAAGTTCTGTGCTCTGCAGTCATTTGAAACATGAGTCTATTAACTCATGTGAGCAGGATGGGTGGATCCACGACAACGGTAAATCAGAACACCTACTCTTTTTGTGGACCAACTCACAGTGCTACCTGCTTCCACAATTGTTTGCAGGACTCTTTTTGATGGTATTCTTTTTCATGGCAGCACACACAAAATGCTGGAGGAACTCAGCAGGTCAGGCAGCACCTATGGGACACGTTTCCAGTCCTGATGAAGGGTCTCAGCCCGAAACGTTGACTGTACTCTATTCCATAGATGCTGCCTGACCTGCTGAGTTCCTCCAGCATTTTGCGTGTGTGGCTCTGGATTTCCAGCGTCTGCAGATTTTTTGGTGTTTGTGACTCTTTTTAGCCTTTCTTTGTTTTGTGGCTGCCTGTAAGGAGACGAATCTCAAGGTTGATAGTAAATGTACTTTTGAAGTTTGTTTGGATGGATGAACCAAAGTCTGCCAAGTTCCACACACGTGCAGCTTCAAAACACACCCCCCCCCGCCCACTGTTCCACAGTCACACCCACTTCCCCGGTTGTGACCTACGAGGCAGGGGAGGGGCTTGCGTCTGATGTCGCATGGCGCTGTCGCCCATGGGAAAGGGCCTCTGCCTGCACGACCACCCCCCTCTCCCCCACCAGCTCTGCTGGGCGTCAGCCCTCTCCGCTCCAGCAGACATTGACCCACGGAGGCGGGTGAGAGGGCAGCCAGGCTACCGCGGAGATGTTTCCCCCGATGCCTGTGGTCCTGCTGCCCCAGAACCGCATCACCCCTTCCTGGGCTGAGCTTCAGGGTTGTCATGGGTGAAGGTGGGCAGTCCCTGAGAGACCGGACCCTAATCTGGACGATGTTGGGTTTCTATGGAGTACACAGGACTTTGAGTGTGAGATAGTGAGGAATAATACTTGGGCTTCATAGAATCTTGAAGCAATTCAGCACAGATGAATGCTGTTCATCCCAACCAGTCCATGCCAATTACGTTGTCCCAGTGTCCTACATTCAACCCATATCCAGCCCAGACCCTCCGTGGAACTAGAATTGACTGATTATTGATAATACATACTGAGGTACAGTGAAAAGCTTCTCTTGCAAACTGTCCATACAGATCAGATCACTACACAGTGCACTGAGGCCGAGCAAGGCCAAACAACAACAGAATGTAGAGTAGGGTGTAAGAGCGACAGAGAACATGCTGTGCACGCAGATAGTAAGGTGCAAAACCGTAACGAGTAGGTTGTGAGGTCAAGAGTCCATCTTATAATAGGGAAACGTTTGATTGTCTTATTAAATTGTGGGGCACAATGGCATGGTGGTTAGCACAATACTTCACAGTACCAGTGACCCAGGTCCAATCCCCACCACTGTCCATAAGGTGTTTGTACGTTCTCCCCGTGACCATGTGGGTTTCCTCCGGGTGCTTTGCTTTCCTCCCACATTTCAAAGATGTACGGGTTGGAAGGTTAATTGGTCAGCGTCTATTGTCCCGTGACCAGGCTAAGATTAATTCTGGGGTCACTGGGAGTACGGCTCGTAGGGCAGGAAGGACCTGTCCCACTCTGTATCTCAGTGAATAAATAACAGCGGTGTAGACGCCTATTCCACACTTTAGAAATTGTGGACGCATTGGTAATCATTTTCCAATGTTCTATAGATTCAGGATCAGTTCCTGTGGATTGAAGGGTGGCTAATGTTGTCCCTCTCTTCAAGAAGGGAGGAAGAGAGAATTATAGACCGGTTAGCCTGACGTCCGTGGTGGGAAAGCTGCTGGAGTCAATTATAAAAGATGAAATTACGACATATCTGGATAGTAGTAACAGGATCGGTCCCAGTCAGCATGGATTTACGAAGGGGATATCGTGCTTGACTAATCTGGAATTTTTTGAGGATGTAACTATGAAAATGGACAAGGGAGATGTAGTGTACCTGGACTTTCAGAAAGCCTTTGATAAAGTCCCACATAGGAGATTAGTGGGCAAAATTAGGGCACATGGTATTGGGGGCAGAGTACTGACATGGATTGAAAATTGGCTGGCTGACAGAAAACAAAGAGTAGCGATTAACGGGTCCCTTTCGGAATGGCAGGCGGTGACCAGTGGGGTAGCAGGGTTCACTGCTGGGACTGCAGCTGTTTACAATATATATTAATGATTTAGATGAGGGAATTAAAAGTAACATTAGCAAATTTGCCGATGACACAAAGCTGGGTGGCAGTGTGAAATGTGAGGAGGATGTTATGAGAATGCAGGGTGACTTGGACAGGCTGGGTGAATGGGCAGATGCATGGCAGATGAGGTTTAATGTGGATAAATGTGAGGTTATCCACTTTGGTGGTAAGAACAGGAAGGCAGATTATTATCTAAATGGAGTCAAGTTAGGAAAAGGGGAAGCACAACGAGATCTAGGTGTTCTTGTACGTCAGTCACTGAAAGCAAGCATGCAAGTACAGCAGGCAGTGAAGAAAGCTAATGGCATGCTGGCCTTCATAACAAGGGGAATTGAGTAGAAGAGCAAAGAGGTCCTTCTGCAGCTGTACAGGGCCCTGGTGAGACCACACCTGGAGTACTGTGTGCAGTTTTGGTCTCCAAATTTGAGGAAGGACATTCTTGCTATTAAGGGAGTGCAGCGTAGATTCACAAGGTTAATTCCCGGGATGGCGGGACTGTCATATGTCGAAAGACTGGAGCGGCTGGGCTTGTATACACTGGAATTTAGAAGGCTGAGAGGAGATCTTATTGAAACATATAAGATTATTAAGGGATTGGACACGCTGGAGGCAGGAAGTATGTTCCGGCTGATGGGTGAGTCCAGAACCAGAGGCCACAGTTTAAGAATTAGAGGTAGGCCATTTAGAACGGAGTTGAGGAAAAACTTTTTCACCCAGAGAGTGGTGGATATATGGAATGCTCTGCCCCAGAAGGCTGTGGAGGCCAAGTCTCTGGATGCTTTCAAGAAAGAGATGGATAGAGCTCTTAAAGACAGCAGAATCAAAGGTTATGGGGATAAGGCAGGAACCGGATACTGATAGTGGATAATCAGCCATGATCACAGTGAATAGCGGTGCTAGCTCGAAGGGCCGAATGGCCTACTCCTGCATCTATTGTCTATTGTCTATTTCAGTGAATAAATAACAGTGGTGTAGAAGCTGTCCTTGAGCCAATAAAATTCCTTGCTGACATAAAGCCGGCAGTGTAACAGCAAACACAGTAATGCAAAACACAAAGTCAAGCACAAGAAAGATGGAACGGTATAAAGTACAGACGTGCGGAAAGAAATACTGTAGTGACAATTACAAAACAAAATCAGGTTTATTGTCACCAATATATCTTGTGAAATTTGTTAAACACAAGAGATTCTGCAGATGCTGGAAATCCAGAGTAACCCGGGCAAAATGCTGGAGGAACTCAGCAGGTCAGGCAGCACCTGTGGAAATGAATAAACAGTCGATGTTTCCAGCGATACCCTTCTTCAGGATTGGAAAAACAATGATTAAAGCAGAAGATGCCAGAATAAGAACGTTGAGGAGGGAAGGGAAAGAGGATAGCTCAAGGACTAGAGAAGAGGGAATCTGATAGGAGAGGAGAGTGGACCATGGGAGAAAGGGAAGGAGGAGGGACACCTGGGGGAGGTGATAGACAGGTGAGAAGAGGTAAGAACCCGGAGTGGGGAATAGAAGAAGGAGGAATGGGGAGAGGAAAATTACTGGAGGGGGAAATCAATGTTCACACCATCAGGCTGGAGGCTACCTGAAATTTGTTGTCTTGCAGCAGCAGTACAATGCTGAGTTAGAATTAAGAGTTCAAGAACATTGTCAAACCACTGGAAAGGGGATGTGAAAGAAGAGATTGGTTCAGAAGTCAGCAGTGGGGAAGAAGCTGTTCCTGAATCTACTTGTCCGGACTTTCAGACTCCTCTATCTTCTGACTGAACATAAGAGAGAGAAGAGGGAGCAGCCAGAGTAGCAGACATCCTTGACAAGACTTCCAGCCTCCCCAAAGCAGCGTGCCCTGAGTAGAAACAGCAAGGAAGGAAGAATCCAGAAGGAAGCCATAAAGAGGTCGGCCAAGATGAAGGAGAACCTGCAGAAAATTTCCAATCCATCCCACGTCTTCTGTAAAAGAATGAGAGGTTTCTGTGCTTACCTAGAAAGGCGGAGATATTTACCATTATTCCAAACACACAACTCTCTGGAGGGGTTGCCCCGGTATCACTACAAAGAAATATAGTGAGAAAAAAAAGATGAAAATCACAGAAAGGACATCACAGTAGCTAAATGAATTCCTCCTGATCCTAGCCGTGATCTGATTATGATCTCGACATTGACCCTTCCCACCAGAATTCACCACGAGCCCTTTCCCAAAAGTACGCAAAGGCCCATTCCATTGTGGCCAAAACCTTGAATGTAAATCGCAGTGAGATCGCGCTGTTTATCCTAGATTCAGATTTGTATATCACATGTGCATCAAAACATACAGTGAAATGTGCCATTTGCATTGATGACCAACACATTCTGAGGGCGTGCTGGGGACAGCCTGTAAGTGTCACTACGCATTCTGGCACCAACGTAGCATTCCATAATGCTCAGGAGAACAACACCGAACACAACAAGCAACAGAACAAGGTAGCCGGCTGCGATGTTATTGCAGATCGGAGTGTCGGAGGTTGGAATTTAATTATGGAGTTTCTATGTTCTTCCTATGACCGTGTGGAATTCCTCTGGATGTTCCAGTTTTTCTCACAGTCCAAAGACATAGCAGTTCGCAGGTTAAATGGTCGTTGTAAACTTTCATGTGGCTAGGCTAGTGTTAAATCAGTGCGTTATAGGACTGTGCGGCTCTTTGGGCTGAAAGGGCCTGTTCCGAATAGAATCTCAAAATAAAATAATTAAAGCCCCTTTCTTCCCTCCCACCCACCCACACACACCCACATACACACACACACACACACACACACACACACACACACACACACACACACAGTCTTCCAACTCCAGGGCAGGCCCTCGGCCCCCAACGCTTTGACCAACGGCCAATCAGACATCAGACGTTGGAGAGGACGGGACTTCAAACAGGTCCACTGCCCGGGGATAAAGGGCAGGAGCAGTTCGTGGCAGCATAGTAAGAGTTTTGATCAGCGTCCATCGGCGTTTGGGATTGAAGGAAAGCAGGGGTTTGCACAACGGCTGTCGTCAGAGTGAATGGTCTTAAGGCTTTAGCTTCTTGAGGCTTCAGTCAGAGAAAGCAAAGGAAAGAAAAGCTCACGTTTTTTCCTTCTCTTCTTTATGTCTGCGCAGCTCGGACAGTAGAGATTGCAGGCAGGGTAGTGCAATGCCTCTCTTGCGGGATGTGGGAAGGCATGGAGACCTCCAGTGACCCTGACCACTACAACCACGAGAAGTGAATCCAGCTGCAGCTTCTAACAAACCACGTTAAGGAGCTGGAGCTGGAAATGGATGAACTCTGGATCATTCAGGAGGCTGAGGGGGTGATAAGTAGGACATCTGGAGAAGTAGTTATAGGACACAGGAAACTGTGTGACAGATAGGAAGGGGAAAGGAGTTAGGGAGCCAATGCAGGATACCCCTGTGGCCATCCCCTCAACAATAAGTGTATCCCTTTGGACTCGGTCGGTGGGGTGGGGGGGGGGGTCACAATGGTCGGATCTGTGGCGCTGTCTGCCTCTATGGCTCAGAAGGGAAGGAGAAGAGGAGGAATGCTGTGGTGATAAGGGATTCATTAGGTAGGGAATGGACGGGAGGTTCTGTAGGAGTGAACGAGATACCTGGATGGGATGTTGCCTCCCAGATGCCAGGGTCTGGGATAACTCAGGTTGAGTCCTCAGCATTCCTAAGCAAGAGGGTGAACAGCCAGTGGTCGTGGTCTATGTAGGTATGACATGGGTAGGATGAGTGACGAGGTTCTGCATTGGGAGCTCAGGGTGTTAGGTGCTAAGTTAAAGGGCAGGACTTCCAGGGTTGTGATCTCAGGATTGCTACCCATGCCACGTGCTAGTGAGGACAGAATGAGGAAGATTATACAACCTAATATGTGGATAAGGAGTTGGTGTAGGGAGGAGGGCAGAAGATTTTTGGAGCATTGGGCTCTCTTCCATGGAAGGTGGGACCTGTACAAAAAGAAAGGTTTGCACCTGGACTGGAGGGGACTAATATCCTTGTCACTGTCCTGACCATTAATTCCTCTTATTGTCCTAATTCCCTTTTCCCCGTGTTCTCCCGGCTCCTTGATTGCGGCACCTGATTCTCTTCTAAACTTGCTGCATGACAACTCCGGCTTTGCATCCACTCGTGGCCAGACCGTTGCTTCAGCCAGTGCGGTAATTCACGTTCCCAGCCGCTTAGAATGTTATACTTCAGTACCGAGGTTTACCTGTGAAACTCCGTCTCTCCATGTTAAGAAAAAGTATTGTCTGCTGCTTGCCTTTCTACGCTCCGTGTCAAGATTAAGTTTTGCCTGCTGCCTGTCTCCTGTTTGCCGTTCAGCTCCAGCAACGCCCTGTGTCAAGAAAAGTTTTGCCTGCCTCCTGCTCCTCCATTCACCTGCGCTGTTTGCCTGTGTTAACTCTGTCTCTCGACCGCTTAGAATTGTGTATTCTAAGTTTTGTTTCTGTGCTGTTTACTTGTGTTAATTCTGTCTCTCAACCGCTTAGAATTGAGTATTCTAAGTTCTGCTTCCATGCTGTTTGCCTGTGTTAACTCTGTCTCTCCGTGTTAATAGGAGCATTGCATGCCGCCTGTCTTCCTGTCATCCTTCCGCCTGCTGTTCTCCGCAAGCCACGTTCGCACCCTGGTCTGCATCCCTGCTCTGCCTCGTTCCACCGCCCACCTACACTCTCTGCTGGCTCGGTGGTTAAACACTGCATTCCCACCGTTAGGAACTGGGTTCGATCCCCAGCCAAGCCTTCCTCGCTCCTTGGCTTTCCTCTGCCTCATCCTCGCTCCTGGCCTTCCCCGTAACCGTTAATAAACACTTTAGATTACTCTACCTCTGTGTCTGTGTCCTGCGTTTGCATTTGCCCCGTTCCATTGCAACAATCCTAGCAGGAAGGTTTGTTAATGCTGCACGGTGAGGTTTAAACTAGAGTTGCAGGGGGATGGGAACCAGAGCGCCAGAATAGTTAGTGGAGAGGTTGTGGAGGCAGATGTTGGTGAGTCCTCAGACAAAGTCAGGAATCAAAAGGTTGAGCATGGTGTGACAAAATCGAAAAAGGATGAATACAGAACTGAAGGTGTTTTATCTGAATGTGAGCAGTATACAGAATAAGGTAGATGAACTTGCAGCACAGTTGCAGATTGGCAGGTATGACGTTGTAGGCATCACGGAATCATGGCTGTGAAATTATATCTGGGAGCTTAATGCCCAGGGAGACACATTGTATTGAAAGGACAGGCAGGAAGGCAGAGGGGGTGATGTTGCTCTGTAGGTAAAAAATGAAATCAAATCATTAGAAAGAGGTGACATAGGGTCAGAAGGTGTTGAATCATTGTGGTTAGAGCCAAAGATCTACAAGAGTAAAAAGACACTGATGAAGTTGTATAGAGACACCCAAACAGTAGTAAGGATGTGGTTTAAAAATTATAACGGGAGACAGAAAATGCTTACCAATGTTACAATAGCCATGGGGGATTTCAATATGCAGATAGATTGGGAAAATCAGGTTGGTGCTGGATTCCAGGAGGGGAATTTCTAGAGTGCCTACAAGATGGTTTTTTAGAGCTGCCCGTGGTTGAGCCTTCTAGAGGATCAGCTATTCCAGATTGGGTGTTGTGCAAGAAACCAGAACTGATTAGAGAGCGCAAGGTAAAAGAACCCTTAGGGGAAAGTGATCATAATATGATTTAATTCACCCTGAAATTTGAGAAGGAGAAACAGAAGTCAGATGTATCAATATTACAGTGAAGTAAAGGGAATTACAGAGACATGAGAGAGAAGTTGGCCAGAAATGATTGGAAAAGAACACTGGCGGGGATGACGGCAGAGCAGCAACGGCTGGAATTCCTGGAAGCAATTCAGAAAGCTCAGGATATATACATCTCAAAGAGGAAGAAGTATTCTGAAGGAAAGATGACACAACTGTGGCTAACAAGGGAAGTCAAAGCCAAAGAGAAAGCATATAATAGAGCAAAAATTAATGGGTTGGTTGGTGGATTGCGAAACTTTTAAAAACCAACAGAAGGCCACGAAGAAGGTAAAGAAGGATTACGAAAGTAAGTTAGCCAATAATATTAAAGGGGATACCAAAAGTTTTTTCAGATACATAAAGTGTAAAATAGAGGCAAGTGCGGATATTGGACCACTGGAAAATGATGCTGGAAAGGTAATGAATGGAGAGACACCGTGGAAGACACTAGCAGTATGGTGGGAGTTCCAGGTGTCAGGGGTCATGAAGTGCGTGAAATAACCATAACTAGACAGAAGGTTCTTGGGAAACCGAAAGATCTGAAGGTAGATAAGTCACCTGGACTAGATGATGTACACCTCAGGGTTCTGAAAGAGGTGGCCAAAGAGATTGTGGAGGCATAAATAATGATCTTTCAAGAACCACTAGATTCTGGAATGGTGCCGGAACACTGGAAAATTGCAAATGTCACTCTACTCTTCAAGAAGGGAGAAAGGCAGAAACAAACCATAGGCCAGTTAGTCTGACCTCAGTGGTTGGGAAGATGTTGGAGTTGATTGTTAAGGATGAGGTCTCAGGGTACTTGGAGGCATATGATAAAATAAGCCATAGTCAGCATGGTTTCCTCAAGGGAAAATCTTCCCTGACAAATCTCATAAATAGAGAAAGCTTGGAGACAGAGCGAGAGAGAGGATAGGCAGGTGATAGAGAAGGGACGCACTCAGACCGATGGTTTGAGATGTGTCTATTTTAATGCAAAGAGTATTATGAACAAGGCGGATGAGCTTAGGGGTGGATCAGTACTTGGAGCTATGATGTTGTGGCCATTACAGAGACTTGGATGGCTCAGGGGCAGGAATGGTTATATTGAGTGCCAGGCTTTAGATGTTTCAGAAAGGACAGGGAGGGAAGCAAAAGAGGTTGGGGTGTGGCACTGTTGATCAGAGCTGTCACAGCTGCAGAAAAGGAGGAAGTCATGGAGGGATTGTCTACTGAGTCTCTGTGGGTGAAGTTAGGAACAGGAAGGGGTCAATAACTCTACTGAGTGTTTTTTATAGACCACCCAATAGTAACAGGGCCATTGAGAGGCAGATAGGGGGACAGATTCTGGAAAGGTGTAATAACGACAGGGTTGTCGTGGTGGGAGATTTTAATTTCCCAAGTATCGACTGGCATGTCCCTAGAGCGAGGGGTTTAGGTGGGGTGGGGTTTGTTAGATGTGTTCAGGAAGGCTTCTTGACACAATATGTAGATAATCCTACAAGAGGAGAGGCTGTACTTGATTTGGTATTGGGAAATGAACCTGGTCAGGTGTCAGATCTCTCAGTGGGAGAGCATTTTGGAGATAGCGATCATAATTCTATCTCCTTTACAAAAGCATTGGAGAGGGATAGGAACAGACAAGCTGGAAAGCATTTAATTGGAGCAGGGGAAAATATGAGGCTATCAGGCAGGAACTTGGAAGCATAAATTGGAAACAGATGTTCTCAAGGAAATGTATGGAAGAAATGTGGCAAATGCTGAGGGGATATTTGTGTGGAGTTCTGCATAGGTACATTACAATGAGACAGGGAAAGGATGGTAGGGTACAGGAACCGTGCTGTACAAAGGCTGTTCTAAATATAGTCAAGAAGAAAAGAAGAGCTTACGAAAGGTTCAAAAAACTAGGTAATGATAGAGAGCTAGAAGATTATAAAGCTAGCAGGAAGGAGCTGAAGAAAGAAATTAGGAGAGCCAGAAGCGGCCATGAGAAGGCCTTGGCGGGCAGGATTAAGGAAAACCCCAAGGCATTCTACAAGTATGCAAAGAGCAGGAGGATGAGATATGAGAGAATAGGATCAATCAATTGTAACAGCGGAAAAGTGTGTACGGAATCGGAGCAGATAGCAGATGTACTTAATGAGTACTTTGCTTCAGTATTCACTACGGAAAAGGATCTTGATGATTGTAGGGATGACATACAGTGGACTGAAAAGTTGGAGCATGTAGATACTAAGAAAGAGGATGAGCAGGAGCTTTTGGAAAGCAGCAAGTTAGATAAGTCATTGGGACCGAACGAGATGTACCCCAGCCTACTGTTGGAGGAGAGGGAGGAGATTGCTGAGCCTCTGGTGATGATCTTTGCATCATCAATGGAGACAGGAGAGGTTCCGGAGGATTGGAGGGTTGCGGATGTTGTTCCTTTATTCAAGAAAGGGAGTAGAGATAGCCCAGGAAATTATAGACCAGTGAGTCTTACTTCAGTGGTTGGTCAATTGATGGAGAAGATCCTGAGAGGCAGGATTTATGAACATTTGGAGAGGCATAATATGATTAGGAATAGTCAGCATGGCTTTGTGAAAGGCAGGTCATGCCTTACGAGCCTGAATGAATTTTTTGAGGATGTGACTAAACACATTGATGATGGTAGAGCAGTTGATGTAATGTAATGGATTTCAGCAAGGCATTTGACAAGGTACCCCATGCAAGATTTATTGAGAAAGTAAGGAGGCATGGGATCCAAGGGAAATTCCTTCGTGGATCCAGAACTGGCTTGCCCACAGAAGGTTGTAGACAGGTCATATTCTGCATGGAGGCCGGTGACCAGTGGTGCGCCTCAGGGATCTGTTCCGGGACCCCTACTCTTCGTGATTTTTATAAATGACCTGGATCAAAGGTTGGAGGTGTTGTGGATAGTGTGGAGGGCTGTCAGAGGTTACGCAGGACATTGATATGATGCAAAACTGGGCTGGGAAGTGACAGATGGAGTTCAACCCAGATAAGTGTGAGGTAGTTCATTTTGGTAGGTCAAATATGATGAGTCCATAGGACACTCAAAGCTGCTGCGCAGGTTGACTCTGTGGTTAAGAAGGCATACGGTGCATTGGCCTTCATCAATCATGGGATTGAGTTTAAGAGCCGAGAGGTAATGTTGCAGCTATATAGGACCCTGGTCAGACCCCACTTGGAGTACTGTGCTCAGTTTTGGTCGCCTCACTAGAGGAAGGATATGAAAACCATAGAAAGGGTGCAGAGGAGATTTACAAGGATGTTGCCTGGATTGGGGACCATGCCTTATGAGAATAGGTTGAGTGAACTCGGCCTTTTTTCCTTGGAGAGACGGAGGATGAGGGGTGACCTGATAGAGGTGTATAAGATGATGAGAGGCATTGATCGTGTGAATAGTCAGAGTTTTTTTCCCAGGGCTGAAATGGTTGCTACAAGAGGACACAGGTTTAAGGTGCTGGGGAGTAGGTACAGCGGAGATGTCAGGGGTAAGTTTTTACTCAGAGAGTGGTGAGTGCGTGGAATGGGCTGCCGGCGACAGTGGTGGAGGCGGATACGATAGGGTCTTTTAAGAGACTCCTGGACAGGTACATGGAGCTTAGAAAAATAGAGGGCTATGGGTAACCCTAGGTAATTTCTCAAGTAAGGACATGTTTGGCACAGCTTTGTGGGCCTAAGGGCCTGTATTGTGCTGTAAGTTTTCTACATTTCTAAATCTGTTGGAATTCTTTGAAGAAATATCAAGCATGATAGAGAAATGAGAGTTGGTCAACATTGTGTACTTGGATTTTCAGAAGGCCTTTGACAAGGTGCCACACATGAGGCTGCTTAATAAACTACAAGCCCATGGTGTTACAGGAACGTTTCTGGCATGGAAAAAGCAGTGGCTGATTGGCAGGAGGCAAAGAGTGGGAGTAAAGGGAGCTTTTTTCTGACTGGCTGCTGGTGACTAGTGGTGTTTCACAGGGGTCTGTGTTGGGACCGATTTTTTTACGTTATATGTCAATGATTTGAATGATGGATTTGAAGGCTTTGTTACAAAGTTGCAGACGATATGAAGATAGGTGGAGGGGCAGTAGTTTTGAGGAAGTAGAGAGGCTACAGAAGGACAGATTAGGAAAATGGGCAAAGAAATGGCAGATGTAACACAGTGCTGGGAAGTGTTTGGTCATGCACTTTGGTAGAAGAAATAATAGGGTTAACTATTTTCTAAATGGAGAGAAAATACAAAAAAAAAAGAGATGCAAAGGGACTTGGAAGTTCTTGTGCAGGATTCCCTAAAGGTTAATTTTCAGATTAGGTCAGTGGTAACAAAGGCGAAGGCCAATGCAATGTTAGCACTCATTTCAAGAGGACTGGGATATAACAGTGTTGAAACTTTATAAGGCACTGATAAGGCCTCACTTGGAGTATTATGAGCAGTTTTGGGCCCCTTATCTTAGAAAGGATGTATTGAAACTGGTGAGGGTTCAAAGGAGGTTCACAAAAATGATTCCAAGATTGAATGGCTTGTCATATGAAGAGCACTGGGGCCTGTATTCACTGGAGTTCAGAAGAACGAGGGGTAACCCCATTGAAATCTATCAAATGGTGAAAGGCCTCGATAGAGTGGATGTGGAGAGGATGTTCCCTATGGTTGGAGTGTCTAAGACCAGAGGACACAACCTCAGAATAGAGGGGCGTCCTTTTAGAATGGAAATGAGGAGGAATTTCTTTAGCCAGAGTGTGGTGAATCTGTGGAATTCTTTGCCACCTGCACTATGGAGGCCAAGACTTTCTGAGAGGTAAATTGGATCAGCCGTGATTAAACGGCAGAGCAGATGTGATGGTCCGAATGGCCTTATTCTGCTCCTGTATTTATGGCCTTCAGTACAGGCCTTCATCCTCGAACTCCAGTACAGGCATCCATCCTCGAACTCCTGGACCGGCTTCCTGACTCCAACTCCAGGAAAGGCATCCAGCCTCTATCTCCAGGATAGACCTCCAGGCCTCCAGCCTCCCGTTTCTAGACTTCGGCCATTTGGACTTCAACTTCCATTCTTCCGAACTGAGTGCAAAAAGCCTGCTTGCATTTCCCATTCTATACCCCTCACAATTTTGTATACCTCTATCAAATCTCCCCTCATTCCCATATGCAAGTGGTTACAGCAAATTTCAAAGTTCACAAAGTGCATTTATTATAAAATACGTAAACACTGCACAACCTTGAGATTCATCTCCTAACAGGCAGCCATGAAACAAAGAAACACAAAAGACCATGAAATAGAAGACCTTCAAACACCCAATGTGCTGAGAAAGAATAACCAACAAACACAAGCAAATAGTGTTCTGAACTGAAGACCACAGGACGGTCCCTGGACCCCCCGTTCACACAGGACCGTCCCTAGACCCTTGGTTCATACAGGACCATCCCTAGACCCTTGGTTCAGCACAGAGCTGAGCAGTGAGTTGAACTGACTTGTCCGTCACCTCATGCCCCAACACCCTGACCTTTTCAATCTGGCCCATTGCTTAAATCATCACCCAAACATCAGGTTCAGTCACTCCAATATGCTCCAGTGTCTGGACCCCACTCCCTCAATTCTGCCTGTACCCAACCTTTCCAATTTGGCCCAGCGCTCAAGTCTCTGAAACCTTGGGTCTTCCTTGCTCTCAGCAAAGGGTTGTCTCACCTCGCCTCAGTTCCACCACATCGAATTGCTTCCAAGTCCAAAGGGAAGTTACACACTATTGTTTGCGATGTTCATTTGCCAGAATAAAGTATGGTTCACCAAGTATTTAGTTGCTTTCCTTGTTTCGATAGCCACCAGCTTGAAATCACTGAGGTTTACCAGCACCATCATAACCTTATCTTAAATTTGATAAGGAGTTGTGGTTTCCTCTTAGAACTAGGACAGTACAGCATGGGAACTGGCCTTACAGCCTACAAGCTAATGCTGAACTATTCAAGCTGACAACATCTAATCAATCCCTTCTGCCTGGACGTGGCAATATTCCTCCTTTCCCTGCACGTTCATGTGCTTCTGAAATGCCTCTCTCACATCTGCCTCCACCACCACTCCTGGCATTCCAGACACCTACCAGTCTGGGCAGAGCACAAAAAATTGCCCTGCACAGATTTTCCCACCCCTTATCTAAATGCATGCCCTCTTTCAATTAGAGCTTTCAATCTTTAGGGAAGAATCTAGAACTGGAAGATGCTGCTGCAATATATCGTGGAGTTCATTGCCACAGACGGTTGTAGAAGGTAAGTCATCGGGTTTGTTTATTTATTTATTCAGAGATTCCACAGGACCTTCCAGCCCTTCGAACTGTACTGCCCAGCAACCTACTGATTTAACCCTAGCCTAACTGCAGGACCATTTCCAAAGACCAATTAACCCATTAACCGATACGTCTTTGGACTGTGAGAGGAAACCAGAGCACCCGGAGGAAACCCACGCAGTCGACGGGGAGAACATACAAACATTCTTATAGAGGACGCCGGGCGTAGACTCTGAACTCTGACATCCCGAGCTGTAATAGCTACCGTGGCATCCCAGCGAGCGTGAACGCAGTCCAGCACTATCACAAATTACACAGTGGAGTATCCTGCATTGGGGGATATGGCAGGTGTCAACAGAACCGAAGGGCAATGGGATAGTCTCATCCTGAAATCTCAGCCCACTTGATCACTGATGATCCCCTGCCAGGCAAGTTTAAAGTGGAGATAGATCGGTTCTAGATTAGCCAGAGTGTCAAAGGTTATGGGAAGAAGGCAGGAGAATGGGGTTGAGAGGGATAATTAATTAGCCATGATGGATAGCAGAGCAGACTCGATAGGACGAATCTATAAGACATAGATCCTGTGTCGTATGTCAGTAATAATGCAGAGATTAGCAGAGGCAACGACTGAAGGTCAGAAGCCTGGAGGCTTGACTGTGTGTGTGGGTGGGAGTGAGGGAAGGGGATTTGTTTTGCTCCTGATCTTCTGCCTTGTTATTTTTGCTCGTTGTTATGTTGGCTACATGTTGTTCCGCTGAATATCGTGGCCCCGCTCTGTTGGCGCCAGAATGCGACACTGCCAAACTGCCCCCAGCACATCCTTGGGTGTGTTGGTTGTTAATGCAAACGATACATTTCACTGTAAGTTTTGTTGTACCTGTGACAAATAAATCTGAATCTAATCAAATTAAATTTTTCTCCAAGGATTGCGATGCTTTGGAGCTCTCCTTCCCCACAGGACAATGTGGTTTCTCAATATTTACGTAGAACAAGAGTACAGCATAGAATGGGCCCCTCAGCCCAAGAACATTTTAACCTACCCCAAGATTAATCTAACCCTTCCCTCCCACATAGCCCTCCATTTTTGTATCATCTATGTGCCTATATAAGAGTTCCTTAAATGTCCTTAATGTATCTGCCTCTACCACCACCCCTGGTAGGGCATTCCATGCACCCACTACTCTCTGTATAAAAACCTTAACTTTGACTTCCCCTTATACTTTCCTTGAATCACCTTAAAATTATGCCCTTTCATATTGCTGGGGAAAAGTCTCCAACAGTCCACTCAGTCTGTGCCTCTTAATCATCTTGTACCAAAGGACATAGGAGCAGAATTAGGCCATTCAGCCCATCAATTCTTCTCCACCATTCCATCATGAGTGATTTATTAACCCTCTCAACCTTATTCCCTTGCCTTCTCCCTGTAGCCTTTGATGCTCTGACTAATCAAAAACCTATCAACCTCTGCTTCAAATACACCTAATGACTTGGCCTCCACAGCCGTATGTAGCAATGAATTCCACAGATTCCTATGGCTGAAGAAATTCCTCCTCATCTCCATTCTAAATGGATGCCCCTCTATTCTGAGGTTCTGCCCTCTGGTTCAAGACTCGCCCACTTCAGGAAACATCCCCTTCATAACCACTCTATCTATGGTTTTCAATATTCAATAGGTTTCAATGAGAATCCCTCTCATTCTTCGAAGCTCTAGCGATTACAGACCCAGAGCCATCAAAGTTTTCTCATAAGTTAACCCTTTCATTCCCAGAATCATTCTTGTAAACCTACTCTGGACCCTCTCCAATGCCAGCACATCTTTTCTTACAGGCCCAAAACTGCTCACAATACTCCAAATGCTGTCAGACCAACACCGCCTAACGCCTCAGATTTACATCCTTGCTTTTATGTTCTATTCCTCTCAAAGTGAATGCTAATATTGCATTCGCCTTCCTTACTCCCAACTCAGCCTGCAAGTTAATCTTTAGGGAATCCTACACAAGGACTTCCAATTCTTATTTAGAAAATAGTCCACACCTTTAATTCTTCTCCCAAAGTGTACAACCATACACTCCCCTACACTATATTCCATCTGGCACATCTCTGCCCACTCTCTCAATCTGTCTAAGTCCTTCTTCTCCATAAGTACTACCTTCCCCTTCACCTATCTTCCTATCATCCATTAACTTGGCCACAAAGCCATCAATTCCGTTCATCCAGGTCATTCACATGTAACGTGGAAAGAGACGGTCCAACACTGACCAGCAAAAAGGCTCCCTTTATTCTCACTCTTCCCCCCCGCCCCACCCCCGGACCCTCTGCCAAGTAGCCAATCCTCCATCCGTGCTGATATTTTCCCTGTAATACCATGGCCTCATGTGCAGCAGCTTGTCGAAGGCCTTCCGAAAATCCAAGTAAACAACATCCACTGAATCTCCTTTGTCTATCCTGTCTGTTATTTCCTCAAAGAAATATGCCCTCTGAGACCATGAAAAAATACTTCTTACAGTAACATTATTCCAGAGGTTGCCAGATTCTGAATGAGAGAGGGGGTGAGAGTCACAGTATCTTACGGTACGGTCACAGGCCTTCCAGCCAAACTCAGCCGCGTTCAATGTGCCGAGCATACTTGTCTTGTGTGTGGCATAATGCTCTAAACATCTTAATGAAGTACTAATGGTGAGGCGGTACTGGGTGTTGGGATTAAAATCAGATCAGCTACAGAGGATGAGATCTGAGAGGGCAGATACCCTCCTCCTCCTCCTAATCCAGGTGTTCGTCACTTCCTCTGACCCATCCCTACTGATACAGTTCATGACTCCAAAATGTTATGACTAGATTCCGCTTCCCAAAACAGTATCTCATTTCAGCATCTGGCAATGAAGGGTAGGATATCACCAAATTATAACATTTAAACTTCCTCAAAATAAAAGCTTGGTCAGACTGAATCTTCCATCACGGATAAAGCCCTTCCCCACCACTGAGCACATCTACAAGGGGTGCTGATGCAACAAAGCAGCATCCATCATCAAGGACCCCCACCATCCAGGACATGCTCTCTTCTCGCTGCTGACATCAGGAAAGAGGTACAGGATCCTCAGGACCCACACCACCAGGTTCAGGAGCAGTTATTACCCCTTGTTATGTGTGTGTGCTCTGTGCGCCCATGTGTGCCGAGCTGGATAAGGTCTGTAACTTTAAATTCCTCGACATTACCATTTCAGAGGATCTGTCCTGGGCTGACACACAAGTGCCATTACAAAGAAGGCGTGGCAGCACCTCCACTTTCTGAGAAGTTTGCACAGATTCAGCAGCATGTCATCTAAAAGTGACAAACCTCTATTGATATGCAGTGGAGATCATACAGACTGGTTGCATCATGGCCTGGAATGGAAACACCAATACCCTTGAACAGAAAAACCTACAAAAGGTAGTGGATTCAGCCCAGCCCTCGCGGGTGAAGCCCTTTCCACCACAGAGCACATCCACAAGGAGCGCTGTCACAAGCAAGCAGCATCCACAGTCAAGGACCCCCACCAGTCAGGCCATACTCTCTCCCTGCTGCTGCCATCTGGAAGGAGATACAGGAGCCTTTGGTCCTACACCACCAGGTTCAAGAACAGTTATTACCCCTCAAACATCAGGTTCCCGAACCAGTGTGAATATCTTCCCTCATCCCAACACAGAACTGATTGCACAACCTACAGACTCACTTTCAATGACTCGACAACTTATGTTCTCAGTATTATTTTTCTTTCTTCTGTATTTCCACAATTTTTTGTTTTTCAACATGGGCTATTTGTCTGTCTTTGTTATCTGTAGTTTTTCACTGATTCTATTGTGTTTCTTTGTATTTACTGTGAAAGCTCACAGGAAAACAAACCTCAGTGTTGTACATGGTGATAAATATGTACTTTGATAATAAATTAACTTTGAATTTTTGAACTTTGAAAAAAAATCATATACTCAGTGGCCACTATATTAGGTACACCTGTACACCTGCTCATTATATCTAATTGACCAATTATGTGGCAGCACTCAATGGATATAAACATGCAGACATGGTCAAGAGGTTCAGTTGATGTTCAGACCAAACATCAGAATGGGGAAAAAGTGTGATCTAAGTGACTTTGATCATGGAATGATTGCTGGTGCCAGATGGGGTGGTTTGAGTATCTCAGAATCTGCTAATCTCCTGGGATTTTCACCCACAACAGCCTCTAGAGTTTACAGAGGATGGTGTGAAAAACAAAAAACTCTCTCTCTCTCTCTCTCTCTCTATCCTCACCCATAACAAATGATGCTGTTTGACCCGCTGATTTCTGCAGATGTACTGTGGAGAGCATTCTGACTGGTTGCATCACCATCTGGTGTGGGGGCTTCAATGTAGAGGATCAGAAAAAGCTGCAGAGGATTGTAAACTCAACCAGCTTTTACATCAGTACTAGCACCCCCAGCATCAAAGACATCAGCAAAAGACGATGCCTGAAGAAGGATTGCTTCTCTTATGCTGTATATCAGTGATTTAGGTAATGGAATAGATGGCTTTGTTGTCAAGTTTGCAGGATATGAAGATTGTGGGGGGGGCAAGTAGTGTTGAGGAAGTAGATAGGCTGCACAAGGACTTAGACAGATTAGGAGAATGGTTAAAAATGTGGTAAATGAAATACAATGTTGGAAAATGCATGGGATAGAGAGAGTAACTGTCAGAGTGTTTTCCCTACACTGGACACCTAGAGAACCCAGCTAGAGGGGGGAAAGGGAAAAGTTCAAAGAAGGTTTTCACTGTAGGTTTTACTTTTAAACACAGGAGAGTGGCGGTTCCTGGAACACACTGCCCGACGTGGTAGTGGATGCAGATATGATATTGGCGTTTTAGAGGCTGTAAAACCCATGAACATATAGGGAACGGAGAGGTATATATCATGAGAAGGGACATGGGGCTAGTGTAAAAACAAAAGAGATTCCGCAGGTGCTGGAAATCCCAGAGCAACACACACAAAATGCTGGAGGAACTCAGCAGCTCAGGCAGCATCTGTGGAAATGAATAGACAGTCAAAACGTTGACTGTTTAATCCTCTCCATGGATGCAGCCTGAGCTGCTGAGCTCCTCCAACATTGTGTGTGTGTTGCTCTGGGTTTCCAGCAGCCGCAGGATCTCTTGCGTTTACGATTTGTTACTCCACTGCAACGTCTCTTCAATGTATGCCTTCCCTGAAGAAATTTAAATCTTCTCCCCCACCCATCCACCCATCAGCTTGTTCTCCATCTCCCCTCCCTTCCTTTCCAATCCTGATGAAGGGTCTTGGTCCAAGATGTTCATTTCCATAGATGCTGCTTGACCTGCTGAGTTTTTCCTGCATTTTTTGTGTGTGTTTCTCCTCTCTACCCCATCTCTGACAAAGGAACACAATCCAGAAACATTAACCATTCCTCCTCCCACAGATTCTGCTCGACCTGCTCAGCACTCCCCGTTTTTATTCCGGATTTCCAACAGCATTGGGTTCAAGGTGCTACATAAATGCAGCATGTCAGACAATAGGTTACAGGCGCTACATAAATGCAAACTGACACAAGATGGAGTGGAATTGCGACACCAATGCAAGCTGTCACCGGTTGGTACCAGGGCTACACGAATGCGAACTGTCACAAGCTCGGAAGGGCAGAGTTAAGGAATCGGTTCTCTTTCTGCTTCCGCGAGCGTTGACGTTGGGAAGTTGATAAGAAGTTGAGGGTGGGGAGAGAGAATTTCCTGGCCTCCCGGGGGTGTCTCCAGGATAATGGACCCAGCATTCACTGATGCTGCCCCTTTGCGAGCGCAGCCGCTCACTCGGGCCGCACGAATGGACCCGTTTTGTTCTAACTTTCGCTCGGCGTTGAAATCGGTCTCTTTGTTTGGAAAAAGAAAGTAACAGAAAACGCCAAGTATAAATTGAGACACTTCCCGACATTCTCATAAACAAAGGAATGTTGGAAGGGATTGAGCTAACGGGAGCCAATTTCTGTCCCTGGCTGGAATGGGGCCCCGTCTAATTAATGTTTAACAGTGGAATGTGATCAGGGCAATTTCCGGGAGGGATCATCGCTCTAAGCAGAGTTAACTCCGGACTCCCGTTTCTTCACATTCAGCAAGTGGTCCTCAGGGGAAGCGAGGGGGTTGTCACTGGGGCCCCAGGGGCTGGGAGGAGAGGTCGCCCCAAGTGCTGTCTTTACCCTCCTCCCGGTAGGATAACCCCATCCTACCCCGTGCGTGAGGCCAGAGGTGTTACCGTCTCTCCCGAAAGGAGACACTTACCTAATGAATGGTATGAACGGAGAAACGTGCCCGTCGCACACGGCTATGATGAATGATATAATGAAGGCGGCGGATGACCAGATGACCAGCGCGGTCGGCAGGCAGGATATATCCCACCGGCAACGACACATCTCCTCTGCTCTGCCTGTGTTTGCCCCGGGGCGGTGTTCGCTGGCAGTGGCTCTCCCTCCTTGCCTCTTCTTCCGGGTCTGGTACCGCGTTCACATGGATTAAAACTTTAAACGGGTCTGCTCACCACAAGACAGCTTCAGATTCGAGAGAGAGACACAAATGAGTTTAGATCTTTAGCAACTTCCTGCCGGCTCTCGCGTGATTTAATCGTACCGGTAAAGATTTTCCTGTGTTCCGGGCAGCCCCGCCGTCTTTGCAAAGCTCTAGGTTTGCCGAAGATCTTCGGAACTGACAGGGCAATGGGGATGAGAGGGATGATAAATCAGCCATGATGGAATAACAGAGCAGACTGGATGGGCCGATCGGCCTAATTCTGCTCGTGTCTTTTATGGATTGCCAGTTGAAAGGGTGGATTGAGTTCAGTATACTGCAGTACCTCAATGCGGCGTGTGATGAAGTAAAGACCCTTGCCGTTCCGGACACCTCTCTTCCCGTCACTGTCGCCCAGGAATCGAAACCCGACAGAAAGAGGTAGATCGAGTATAGTTCATCACAGGCCAAGCCCTCCCTGCTATTGAGCACACCTACAAGGAGTGCTACCTCAAGAAAGCAGCGTCCATTAGCAGGGATTCCCCACCATTCAAGCCATGCTCTCTTCTCGGCATTACCACTGGGTAAGGAGGTGCCCACACCACCAGGTTCAGCCGTCAGGCTCCTGAACCAGTGTGGATAACTTCACTCACTTCAACACTGAACCGATTCCACAACCTACACACTCACTTTCAAGGACTCAAAGTTCAAAGTAAATTTATTATCAAAGTACATATATGTCACCATATTCAATTCATTTCCTTGTGGGCATACTCAATAAATCTATAGAGTAATAAACAGAGTTGGCACGTGGCCAAGTGGTTAAGGCATTGGACTAGCGACCCGAAGGTCGTGAGTTTGAGCCCCAGCCGAGGCAGCGTGTTGTGTCCTTGAGCAAGGCACTTAATCACACATTGCTCTGCGACGACACTGGTGCCAAGCTGTATGGGTACCAATGCCCTTCCCTTGGACAACATCAGTCTCGTGGAGAGGGAAGACTTGCAGCATGGACAACTGCTGGTCTTCCATACAACCTTGCCCAGGCCTGTGCCCTGGAGAGTGAAGACTTTCCAGGCGCAGATCCATGGTCTCGCAAGACTAACGGATGACTTTAATAAACAGAACAGAACTCTACAACTCATGTTCGCATTATTTTTTTTGCACAACTGGTTTCTTCTTTTGGCAGTCTTTATTTATGAATTCATTTTCATGAATTCTATTACATTTCTTTATTTTCCTGCAAGAAAACAAATCTCAGAGTTGTATACTGTGACATATACCTACTACGATAATACATTTACGTTGATTTTCACGTGAGAAAATATTGGAGAATTGGACAGAAGTACGGAGGGTGAACTGGGTCCTATGGGATTGCTGTTCTGGGACCTAGCATAGACCAGTGGGCCAAGTGGCCTCTTCCTCTGAGACGTAGAGTGGAATTTTGCTACTCAGCCTGTTGGGTACTGTATTGGAATAAGCAAATTTAAATATATGTAATGACGGGGTGACAACTTGTACTGATGAGTGACATTAACTTTCCCCATACATCCCCCTAGAGCCTCATCTGTACAAGGGATTCTGGAGAAACCATCAGGTACAGGGGACAGAATTAGGACGTCTATCTACACTGACCCCCCCCCAACTCTCCCCATAGTCCTGTCAGTCCATACTCTATCACACAGATACCACACACACACACACACACACACACACACACACACACCACACATACAGACACTCACACACACAGACACCACACACACACACACACACAAACACACCACACACACACACACCACACATACAGACACACACACACACAGACACCACACACACACACACAGACACCACACATACAGACACACACACACACACAGACACCACACACACCACACATACAGACACACACACACACACACACACACACACAGAGTCAGTTTACCCTGGTTAATTCAGTCACTGACCTGCACATCGATGGGACTGTGGGAGGAAATGGAGAACTGGGGAAGTGGGGGGTGGGGGTTAAGAGAGAGTGCAGTTCTGGGGAGAAAGCGCAAACTTCGTGCATTCAGGCAAGTTACCACAGCTGACAGAAAAGCTGAAACCACAACACATCCTGCTGAAATTTGCAGTATCGATGGGAAACAGAGCTGACTGCTTCAACATAGTTCCCATGAAGGGTCAACTCCCTCGTTTCTCTCTCCACCGTCACCACCAATCCTACTGAGTGTTTTCCATCAAAGTTGCTGGTGAACGCAGCTGGCCAGGCAGCATCTATATCTCTTACTGTCTCTTCCTTCAGTTAGTCCTGACGAAGGGTCTCGGCCCGAAACGTCGACTGTACCTCTTCCTAGAGACGCTGCCTGGCCTGCTATGTTCACCAGCAACTTTGATGTGTGTTGCTTGAAATTCCAGCATCTGCAGAATTCCTCGTGTTTGAGTGTTTTCCATCTTTGTTTCAGGATCGTAGCATCTGCAGTTCTTGTTCCCCACTCACTAATTAAACCGGAAAATTAATTCATTATTGTCACAAGCACCAAGCTGTCATACCGGAGGGGCGGGGGGGGGGGAACGATGGGGTGGGAATGTAATGCAAATAAATTCCCACTACCTATTAAATGCTCCCAGTGGGTGGCAGGGTGAAGATACGTCTCTACCAAAGGAGGTGTAAGGTACTTCTTCCCTCGGCTAGCCTGCAGGTCACCCTTGGACAAGGTGTAGCGGCTGATTACCCACCGCAATCATGGTCACCCACATCATATGACATGGCATATAGTGAATGAATGAATGCCATGCATATCAAGTTGCCCCTGACAGCCAGGTCCGACTCTTGGCCTTCATGTGGGGCTTAGCTACCAAGCCCAGCAGAACCATTCCTGCTGACAGAGGAAGGGGCGAAGGTGGATTACTGGGGCCTCAAAACCAGTTATTTCGGGCAGATGGGGCTCATTGGCTGTGGTTGTCAGTTCACCAAGGAGAAGGAAAACTCTGATATCAAAGTTCCACTGCCATGTGGCTATCATGGCCAGTTTATTTTCCCCCACAACCTCATTCTCTGCCTTCTCACTATAACCTTTGATGCCCTGACTAATCAAGAACCAGTCGACCTCTGTCTTAAATATACCCTATGACTTGAATTCTACAGCCGTCTGTGACAATGAATTCCACAGATTCACCACCATCAGTCTAAAGATTGAGGGGGGATCTTATTGAAACGTATAAAATCCTAAAGGGATTGGACAGGCTAGATGCAGGAAGATTGTTCCCGATGTTGGGGAAGTCCAGAATGAGAGGTCACAGTTTGAGGATAAAGGGGAAGCCTTTTAGGACTGAGATTAGGAAAAACTTCTTCACACGGAGAGTGGTGAATCTGTGGAATTCTCTGCCACAGGAAACAGTTGAGGCCAGTTCATTGGCTATATTTAAGAGGGAGTTAGATATGGCCCTTGTGGCTAAAGGGATCAGGGGGTATGGAGAGAAGGCAGGTACAGGGTTCTGAGTTGGATGATCAGCCATGATCATACTGAATGGCGGTGCAGGCTCGAAGGGCCGAATGGCCTACTCCTGCACCTGTTTTCTATGTTTCTATGTTTCTATGTTTCTACCCACTCCTGGGGAAGGCTGCAGGAGTAAAGCCTAAGGAAAAATCGGGAGCTGGAGTCCCAAAGCTGCATGGACAACAGCTTGCTCTCCAAATCCTACTGCCCTGGCTTGCACATCATAGCTTGGACCCAATATCCATGGTTGACCCTGACCAACAGTGGGCCTTAGTGACCGAGATACAGTGAAAAGCTTCTCTTCCATACAGATCATTGCATTACACAGTACACTGAGGCAGTGAAGCAGAAATCAAAACTGCAGAATAAAGTGCAGCAAGTGGAACAGGGTCTAGGAGTTTACTGATCAGTTTTGAGCATTTGATTGTGTTGAATACTGAGCTGAGTATCCAGCTGTATGCATCTTCACTGTCCAGATGTTCCAGTGCTGAGTGAAGAGCCAATGAAATGGCATCTGCTTTTGACTTGTCTTCTCCTCTCCAATCAAAATCCTCCTTCTTCAGCCCTTTAGCTCTTCCACCTATCACCTCCCAGCTACTTACTTCATGACCCTTCCCCCTCACCTAACTACACCTAGATGATCAGCCATGATCACAGTGAATGGTGGTGCTGGCTCGAAGGGCCGAATGGCCTACTCCTGCACCTATTGTCTATTGTCTATCACCTGCCAGTTTGGACACCTCCCCTTGCCTCCACCTTCCTATCCCGGCTTCTGCAGAATTAGGCAATTTGATCCATCGAGTCTGCTCCACCATTTCATCATGGCTGATCCGATTTTCCTCTCAGCCCGTCTCCTGCCTTCTCCCCGCATCCCTTCATGCCCTAACCAATTAAAAATCTATCGATCTCTGCCTTAAGTATACATAATGACTTGGCCTCCACAGCTGCCTGATTCACCACTCTCTGGATAAAGAAATTCTATCTCATCTCCATTCTAAAAGGACACCTCTCTATTCTGAGGCCACGTCCTCTCCCACCATAAGAAACAGCCTCCCCTCATCTACGTAACCCATTGTCTGATCGGCCTTTCATCATTCGATAGGTTCCAATGAGGTCACCTCTCAGTTTTCTGAATTCCAGTGAGTACAGGCCCAGAGCCATCAAGTGCTCTTCACAGGACAAGCCTTTCAGTCCTGGAATCATTTTTGTGAGCTTCCTTTGAACCCTCTCCAATGTCAGTACATCCTTTCTAAGATGAGGGGCCCAAAACTGCTCACAGTACTCCAAGTGAGGCCTCACCAGTGCTTTATAAAGCCTCAGCATTACATCCTTGCTTTTATATTCTAGTCCTGCAAAATGAATACTAACATCGTGTTTGCCTTCCTCACCTCCAACTCAACCTGCAAATTAACCTTTAGGGAATGCTGCACAAGGTCCCTTTCCACCTCAGATTTTTGAATCTTCTCTCCATTTAGAAAATAGTCTCTGTGGTTAGGTTTATTTGAGTCTACTTCACCATGGCCCCTGCACTTTATGCAATGATCTGACTGGATGACATGCAAACAGAATCCTTTCACTGTGTATGTGGCAATAATAAACCAGCCTTCAATTATCAGAAGAATGAGAGGTGACCTCACTGAAACCTATCAAATGGTAAAAGACCTTGATAGAGTGGATGTGGAGAGGATGCTTCCTTTGGTGGGAGAGCCTAAGACCAAAGAGGACACACTCAGAATAGAGGGACATCCTTTTAGAACAGAGATGAGAAGGAATTTCTTTAGTCAGAGAGAGGGGAACCCGTGGAATTTGTTGCCACAGGCAACTGTGGAGCCCAAATCTTTCTGTATATTTAAGGCAGAGGTTGGTCGATCCTTGACTGGTCAAGGAATGAAGGGATACGGGGAGAAGGCAGGAGATTGGGGCTGAGAGGAAATTGGATCAGCTATGGTGAAATGGCAGAGCAGACACGATGGGTCAAATGGCTTAATTCTGCTCCTGTGTCTTATGGTCTTCTCAATTAAATGAAAAATACATAATTTCTGACGACATAGAAGGAGGCTACCAATTGCAGCAAGTCTTGGCTTGCTCCCTGTCACTCACTCAGTCTATCCTTAGATCAGGAAGGGCAGGGCAAGGCAAGGCTGGCAAGAGTAGAGAGGTTGGATTGTGGTTTAACTGTGGGAGAACTGATCTCAACACAACGGAAGACAAAACCATAAGTCAGAGCAGAAAATGGGGGAAACAGCTGTCTGGCTACAGAAGGCCAAGTCCCACCCGCCAGGCAGTTAGACCACAATCCCTGCAGAGAGAGACCAAAGATCAAATACTGCAACAAAGAGTGGGCCACTGATAAATTTGTGACGTCTGTGTGGAAGTATTACATTACAAATACTAGAGATTGTTCATCTTCTTTCTGAAGATCAGAGAAAACTGCAGACCCGGTTTGGTGTATATAACAATCCCAGTGTTGATAATGAAGAACATAAGACAGTAGAAGTAGAGTTAACCCATATGGGCCACTGAACCTTCTCCACCATTTGATCATGGCCGGTTTATTTTCCCCCACAACCTTATTCTCTGCCTTCTCACTATAACCTTTGATGCCCTGACTAATCAAGAACCTCTCGACCTCTGTCTTAAATATACCCAATGACTTGAATTCTACAGCTGTCTGTGACAATGAATTCCACAGATTCACCACCCTCTGTCTAAAGAAATTCCTCCTCATCTCTGTTGAAAGGAATGTCCTTCTATTTCAGGCCCGTGCCCTCTGGTTTTAGATTCCCCCATTATTGGAAACACTCTTGGCACATTCACACTCCAAGCCTTCAATATTCCTTACTACCGACTCAATCTGCAAGTTAACATTCAGGAAATCCTGCACGAGGGCTCCCATGTCACTTAGCAAGTCTGATTTCTGAAATTATTTAGAAAACAGTGCTGCACCTCAAAGGGAGACGGGGGAGGGCTTCACCAGGAGTTCAATAAATCGATGTTCATGCCATCAGGTTGGAGGCTACCCAGACAAATTATGAGGTGATGTTTTCCAACATGAGTGTGACCTCATTGCAACAGTAGCGGAGGCCGTGGATAGACATAGTGGAATGGGAATGGGAAGTGGAATTAAAATGAGAGATCCTGTTTCTTCTGGCGGACAGAGTGTAGGTGCTTGGTATTTCTAGATGGTTTTTGAGTGATCCAGCATGTCTGATATTTGCACTGGGTGGTGGATTGAACTGGGCACTGTGACCCTGCCTCATCAACATTTCTGCAGCCTGCATGACACAGGTGATACACAGCAAAGCTCTTGACACCAGTAAGAAGGCTGAGGCCTTATAAGTCATTGGTCAGACTGCACTTGGACTATTTTTTTGGGCCTTTTATGTTCAAAGTTCAAAGTAAATCGTATTGTCGGAGTACATATATGTCACCACATACAAACCTGAGATTCATTTTCCTGTGGGCATAGTCTGCAAATCTATAGAATAGAAACTATAACAGGATCAATGAAAGATCAACCAGAGTGCAGAAGACAACAAACTGGGCAAATTCAAATATAAATAAATAGCAATAAATAATCAGAGCATGAAGTAACAAGATAGAGAGTCCTTGAAGTGAGATAATTGATTGTGGGAACATCTCAATGGATGGAAAGTGAGTGTAGTTATCCTCTTTTGTTCAAGAACCTGATGGTTGAGAGGTAGTAACTGATAGTGCTGTGAGTCCTGAGGCTCTTGTACTTTTGACCTGATGGCCTGGGTGATGAGGATCTCTGACGATGGGATTCTGCTTTCCTACAACAGTGTTTCATGTAGATGTGCTCAACGGTTAGGAGGACTCTAGCCATGATACACTGGACCTTTTATAGGATTCTCCATTCAAAGTCATTGGTGTTCCATTACTAGGCTGTAGTGCAGCCCATCAATACACTTTCCACTATCCATCTAGAGAAGTTTGTCAAAGTTTTTGATGTCATGCCAAATTTCCACAAACTTCTAAGGGAGTAGAGGCGCTGCTGTGCTTTCTTCACAATTGCACTTAGGTCCAGGACAGGCCCTCTGAAGTGGTAACACTCAGGAATTTAAAGTTGCCAACCCTCTCCCCCAATGAGGACTGGCTCATGGACCTCTGGTTTCCCTCTCCTGAAGTCTACAATCAGTTTCTTGGTCTTGCTGACGTTGAGTGAGAGGTTGTTATTATGACACCACTCAGTTACATTTTCAATCTCCCTCCTGTACGCTAAAAAAAGCATAGCTATATGTAAGGAAGTATGTTCTGACATTGGAGAGGGTCCAGAGGAGGTTTCACAAGAATTATCCTAGAAATGAAAGGGTTAAAATAAGAGGAGTGTTTGCCTTGGGCCTGAAATAACTAGAGTTTCAAAGACTATAGATGGGGAGGGGGTGGAATTTCATTGAAACCTATCGAATATTGAAAGGCCTAAATAGAGTGGAGTGGTGAGGATGTTTCCCATAGTGGGGGAATCTAGAACCAGAGGGCATATGCTCAGAATAGAGGGACGTCCCTTTAGAACAGAAATAAGGAGAAATGTATTTAGCCATAGGGGTGGTGAATCCGTGGAATTCATTGCTACAGATGGCTGTGGAGGCCAAATGCTTGAAATCCAAAGCAACACACACAAAATGGTGGAATAACTCAGCAGGTCAGGCAGAATCTACGGAGGGGAATAAATAGTTAACGTTTCAGGCCAAGACCCTTCATCAGGTCTGGAAAGGAAGTGGGAAGAAGCCAGAATAAGAAGGTGGGGAGACAGGAAGGATCGCAGGCTGGTAGGTAATAAGTGAAACCAGGTGAGGGGGAGGATGGTTGGATGTAGAAAGAAGCTGAGAGGGGATAGGTGGGAGAGGTAAAGGGCTTAAGAAAAAAGAATCTGATAGAGAGAGGACATTGGACTGTGGAAGAAAGGGAAAGAGGAGGGGCACCAAAGGGACATGATGGGCAGGCAAGCAGAAGAGAAAGGGTGTGATGGATATCAGAATGGGGAATGGAAAAAGACAGAAATTATTGGAAGTTAGAGAAATGGAGCTGGAACCCATGTGGAACAAGATATTCCCAGGAGTGAAACGTGGCTGTGGTATTGAGTCTAGGTGAGCACATGATCGAAGACTGGGAGGGTAGTCAAGATCACAGAGGGGGAGCAGTGAGAGAGGGACTCATTGAACCCTTGTTGAAGAGAATATTTAAACTTTTTCAGGGTAGGCATCCCTCAAAGAGACCTCAGCGGAGTAGCAAAACATAAACATGAAAGATTCTGCAGATGCTGGAAGAATCATTGAAATTGGTGTAATGTGCATTTGCTCAAATACAAAATTCCAGTTTGACACATCACTGCTGACCTTGGATTATCTTGCACATAGAAGTCATAAGATGTTTCACAATAATAATTCAACCTGAAACTTCAATTCATTTCTTATAAGGAACTAAACTAATCTCAAGTTAGCTGTATTTCAGAATCGAAAGTATTTTCAAGCTTGACCACATGTTCTGATGGATCTTAAGTCGGATATCAGAGAACTCGGCTATTGATTGAAAGAGAAGTTTGCAATCCAGCTGCTAGATGGTCGTAGTTGTGCAAGTGATAATAAACTGAACTTTGACATTGTTTTGCAGGCAGCAGAACATGGCGAGACATAAAAAAGTTAAGTTACAACATGAAATATTTTTAAAAATAAGTAGTGCAAAAAGAGATTAAAATAGTGAGTTAGTGTTCATGGACCATTCAGAAATCTGATGGTGGGGGTGAAGAAGCTGATCTAGCAGGCTAGGCAGGGTTTAATACTAGCCATGACCAGCCTCTCAAAGTGCTTTATCACAGTAGATGTGAGCTCTGCTGGGCTACAGTTGTTGAGACAGCTCACCTTACTCTTCTTGGGCACTGCAATGATTGATGCCCTTTTGAAACAGGTAACTCCTGACTGCAGCAGTGAAAGATTGAAGATCTCTTACAAGGTTATTGTCATGGCTGCCAATGTCTCCAAAGCATATGACCTCCATTCAGGGTCACAGCATTGGAAAGAGTTCAAGTTTATTGTCATTCATCAGGGACCCCAGCATCCAGGCCATGCTCCCTTCGCACTGCTGCCATCAGGAAGAAGGTACAGGAGCCTCAGGACCCACACCAAGTTCAGGAACAATTATTACCCCTCAATCATCAGGCTCCTAAACCAGAGGGGATAACTCAACTTCACCCACCCCATCACTGAACTGTTCCCACACCTATGGATTCACTTTCAAGGACTTCTCATCTCATGTTCTTGATACTTATTGCTTATTAATTTATTTTTATTTTTATTTTTATTTTTTCTCAGGTCAAGCTGGAAAAACCTGACATTTGGGCATTGCCCAGCACACCCATTTCTCAATTGCTAGCAACTTCCAGACTATTTTAGAGGTGCTTAGTATTGTGGCTTTCTGGAGATTTACATGAATATTACTGTGTAGGCCCAACTGTTTGATGCTATTATGTAGTGACTTTGGATGATACCAGTTGTAGATATTACTATTGGGACAATAGTAATTCATATTTCATAGTCTTTCAAATTCCTCTTCTTTACTTCTGCATATTTCTGGTGATTTTCTTTCGCTGATTTTTGTATGTTGTTATTATTATTATTATTATTATTATTACTTTCTCTTTTGTATTTGCAGTTTGTTGTCTTTTGTCCACTGGTTTCGTGCCCCTCCTCTTTATTGTAGTCTCTCATTGACTCTATTGTTTCTTGGATTTACTGTGGTTACCCACCAGCAAATGAATCCTAGGGTGGTATAAGATGGCGTATCAGACCATAAGACAAAGGAGCAGAAGTTGGCCATTCGGCCCATCGAGTCTGCTCCGCCATTTTATCATGAGCTGATCCATTCTCCCATTTAGTCCCACTCCCCCGCCTTCTCACCATAATCTTCGATGCCCTGGCTATTCAGATACCTATCAATCTCTGCCTTAAATACACCCAATGACTTGGCCTCCACTGCCGCCCGTGGCAACAAATTCCACAGATTCACCACCCTCTGGCTAAAAAAAATCTCTGTTCTGAATGGGCGCCCTTCAATCCTTAAGTCATGCCTTCTCGTACTAGACTCCCCCATCATGGGAAACAACTTTGCCACATCCACTCAGTCCATGCTTTTCAACATTCCAAATGTTTCTATGAGGTTTCCCCTCATTCTTCTAAACTCCAAGGAATACAGTCCAAGAGCGGACAAACATTTCTCATATGTTAACCCTCTCATTCCCAAAATCATTCTAGTGAATCTTCTCTGTACCCTCTCCAACGTCAGCACATCCTTTCTTAAATAAGGAGACCAAACTGCCCACAGTACTCCAAGTGAGGTCTCACCAGCGCCTTATAGAGCCTCAACATCACATCCCTGCTCCTATACTCTATTCCTCTAGAAATGAATGCCAACATTGCATTCGCCTTCTTCACCACCGACTCAACCTGGAGGTTAACTTTAAGGGTATCCCGTACGAGGACTCCCAAGTCCCATTGCATCTCAGAACTTTGAATTCTCTCCCCATTTCAATAACAGTCTGCCCGTTTATTTCTTCTGCCAAAGTGCATAACCATACACTTTCCAACATTGCATTTCATTTGCCACTTCTTTGCCCATTCTTCCAATCTATCCAAGTCTCTCTGCAGACTCTCTGTTTCCTCAGCACTACCGGCCCCTCCACCTATCTTTGTATCATCAGCAAACTTAGCCACAAAGCCATCTATGTTCAAAGTATATGTACTTTAAACATAAAACATAGAAATCTACAGCACATTACAGGCCATTTGGCCCACAATGTTGTGCCGATCATGTAACCTACTCTAAAAACTGCCTAGCCCTCTATTTTTCTAAGCTCCATGTACCTAGCTAAGAGTCTCCTAAAAGACCCTATTGTATCCAATAGGATACAATAGAAATTTGATACAACTTTGATAATAAATTTTCTTTGCACTTGCAACTGCCATAACAGATGGTGAATTAGCTGGTCTGTACTGTAAACTCGGCCAACTCCGTCATGGGCACTAGTCTCCCCAACATCCAGGACATCATCAAAAGGTGATGCTCAAGAAGGCAGCATCCATCATTAAGGAACCCCATCTCCCAGGACATGCCCTCTTCTCATTGCTAATATGAGGGAGGAGGTACAGGAGCCTGAAGACACACACTCAATGTTTTAGGAACAGCCTCTTCCCCTCTGCCATCAGATTCCTGAATGGTCTTTGAACTCGTGAACACGACCTCACTATTTTCTTCACTTTTTGCACAACTTGTTTACTTTATATATTGAATGGAATTGAATTGAATTGAATTGACTTTATTTCTTACATCCCTCACATGCATGAGGAGTAAAAATCTTTACGCCTCCGTCTAAATGTGCAATCTGCAATTTATATTAATTTATAATAAATAGTATGTACAACAGGACAGTCAATATAGCATAGTGTAACTTGTATATTGCACTGTCCTGCTGGCACAAGACAGCAAGGTTCATGTCATATGTCAGTGATAGTAAACCTGATTCTGGTTCCACTGGCCAGGTCAATGGAAGGAGCACCAAAGTCTGCAGATTCCTTTCTGTTACATGCCATTCTCTCTTGGAAATATCCACACTTGGAAAGTGACCACAATTCCTCGATTGTCATTCGGTCTAATTCCGGAACTCCAATCGCAGTGCGGGAGCATATTCTCCAGGTCAGGAAGGTGTCTCAGCACCAGCTGTTGAAGGCTTGTTAGAGATCGGTAATGAACCTGTCTGAGAGACTTTTAAATGCACCTGATGTATCTGCCTCTACCACCACCCCGGCAGGATGTTCCATGCACCCACCACTCTGTATGTAAAAAAACTTCCTTCTGACTTCTCCCCCCGCCCCCCGATACTTTTTCCAGTCTCCTTAAAATTATACCTCTTGGTACTAGCCATTTCTGCCCTGGGAAAAAGATTCCAGCTGCCCACTCTACCAAAGCCTCCTATCATCTTGTACACCTCCATCAAGTCACCTCCCATCCTCCTTCACTCCAAAGAGAAAAGCCCCAGCTTGCTCAACCTATCCTCATAAGGTGATATCCACATCACGAACCACTAGGAAAGAGAGAATGCAGGAGAATGCTAGAGAACATCACTCCGCTGACAGGTTTACAGAGACGAGGAGGAATTTATTTAGCCAGAGGGTGGTGAATCTGTGGAATTCATTGCCACAGGCGGCTGTGGAGACCAAGTCTTTGGGTATATTTAAAGCGGAGGTTGATAGATTCTTGATTGATCGTAGCATAGACAATAGGTGCAGGAGTAGGCCATTCGGCCCTTCAAGCCAGCACCGCCATTCACTGTGATCATGGCTGATCATCCACAATCAGTATCCAGTTCCTGCCTTATCCCCATAACCTTTGATTCCGCTATCTTTAAGAGCTCTATCCATCTCTTTCTTGAAAGCATCCAGAGACTTGGCCTCCACAGCCTTCTGGGGCAGAGTATTCCATATATCCACCACTCTCTGGGTGAAAAAGTTTTTCCTCAACTCCGTTCTAAATGGCCTACCCCTAATTCTTAAACTGTGGCCTCTGGTTCTGGACTCACCCATCAGCGGGAACATGCTTCCTGCCTGCAGCGTGTCCAATCCCTTAATAAACTTATATGTTTCAATAAGATCCCCTCTCAGCCTTCTAAATTCCAGTGTATACAAGCCCAGTCGCTCCAATCTTTCAACATATGACAGTCCCGCCATCCCGGGACTGAAGTGATACTGGGAGAAGGCAGGAGATTGGGACTGAGAAGGAAATGTGTAGCAGACTCGATGGACCAAAGAGACCAGTTCTGATCTTATGTATGTTTTATACGTCTCCAGCACAAAGAGAACAATAAGTGATTAAGCAACATACACAAAATGCTGGAGGAACTCAGCAGACCAGGCAGCTTCAACAGAAAGAAGTAAACAGTCGACATTTCATGCCGAGACCCTTCATTGGGATTCTGTGAGTCTGGCCTGCTGAGTTCCTCCAGCATTTCGTGTGCGTTGCTCTGGATTTCCAGCATCTGCATATTCTCTTTGTTGTAATAAATGATTAAGTATGGTTTCAATGGCTACCAACATCTACTTAACATTAACTTTTGGAATCTAGTCAGGTAAATGTACAGAATTACATATTTACATTGGTAGCACATCCCAATAAATCCCTTTTGTAACAGTGTTGAAGGATGGAAATACCAATGTCGATGAGCAGAAAATCACACAAAAGGTAGTGAATTCAGGCCAGTACATCACAGGTAAAGCCCTCCCATCCGTTGAGGATATCTACGTGAAACGACAAGGTATAAAAGCAGCGTTGATCATCAAAGCTCCTCACCACCCAGGACATGCTCTTGTCTCACTGCTGCCATCAGGTAGAAGGTACAGGAGTCTCAGGATTCACACCACCAGGTTCAAGAACAGTTACTACCCCTCAACCATTAGGCTCTTGAACAAGATGGAATAACTCTACTCATTCTATTTCTGATGATCCCACAGTAGGCGGTCTTACTTTAATAACTCTTTACCTTGCTATTTCATGCTTTTGTTGTTTATTATTATTTATTTATATTTACATTTGCACAGTTCATTGATCCTGTTGACAGTTACTGTTCTATACATTTGCTAAATATGCCCGCAGAAAAAGAATCTCAGGGTTGTATGTGGTGACATGTATGTACTCTGATAATAATTTTTACTTTGATTTTGAATTTCAGGTTGTATATTGTATACATTCTCTGATATTAAATGGAATTAATGAACAATTGTTACTCCAGATCTGATTCAGAACAAAAAATACAATCAGATAAAGAACACAAGAAATATATTGTGGTTGTGGGTGTAGTGGACAGCAAGCGAGACTATCAAAGCTTATAGCTGGATGTGGACGAGCTGGAAAAATGACAGATAGAATTTAATGAAGGTTAAATGACAAGCAGATCTGTCCTGAACTGTGCATTAAGTGGTGGGGGTAGACCTTTAACAATGGGCGACCAGCAGGAACATGCATCTGTTGTTTCCCCTTGTTTTTCAGTGGGACTGAATGTGAACATCCCATTACATTGTGAACAAGTTTCATTTCCTGAGAACTGGTTCTCATTTTCGTTCATCCATCATTATGCTCTCCATAATTTCATCACCCCACAACAATTGGTAACAGGACACACTGCAGTTATTAAATGAAGTGAGATGAATTAACAGGACTCAACCTAGTTTGACCTCTAAGAGGTCACAACCTTATTGTGGTTTGGAGGTTTGTGTGTCTCAATGACCCGGAGAGCTCAGGGCTTTATGCTTTGACCCCTGGTAAGGTCACCCTTGCCAAACAGGTCAAAGGGTAGAGGCCAGACTAAGAGTGGTCCACTGGTCCTCCGGGTTCAAGGGTTCAGCTCAGGGCTAACAACCCTGACTCGTAAAACAAAATAGTTATGGAAACAGCAATGAAGAATCCTTCTACATCTGAGTGTGACGGTATTCCTGAACGTCCACCCGGGATTTGCATGTCTGACCCAACAAGAGGAAGGTACTGGCACGCTGAAGGAAGCTATGAACAGGGCCAGAGATGGAGGACATTGCTTTCTGCCCTGAGTGCCAGCAGCGTAACAAACAATGCTGCTGCTGTGGCTGGAACCTACGTAGCCTGAATATTAGGTATCACAGAATAGAGCTGGAGGAACTCACTGGGTCACACAGCATGTATGGAGGGATGGAGCGACAATGTTCACTTCCCCTGAATGTGGGTGGCAAATGCAATGTTACCGTTCATTTCAAGAGACCGGAAATAATAAAGCAAGTATGTCATACTGAGGATCTGGATATACCTTTACATATCATCATTATGTGCTGTGTCATGTGACGCAGGTGATCACAGTCTCACGACCATGTTGGTTCTTGGCAAATTTTTCCACATAAGTGGTTTGCCATTGCCTGCTTCTGGGCAGTGTCTTTACAAGACAGGTGAACCCAGCCATTATCAATACTCTTCAGAGATTGTCTGCCTGGCATCAGTGGTCGCATAACCAGGACCTGTGATATCCATCAGCTGCTCATACAACCATCCATCACCTTCTCATGATCCTGATCAGGGGGCTAAGCAGGTGAAACACCTTGCTCAAAGGTGACCTGCAGACTAGCGGAGGGAAAGAGTGGCTTATGCCTCCTTTAGTAGAGACATATTTCCACCCCACCACCTAAATAGGTATACCCAATCATATAGCTTCCAAGGCCCTCTGTGATAATGAATTCCACAGATTCACCACCCTCTGGCTAAAGAAATTCCTGCTCCTATCTGTTCCAAATGGACGTCCTTGTATTCTGAGGCTGTGCCCTCTGGTCCAAGACTCTCACATTATAGGACACACCCACTCCACATCCTCTATCAAGGCCTTTCAGTATCCCATAGGTTTCAATGAGATCCGCCTCATTCTTCTAAATTCCAGTGAGTACAGACCGAGAGCCATCAAATCCTCTCAAATGTTAGCCTTTTCATTCTTGTCAACCGCCTCTGGACTGTGACAACAAGAACAAAGAATTCAGTTGACCTTTGTTTGGCATCTTTCGGTCTCGAAGGACAGTGGGTGATTGTCCTCATCGTCACAAGCCTGGGCAGAAGGTATGGAGATCCTGAGATGCCCAGTTCTCAAGATCCCCCTCTCGGCCTCACCAGTGCAGTCCAAAGGAAAGCTTGTGAAGCAATACGTTTGGCACCAGCTTGGCTGCAGGAGCTGCCGGAAGGATGTTCAGTGACATCTAACCACCTTAAAGGGCTCCACTCCGGGTTTACTGCCTGGGTTTACTCCTAGAGCCTTCGTCTCTCCCAAGGCTGCCCACAAGTCACTGAGGCTGTTTACCCAGAGTGAGGGATCTGGTCGATGAGCACCAGGGCCTGAGCACACATCACTGGACATAGGGCTGCGTGTGCAGGGGCCAGGCCTCCACCCCGTCCTCTGTAGTTCAGCCTGAGTCCAAAAGGAGTTCAGTTTCCGTGTGTTGCCAGAACTTTACAAAGTGAAGCTGATCTTTACTAGCTGAACAAAGGGCAGCAGAGCCCACTGCAACTTGAAGTCATTGAGTCATAGCAAGTACATCACAGAAACAGGCCCTTTTGCCCATCCAGTCCAGGCTGAAAACATTTCAATTTTCTCCCCCCATCAACCATAGCCCTCCATACCCCTAACCATCCATGTACCTACACAAACTTCCCTTAAACATTGAAGACGAGATCATATGCACCTTTCACCCTTAACCTATGACCTCTGGTTGTAGTCCCACCTAACCTCAGTGGAAAAGGTCAGCTTATCTATACCCCCTCATAATTTTGTATAGCTCCATCAAATCTCCCATCAATCTTCTACATTCTAAGCAATAAAATCCTAATGTATTCAATCTTTCCATATAACAATTACAGCACGGAAACAGGCCATCTCGGCCCTTCTAGTCCGTGCCTTTCCTTATATCTCAGGTCCTCTGGACCTGGCCACATCCTTGTAAATTTTTTCTGTGCTCCTTCAGCCTTAAGCATTGTTTGTGGTTTACATATTTCATTATGGTTATTTTTAAAAATACTTGAATTCCCAGCCACAAAACAACACATTTCACAGCATATGCCAGTGATATTAAATCTGATTCTGATTAAGAATAAAAAATAAATTAAAACCATCCCACAATGGAGGGAGTGCCCCTCGCTCAGAGTGAGTCACCATGGCTTTATGTGACCCTACTTGTGGGCTCAACATTCATTTTTCAAGCTTCAGGCTTACTAAACAGGCAGATTGATTCAAGGCCTCTGCCAAGAAAATATGACACAACCCTGGGTTTGGGGGAATTTGAAAAATTTACCACACACAAGGATTGGAACATGGTATTCTCTGAAGCAAAATCTACTTAAATACACAACATTCCTTCCTGCTTAGCTATAAACACCAACTCAATACAGAATGCATCTCAACTATATACACAGTACAGTATACTATATAATACAACTACTATATACAGACATACACAGCATAGTCATTTTTAAATTGTTCCATTCAGGTCTAAACATTAAACCACTGCAAAGGCTTTCTTACTCTTGTGGGATAACGTCTTTCCTGACAAGGGGGATCACTCTGCTTGGCAGGTGTGACTGTGAACCAATCTCAGGTCCTGGGGCCTTCTCTGTGGTAGTTGAAGCAGTTGACTCTGAGACTGCAGGAAGTGGTTCTGAGAGCGGTAGCTGCTTCTATTTTGTGCAACTTGATCTTGGGAAGGTGCATTTAGTTCACTGGGGTCTTTTCTTATTAATCCTTTACGATATGATCTCTCCTCTTCATTTCCGCATCCACAACATCATCTGATGAATCCTCTGTTTTCATATCTCCATTGACTCCTTTCTTTTTGGCCTTCCATTCATCCAGCTGGGCTTTGGTCTTGGCATCGACTTTTACAAGCAGCATTTTGTCTCCCACTTGCAGTTCATTCAATGACGTTAATGCACACAACGTAGATTTTGGTCCTTCATACTCACAAAAGTTGAATGCTGGCAACTTTCCTGAAGCCCCTTGAACTCTTTTCCAGCTTAAAACCAAATCACATTTTGCAACTGCCTGATTCACATATCAGAAACTTTCTCAGAAGTGTTGCCGACAAAGACTGTTGTAGTCAGACCACTGTTATCATCATTTCCACAATCCCTCTGAGCATCATGGCTCTACCTTGGTCCAATGTGCTCTCCAACCAGAGGCACAGATGCTGACATCACTTGTCTCAGTTGGACAATGGGTCATGGTGTCCAGCATGGGGACAGTCGTGGCATCATCCAGTATCTTTCTTCGCAAAACACAAAATGCTGGAGAAACTCAGCCGGCCAAGAGAGTACACTCGACATTTCAGGTGGAGACCCTTCAGCAGGACTGGAGAAAAAAAGATGAGGAGCAGATTTAAAAGGTGGCGGGAAGGGAGAGAGAAACACAAGGTGACAGGTGAAATCGGGAGGGGAAGGGATGAAGTACAGAGCTGGGAAGTTGATTGCTGGAATGGATACAGGGCTGGAGAAAGGGGACAGAGGGCAAAAGGCCATGGAAGAAAGAAAAGGGGAGAGGAGCACCAGAGGGAGGCAATGGGCAGGCAAGGAAATAAGCTAAGAGGGGGAAAGGGGGAAAAGGGGATGGGGAATGGTGAAGGGGCGGCCATTACCGGAACCTCAAGAAATTTTGCTATGTGTATTTAGTCAGTCTTTAATTTATGCACAATATCGAAGACCGGTAGTCTGGAACTGTCAGATTCAAATTCAGATTTATTTACCACCAGTATATATATTTTTTCATTTTTAAATCCTTTTATTGATTATTATTGAGATCAACAAAAAAAATACATTAAGTATTCCAGTCAACATGTCAATATGTACAATGAGGAATTAAATTACCAAATAACTGATTAACAAAGCTAAACAATATATGAATAATAATAAGAAAAAATAAAGTCAAGAATATTTTTTTGGAAAAAAGAAAGAAGGATAAAAAGAACCCCTACTAACTGAAACAAAAAAAAACCCTGCTAACAAAAAAAACGAAAAGAGAAAAAAAACCCATTGAGAGCACAACCCCGGAGCTATACGTCATACAAGCTTCCATAAAAGACAAACATCAATCCACCAACTCAAATCCATTTAAACAAGAATCAGAAGGAAACCATCTTAATTAACTCAAATCAGATGATAGTAGCCGGCAAAAGAACCCCACCTTTTCCCAAAGTCAAATCGAGGATCAAAAGTTCGACTTCTGATTTTCTCCAAACTAAGACATAACATCACCTGAGAGAACCATTGTATCAAAGTGGGAGCAGAGACGTCTTTCCATTTCAATAAGATAGCCCTTCTGGCCAATAATGTGACAAATGCAATTACATGTTGATCTGATATAGAAATACCATGAATATATTGAGGGATTATACTGAACAAAACTGTCAATTTATTAGATAGTAAATTAATTTTTAAAGCTTTAGATGTGCTGGGGGCAGCCCACAAGTGTTGCCACACATTCCGACGCCAATACGGCACGTCCACAATGTTCAGCACAATAACACACAACACAACGAGCAACAAAACAACAGCAGGAAAACAAGCCCCTTTCTCAGCCCCCCCCCCACCCTCCTTCCCCAAGGCCACTGGGACTTGACTCCCGGACCTCTGATTGACCTTCGGGCTTCGATCTTCGGTATTGATCCTGGCCCAGCCGATAACATGACCCTGAACGCCAGGCTTCAGCTCCATCTGATCAGTCCTTCAGTCTCCCTGATCCGATCCTGGGAGGCATCGTACTGGGTTGGGCGACATTCACAGATGGCCTTCATCACTTGTTCATGCTGCTGGCTTTTGAACACAGGGCACAGCTCCAGATGCGGCCTAACTGGAGATTTATAAAGCTGCAACATCACTTCCTGACCTTTGAACTCCATGCCTTGACTAATAAAGGCCAGCGTGCCATATGCCTTCTTAATCACCCTGTCAGCCCGTGTAGCCACTTACAGGAAGCTATGCACTTTGGTCTTAGTTTTTCTATATCCTCTGGTCAGCTCCTCAAAGTTTAAATGAGTTGAAGTCTGCTTCTGTTACATTGTGTAACTTCAAAACATTAAACTTACTCAAAGGAAGACATGGGAGTCCAAAATGTGAGTCTAATTTCGTGTTTTACTTTAAGCGAGGCACACACATATCCCATGGTGACGTGATGATGTATGCAATTCAAGTATTTTTTTAAAATAACCATAATGAAATATGTAAACAACAAACAACACTTAACCAAACAATATGTTTACAAGTCCATCAAATAACATTGAAATTCACAACAAAGGTGACTGGTGGAAAGTACAGGGGGATATCAGAGGAAGGGTTTTTACACTGAGGTAGCGAGTGCATGAAACACTGTCAGGGGTGGTGGTAGAGGCAGATACATTTTAAGAAACTCTTAAACTAGGCACATGGATGATAGAAAAATGTGGGCCTATGTAAGAGGAAGGGTTAGATTGGTTTTAGAGCAGGTTAAAATGTTGACACAACATCATGGACCGAAGGGCTTACACGTATAGTAACGTTCTATGTTATCATAAAGATTTTCATATTTTACAATGTCAGATTCCATGTTGCTCAGTTTTAGTTGTCACAACATGTACCATCTTCCAAACACATTGCAGTTACTTGCCTAGGGTGTTCTGACAGCAGCCTCTACCATCATCTGCAGGCTCCAATATCTCCATTTGGACATATCTCACTGGCTTCCAACACCATGGAATTCCTTTACCCAAAGAACTGTAACGTTACAAGGATTAATCCTTAGTAATAAAGCACTGAGAGAATCAATATTTACTGACAAATACCTTTATTATCTCAACTAACAACCATGTGAATTCTTCAACACAACACCTGTGTGTACACCTGCTAGACTTCCCTGACTCTCCTCAATAGTCAAAGAATGGAAAAATTAATACCCGTGAAAAAGAGTCTATGCTGGCCCAGCATTCCTCGTAGTCCCGATCTGCCCTCTATGTGTCTGACATAGCATCACTCACACTGTATCTGTGATGGTTATTCACTAGAGACATCGCTGCATTGCATTCAAAGCCTCTGCTTTTATACACTTGCCATACCAGTTCAAATGTTACATTTCAGTCTTATTGGCTGTAGGTCATCTGACCTTCTTATTGGCTCTGGTCCATTTATTGCCTTCTTCCGCAAGTGACAATTATTTATGGCTCTTTGTTCTAAATCAGTTACCAAACTAGTAACCAGCTCATCAACACAAGATACTCTGCAGATGCTGGGGTCAAAGTAGCACTCACAACACGCTGGAGGAACTCAACAGGCCGGGCAGCATCTGTGGAAACGGTCAGTCGACGTTTCAGGCCAGAACCCTTCGTCAGGACTGAAGAGGGAAGGGGCAGAGGCCCTATAAAGAAGGGTGGGGGGCGGGTGGGAAGGAGAAGGCTGGTAGGTCCGGTAATTCCCTCCCCCTCCCTTCCTCCATCCCAGTTTCACTCTGCCCCCTCCCCCAGCTGCCTATCACCTCCCTCACGGTTCTACCTCCTTCTACTACCCATTGTGCTTTCCCCTATTCCTTCTTCACCTTTCCTGTCTATCACCTCCTTGCTTCCCCTCTCCCACCCCTTTATCTTTCCCTTTACTGGTTTTTCACCGGGAACCTACCAGCCTTCTCCTTCCCACCCTCCCCCCACCTTCTTTCTAGGGCCTCTGCCCCCTCCCTCTACAGTCCTGACAAAGGGTTCCGGCCCAAAACATCGACTGATCGTTTCCACGGATGCTGCCCGACCTGCCGAGTTCCTCCAGCGTGTTGTGAGTGTTGCAGTAACCAGCTCAAATCACTCAGGGCTGACACAAACCCCACCATTCACAAACTTGCGTGTTATATCATACCAAAGAACACCTCACAAATAACTTCTTATTTGGAAATTATCTCTAGTCCAGCAGATTGGCTGGAGCACCATTGCATTTACTTTAAAACACAGATTCAGCCAAGCAAAACCAGTTCACAAAATGGAGGATGCAGATCAGCTTCAATAAATGGCAGCCTCCAGTCCTTCGATCCCATGGCAAGAACAAAGACAATTGGTCTGTCCATTTCCACTCTCCTTGATTCAATCAAATTCACTGAGTTGTACACTGTACTTCTTTCTGGTCAACAGTAACACTTCAAGACACAGTAGGTTAGGGATAACTAGTCCTGCCGAAGGCTCTCAGCCCAAAACATTGACTACTCCTTTCCACAGATGCTGCCTGGCCTGCTGAGGTCCTCCAGCATTTTGTGTGTGTTGCTTGGATTTCCAGTACCTGAAGATTTTCTCTTGTTATAGACAACCAGGATTGCTTGATAAATTCTGTCTTTGCTATTGACATACTGAAATAAAAATTACCTCAAGGCATGGAGGCCAAACACTGTATTTTAATTATGAATAACAAGATGTATTGAGAATTCTTTAATATAATTTAATTAAGATTATCTCCGATTATTCTTTTCTGCTCAGTGTCTCTAAAATCAGAATTAGAATCAGAATCATGTTCATTAACCCTGACCTAATTTGAGAAATGTATTAGTTTATGGCAGCGGTATACTGTAGTAGAGAAACCACCAAAACTACTTTCTCCTTTCCTGTGAGTCATTTTATGTACAGATACTCCTGTGCTGTGCATAACTTTATGGACAATCCATGTATATAATCTATACATATTCAAATTTATTGTGTTGCTTTACTATTGTGTTTTTTCACCTTACTGCATTTTTCATGCTACAGCGGATCCAGAGTAACAATTATTTTGTTTTCCCTTACACTTGTGTACTGGAAATGACATTAAACGATCATGGATCTTGAAAACAATTTCTAAACACAGAATATGCTGGAGGAGCTCAGCAGGCCGGGTGGCATCTGTGGAGGGAATTAACAGTCGATAAATTGGGCTGAGACCCTTTCTCAAGTCTTCTAGTAACTGTCGAATTTCTTGTGTTTAAAAAAGATTACTCGGAGTTACACTAAGAAATATACAACAAAGTAGTGAGAAGGGGAGTGAAAAACGAGGTAGCGCTCGAGGGTTCATGGGCAGTTCAGTAATGTGATGGCAGAAGGGAAGAAGCTGTGCCTTAAACCCCAAGTCTGAGTCTTCAGGTTCCCGTACCTCCTCTCCTGTGGTAGCGATGAGAAGGCCTATCCCAAACGGTGAGGGTCTTTAACGATGGATGCTGCCTTCCTGAGGCACCGTCTTTTGAAGATGTTTCACCTTTTCCATTCCACCCATACATGCATGTACTCATGCATATCATCATAAGACATAGGAGCCGTATCTCTAAATAAATGAAAATTAAAACGCGGCAAGTTGTAAATTGTGCAAAGAGGCAGTGTTCCTGGACCGTTCAGAGATCTGATGATGGAAGGGAAGAAGTTGTTCCTGTACTTCCTCCCTGATGCCAGCAATGAGAAGAGAAGTATCCTGCATGCTGTGGATGCTAGTTCTGGTTGGAAAGGTTGTTCTCATGACAGCATGTCACTAGGTTTTCTATTGCCTCCCTATACTCCAATTCCTCGTTATTTGAGATACGGCCCACTGCGGTGCGATCATCTACAAACTTGGAGATGGAGTTAGAGCAGAATCTGGCGACGTAGTCACGAGTGTACAGGGTGTGGAGTAGGGGTGACGGTGAAACTGTGGGACATCAATATAACCTTGGACTATACTTCCTTCCTTCCTCTCTCTCTCTCTACTACTAATTTAGTTATGTGTATCTTGTTAGTTTTTAATTTATGCACAATATCGGAGACCAGTAGTCCGGAACTGTCAGATTCAAATTCAGATTTATATACCACCGGTGTATCGAAACATACAGTGAAATGCGAAGTTTGTGTAAACAACCAACACAACTAAAGATGTGCTGGGGGCAGCCCACAAGTGTTGCCACACATTCCGACGCCAATACGGCATGTCCACAATGTTCAGCACAATAACACACAACACAACGAGCAACAAAACAACAGCAGGAAAACAAGCCCCTTTCTCAGCCCCCCCCACCCTCCTTCCCACCCATATTCATGGACAATCCTGCAACCCAAGGGGAGGCCTCTGGTCTCCAGTCTGCAGACCAAGGCCACTGGGACTTGACTCCCGGACCTCTGATTGACCTTCGGGCTTCGATCTTCGGTATTGATCCTGGCCCAGCCGATAACATGACCCTGAACGCCAGGCTTCAGCTCCATCTGATCAGTCCTTCAGTCTCCCTGATCCGATCCTGGGAGGCATCGTCCTGGGTTGGGCGACATTCACAGATGGCCTTCATCACTTGTTCATGCTGCTGGCTTTTGAACACAGGGCACAGCGCTGAGGTGTGATGCCTAACTTCTCAACATCCCGAACCTGCCCTAACTCCCCTCTCTACCCCCAAATCCAACACCTATCGACTTAAAAAACAAATAAGTCTGAGCCACGAGTTCAATGCAAACTGCAGCCCCACGACACCTTGTGTACATAAATTATGTTAATCTCCCGGTGGCCACCCATTCCAATTCTACTCCCCATTCCTGTTCTGACATGTCAGTCCATGTCCTCCCCTACTGCTGTGATGGGGCCGCACTCAGGGTGGAGGAGCAACACCTCATATTCTGTCTGGGTAGCCTCCAATCTGATGGCATGAACATCAATTTCTTGAACTTCGGGTAATTGCCCCCATCACCATTTGCCTATTCCTGTTTCCCTCTCTGTCCTCATCTCCTTACCTGGTCATCACTTCCCTCCGGTGCTCCTCCCCCTTCCCTTTCTTCCATGGTCTTCTGTCCTCTCCTATCAGAATCCCCCTCCTCCAGCCCCTTATCTCTTTCACCAGTCGACTTCCCAGCTTGTTACCTCAACCCTCCCCCTCTCCCGATTTCACCCATCACCTACCACCTCGTACTTCTTCCTCCCCTCCCTCCACTTTCTTACTCTGGCTTCTCATCTCTTTTTTCCAGCCCTGATGTAGGGTCTCGGCCTGAAACGTCGACTCTTTATTCACTTCCATAGATGCTGCAGAACCTGCTGACTTCCTCCAGCTTTTTGTGTCTGTTGCTCTGGATTTCCAGCATCTGCAGAATTTCTCATGTTTGTTATGTCAAATTATGTTTCCATTAAGTCTGTTATACTTATAATAGGCTGTTGTGCTGCTGTAGACTGCTAATTTTCCTGGCATTTTACCTTAGGTATGGATGCCTCAGACAATAAACGTAAATCGAATTTAACTCAATTATCTCATTGGGTACTTGTCCAAGTTTCCTTTGTGCTTACTGGCTGCCATAATCTTCACCGGTGACTTCACTTTGAAAGTATATCATTGGCTTCGGGTGGTCCTGAGGTTTCACAAGTCATTAAATGCTAAATTTCTCTCTTTAATCCCACTCTCCAGTATTTGTTTCCCAAGCTTCTCTCTCCTTGCAGAAATTTTTTTGAAAACCATTTTTGGGGTGTAATAGAACATCAAATAGGACACACAGAAACAAGCCCTTCAGCCCACAATCATGTGCCAAAATAATTAAATTAGGAGTCAAATGGCCAACTATACTATTACTCTCTGCCCACACAATCTCCACATCCTTCAATTTCCTCACATTTATGAGCCTATCTAAATATCTCTTAAAAATCTGTAACGTATCTTCCTCTACCATCACCCCAGGCAGTGAATTCCAGGCTCCCACCACTCTCTGTGTTATAAAACTTGTTCCTCACACCTCTTTTGAAATTACCTCCTCTTACCTGTTAGTAGACATTTTAACCATTGGAAAAAGCTATTGTCTGTCTACTCTATCTACGCCTCTCATGATCTTACAAACCGCAGTCAGATCTCCCCTCAACCTCGGCCACTCCAGAGATAACAACTCAAATTTGTCCATCCTCTCATGATAGCACATGCCCTCTAATCCAGGCAGCATGCTGGTAAATCTCCTCTGCACCCTCTTCAAAGCCTCATCATCCTTATAATGGGGCAACCAGAACTGTGTGCTTTACTCCAAATGCAGCTTAACTAGAGTTTTATAAAGCTGCAACATAACTTCCTGACTTTTGAATTCAGTGCTTCAACTAATAAAGGCAAGTATGCTATATACCTTCTTAACCACCGTATCAACTGTGTAGCCACTTACAGGAAGCTATGTACTTTAGTTTTAGGTTACGTATGTCTTTTGATCAACTCCTCAAAGTCTGTAATGAGCTCAAGTCCGTCTCTATAACATCTTGAGCGACAAAACGTTAAACTTATTCGAAGGAAGACACGGGAGTCCAAAATGTGTGTCTAACTTCGTGTTTACTTCAGGTGAGGTGTACACATATCACATAGTATCATGATGATGCATACAATTTATGTATTTATAATTATAACCTGTAATGAATTATGTAAGCAAACAAGAATGCTTAATCAACCTATATATACACACAAGATTACTCAAATATTACTGAAATATTAAATGCATAACAATTTTCATGAGAAAGTTCCCTTCTTCTATTGAAAGCATGTCTTACATAGAGTTAATGAGGGCTACAGCACAGAAACAGACCCTTCAGCCCATCTAGTCAAAACTGAACTGTTATTCTGCCTGGTCTCATCTACCTGCACCTGGACCACAGCCCTCCAAACCCATCATAAGCACATATGTAAACTTCTCCTAAGTTTTGCAATTGAACCTGCATCCTTCGCTTGTGCTGGCAGCTCGGTCCACACTCTCACCACCCTCTGAGTGAAGAAGATCCCCCTCATCTTTCACCCTTAACCCATGACCTCTGGTTCTAGTCACACCCAACTTTAGTGGAAAATCTTGCTTGTATTTACCCGATCTCTACCCCTCATAATTTTGTATACCTCCATTAAATCTTCCCTCAACCTTCTTCATTCCAAGGACTAAAGTTCTAACCCCTTCAGCTCTTCCCCATAACTCGAGTCCTCAAGCCCTGGCAACATCCCTGTAAATTTTCTGTGAATTCTTTCAATCTTATTAATTTCATTCCTATAGCAAGGTGACCAGACTGCAGATAATACTCCAAATTAGGCCTCAACAACGTTTTATGCAATTCCAACATACTTTATACTTTATTGTCGCCAAACAATTGGTATTAGAACGTACAATCACCAAATCATCAACGTACATAATATCCAAATCCTCTGATTTCGGAAAAACAATGAACCAAAAGCTCTTTTTAAAAGTTCATAATAAATTTTATTATTTTGTGACCCTATTGACCTGTGACACCACTTTCAATGAATGATTCATCTGTGTTCCCAGATCTCAAAAAACAAGGAAAGGAATAAGCAGTTGACGTTTCAGACCGAGACCATTCATCAGGACTGGAAAGGAAGGGAGAGGATGCCAAAGTAAAAAGGTGGGGGGAGGAGAAGGAGGATAGCTGGAAGATGATAGGTGAAGCCAATTGGGTGGGAAAGGTCACGGGTTGGAGAAAAAGGAATCTGATAGGAGAGGAGAGTGGACCATAGGAAAAAGGGGAATAAGAAGGGGTACCATGGGGGGAGGGGAGAGTGATAGGCAGGTGAGGCCAGAGTGGGGAATAGATGAAGAGGGAAGGAGTAGGGGGAAATTACCATAAGAAGAAATCGACGTTCATGCCATCAGGTTGGAGGCTATATGAGGAGCTGCTCCTCCATCCTAAAACGGCCTCACCACGCCAAAAGAGGAGACTAGGACCGACATCTTGGAATGCAAATGGGGATAGGTTTTAAATGGTTGGCCACCAGGAAATTCTGCTTTTGGTGGTAGGAGTGAAATTGCTTGATAAGGCAGTTTCCCAATTTATGACTAGCATCAGGATTAGAGGACACAATATTCGACCCCAACTGATTGATAGATGAAGGCCTCAGAATGATTCACCTGGAAGGCCCTGAATGGAGCTGAGGGAGGAAGTGAATGGCAGGTGTAACATTTCTGGCATTTGCAAGGGTATGTGTCAGGAGGGAGAATAGTGGCGAAGGATTAATGGACAAGGAGCAATCTCTGCAGAAAGCAGAGAGTGGAGAGTGTAATAATACCATTAGACCATAAGATATAGGAGCAGAATTAGGCCATTTGGTCCATTGAAACAGCTCCACCATTTCATCATGGCTGATCCAATTTCCCTCTCAGCCCCAGTCTCCTGCCTTCTCATCGTGTCCCTTCATGCCTTGACCAATCAAGAATCAATCAATCTCTGCCTTAAATATAAGTAAAGACTTGGCCTCCAAAGCTGCCCGAATTCCACAGATTCACCGCTTTCTGGCTAAAGAAATTCCTCCTCATCTCCATTCTGAATGGATGCCCCTCTATTCTGAGCCTGTGTCCTCTGGTCTGAGACTCTCCCACCATAGAAACTTCCTCTCCACATCCACTCTAGCAAGGCTTTTTGCCATTCGATAGGTTTCAATAAGGTCACCCAAAGAGCTCCTCAGGCTTGTGCAGGGCCAGATGGCGTTGGGCTCCAAGGTTTCTGGAGTACTTGAATAGGTTAATTGTTGTTTAACTAGAGTCATTGATCATTTAGAGTTCTTTGTGATTTTCTCAAGTGACCCTCTCTTTGTAATGTGGTCTCCTAGTGCCTTCAGTTTAAACTTGTTAAGTTTATTTTGATAGATCTGGAGATTCCGTGTTATATGTGTTATTTACGCAGATGCCCCATTAATTGTGGAGAGGGTCTTCATGTTGGGAATCTTACATCTCACGGTGTCACTCGGCCGAGTACCCGATGTTCTGTTGGAATTCTTATGAATAAACTCTTGTCACTGTCTCTACATCAGAGTTTATAGTTCCTCTGCCCTTGGGTTCCGACAGGGGAGGAGGGCAAGATGTGTTCGGTGGTATGATCTTGTTAAAGATAGCGGAGGTTCTGGAGGATGATGTGTTGTATGCAGAGGCTCATGGGGCTGTAGGTGAGGCCAAGAGGCATTCTATCCCAGTTAAGGCAGTAGAAATATGAGGTAATGGCAAATGTTTGGGAAATGGAGGACATGTTACACCCCATATTCCATCTAGGTAGTCTCCTACCTGATGGCATGAACATCCATTTCCCCTTCCAGTAATTTTTTTCCTTTTTCTCCCTTTTCCTTCACTCTTCTATTCCCCACTCTGGCCTCTTAACTCTTCTCAACTGCCCATCACCTGCCCCGGGGACGCTTTCTCCTATACTCCATTCTTCTCTCCTATCAGATTCCTTCTTCTCCAGCACTTTATCTTTCCCACCTACCTGGCTTCACCTCTCACCTTCCAGCTGTCCTCCATCCCCTCCCCCCATCTTTTTATTCTGGCATCTTGCCCCTTCTTTTCCAATCCTAATGAAGGGTCTCGGCCCAAAGCCTCGACTGGTTACTTATTCTCATAAATGCTGCCTGACCTTCTGAGTTCCTCCAGCATTTTGTGTGTGTTGCTCTGGATTTCCAACATCTGTGGAACCTTGTGTTTCTCAAAATACATTGTTAATTTAGGAAAAACTTTGATCTCTGCTCACCTGTGTAGAGTAAGCTCCGAATCTATTAATAAGTACTGTTGTTGACAATGCACCTCCAAATTTTCTGTTTTAATTGGTAATCTATTAACCTTGAACTTCAATAAATCCTCTAATTATGGAACAACATTGGTTAATGATTGAGCAGAACGCCTAATTCATGACTGAGGTATGGCCTTTATGAAGAACTGAGTCCCAGGGTAACACAAACGAGAACTGCCCACAGCTTTCGGAGAATTATGTCCCATGTTTTCCCATTTTCTTGTTCTATTTGTCTGTTTATTTAGAGATACAGTGTGGAACAGACTCTTCCAGCCCAGTGAGCTGCTCCGACCAACAAACCACCAATTTAACCCGTGCCCAATTTACAATGACCAGTCAGCCTCCAAACCAGTACATCTTTAGGCTGTAGGAGGAAACCAGGATACCTGGAGGAAACCCAAGCACACATGGGAAAGAACGTACAAGCTTACTTACGGAAGACCGGTGAACTCTGACGTCCGAGCTTTAATAGTGTCTCGTTAACTGCAATGCTACCAGGGCACTCTTATGGAACTCTATTCTAAAGAATGGGGGCTGTGCAGGTATTGTTGGTGCTAGTTTAGCTGGTAACTTGATAATCCAGAATATTTATATTCAGTGTCAGATTAACTGTCACTGATTTATATGTCATTAAATTAGTTGTTTTGTGGCAGCAGTACAGCACAATACATTTAAGTTACAACAGATAGTGCGTAAGAGGACTTTGTGGACCATTCAGATATATGAAGTTGGAGGAGAAGAAGCTGTTCCTGACTCACTGAGTATGGGTCTTCAGGATTCTGTATCATTTCCCTAATGCGAAAATGAGAAAAATACATGTCTTGGATAGTGAGGGTCCTTAGTGCCTCTTGAAGAATCATCTTTTGAAGATGTAATAATAACAGAGTTGTCATGATGGGAGATTTTAATTTCCCAAATATTGATTGGCATCTTCCTAGAGTAAGGGGTTTAGACTGGGTGGTGTTTGTTAAGTGTGTTCAGGAAGGTTTCTTGACACAATACGTAGATAAGCCTACAAGAGGAGAGGCTGTACTTGATTTGGTATTGGGAAATGAACCTGGTCAGGTGTTAGATCTCTCAGTGGGAGATCCTGACCCGGATCTGGGCTGTAACCTCCAAATATCTGGAGCTGCCTCTCGGTTTTTTTTTGATCTACCTTACTTTACATTTTTCTATTTTCTATTTATGATTTATAATTTAAATTTTAAATATTTAGTATCGATTTCTAATCCAGGGAGCAGGAAGTGTAGAATCAAATATCGCTGTGATGATTGTACGTTCTAGTATCAATTGTTTGGCGACAATAAAGTATAAAGTATTTTGGAGATAGTGATCATAATTCTATCTCCTTTACAGTAGCATTGGAGAGAGATAGGAACAGACAAGTTATAAAACCATTTAATTGGAGTAAGGGGAATTATGAAGCTATCAAGCAGGAAATATGGAAGCTTAAATTGGGAACAGATGTTCTCAGGGAAAGGTACGGAAGAAATGTGGCAAATGTCCAGGGGACATTTGTGTGGAGTTCTACATAGGTACGTTCCAATGAGACAGGGAAGTTATGGTAAGGTACAGGAACCGTGGTGTACAAAGACTGTAATAAATCTAGTCAGGAAGAAAAGAAAAGCTTATGAAAGATTCAGAGGGTTAGGTAAGGTTAGGGATCTAGAAGATTATAAGGCTAACAGGAAGGAGCTTAAAAAGGAAATTAGGAAAGCCAGAAGGGGCCATGAGAAGGCCTTGGCGGGCAGGATTAAGGAAAACCCCAAGGCATTCTACAAGTATGTACAAGAACAAGAGGATAAGACGTGAAAGAATAGGACCTATCAAGTGTGACAGTGGGAAAGTGTGTATGGAACCAGAGGAAATAGCAGAGGTACTTTTTTTTAATTCATTTTTTTAGAAGTTTCTACAACGCAACAACAACAAAAAAGAAAAACCAGTAAAAAAAAAGCAGAGGTATTAATGCAAACAACAGGAATTCTGCAGATGCTGGAAATTCAAGCAACATACATCAAAGTTGCTGGTGAACGCAGCAGGCCAAGCATCATCTATAGGAAGAGGCGCAGTCGACGTTTCAGGCCGAGACCCTTCGTCAGGACTAACGGAAGGAAGAGTGAGTAAGGGATTTGAAAGCTGGAGGGGGAGGGGGAGATGCAAAATGATAGGAGAAGACAGGAGGGGGAGGGATAGAGCCGAGAGCTGGACAGGTGATAGGCAAAAGGGGATACGAGAGGATCATGGGACAGGAGGTCCGGGAAGAAAGACGGGGGGGGGTGACCCAGAGGATGGGCAAGAGGTATATTCAGAGGGACAGAGGGAGAAAAAGGAGAGTGAGAGAAAGAATGTGTGCATAAAAATGATTAACAGATGGGGTACGAGGGGGAGGTGGGGCCTTAGCGGAAGTTAGAGAAGTCGATGTTCATGCCATCAGGTTGGAGGCTACCCAGACGGAATATAAGGTGTTGTTCCTCCAACCTGAGTGTGGCTTCATCTTTACAGTAGAGGAGGGCGTGGATAGACATGTCAGAATGGGAATGGGATGTGGAATTAAAATGTGTGGCCACTGGGAGATCCTGCTTTCTCTGGCGGACAGAGCGTAGATGTTCAGCAAAGCAGTCTCCCAGTCTGTGTCGGGTCTCACCAATATATAAAAGGCCACATCGGGAGCACCGGACGCAGTATATCACCCCAGTCGACTCACAGGTGAAGTGATGCCTCACCTGGAAGGACAGTGTGGGGCCCTGAATGGTGGTAAGGGAGGAAGTGTAAGGGCATGTGTAGCACTTGTTCCGCTTACACGGATAAGTGCCAGGAGGGAGATCAGTGGGGAGGGATGGGGGGGACGAATGGACAAGGGAGTTGTGTAGGGAGCGATCCCTGCAGAATGCAGAGAGAGGGGGGAGGGAAAGATGTGCTTAGTGGTGGGATCCCGTTGGAGGTGGCGGAAGTTACGGAGAATAATATGTTGGACCCAGAGGCTGGTGGGGTGGTAGGTGAGGACCAGGGGAACCCTATTCCTAGTGGGGTGGTGGGAGGATGGAGTGAGAGCAGATGTACGTGAAATGGGGGAGATGCGTTTAAGAGCAGAGTTGATAGTGGAGGAAGGGAAGCCCCTTTCTTTAAAAAATGAAGACATCTCCCTCGTCCTAGAATGAAAAGCCTCATCCTGAGAGCAGATGCGGCGGAGACGGAGGAATTGCGAGAAGGGGATGGCGTTTTTGCAAGAGACAGGGTGAGAAGAGGAATAGTCCAGATAGTTGTGAGAGTCAGTAGGCTTATAGTAGACATCAGTGGATAAGCTGTCTCCAGAGACAGAGACAGAAAGATCTAAAAAGGGGAGGGAGGTGTCGGAAATGGACCAGGTAAACTTGAGGGCAGGGTGAAAGTTGGAGGCAAAGTTAATAAAGTCAACGAGTTCTGCATGCGTGCAGGAAGCAGCGCCAATGCAGTCGTCGATGTAGCGAAGGAAAAGTGGGGGACAGATACCAGAATAGGCACGGAACATAGATTGTTCCACAAACCCAACAAAAAGGCAGGCATAGCTAGGACCCATACGGGTGCCCATAGCTACACCTTTAGTTTGGAGGAAATGGGAGGAGCAAAAGGAGAAATTATTAAGAGTAAGGACTAATTCCGCTAGACGGAGCAGAGTGGTGGTAGAGGGGAACTGATTAGGTCTGGAATCCAAAAAGAAGCGTAGAGCTTTGAGACCTTCCTGATGGGGGATGGAAGTATATAAGGACTGGACATCCATGGTGAAAATAAAGCGGTGGGGGCCAGGGAACTTAAAATCATCGAAAAGTTTAAGAGCGTGAGAAGAGGTATTAATGAGTACTTTACTTCAGTATTCACTATGGAAAAGGACATTAGTGGTTGTAGTGATGACTTGCAGCAGACTGAAAAGCTTGAGCATGTAGATATTAAGAAAGAGGATGTGCTAGAGCTTTTGGAAAGCATCAAGTTGGATAAGTCGCCAGGACCAGATGAGATGTACCCCAGGCTATTGTGCGAAGCAAGGGAGGAGATTACTGAGCCTCTGGCGATGATCTTTGCATCATCAATGGGGACAGGAAAGGTTCCAGAGGATCGGAGGGTTGTAGATGTTGTTCCCTTATTCAAGAAAGGGAGTAGAGATAGCCCAGGAAATTATAGACCAGTGAGTCTTACCTCAGTGGTTGGTAAGTTGATGGAGAAGATCCTGAGAGGCAGGATTTGTGAACATTTCGAGAGGTATAATATGATTAGGAATAGTCAGCATGGCTTTGTCAAAGGCAGGTCGTGCCTTACGAGCCTGATTGAATTTTTTGAGGATGTGACTAAACACATTGATGAAAGAAGAGCAGTAGATGTAGTGTATATGGATTTCAGCAAGGCATTTGATAAGGTACCCCATGCAAGGCTTATTGAGAAAGTACGGAGACATGGGATCCAAGGGGACATTGCTTTGTGGATCCAGAACTGGCTTGCCCACAGAAGGCAAAGAGTGGTTGTAGATGGGTCATATTCTGCATGGAGGTTGGTCACCAGTGGTGTGCCTCAGGGATCTGTTCTGGGACCCTTACTCTTCGTGATTTTATAAATGACCTGGATGAGGAAATGGAGGGATGGGTTAGTAAGTTTGCTGATGACACAAAGGTTGGAGGTGTTGTGGATAGTGTGGAGGGCTGTCAGAGGTTACAGCGGGACATTGATAGGATGCAAAAGGGGGCTGAGAAGTGGCAGATGGAGTTCAACCCAGATAAGTGTGAAGTGGTTCATTTTGGTGGGTCAAATATGATGGCAGATTCTAGTATTAATCTACAGTGTAGGTTCACAAGGTTAATTCCCAGGATGGCGGGACTGTCATATGTTGAAAGATTGGAGCGACTGGGCTTGTATACACTGGAATTTAGAAGGATGAGAGGGGATCTGATTGAAACATATAAGATTATTAAGGGATTAGATACGCTGGAGGCAGGAAGCATGTTCCGGCTGATGGGTGAGTGCAGAACCAGAGGCCACAGTTTAAGAATAAGGGAGAGGCCATTTAGAACGGAGTTGAGGAAAAACTTTTTCACCCAGAGAATGGTGGATATGTGGAATGCTCTGCCCCAGAAGGCAGTGGAGGCCAAGTCTCTGGATGCTCTCAAGAAAGATGGATAGAGCTCTTAAAGATAGAAAGGTTATGGGGATAAGGCAGGAACTGGATACTGATTGTGGATGATCAGCCATGATCACAGTGAATGGCGGTGCTGGCTTGAAGGGCCGAATGGCCTACTCCTGTACCTATTGTCTATTGTCTATTGTCTACTAATGGTAAGACCTGGCAGTGTGGAGGATCAGAGGGATCTTGGGGTCCAAGTCCATAGGCTGCTCAAAGCAGCTGTGCAGGTTGACTCTGTGGTTAAGAAAGCATACGGTGCATTGGCCTTCATCAATCGTGGAATTGAAATTAGGAGCCAAGAGGTAATGTTGCAGCTATATAGGACCCGGGTCAGACCCACTGGATTACTGTGCTCAATTCTGGTCGCCCCACTACAGGAAGGACATGGAAATCATAGAAAGGGTGCAGTGGAGATTTACAAGGATGTTGCCTGGATTGGAGAGCATGCCTTATGAGGATAGGTTGAGTGAACTCGGCCTTTTCTCCTTGGAGCGACTGAGGATGAGAGGTGACCTGATAGAGGTGTATAAGACGATGAGAGGCATTGATTGTGTGGATAGACAGTCATAAGCCACTTGAGAGCTCATAAGTAAATCAACAAAATGAAGACCATCATCCTCGACCTCGAGGGATAGCCACAACGAGTCAGAGGCTTTTTCCCAGGACCGAAATGGTTGCCACAAGAGGGCACAGTTTTAAGGTGCTGGGGAGTAGGTACAGAGGAGATGTCAGGGGTAAGTTTTTTACTCAGAGTACGTGGAGTGGGCTGCTGGCAACGGTGGTGGAGGCGGATACGATAGGATCTTTTAAGAGACTTTTGGATAGGTACATGGAGCTTAGAAAAATAGCGGGCTATAGTTAAGCCTAGTAACTTCTAAGGTAGGGACATGTTTGGCACAACTTTGTGGGCTGAAGGGCCTGTATTGTGCTGTAGGTTTTCTATGTTCTATGTCTTTGAAGGCAAGGAGGGTTTTGCCCCTGATGAATCCTGTTGAGTGTACAATGGTCTGTAGCCTCCTGCCTCACTGTGCAGCGGCCCCTCCATACCAGACAGTGATGCAACAAGTCAGAACGGTCTCCACAGTTCATCTGTAGGAATATGGGTGTAATTGGGCAGATTGCGCTTGTTGGCCTGGAAGGTTACTGAGCTGTATCTCTGGGTCAGGCAACTCTCGAGGGTCAGCACTCTCTGACAGAACAGAACATAGATCCGTACAGCACAGGAAAAGGCCATTCAGCCCACAGTGTTTTGTGAACCAATAGGATGGGACCGCAGGTATTGTGTATATAGCAGCAAAATGAAAACATGGTCCTTCTCTTTTATTTATCTAACTGGCTGGGTCAGATGGAATAGAAGCAATTGTAAGAAGCAGATGTTTGTTGAGGATACAGGATGAAGAAAAATGGCGAAGTTGCGTGGTGATCTGCAGGAGTGCAATCCTTCAGGAGTTTTACAATCCATTTGCAAGGTGGGAAAGGCAGAAGAATGGGGTTCAGTCAGAACATAAAGCAAGTTTCCTGTAGTGAGGTGACCAGAACTGAGCACAGTACGCCAGGTAAAGCAGTCTTGATTGATTAGCCGAATTGCACCCCTATGAGTTATGGTCTTATGATATTAATGTAAAATCAAGTCAAGTCACTTTTTGTTGACATTTCGACCATAACTGCTGGTACAGTACACAGTAAAAACGAGACAACGTTTTTCAGGATCATGGTGCCACATGAAACAATACAAAAACTACACTGAACTACGTAAAAACAACACAAAAATTACGCTAGACTACAGACCTACCCAGGACTGCATAAAGTGCACAAAACAGTGCAGGCAATACAATAAATGATAAACAGGACAATAGGCACAATAGAGGGCAGTAGGTTGGTGTCAGTCCAGGCTCTGGGTATTGAGGAGTCTGATGGCTTGGGGGAAGAAACTGTTACATAGTCTGGTCGTGAGAGCCCGAATGCTTCGGTGCCTTTTGCCAGACGGCAGGAGGGAGAAGAGCTTGTATGAGGGGTGCGTGGGGTCCTTCATAATGCTGTTTGCTTTACAGATGCAGCGTGTGGTGTAAATGTCTGTAATGGCGGGAAGAGAGACCCTGATGATCTTCTCAGCTGACCTCACTATCTGCTGCAGGGTCTTGCGATCCGAGATGGTGCAATTTCCGAAACAGGCAGTGATGCTAAAAAAGCACAATAAATAAATACATAAGATAGTTTATATTCATAGATTGATTGTTTGTCCATAAAGTGACACTAGGCACAGGAGTGTTGGTACATAAGGTGACTCTGACAGGAAATGATAAAGTAATCACAAACAAGAGAAAATCTGCAGATGCTGGAAATCTGAGCAACACACACAAAGTGCTGGAGGAATTCAGCAGGCCGGGCAGCATCTAGGAAAAGAGTACAGTCAATGTTTCGGGCCAGAACCTTTTGCCAGTCCCGCCGAAGGGTTTTGGCCCAAAACATCGCCTGTGCTTTTCTCCACAGATGCTGCCTGGCCTGCTGAGTTCCTCCGGCCTTTTACATAGAAACATAGAAACATAGAAAATAGGTGCAGGAGTAGGCCATTCGGCCCTTCGAGCCTGCACCGCCATTTATTATGATCATGGCTGATCATCCAACTCAGAACCCAGCCTTCCCTCCATACCCCCTGACCCCCGTAGCCACAAGGGCCATATCTAACTCCCTCTTAAATATAGCCAACGAACTGGCCTCAACTGTTTCCTGTGGCAGAGAATTCCACAGATTCACCACTCTCTGTGTGAAGAAGTTTTTGCTAATCTCGGTCCTAAAAGGCTTCCCCTCTATCCTCAAACTGTGACCCCTTGTTCTGGACTTCCCCAACATCGGGAACAATCTTCCTGCATCTAGCCTGTCCAATCCTTTTAGGATCTTATACGTTTCAATCAGATCCCCCCCTCAATCTTCTAAATTCCAACGAGTACAAGCCCAGTTCATCCAGTCTTTCTTCATATGAAAGTCCTGCCATCCCAGGAATCAATCTGGTGAACCTTCTTTGTACTCCCTCTATGGCAAGGATGTCTTTCCTCAGATTAGGGGACCAAAACTGCACACAATACTCCAGGTGTGGTCTCACCAAGGCCTTGTACAACTGCAGTAGTACCTCCCTGCTCCTGTACTCGAACCCTCTCGCTATAAATGCCAGCATACCATTCGCCTTTTTCACCACCTGCTGTACCTGCATGCCCACTTTCAATGACTGGTGTATAATGATGTATAATGATGTATAATTTTGTGTGCGTTGCTCGGATTTCCAGCATCTGCATATTTTCTCTTGTTTGGCATTAACAGAGTGGGTGGGATCCTTCATGACATTACTGCAGGTAAATGAATCTTAGGTTCACAACTTTTATCTAGAACACTGCTGATAATACTTGAGGATTAAATACATACTGTGGATAAATAAATATACTGTAAATAAACAGATAAATAAATAAAAGTGGAAGGCTTGGGGAATGGAGAGGGTTATCAGTGCACAGATGATGGGAGGAGATTTCACACCAGAAAGTTTGCCTTTCTGATACCAAACCACAGGTTCGAGGGCTGAGACCTGGATGTGCTGCAGGCAGAGGCACAGCTTCAGAACTCCAGTGACCCACGTTTGATTGTGACTTCGGCACTCTCTGTGTGGAGTTTACACTCTCCCTCTGTGACCATGTATGTTCCCACATCCCAGTGAGTGTGGGTTGGTGGATTAATTGGCCACTGTGACTTGTAGCACATGTAGAGCTCTTTATTTTTTCCTCTTTTTACAACACGAACAAAAGTTCAAAGATTAATGCAAATTTATTTTCAAAATACATATATGTCACCAAATACAACTCTGAGATTCATTTTCTTGTGGGCATATATAGTAAATACAAGAAATACAACAGAATTAATGAAAAACTATGTGACAGGATGAACAGCACCCAATGTGCAACTACAAAAATAAATAATAATAATAAATAAATAAGCAATAAATATCAAGAACAAAAGATGAAGACTCCTTGAAAGTGAGTCCATAGGTCATGGGAACAGTTCAGTGATGGGGCAAGTGAAGTTATCCCCAACTGGTTCAGGAGCCTGATGGATGAGGGGTAATAACTGTTCCTAAACCTGGTGGTGTAGGTCCTGAGGCTCCTGTTCCTTCTTTGGCGCACAATATCTGTGCTGAAAATGGTGTGAAATCAACTAAACCGAGTGGTAAAACCTGGGGTGGGGGCAAGAGTTGACGGATGTGGGGAGGATTAAACAAGGTTAATGTGGTGACTAGTGGTGTGCCACAGGGATCAGTGCTAAGTCCCTTGTTTGTCATCTATATCAGTGATCTTTTTGATAATGTGGTTAATAGGATCAGCAAGTTTGCAGATGACACCAAGATTGGGGGTGTCGTGGACAGTGGCTTGCAGAGGGATCTGCCTCGGTTGAACAGTGGCAGATGGAACTTAATGCAGACAAGTACAAGGTTTTGGACATCGGTAGGGCCAGCCAAGATATGTCTTACACAGTGAACGCTAGGGCACTAAGGAAGTGTGGTAGAACAAAAGGATCTGGGAAGACGGGTCCATAATTCATTGAAAGTGGCACATTGGCCTTCATAAATCAATCTATTGAGCACAGGAGGTGGGATGTTATGTTGAAGTTACATAAGGCATTGGTGAGGCCTAATTTGGAGTATTGTGTGCAATTTTGGTCACTTACCTACAGGAAAGATGTAAACAAGCTTGAAAGTTGCCTGGTCTGGAGGTCTTCAGTTATAAGGAAAGATTGAATAGGTTAGGACTGTATTCTTTAGAACGCAGAAGATTGAGAGGACATTTGATAGTGTTATACAAATTAATGAGAGGTATAGATAGCGTTAATGTAAGCAGGCTTTTCCCGCTGAGGCTGGGTGAAAGGTGAAAAGTTTAAGGGCAGAGACCAGGAGCACTCAGACCAAAGATGTAGGGGACAACGAAGAAAAAGATAACAAAGTTGTTTGCTCCATTAAGGATAAAAAGAGAGTAAGAGGTGGAGAGTTTCTTAAATGCATCTATTTTAATGCTAGGAGCATTGTAAGAAAGGTGGATGAGCTTAGAGCATGGATTGATACCGGGAAATATGATGTTGTAGCTATTAGTGAAACATGGTTGCAGGAGGGGTGTGATTGGCAACTAAGTATTCCAGGATTTCATTGCTTCAGGTGTGATAGAATAGGAGGGGCAAGAGGGGGAGGTGTTGCATTGCTTGTCAGAGAAAATATAACAGCGGTGCTCTGGCAGGATAGATTAGTGAACTCATCTAGGGAGGCTATTTGGGTGGAATTGAGGAATGGGAAAGGTGTAGTGATGCTTATAGCGGTGTATTATAGACCACCTAATGGGACCGAGAACTGGAGGAGCAAATTTGTAAGGAGATAGCAGATATTTGTAGTAAGCACACGGTTGTGATTGTGGGAGATTTTAATTTTCCACACATGGACTGGGAAGCCCATTCTATAAAAGGGCTGGATGGTTTGGAGTTTGCAACATTTTTGGAGCGACACATAGAGGTACCAACTAGAGAAGAGGCAGTGTTGGATCTCCTGTTAGGGAATGAGATAGGGCAGGTGACGGAGGTATGTGTTGGGGAGCACTTCGGGTCCAGTGATCACAATACCATTAGTTTCAGTGTAATTACGGAGAAGGATAGGACTGGACCCAGGGTTGAAATTTTTGATTGGAGAAAGGCTAACTTTGAGGAGATGCGAAAGGATTTAGAAGGAGTGGGTTGAGACAATTTGTTTTATGGGAAGGATGTAATAGAGAAATGGAGGTCATTTAAAGGTGAAATTTTGAGGGTACAGGATCTTTATGTTCCTGTTAGGTTGAATGGAAAAGTTAAAAGTTTGAGAGAGCCATGGTTTTCAAGGGATATAGGAAACTTGGTTCAGAAAAAGAGAGGGATTTACAATAAAAATAGGCAGCTTGGAGTTAATGAGTTACTCGAGGAATATAAAGAATGTAGAAATAAGGATATTCAATTGTGTAAGGTAAAGGAAACAAGAAGAGTAGTTATGGAAAGTATGACGATTAAAGAAGAGGAAGTACTGGCGCTTTTAAGGAATATAAAAGTGGATAAGTCTCCGGGTCCGGACAAGATATTCCCGAGGACCTTGAGGGAAGTTAGTGTGGAAATAGCAGGGGCTCTGACAGAAATATTTCAAATGTCATTCAGAAACGGGGATGGTGCCGGAGGATTGGCGCTTGCTCATGTGGTTCCATTGTTTAAAAAGGGTTCTAAGAGTAAACCTAGCAATTATCAGCCTGTGAGTTTGACATCAGTGGTGGGTAAATTGATGGAAAGTATTCTCAGAGATGGTATATATAATTATCTGGATAGACAGGGTCTGATTAGGAACAGTCAACATGGATTTGTGCGTGGAAGGTCATGTTTGACAAATCTTATTGAATTTTTTGATGAGGTTACTAAGAAAGTTGACGAGGGTAAAGCGGTGGATGTTGTCTATATGGACTTCAGTAAGGCCTTTGACAAGGTTCCACACAGAAGGTTAGTTAGGAAGGTTCAATCGTTAGGCATTAATATGGAAGTAGTAAAATAGATTCAGCAGTGGCTGGATGGGAGACGCCAGAGACTAGTGGTGGATAACTGTGTGTCAGATTGGAGGACAGTGTTTAGCGGTGTGCCTCAGGGATCTGTACTGGGTCCAATGTTGTTTGTCATATATTAATGATCTGGATGATGGGGTGGTAAATTGGATTAGTAAGTATGCAGATGATAGTAAGATAGGTGGCATTGTGGATAATGAAGTAGGTTTTCAAAGCTTGCAGAGAGACTTAGGCCAGTTAGAAGAGTGGGCTGAAAGATGGCAGATGGAGTTTAATGCTGAAAAATGTGAGGTGCTACATTTTGGTAGGACTAATCAAAATAGGACATACGTGGTAAATGGTAGGGCATTGAAGAATGCTGTAGAACAGAGGGATCTAGGAATAATAGTGCATAGTTCCCTGAAGGTAGAATCTCATGTGGATAGGGTGGTGAAGAAAGCTTTTGGTATGCTGGCCTTTATTAATCAGAGCAGTGAGTATTTTGGGATGTAATGTTGAAATTGTATAAGGCATTGGTAAGGCCAAATTTGGAGTATTGTGTGCAGTTCTGGTCACCGACTTATAGGAAAGATGTCAATAAAATTGAGAGAGTACAGAGGAGGATTACTAGAATGTTACCTGGGTTTCATCTCCTAAGTTACAGAGAAAGGTTGAATAAGTTGTTTCTTTATTCTTTGGAGCGTAGAAGGTTGAGAGGGGACTTGATATAGAGGTATTTAAAATTATGAGAGGGATTGATAGAGTTGACGTGGATAGGCTTTTTCCATTGAGAGTGGGGGAGATTCAAAGAAGAGGACATGAGTTGAGAGTTAAAGGGCAAAAGTTTAGGGGTAACATGAGGGGGAACTTCTTTACTCAGAGAGTGGTAGCTGCGTGGAACGAGCTTCCAGCAGAAGTGGTTGAGGCAGGTTCGATATTGACGTTTAAAGTTAAATTGGATAGATATATGGACAGGAAAGGAATGAAGGGTTATGGGCCAAGTGCAGGTCGGTGGGACTAGGTGAGAGTAGGAGTTCGGCACGGACTAGAAGGGCCGAGATGGCCTGTTTCTGTGCTGTAATTGTTATATTGTTATATGGTGCAGGACGAAGAGAGTAGGCAGCTTAACTAGTTTTAGCATGGACCAGATGGGCTGAAGGACCTGTTTCTATTCTGTACTCTATGATTCCATGACTTTGTGTAGAATGGTAGAAATAGATGTGTGAATGTTGTCGCAGTGTTTGAAGGCCAAAGGGGGTCTCTCTCTCTCTCTCCGATGCGTCGCAGCGTGCAGCAGCCACTCGGGAATGAATATCTGTTATTTGTTAAATAGGATTCCATGCACAATCCTGATTTGATGGAGACGGATGTGAGAAGCATGAAGGAACATCTGGAGAAACTCCTGAAATGCCTGTTTTGCTGCCGCTGCTACTGTGTGATCCAGAATCTCCGGAGGGGAAGGCCCCGAATCCTCGGCTTTGCTTGTTGCTTGGCGGCCGGGGCCGGGGTCGAAGCGCTCGGCAGAGATGGTGCTCGGTGCTCGGTGTCGCAGGGCTGGACGGAGGCTCGAAGTTTTCGGATGGACTCAGAGTCGGCTGTGGTCGGGTGCTTCCAGGGTGCTGCATCGGCAAGTTTGTGGCGCTGGAGGTTCATGGCAGGGAGAATTTTTCTTCCTTCTACCATCTGCGTGAGATGATGGGGCTATCGGGACTTTGAGACTCTTTTTTTTACTGTGCCCATGGTCTGCTTTATCAAATTACAGTATTGCTTTGCACTGTTGTAACTATATGTTATAATTATGTGGGTTTTGTCAGTTTTAGTCTTGGTTTGTCTTGTGTTTCTGTGATATCATTCTGGAGGAACATTGTATCATTTCTTAATGCATGACAATAAACGAGGACTGAGTGTCCTCATAATCTAATCTCTCTTTCTCTCTCTCTCTATCTCTATCTCTGACACAAAACTGACACAAATTGTTAGGAATGTTACTCACTGAACCACCGTTCCACTATGTGCACATCCTGTTGTCATGGGTTACGCTGGTTGTCAGGAATTTCCCATGATCTTTCCTGAGCCAGATTGTAGCAACACACGTGGTTTAGTGGTAAGTGCTTGTGTGTCTGAGTCACTGGTCTTTGCTGTATATTTCACTCCAGTCCTCAGCATTAGAGGAACTTAAAATCATCTGATGTCCCTGGTCCTGCGGAAGATCCTGTGGCATTCTCTCTTTCACTATTTAAATTCATTACATTTAAACTTGTCTCAGTAACACTGACACCACTGGGCTGCGGTGGTGTGATGAAGATGTAGAGAAGCTGCAGGAATGATTGTCTATGTGTTACTCTGGATTTCCTGCATCTGCAGAATCTCTTTTGTTTATGATTTGCTGCTCCACTGTGAAGTCTCTTCGAGGGGTGCCTACCCGGATGAAATTTAAATCTTCTCTTTGACGGGAATTCTCTGTCTACTCACCCTCTGTGACCTCTGCTGCCCCCTGACTCTCCAACCATGGGCCCACCCAGACTCGCTACCACGTCATGTATCTAGCTTGTACACCTTCTCCCCCCCCTACCTTTTCATTCTGGCTTCTCCTTTCCCGTCCTGATGAAGGGTCGCAGCTGAAAACAGTGACTGTTTATTCATGTCTAGAGTTGCTGATTTCCTCTGGCATTTTGTGTGTGGGTTGCTCTGGAATCAGAATCGGGTTTAAAATCAATGGCAAATGTCATGAAATCTGTTAACTTTGTGGCAGCAGTACAAAGCAGTACATGAAAATAGAGAGAAAGAGAAAATTGTGAATTACAGTAAGTATATGTCTCTACAGGGTGTAAAGTGCAGTAGCACACATAACACATGATGATTTATGAAGGTAAGGATAAAATCTACATAAATAACAAACTCAAGTGCATTAATATTAGCAACACACATCAAAGTTGCTGGTGAATGCAGCAGGCCAGGAGGCATCTGTAGGAAGAGGTACAGTCGACGTTTCGGGCCGAGATCCCTCGTCAGGAAGAGTCCCGATGAAGGGTCTCGGCCCGAAACGTCGACTGTACCTCTTCCTACAGATGCCTCCTGGCCTGCTGCGTTCGCCAGCAACTTTGATGTGTGTTGCTTGAATTTCCAGCATCTGCAGAATTCCTCGTGTTTAGGCATTGATATTAAATATTTTAAGCTGCAGAACAGATTAACCAGTAACGCGATGTGTCAGGGAGTTCAGAAGCCTAACAGCCTGAGGGAAGAAACTGCTTCCCTCCTGACCGTTCTTGTTTTTATGCATCATAGTCTCCTGCCTGAAGTTAGAAAGTCAAAGAGGATGCTGGATGGATGGGTGGGATTCTTAATAATACCTAGGGCCCTGTGTACACAGCACTCCTGATAAATGTCCTGGTGGATGGTAGGGAGACCCCCATGATCCTCTCAGCTGTTCTCACAGTCCTTTGTAGGGACTCCTGGTCCGATGCTCGACTGCTCCCATACCAGATGGAGATACAACTTGTCAGGACCCTCTCAATGGTGCTCTTGTAAGTGTATTAAAGATGGGAGGATGGAGCCTTGCACGCCTCAATCTTCTTAGGAAGTGGAGGCACTGCTGTGCCTTCTTGTTCAGGGAGATGATATTAAGGGAACAATAGAGGTCACCTGTGATGTGAACTCCCAGGAACTTGGTGCACCTAACCCTCTCTACGAGGAGCAATGTATTTGCAAAGTGGGATGGTTTGTCTGACCCTTCCTGAGTCCACAATGATTTCCTTTGTCTTCTCTATGTTCAGGTTTAGGTTGTTTTCTTACACCAATCCACCAGCCGCTCCACTTTCCTCCATGCTTCATCTCGTCATCATTCTTGATAAGACCAACCACTGTTGCGTCATCCACAAGCTCGATGACACGGTTTGAGCGGGATCCTGCGATACAGTCACGCTTCGCCAGTGTGAACAGCAGTGGGCTGAACACACAGCCTTGGAGAGCGCCGGTGCTCAGCGTAATGGGGCCAGAGACGTTGCTGCCCACACGGACTGACTGTGGCCTTACTGTGAAGAAGTCCAGTATCCAATTGTAGAGGGAGGTGTTGAGACCAGCGAGGACAGTTTCCCACCAGTTTCTGGGGTATGATGGTGTTGAACGCTGAACTGAAGTCTATGAACAGCAGTCTGGAATATGAGACCCCATTTTCCACAGGGGACAGGACAGAGTGCAGGGCAGAGGCTATTGTATCATCAGTGGATCGATTTCAGTGATAAGCGAACTGGAAAGGGTCCAGTGTAACCGGGAGAAAGGCTTTAATGTGCTCCATGACCAGCTGCTCAAAGCATTTCATAATGGTTGATGTTAATGCCACTGGACAATAGGCATTTAGGCAGGTTACTGTCGTCTTCTATGGCACTGGAATGATGTTGCGCCTTGAAAACTGAGGGGACAATGGATTGTTCCAGAAAGATGTTAAATACATCAGTCAGCACTTCTGTCAGCTGGGCTGCGCAGTCTTTCACAACCAGACCTGGTATGTTATCGGGCCCCGCAGTTTTACGTGGGTTGACTCTGACCAGGGTTTTCCTCAGCTCAGCTTCAGCCAGACGGAGTGTCTGCTCCCCAGGGGGGAGGGGTGCCTTCCTCGCCAGCACTTTGTTCTGTATCAGACTGGGTGTAGAAGATATTCAGCCTCTTAGGGAGTGAAGCATCCTGGTCACTGACACGCAGGGTCGACTGTAAAATCTTCTGAATTTCCTGCCACAAGTGCCTTGTGTATCTGGTATCGCAGAAGTGACTGTAAATTCTCTGAGAATGCTCCATTTCCCCTTTCTGATGGAGTGGGAAAGCACGGTTCTTGCTTTCCTGAGAGTTGCTGCATCCCCTGATCTAAAGGCTGCATCACGATTAGTCAGCCATGCACGGCCCTCTGCGGTGAGCCATTGCTCCTGATTTCCCTCACCAGGATGAGTTTGGTGATGATAAAAGCCTCAGCACACTTCTCTATGTAGCCGGTCACAGAATCCACAGGTTCCTTGATGTTAACATGATTTCCATAGCTAGCAGCCTCCCTGAACGTTCTCCAGTTCGTATGATCAAAGCAGTCCTGCAGTGCAAAGATTGCCCCCTCGGGCCAGGTTTTCACCACCGTTAGAACTGCTTTGACCCATTTGAACACTGGCCTGCATGCTGGAAGTAATTTTTCAGATAAGTGATCTGACAGTCCAATGTGGGGTGGAAGGACTGCTTTATAGGCAGCCAGTATGTTAGTGCAAACCAGCTATAGTGTATTTTCACCCCGGTAGCAAAAACCAACTGGTGGAATTTAGGCAGGATTGTCTTCAGGTTCACATAGTTAAAATCGCCTGCTATGACGGTATATATTAAATAGTTAAATTAAATAAGTGCAAAAATAGGAAATAAAAAAAGTAGTGAGGTCGTGTTCATGGGTTCAATGTCCATTCAGAAATCGGGTGGCAGAGAGGAAGAAGCTGTTCCTGAATTGTTGAGTGGATTTCCAGCATTTGCAGAATCTCTTGTGTTTAAGATTTTCATGAATGGTTCTGTGCAGATTTCAGCAGAAACTTAATACAAGAGTGACCTGCATTGTCCTCCTTGCAGGGAACGTTGATAATAGACTAGAAAGAGATGTACAGAATTCTATGATATGCAGAACTGTGACCCGTTCACATATGACGAATCGGAGTCAGACTCTGGTTTATTATCACTGATCTGTCGTGAACAAGAGAAGATCTGCAGACGCTGCAAATCCGAGGAATACACACAAAATGCTGGAGGAACTCAGCAGGCCAGGCGGCATCTGTGGAAAAAAGCACGATCGACGTTTCAGGCTGAGACCCTTCAGCAGGACTGGAGAAAAAAGCTGAGGAATAGATTTGAAAGGTGGGAGGAGGGGAGAGAGAAATATCAGGCGATAGGTGAAACTTGGAGGGGGAAGGATGAAGCAAAGAGCTAGGGAGTTGATTGGTGAAAGAGACAGAAGACCAAGGAACAAAGAAAAAAGGCGGGGGGGGGCAGCGGAGGAGCACCAGAGGGAGGCGATGGGCGGGCAAGGAGATAACCTGAGGGAGGGACATGGGAAATGGTGAAGGGGTAGTGGGGAGACACTACTGGAAGCTTGAGAAATTGATGTTCATCCATAGTCATAGTCATACTTTACTGATCCCAGGGGAAATTGGTTTTCGTTACAGTTGCGCCATAAATAATGAATACTAATAAAACCATAAATAGTTAAATAGTAATATGTAAATTATGCCAGGAAATAAGTCCAGGACCAGCCTATTGGCTCAGGGTGTCTGACCCTCCAAGGGAGGAGTTGTAAAGTTTGATGGCCACAGGCAGGAATGACATCCTATGACGCTCAGTGCTGTATCTCGGTGGAATGAGTCTCTGGCTGAATGTACTCCTGTGCCCAACCAGTACATTATGTAGTGGATGGGAGACATTGTCCAAGATGGCATGCAACTTGGACAGCATCCTCTTTTCAGACACCACCGTCAGAGAGTCCAGTTCCATCCCCACAACATCACTGGCCTTACGAATGAGTTTGTTGATTCTGTTGGTGTCTGCTACCCTCAGCCTGCTGCCCCAGCACACAACAGCAAACATGATAGCACCGGCCACCACAGACTCGTAGAACATCCTCAGCATTGTCCGGCAGATGTTAAAGGACTTCAGTCTCCTCAGGAAATAGAGACGGCTCTGACCCTTCTTGTAGACAGCCTCAGTGTTCTTTGACCAGTCCAGTTTATTGTCAATTCGTATCCCCAGGTATTTGTAATCCTCCACCATGTCCACACTGACCCCCTGGATGGAAACAGGGGTCACCGGTACCTTAGCTCTCCTCAGGTCTACCACCAGCTCCTTAGTCTTTTTCACATTAATCTGCAGATAATTCTGCTCACATCAGGTTGGAGGCTACCCAAACAGAATAAGGTGTTGTTCTGCCAACCTAAGTGTGGCCTGACCACGACCATGGAGGAGGCCATGGATGGACATATCAGAATGGGAAGCGGAATTAAAATGGGTGGCCACCGGGAAATCCCGTTTGTTCTGGCAGATGGAGCGTAGATGTCATGAAATTTGTTTTGCAGCAGCAATTCAGTGCATTATCCAAAGCAACACACAAAATGCTGGAGAAACTCAGCAGGTTGGCAGCATCAATGGAGAGGAATTTATGGAGCCAACTTTTGAAACTGACACCCTTCATCAAGACTGGAACCCATTAATAACTCTGCTAGATGTGAAGACCACCTCATCAAATGCAATTTTGATTATTTAATAATCTTTATATTCTATAATAAGATTGAAATCATCAAGGCAAGTAGGTGTTCAGGGCTGTTTACCTGCCTCTGGCTCACTGTTGCTGGAGTAGGGTGTCTGTGTGTGACAGTCTCTCCCTCTCTCTCCCTCTCGCTCACTGCTCCCAGCGGAAGGTCCCTGTGTTTCAATGGTCTCTCCCTCTCGCTCACTGCTCCCTGCGGAAGGTCCCTGTGTTTCAATGGTCTCTCCCTCTCGCTCACTGCTCCCAGCGGAAGGTCCCTGTGTTTCAATGGTCTCTCTCTCCCTCGATACTGTTTGAGGACGGTCCTGGAGCCCTGGGTCTTGGGCAAGGTTTGATCAATACAGTTTGTGGGTTGGACTCTGTAGCTCACGTTAAGAAGTGTTTCTGGTTTCTGGTCGCTCCATTTGTTGCTATTTTATGCGATTTTGATTGGGGCAGCCTGCAGATAACAACACTAGATTAAACAGAAATGAGCTGAACTGAATATGCCTGTGCTGTGTTTTATAATCTCTGTTTTTTGCTAATTTTCTTTGCCGTTTGTGCGATTTGTTTTTCTTTTGTGCGGGGGTGTTGGGGTGCGGGGATGTGGGGGTGCGGGGGTGGGGGGTGTGGGGGTGCGGGGGTGCGGGGGTCGGGGTGTGGGGGTGCGGGGGTGGGGGGTGTGGGGGTGCGGGGGTGGGGGGGTGTGGGGTGCGGGGGTGCGGGGGTCGGGGGTGCGGGGGTGGGGGGTGTGGGGGTGCGGGGGTGTGGGGGTGGGGGGTGATGTTTTTCTTTGAACGGGTGCTTCCATGGATTTCTTTGTTTTGTGACTGTCTGTGCAGAATATAAACCTCACGATTGCACACTGCATACATACGTTGATAATAAATGTACTTTAAATCTTTGAATCTTTTTGCGGCAGGTTTCATTATCTGTGTGTATGAATGCGGATTGGCTCTGTGGGTTCTACACATCGTACATTCAGCTTCTCCCATTTGGAAAACGCTCACTCCTTAACTTTCTCAGCTGAAGCTTGAACTGACGAACAAGCGAAGACAAACTGTGCAAATAGGAAAATCAATAAATAATACTGAGAACACGAGTGTAGAATCCTTGAAAGTGAGTCCACAGGTTTGTGGATTCAGTTCAGAATTTGAGATGAGTGAAGTTATCCACACTGGTTCAGGAGATCCGGCTAATAATGGCAAGCATGCCATGTGCCTTCTCCACCGGCCCGTTAGCTGGAGCAGCCACGTTCAGCGAGCTGTGGACTTTGGATCCAATGTCACTTAGTATATCAACATAAGAAAATCTGCAGATGCTGGGAATCCAAAGCAACACACACAAAATGCTGGAGGAACTCAGCAGGTCAGGCAGAATCCATGAAAATGAATAAACAGTTGACGTTTTGGGCCGAGACCCTTCTTCAGGACTGAATGGTAGGGGGAAAATGCAAGAATAAAAACATGGAGGGAGGGGAAGGAGGATAGCTGAAGACGAAAGGTGAGGCCAGATAGGTAGGAAAGATGGAGAGGAAGGAATCTGATAGGAGAGGAGAGTAGACCATGGGAGAAAGGGAAGGAGGAGGTGACTCAGGGGTAAAGTGATAGGCAAGCAAGAAGAGGCAAGAGGCTACAGTGGCAATAAAAGAAGAGGGGATTTATTCTACTGGAAGCAGAAATCAACGTTCATGCCTTCAAGATGGAGGCTACTCAGACATTGCCCCTCCACTCAGAGGGTGGCCTCATCTTGGCACAAGAGCATTCACGGACAGATATGTCGGGATGGGAATGGGAATCAGAATTAAAACGTTCGGCCACTGGGAAGTTCTATCTTTGGCAGATGGAGCAGAGATGCTTGATGAAATAGTCCCCCAAATTACAACAGGTCTCACCAATGCAGAGCAGGCCACAAAGGGAGCACTGACACTATAGACTCTTATCACAGTTATAAGTTCTGCCATTAGCTGAGAACTTTTCCTTTACATTTGCTCTCCCAAAGTGCAGCTCTTCACATTTACTTTTCCTGAGAAATTTTGTTGTGGAGGGGTCCTCAGGGATTTAGACACAGTGCTGAGATAGGACCAGCAATATATTTCCAATATTGTTGATGTCTTTATTTTTCTTCGAGTTAGGGGATCAGGATTTGTATTGTCGCTGTTTTTTCTGCAGGGGAGGGGGCCGGGGATTGTTATTGTCACTGCTTTTTTCTGTGGGGAGGGGGTGGAGATTTGTTGCTATTGTAGCTGTTTTTTTCTGCGGGGAGGGGGTGGGGAATCTGGGGTCCGTGAGTTTTGGTTCTTTTTCTTTTTGTGTGCATTTCATGGCTATCTGGAGAAGATAAATGTCAGAGTTGTATTGTACATGGATACTTTGACAATAAAATTAACCTTTGAACCTTTGACATGAGAAAGGTGTGTGATTACAGGGGAACCTGTGGGTGGTGGTGCTCCTTGCTCCTGCCACTCTTCGTCTCCATAGTGGTGAAGATCACAGCTGCTGGGGCAGTCGCAGTGAACAACCCACAGTCACAACCAGAATCAGGTTTATTCTTAACACAAGAGATTCTGCAGATGCTGAAAATCCAGAGCAACACACACAAAATGTCAAAAGAACTCAGCAGGTCAGGCAACATCTATGGAAAAGAATAAACAGTTGATATTTTGGGCCGAGACCCTTCATCAGGACAGATTAAGGGTAATATTAATAGTATTTTAAGATTAGCTTTGGTAGTCTGGTAATTTAATTTACCAGAATTCTGGTAATATCAGCCACCCCCCCATCAATTTGTATTCTGGCTCCCGACTTACCCCTTCTCTTCACCTCACCGTCACAAGGCGGGGGGTGGGAATGGACCCAAATGCAAGACACAGACACTGAAGTACTAGGGACAGGACTAGGATACAGGGTGAGAGCAAGGACATGGACACAAAAACCAGGAACCCGGAACAGGACTGGACAAGAGAGCTAGGAGCCCGGGCTTGGACTCCGAGCCAGAGACTGGACAAGGACCCAGTACCTGGGTCTTGCCTCTGGCTCGGACCCCAGAACTAGGCAAGGATGAGGCTAGAGTCTTCAGGCTAGAGACCAGAGGCGAGGCTTGGCAGGAGGCTGGAGGCTGGAGTCTTCAGGCTTGAGGCTAGGCAGGCTCCTCCTGGGCAGGGCGCGGTTCACCTGGGCAGGGCGTGGTACTCCTGGGCAGGGCACGGATCACCACCCGATGGAGGCATGGAACAGGAAGGGACAGAACCAACCGTAGGTAACAGCAATACGGCCTGGCTTACCCAACGGAGGCAAGGGACAGGAAGGGACAGAACCAACCGCAGGTAACGGCAAGACAGCCTGATTTACCTGGGCGGAGGCAAGGGACAGAAAGGGAGCTAGGTACAGGGTGACTCCAGGACAAGACTGCAGGCGAGACAAGGCGAGAGTTGCCAGCAAGACAAGGCAAGGCTTCAGGCAATGTAAGACGAGACAAGAACTTCAGGCGAGGCGAGAGTTACCGGCAAGACAAGGCAGGGCTTCAGGCGAGGAAACAGAAGGTAGAGGAAGGGATACAAGGAGTAAGAACAAGAACAATCCAGCACCACACCCTGGTCTCTGAAGGTATTTATGCAGCCAGGCCCAACGGGCATCAGCTGACTCAATTAGAGCTCAACAAGAACAAACAGGGTAGACAGGAAAACCTGGAGCAAGGGTCAATGGACCAGACCGTGAACCGGAATACAGATTTCATGGACTGTACCATGACACTCACCTGTCCATCACCTCCCTCTAGTGCTCCCTCCTCCTTCCCTTTCTCCCGTGGTCCACGCTCCTCTCCAATCAGATTCCTTATTCTTCAGCCCTTTACATTTTCCACGTATCACCTCCAGCTTCTCACTTCATCCCCCCTCCCCCACCCACCTACTTACCTTCCCCCTCATTTGGTCCCACCTATCACATGCCAGCTTGACCTCCTCCCCCCTCCCTCGCATTCTTATCAGACTTCTGCCTCTTTCCTTTCTAGCCCTGATGAAGGAACGTGGCCGGAAATGTCGACTGTTTATTCCTCTCCATAGGTGCTGCCTGACCTGCTGAGTTCTTCCAGCAGTTTGTGTGTGTTACTCAGGTTTATTATCAGTGACCTATGTCCTGAAGTTTGTTGTTTTCCTGCAGCAGTACAGCCCAAGATATAAAATTACTATAAGCTGCAAAAATAAGTAAATGCTCTAGGTCAAATGAGGAATATTGAGAGAGTATTCATGGATTCTTGGACTGTTCAGAAATCTGATGGCAGAGGGAAGAAGCTTAGACATTTAGCTAGGCACGTGAGTGAGAGAAATGTCTATGTGGAAGAGATTAGTTTAGTTGGCCATTTAATTGGTACAGCAGAACATTGTGGGCCAAAGGGCCTGTCCCTGTTTTGTACTGTTCTATGTCGAAGATGTATAAGATGTTGGTGAGGCCTAATTTGGAGTATTGTGTGCAGTTTTTGTCACCTACCTACAGGAAGGATCTAAATAAGGTTGAAAGAGTACAGAGAAAATTTACAAGAATGTTGCCAGGACTGGAGGATCTGAGTTATTGGGAAAGATTGAATAGGTTAGGACTTGATTCTTTGGAGCGTAGAAGTTTGAGAGATTTGATAGAGGTTTACAAAATTATGAGAGGTGTAGATAGGGTAAGTGAAAACATGTTTTTTCCAGAGTTTGGGTGGGACTACAACAGAGGTCATGGGTTAAGGGTGACAGAGGGTGGTGACAGAGTGGAACGAGTTACAAAGTACAATGGCATATGCACGCTTGATTTCAATGTTTGAGAGAAATTGAATAGGTACAGGGATATGAAGAGATACAGAGGGCTATGGCCCAGGTGCAGGTCGATGGGAGTAGAGAGTTTAAATGGTTTAGCATGGACTAGATGGGCCAAAGGTCCTGTTCATGTGCTGTAGTTTTCTATGACTCTGTGTTTGAAGCAATTCCTAAATCATTGCGTGTAATGCACTTGCAGCTGTTATCACAGCCACTGTTTGCATCACCTCGAAAGTAAATACAGACTGCAAGTGGGCATGTAGATAAAATATGATAAAGGTGGAGGTGACTACATTATAGTCATGCGAGTGATTTTGCCCTGCACATCTACCTGTGCAGGTTAGTTAGAGGATTACCATCAAAATTGCAGAAACTTAACCAAGTTGCTGTTTATGGAGGTAACTGTCACACTTTTGCAAGATTCAAGATTCCAGATCATTTCCAGTACAGTGTCAGAACAAAATAATTGTTACTCTGGATTCAATGCAGCACAAAGCAATACCCACAAAAGATAAAGAACCTAATAATATTACTAAAACATACACAATAAGTATAAATGCATAATAGTTTTTATATGTAGCTCCCCCGGCCAGCCTCAGGGTCGCTCGGCTCGCTGTCGTCTAGGGAAACAGCCCTCGGTCCCACTAAACTGGGTAATTAGTTTGTGTGGAAGCTGTGTGATGTAACTGACCCCGCCCAAATAACAGACAACACACCAGATACGATTAAATGATTTACAGTTTATAGATATTACTGGAACTATATAATTAATAGAGAATAAAATATAAAAGGAAAATAAAAGGTGCCACACTTATCAAAGTTCAATCTCTTCGTGCACAAAGAGTTGGAGCTCAGGACCCTTCTTCTTCACCCTGCGACCCCTCGGACCATGTCGACCGGCCACCTGGGACCAACAATGTGTCATAAGGAGGTGGCTGGAAACGGACCCAAGTGCAAGACACAGACACTGAAGTACTAGGGACAGGACTAGGATACAGGGTGAGGGCAAGGACATGGACACGAAAACCGGGAACCCAGAACAGGTCTGGACAAGAGAGCTTGGAACCCAGGCTTGGACTCCGAGCCAGAGACTGGACAAGGACCCAGTACCTGGGTCTTGCCTCTGGCTTGGACCCCAGAACTAGGCAAAGACAAGGGTTGGCTGGCAGGCAGGATGAGGCTGGAGTCTTCAGGCTTGAGGCTAGAGACGAGGCGAGGCTTGGCAGGAGTCTGGAGTCTTCAGGCTTGGGACTAGAGACTAGAGGCGAGGCTTGGCAGGAGGCAGAAGGCTGGAGTCTTCAGGCTTGAGGCTAGAGACTAGGGGCGAGGCTTGGCAGGAGGCTGGAGTCTTCCCTTGGGCAGGGCGCGGATCACCTGGGCAGGGCGCGGATCACCTGGGCAGGGCGCGGTAATCCACCTGACTGAGGCAAGGGACAGGAAGAGATAGAACCAACTGCAGGTAACGGCAAGATGGCCTGGCTTACCTGACGGAGGCAAGGGACAGGAAGGGAGCTAGGTACAGGGTGGCTCCAGGACAAGACTGCAGGCGAGACGAGGCGAGAGTTACCGGCAAGACCAGGCAAGGCTTCAGGCGAGGAAACAGAAGGCAGAGAAAGGGATTCAAGGAGTAAGGACAAGAACAATCCAGCACCATGCCCCTGTCTCTGGAAGTATTTATGCAGCCAGCCCCAATGAGCATCAGCTGCCTCAATTAGAGCTCAACAAGAACAGAAACAGGGTAGACAGGAAAACTTGGAGCAAGAATCAATGGACCAGACCGTGAACCCAGTGCCTGGGTCTTGCCTCTGGTATGGACCCCAGAACTAGGCAAGGACGAGGCTTGGCTGGCAGGCAGGACGAGGCTGGAGTCTTCAGGCTTGAGGCTAGAGACTAGAGGCGAGGCTTGGCAGGAGGCAGGAGTCTTCAGGCTTGAGGCTAGAGACGAGGCAAGGCTTGGGAGGAGGCAGGAGGCTGGAGACTTGAAGCGAAGCTTGGCAGGAGGCAAGAGGCTGGAGTCTTCAGGCTTGAGTCTAGAGACTTGAGGCGAGGCTTGGCAGGAGGCAGGAGGCTGGGGTCTTCAGGCTTGAGGCTAGAGGCTAGAGACGAGGCGAGGCTTGGCAGGAGGCTGGAGACTAGAGGCGAGGCTTGGCAGGACGCAGGAGGCTGGAGACTTGAGGCAAGGAGGCAGGAGGCTGGAGTCTTCCCCTGGGCAGGGCGCAGTTCTCCACCCGACAGAGGCAAGGGGCAGGAAGGGACAGAACCAACCGTAGGCAGCGGCAATACGGCCTGGCTTACCCAACGGAGGCAAGGGACAGGAAGGGAGCTAGGCACGGGGTGGTTCCAGGACAAGACTGCAGGTGAGACGAGGCGAGAGTTACCAGCAAGACCAGGCAAGGCTTCAGGCAATGCAAGGCGAAACGAGAACTTCAGGCGAGGCGAGAGCTACCACCAAGACAGGGCAGGGCAGGGCAGGGCAGGGCAGGGCAGGGCAGGGCAGGGCAGGGCAGGGCTTCAGGAAACAGAAGGCAGAGGAAGGGATACAAAGAGTAAGGATAAGAACAATCCAGCAGCCACACCCTGGTCTCTGGAGGTATTTATGCAGGCAGCTCCAATGAGAATCAGCTGCCTCAATTAGAGCTCAACAAGAACAGAAACAGGGTAGACAGGAAAACCTGGAGCAAGAATCAATGGACCGGACCGTGAACCGGAATACAGACTTCACGGACCGGACCATGACACAACAGTGGTCGACCAGACGCCCCACACGGGTCCGTCTCCCTCTCCTCTCCTTGCCAAACGCCTCGCTCGAGGTCCAACTTCGTTAGCGGACTCACAGCACCTGGTCCATCCTCTGTCTCTCTCTCTCTCCCGCCTTCTCCCTCCAAAACCCTGCGCATACAAAACTTACAGATACACCAAAAGCATAACAACTATCCCAATTGGTTCGTAATATCTTCTTATCACAGCCTAACCCAAAACAAGCTGCTAGCGCAAGAACTTTCTCAGTGTTTAACATAACGAAGAAGTATTCCCAAGTAAAACATAACACAGAAGCCATCTTAGTTAGCCTACATAGTAACATAAAAGACGAAACCCCCTTACATATACATAGATTGATTGTGTGTCCATAAAGTGACATTAGGCTGTACATAAGGTGACTGACAGGAAGTTACAAGGTAGTGGTGGGTTAGTGGGTGGAGTCGTTGACAGTCTTACTGCTTGGGGACAGTAACTGTTTTTGAGTTTGGTAGTCCTGGTGTGGATGCTACGTAGCCTTCTCCCTGATGGGAGTGGGACAAGCAGTCCATGAGCAGGGTAGGTGGGATCTTCATGATGTTCCTGGCCCTTTCCCAGCACCTTTCTGTGTGTATGTGATTGGTGGCGGGTAGGCTGGTGCCAGAGATGTGCTGGGCAGTAGAGCTTTCCTGTCCTCTGGCAAAGTGCAGTTTCCTGATGGGAGTGGGACAAACAGCCGGGAAAGGAGTACTTGGCAAACATGGTGTTGGAAACTGCAATGACAACGGGCACCTTCTGTTAGAGTTCTGCACGGAGCAGCAACTCCCCATCACTAACTCCAGTTTCCAGCAGAAAGACAGTCTGAAGACAACCTGGATGCATCCTCGGTCCAAGCATTGGCACCTCATAGACTACATCTTGGTGTGCCAGAGAGACCTTCGGGACGTCTTACTCACCCAAGTGATGCCCAGCGCAGAGTTTCATACAGACCATCGTCTTGTCCGCTGCAAACTCAGTCTCCATTTCAAACCCAAGCCGGAGAGGAGGCGCTCCAAGGAAGAAGTTTCAGGTTGGCAACCTCCAGTCAGCTGAAGTGAAAGCTGACTTTCAGACGAATCTTCACTCGAGGCTTCAGGATCCCAGTTTCCCCACAGACTCCTCTCCAGGAGTGCTTTGGGAACACCTAAAAACCACCATCCTGCAAACCTCTGAATAAGTCCTAGGGTTTTCCACAAAGAAGAACAAGGGCTGGTTCAATGAAAACAACCAAGAGATCCGAGAATTGCTGGTGAAGAAGAGATCCACCCACCAGGCGCATCTTGCTCAGCTGTCTTGTCCTGATAAGAAATCAGCCTTCCACCTTGTATGTAGCAACCTCCAGCGCAAGTTTCGAGAGTGGTGGACCAACCTTGCAAAGAGAACTCAGCTTTGCGCAGACACTTGTGACTACAGAAGGTTTTATGAAGCCCTAAGAGTGGTGTACGGCCCTTCGCATCAGAGACCCTTGCGCAGTGCAGACAGTCAGGTGCTCTTCACAGACAAGGCATCTTGAACCAGTGGTCGGAACATTTCCAGACTCTCTTCAGCACCATCTGCATGGTCCAAGACTCAGCAATTCATCGCATCCCGCAACAGCCAGAGAAAACAGATCTGGACAAGATTCTAACCCTAGAAGAGACAGTCAAGGCCATAGAGGAGCTGAAAAGTGGCAAGGCAGCGGGAGTTGATGGAATCCCACCTGAGATTTGGAAGCGTGGGGGCCCAGCATTACGCACCAAACTCCACAAGTTCTTTGTCTGCTGCTGGGAACAAGGTAAACTACCACAGGACCTCCGAGATGCAGTCATCATCGCCCTGTACAAGAACAAGGAGGAAAAGTCCGACTGCTCCAACTACTGGGGGTTAACTTTTCTCTCTATCACAGGAAAAATCCTCACAAGATTGGTGCCCATCATTGCAGAAGAACACCTCCCAGAGAGCCAGTGTGGCCTCAGAGCCAACAGGAGCACCACCAACATGCTATTTGTTCTCAGGCAGCTCCAAGAGAAATGTAAAGAACAGAACAAGGGATTGTACATGACATCTGTCGACCTTACCAAAGCGTTCGACACCGTGAGCAGGGAAGGTCTGTGGCAGATCAGAGAACGACTGGGATGCCCCCCAAAGTTCCTCAGCATGGTCATCCAGCTACACGAAGATCAGCATAGCCAAGTCAGACACAAAAACGACCTCTCAGAACCCTTCCCAATAGGCAACGGGGTAAAGCAAGACTGCGTCCTCGCACCGACTCTCTTCACCATCTTCTTCAGCATGATGCTCGAAAGGGCCACAGAAGACCTTGATGATGAGGACGGTGTCTACATCCAATACCACACCAATGGCAGCTTGTTCAACCTGAGGCGACTACAGTCCCACACCAAGACATTGGAGCAATTCATCTGAGAGCTACTCTTTGCCAACGACGCTGCCCTTGTTGCCCACACAGAGACAGCCCTGCAGCGTATAACACCCTGCTTCGCAGAGGCTGCCGAACTCTTCAGACTGGAAGTCAGCTTGAAGAAGACAGAAGTTCTCCATCAGCCTGCACCTCAGGAAGATTACCACCCTCTCCTCATCACCATCGGTGAGGTAGAGCTGAAGACAGTCCACCTACGACTCCTTGAGCGTTTCCACCAACGCTGTCTCCGCACCATCCTCAACATCGACTGGAGTGACCTCGTCACCAACATCGAAGTCCTCGAACAGGCCGAGGTCACCAGCATCGAGGCCATGCTGTTGAAGATGCAGCTGCGCTGGGCAGGGCACGTCTCCAGGATGGAGGATCATTGCCTGCCCAAGATTGTGCTGTATGGAGAACTCTCCACTGGCCACCGTGACAGAGGGGCACCGAAGAAGCGGTACAAGGACTCTCTGAAGAAATCCCTTGGTGCTTGTCACATTGACCATCACCAGTGGTCTAATCTAGCCTCCGATTGCGAGGCCTGGTGACACACCATTCACCAGTCTGTCTCCTCCTTCGAGAACGCAGGCAGGGCTGGCATTGAGGACAAAAGGAGAAGGAGGAAGAACCGTGACACAGCAACACCAAACCCAGAACAGAATTTCCCTTGCAGCCGCTGTGGCCGGGCCTGCCTGTTCTGTATTGGCCTCATCAGCCACCAGCGAGCCCGCAGCAGACGCGGGCAGCCCCCTTCCTAAATCTTCATTCGCGAAGCCAAGCCGTGATATACAGCGTGGAACAGGGCCTTTCAATCTTTTGAACTGCACCGCCCAGCAATCCTCCGATTTAACCGCGGCCTAATCGTAGGACAATTGACAATGACCAGTTAACCCACCAACATGTACATCTGTGAAACCGGAAAAACCGGCGTGATCACGGGGAGAATGTACAAACCCCTCGCGGGCAGTAGCGTGAGAATGACGTAGAGTATGGACGTGCAAGGTCCAGCCCTCTTCAGCCTCCTCGGAAAGTAGCGGAGTTGGAGTGCTTTCCTGAATGTGTCGGATGTGTTCTGGGACCATGAGAGGCTCTGTATGATGTGCACTCACAGGGGTTTGAAACTATATATTGATACAATGTAACAGTGCTCCAATTATAAATGTATCCAGGAACACAGCTGGAAGAGAGTACAAACTTTTACAAAACTTTCCACACTATATTGAAATTACACTAGCAAATTTTTGCAAGTGTACCGTGGAGAGAATTCTGACAGGTTGTATGACTGTCTGGTCTGGAGGCTCCAAATCACAGGATTGGTAAAAGCTGCAGAGGGCCGTAGATCTGTCATGGGCAATAGCCTCCTCACCTTCCAGGACGTCTTCAAAAGACGATGCCTCAAAAATGTGACACCCATCATTAAGGATCCTTATCAACCAGGACATGCCCTCTTCTCATTAATACCATCAGAGAGAAGGCACAGGAGCCTAAAGATGCATGCTTAGTGTTTTAGGAACAACTTTGTCCAGTCTGCCACTAGATTTCTGAATGGACAATGAATCCATGAACTCATTATTTTTGCATGTAATTCTTATTGAAATTTATAGTCTCTTTTATGTGTGACGCTGTACTGCTGCCACATGGCAACAAATTTCACAACTCATGTCAATGATAATAAGCCTAGTTCTGATTCTGACACCGAGATATGTTCAGTTCGACAAAGAGCTTAAAGTTCCACCGCGAGATCTGATGAGACTGTGTTCACCCTGTGGTAAACACAAAGGCATTTTATATTATTTTGCATCAGAGGTGACTGACATGATTGAATTTTCCAATTTGTTTTACCTATAAATGTACTGAGGTTTGTGACATAAACAAAGTAAAAAAATACATGAAACTCAGGAGGCGTAGACTGTTTTGTTAGCTGCCTCACATTGACACACCCAAGAATTGTCTGGAAGAATGCAATAATTTATTTTTACGACTTCTAACTGTTGAATTGGTGAGATAATAGATTTCATTACTTGTTTGAAATGTGACAAACATTTTCCGTATTAAACCTGAACAATTACGCCATGCCCTGCTCCTTTCCAGCACTGATGAATGGTCTCATTTCCATAGATGCTGCCTGACCAGCTGAGTTCCTCCAGCATTTTGTGTGTGTTGCTCAGGAACAATTATTGCCCTTCAACCATCAGGCTCTTGGACCATAAGACTGTAAGCTATAGGAGCAGAATTAGGCCATTCAGCCCATCAAGTCTGCTCCATTATTTCATCATGACTGATCCATTTTCCCTCTTAGCCCCAGTCTCCTGCCTTCTCCCCGTATCCCTTCATGCCCTGACCAATCAAGAATCTATCAACCTCTGCCTTAAATATACCCAATGACTTGGCCTGCATAGGCACCTGTGGTGAAGAATTCCACAGATTCACCACTCTCTGGCTAAAGAAATTCCTCCTCATCTCCGTTCCTCTATTCTGAGGCTGTGTCCTCTGGTCTTGGACTCTCCCACCATAGGAAGCATCCTCTCCACATCCACTCTTTCAAGCCTTGAACCATTCGATAGGTTTCAATGAGGTCACCCCTCATTCTTCTGAATTCCACTGAGTACAGTCCCAGAGCCATTAAATGCTGTTCATATGACAAGACGTTTAACCCTGGAATCATTTTCATAAACCTCCCTTGAATCGTCTCAAAAGTCAGCACATCCTTTTGTTAGATGAGGGCCCAGAATTGCTCATGATACTCCTTGTCAGTGCCTTATACAGCCTCAGCATAACATCCTTGCTTTTGTATTTTAGTCCTTTTGAAATGAATGCTCACATCGCTTTTGCCTTCCTCACCACAACTTGCGAATGAACCTTTGGGGAATCCTGCATGAGGACTCCCAAGTCTCTTTACTCCTCCGATTCTTAAATTTACTCTCCATTTAGAAAATAATCTACACTTTTATTTCTTCTACCAAAGAGCATGACCATAAATTTCCCAACACTATTCCATCTACTGCTTCTTTACCCATTCTCTTAACTAATTTATCTAAGTCAACCAGTGTGGGTAACTTAACCAGACATCCCACCTCTCCCGGAAGTTCCGGGAGTCTCCCGCATATTAATAGTGGCTCCCTGATGCCCGCAAATTATATACAATATCACGGAAATCAATTTTTTTGAGAGCGAGCGAGAGAAAGCTAGAGAGAGCACACGAGCGACCACGAGAGAGAGAGAGAGAGCGAGCAAGAGCGCGCCATGGCGGAGTGTTCCAAAAAAAATAAAACGTACGTCACCCCAGACTACACTAAAGTGTACCCCTGCCTAATAGGGGTCAAAATAATGACAGTGTTGCTCGCTGCACTGTTTGCAACAGTGACTTTTCTACTGCCCATGGTGGATTAAGACTGTAAAAGACATGTTGAGGTGAGTTTAACAGGTGTCATTCGTTCATTAGCATAGCTAACGTTATTTAAACTAGCTGGCTGGCTGCTAAGGAGCTACTCTATTGCAGATGTCTCACCTCTCCCGGAAGCCTCCCGCAAATTGATGGTGCTACCTCCCTGAAATGAGTTTTTGCAGAGGTGGGATGTCTGCTTAACTCACTACACGTCTGAGCTGATTCCACACTACAGGTTCACAAGGACTCTACAACTCATGTTAAGACCAGAGACCATAAAACGTAGAAGCAGAAATAGGCCATTTGGCCAACTGGGTCTGTTCCACCATTCAATCATGGTTGATCCTTTTTCCCCCTCCTCATCCCAGTATTTATTTAGTTTTTAAATGTGCACTAATTGTGGAAAGCGGCCAGTGCGTGAGTGGGCCAGTGAAGGAGTGGAGCTTTGAGGCTTTGACTCGAGAGGCTTTGACGAGAAGAGGCGGAGGACAAGCTAGCTCGCAGTTAGTTTTTACAATGTCTCCTGAGACAGTGATGTGCCTCTCATGTGAGATGTGGCAGTCTTGGGGGAACGCCCCTCTCCCGCAGAGTCATATCTGCCAGAAGTGCATACGGCTGGGCGATCTGGAAGACCATGTAAGGAATCTGGAACAGCAGCTGGATGACCTTCGACTCATAAGGGAGAATGAGGCAGTCATAGATGAGAGCTACAGGGAGGTAGTCACACATAGGCTGCCGGAAGCAGGTTGTTGGGTGACAGTCAGAAGGGGGAAAGCGAAGGTGAGCAGACAGGTAGTGCAGAGCACCCCTGTAGCCATTCCCCTGAATAATAAGTTTACCGTCCTGGATACTGTTGGTGGGGACGACCGACCAGGTGTGAGCCACGGTGGCAGGGCCTCCGGCACTGAGTCTGACCCTGTGGTGCAGAAGGGTGGGACGGAGAAGAGGAGAGCTGTTGTCATTGGAGACTCTATAGTCAGGGGAGCAGACAGGAGATTTTGTGGACGTGAGAAGGACACCCGCATGGTTTGTTGCCTCCCGGGTGCCAGGGTCCGGGATGTCTCTGACCGGGTGCACGACATCCTGGTATGAGAGGGAAAGCAACCAGAAGTCATGATACATGTTGGGACCAACGACATAGGCAGGAAGAGGGATGAGGTCCTGAAGTGTGAGTTTTGGGAACTAGGCAGAAGGCTGAAGAACAGGACCTCTAGGGTGGCGTTCTCAGGATTGCTGCCAGTGCTACGTGACAGTGATGGTAAGAATTGGAGGAGATGGCAGTTGAATGTGTGGCTGAGGAGTTGGTGCAGGGAGCAGAGTTTTAGATTTTTGGATCGTTGGGATCTCTTCTGGGGAAGGTGGGACCTGTACAGATTGGATGGGTTGCACCTGAACTCGAGGGGGAGCAATATCCTTGCAGGTAGGTTTGCTAGCATGGTTCGGGAGGGTTTAAACTAATTTGCGAGGGGAATGGGACCCAGAGCGATAGAGCAGTGAAAGAAGTGCATGGAGTAAAGCCAGATCTAACATACAGAGAGGCTTTGAGGAAAGAGAAGCAGAATAAACAGTGTAAAGACAGTAAGGTAGAAGGGCTGAAATGTGTGTACCTCAATGCAAGAAGCATCAGGAGCAAAGGTGATGAACTGAGAGCTTGGATACATACATGGAATTGTGATGTAGTGGCCATTACAGAGACTTGGCTGGCACCAGGGCAGGAATGGATTCTCAATATTCCTGGATTTCAGTGCTTTAAAAGGGATAGAGAGGGTGGAAAAAGGGGAGGAGGGGTGGCATTACTGGTCAGGGATACTATTACAGCTACAGAAAGGGTGGGTAATGTAGCAGGATCCTCTTTTGAGTCAGTATGGGTGGAAGTCAGGAACAGGAAGAGAGCAGTTACTCTATTGGGGGTATTCTATAGGCCCCCTGGTAGCAGCAGAGATACAGAGGAGCAGATTGGGAGGCAGAGTTTGGAAAGGTGCAAAAATAACAGGGTTGTTATCATGGATGACTTTAACTTCCCTAATATTGATTGGCACCTGATTAGTTCCAAGTGTTTAGATGGGGCAGAGTTTGTTAAGTGTGTCCAGGACGGATTCCTGTCATAGTATGTGGACAGGCCGATCAGGGGGAATGCCATACTAGATCTAGTACTAGGTAATGAACCAGGTCAGGTGACAGATCTCTCAGTGGGTGAGCATCTGGGGGACAATGACCACCGCTCCCTGACCTTTAGCATTATCATGGAAAAGGATAGAATCAGAGAGGACAGGAAAATTTTTAATTGGGGAAAGGCAAATTATGAGGCTATAAGTCTGGAACTTGCGGGTGTGAATTGGGATGATGTTTTTGCAGGGAAATGTACTATGGACATGTGGTCGATGTTTAGAGATCTCTTGCGGGATGTTAGGGATAAATTTGTCCCAGTGAGGAAGATAAAGAATGGTAGGGTGAAGGAACCATGGGTGACAAGTGAGGTGGAAAATCTAGTCAGGTGGAAGAAGGCAGCATACATGAGGTTTGGGAAGCAAGGATCAGATGGGTCTATTGAGGAATATAGGGAAGCAAGAAAAGAGCTTAAGAAGGGGCTGAGAAAAGCAAGAAGGGGGCATGAGAAGTCCTTGGCGAGTAGGGTAAAGGAAAACCCCAAGGCATTCTTCAATTATGTGAAGAACAGAAGGATGACAGGAGTGAAGGTAGGACCGATTAGAGATAAAGGTGGGAAGATGTGCCTGGAGGCTGTGGAAGTGAGCGAGGTCCTCAATGAATACTTCTCTTCTGTAGTCACCAATGAGAGGGAACTTGATGATGGTGAGGACAATATGAGTGAGGTTGATGTTCTGGAGCATGTTGATATTAAGGGAGCGGAGGTGTTGGAGTTGTTAAAATACATTAGGACAGATAAGTCCCCGGGGCCTGACGGAATATTCCCCAGGCTGCTGCACGAGGCGAGAGAAGAGATTGCTGAGCCTCTGGCTAGGATCTTTATGTCCTCGTTGTCCACGGGAATGGTACCGGAGGATTGGAGGGAGGCGAATGTTGTTCCCTTCTTCAAAAAAGGTAGTAGGGATAGTCCAGGTAATTATAGACCAGTGAGTCTTAGCAGTGTGGTGGGAAAGCTGTTGGAAAAGATTCTTAGAGATAGGATCTATAGGCATTTAGAGAATCATTGTCTGATCAGGGACCGTCAGCATGGCTTTATGAAGGGCAGATCTTGTCTAACAAGCCTGATTGAGTTCTTTGAGGAGGTGACCAGGCATATAGATGAGGGTAGTGCAGTGGATGTGATCTATATGGATTTTAGTAAGGCATTTGACAAGGTTCTACATGGTAGGCTTATTCAGAAAGTTAGAAGGCATGGGATCCAGGGAAGTTTGGCCAGGTGGATTCAGAATTGGCTTGCCTGCAGAAGGCAGAAGGTGGTGGTGGAGGGAGTACATTCAGATTGGAGGATTGTGACTAGTGGTCCCACAAGGATCTCTACTTTTCGTGATTTTTATTAACAACCTGGATGTGGGGGTCAAAGAGTGGGTTGGCAAGTTTGCAGATGACACAAAGGTTGGTGGTGTTGTAGATAGTGTAGAGGATTGTCAAAGATTGCAGAGAGACATTGATAGGATGCAGAAGTGGGCTGAGAAGAGGCAGATGGAGTTCAACCCGGAGAAGTGTGAGGTGGTACACTTTGGAAGGACAAACTCCAAGGCAGAGTACAAAGTAAATGGCAGGATACTTGGTAGTGTCGAGGAGCAGAGGGATCTCAGGGTACATGTCCACAGATCTCTGAAAATTGCCTCACAAGTGGTTAGGGTAGTTAGAAAGAAACCATAGAACCATAGAAACTACAGCACAGAAACAGGCCCTTTGGCCCTTCTTGGCTGTGCCGAACCATTTTCTGCCTAGTCCCACTGACCTGCACACGGACCATATCCCTCCATACACCTCCCATCCATGTATCTGTCCAATTTATTCTTAAATGTTAAAAAAGAACCCGCATTTACCACCTCCTCTGGCAGCTCATTCCATACTCCCACCACTCTCTGTGTGAAGAAGCCCCCACTAATGTTCCCTTTAAACTTTTCCCCCCTCACCCTAAACCCATGTCCTCTGGTTTTTTTCTCCCCTTGCCTCAGTGGAAAAAGCCTGCTTGCATTCACTCTATCTATACCCATCATAATTTTATATACCTCTATCAAATCTCCCCTCATTCTTCTACGCTCCAGGGAATAAAGTCCTAACCTATTCAACCTTTCTCTGTAACTGAGTTTCTCAAGTCCTGGCAACATCCTTGTAAACCTTCTCTGCACTCTTTCAACCTTATTTATATTCTTTCTGTAATTTGGTGACCAAAACTGAACACAATACTCCAGATTCGGCCTCACCAGTGCCTTATACAACCTCATCATAACATTCCAACTCTTATACTCAATACTTTGATTAATAAAGGCCAATGTACCAAAAGCTCTCTTTACGACCCTATCTACCTGTGACGCCACTTTTAGGAAATTTTGTATCTGTATTCCCAGATCCCTCTGTTCCACTGCACTCCTCAGTGCCTTACCATTAACCCTGTATGTTCTACGTTGGTTTGTCCTTCCAACATGCAATACCTCACACTTGTCAGTATTAAACTCCATCTGCCATTTTTCAGCCCATTTTTCCAGCTGGTCCAAGTCCCTCTGCAGGCTCTGAAAACCTTCCTCACTGTCTACTACACCTCCAATCTTTGTATCATCAGCAAACTTGCTGATCCAATTTACCACATTATCATCCAGATCATTGATATAGATGACAAATAACAATGGACCCAGCACTGATCCCTGTGGCACACCACTAGTCACAGGCCTCCACTCAGAGAAGCAATTTTCTACCACCTCTCTCTGGCTTCTGCCATCGAGCCAATGTCCAATCCAATTTACCACCTCTCCATGTATACCTAGCGACTGAATTTTCCTAACTAACCTCCCATGCGGGACCTTGTCAAAGGCCTTACTGAAGTCCATGTAGACAATATCCACTGCCTTCCCTTCATCCACTTTCCTGGTAACCTCCTCGAAAAACTCCAATAGATTGGTCAAACATGACCTACCACGCACGAAGCCATGTTGACTCTCCCTAATAAGCCCCTGTCTATCCAAATGCTTGTAGATTCTGTCTCTTAGTACTCCCTCCAATAACTTACCTACTACTGATGTTAAACTCACTGGCCTATAATTTCCCGGATTACTTTTTGATCCTTTTTTAAACAACGGAACAACATGAGCCACTCTCCAATCCTCCGGCACTTCACCCGTAGACAGCGACATTTTAAATATTTCTGCCAGGGCCCCCGCAATTTCAACACTAGTCTCCTTCAAGGTCCGAGGGAACACCCTGTCAGGTCCCGGGGATTTATCCACTTTAATTTTCCTCAAGACAGCAAGTACCTCCTCCTTTTCAATCTGTACAGTTGTCATGGTCTCACTACTTGATTCCCTCAATTCCATAGATTTCATGCCAGCTTCCTTAGTAAATACAGACGCAAAAAACCTACTTAAGATCTCCCCCATTTCCTTTGGTTCCACACAAAGCCGACCACTCTGATCTTCAAGAGGACCAATTTTATCCCTTACAATCCTTTTGCTCTTGATATACTTGTAAAAGCTCTTTGGATTATCCTTCACTTTGACTGCCAAGGCAACCTCATGTCTTCTTTTTGCCCTCCTGATTTCTTTCTTAAGTATTTTCTTGCACTTCTTATACTCCTCAAGCACCTGATTTACCTCCTGTTTCCTATACATTTCATACAACTCCCTCTTCTTCTTTATCAGAGTTGCAATATCCCTTGATAACCAAGGTTCCTTATTCCTATTCAATTTGCCTTTAATCCTGACAGGAACATACAAACTCTGCACTCTCAAAATTTCCCCTTTGAAGGCTTCCCACCTACCAATCACATCTTTGCCAGAGAACAACCTTAAGAAAGCTTATGGGGTGTTAGCTTTCATAAGTCGAGGGATAGAGTTTAAGAGTCGCGAAGTAATGATGCAGTTCTATAAAACTCTGGTGAGGCCACACTTGGAGTACTATGTCCAGTTCTGGTCACCTCATATAGGAAGGATGTGGAAGCATTGGAAAGGGTACAGAGGAGATTTACCAGGATGCTGTCTGGTTTAGAAAGTATGCATTATGATCAGAGATTAAGGGAGCTAGGGCTTTACTCTTTGGAGAGAAGGACGATGAGAGGAGACATGATAGAGGTATACAAGATAATAAGAGGAATAGATAGAGTGGATAGCCAGCGCCTCTTCCCCAGGGCACCACTGCTCAATACAAGAGGACATGGCTTTAAGGTAAGGGGTGGGAAGTTCAAGGGGGATATTAGAGGAAGGTTTTTTACTCAGAGAGTGGTTGGTGCATGGAATGCACTGCCTGAGTCAGCGGTGTTGGCAGATACACTGATGAAGTTTAAGAGACCATTAGACAGGTATATGGAGGAATTTAAGGTGGGGGCTTATATGGGAGGCAGGGTTTGAGGGTCGGCACAACATTGTGGGCCGAAGGGCCTGTACTGTGCTGTACTATTCTATGTTCTATGTCTTCTTTTGCACATTGGTTACTTGTCAATCTTTATGTATAGTTTTCATAAATTCTAACGTATTTTTATTTTTATTTTATTTTTATTTTCCTGTAATTGCCGGAAAGAAAATAAATTTCAAGGTACTGAACGGTAATATGACCTTTTGATAATAACTTGAACTTTGACTTGGTCGGAGATGAACCCAACTTCACAGCGCAACTTGCCCAGAAGCCCCGCCCAGGTGTCCCTTCACCCCGATGCCACACTCAAGATGACGGCTTCAACACGTCACTACTAATAGAGAACAATGGCATTGCAGCAGGGTCGAAAGAGACATGCGCATATGTTGGCGGCTAAGGATGCATGCGCATGTTGTGGGTCGGCTGGTGACCTCTGACGCAGTGCGTCGATGGGACTCGTACAGTACAACGGCGCCGGTTGGCAGCGGCGGCTCGGCTGGACGGCAGCGGCGTTTGAATCCGGTGAGCGTGCGGCCGCTTCGGCTTCAATGGAGCCTGGGTGCAGGGGACGGGGAGGAGAGTGGGTGGTGTGAGGACGAGGGAACAGAAAGGAGGGGAGGAGGAGATGGGAGTGAACTGGAGGGGGGCGGAAAAAGGCAAGGAGGGGATAGTGGTGGGAAAGGGGATGAGAGGGAGGCAGCCAGCGGAGAGGGGAACATGGAAACGATGGAGGATGGGACTGGGAAGGACAAGGAGGGAACTAGTGAAGGGGTAGTGGAAGGGAGATGAATAGAGGGTACTGAGGGAAGAGGAAGGAAAGTGGAGGAGATGAGGGATGGGGACCTGAGATGCAGAGAGGGAATCTGGGAAGAGGAGAGGATAAGGCAATCTGGGATGGGACGAGGGCAGGTGATTGGAGAGAAACTTAGAAGAAGGAATCAGGGGAGGGGGTTTGAATGGAGTCATTGGGTGTATTTAAAGTTGAGGTGACTTCCTCTAGCATTTTGTGTGTTGATAAGGTTTTGATTAGTCAGGGTGTCAAAGTTACAGGACGAAGGTAGAATAGGGTTCAGAGGGAAAATAAATAGCGATGGAATGGTAGAGTAGGCTTGATGGGCCAAATGGCCTAATTCTGCTCCTATGCCTTTTCGTCTTAAATGTTTCATTCAGGTAGTTCTACCCCCTGCCTCCACCTGCTAGGGTAAACAAATGCAACCTCTTCAGAATTGAAACAGGGCATCTTGGTGTATCTCTACCGTCTCCAGTGTGGCTGTAGAGATCACATGTACATTAAAGCATTGTGAATTGTATCATTTGCATGAACAACCATCACAATCTGAGGATGTGCAAATGTTGCCCACACATTCTAGCACCAATATAGCAGGTGTACAATGTTCAGCTGAGCAACACACAGCCAGCATACAACAAGCAACATTAATCCTCACCCTACCACCACCACCCTACCCCAGGACAGGCTGCCTGCAGACTGTAGTACTCCAGCTATGGTCTACCCAATTTCTTGTGTAGTGGCACCATTACCTCCCTGATCAGATACTTAGATAATCTAATTACTGTATCTCGTGGTTTCTTCCCAACATTGACACCTTTTAGGGATCTTTGGACTTGAGTACTGCAGTTCCCCTGTTATTTAGTATTTGGTCCTACTAAGGGGAAGGGTGGAGTGTAGGGGAGGTATAGGAAAAGTTATGGGGAAAGTTGAGATCGGGGTGGGTGGAGTTTCAGTGAGAGGGAACAGAAGACACAGGACAATATGTTTGTGTGTGGAGGGGGTGAAACCAAGGTGGAGATTAGATTTGGTGTAGGGGAGGGAAAATTGAGGTTCAATTTATAGTCTACTGTTCAAATTGAGTTTTTTTTTAAAGCAACACACGTCAAAGTTGCTGGTGAACGCAGCAGGCCAGGCAGCATCTCTAGGAAGAGGTACAGTCGACGTTTCGGACCGAGACCCTTCGTCAGGACTAAGGTTAGTCGACTTCGTCAACTGTACCTCTTCCTAGAGATGCTGCCTGGCCTGCTGCATTCACCAGCAACTTTGATGTGTGTTGCTTGAACTTCCAGCATCTGCAGATTTCCTCGTGTTTGTGTTTTTTTAAAGGATGCTGTTGTTCTGCAGACCTGGATCTTGTTCTGCTGGAATGTTTAGTTGCTTTTTGAAATATTCGTATAAGGTTAAGCCTGCCGGAACAATTGGGGTGACTTCCAAAAAGGTGTGTTCATGCTGCATGAGAACCTAATCGTCAAGAAATAGCAGAGCTGTGAAGAAAATGCTCAGGAACAGGAATCAGTGAATTGACTTGGAATTGGGCTGCGATTCTGTGCTCTGTCCTTGGGTCTGTTTGCACAACTTTTGCTGTTTTAAAACAGTGAAGGAGGCCAAACGAATACTGTAACATTAAAGTGTTTTCATTTTGCAGCAGTTTCTGTTCTCTGATGCTTGATGCTTCTAGTTTAGGAGTTTCAGTACTGTTGAATGAAAAACAGTGTCCAAAGTGTTTGTGGTTTTATCTCCATCAGTGCAATCAAATGTCATCTTCATCTTACTCAAACATTAAAATTAACAGCTTAAGACTTAAAATCATCAAGAGTCTTGAAAACATTAGCTCTTAAGACATTTTTAAAATCTGCATTCAGCATTTAATTTAATTTAAACCCAAAACATTGCTGGGTGTTGGATTTTACCTTGCCTGGGATTTTGCCACTGAGGTTACATACTGTAACAAGAAATATTTTAACAGCACAGATCAAACCCTCTGGCCTTTCGAGCCATGTTGCCATCAACTCGCCGATTTAACCCTGGCCTAATCACAGGACAATTTCATCAGCATCATCAGGTGCCGTGCCCAGTTTGAGCTTTGACTGCCATGGCCCACACACTCCTGTTTTGGGTCAAGTGGATCAATTCATTGGTATTCATTTCCAGTTCTCTGGCTGCTGTCTCCATCATCATTTGTCTTTGCCTTCCTCTTGCTTTCTCCCCTTCAATCTTTCCCATAATTACCGTGCATTCTAACTCTTTCCTAATCACATGTCCAATGAAGTCACGTTACCTTTTCGTGATCTCATACGTTATTTTTCTTTTTGTGCTTGCTACTGTTCATGATATCCTCATTAGATATTTGTTTCGTCTATGATATTCTTTGCATCCTCCTCAAAAACCACATCTCTGCTGCTTCAATTCGTTTCCTCATGTTACCAGATATTGTCCAACATTCTGAGTCATATAACATAACTGGATAAACGTAACATTTCAGTGTTCTGAGGCGGGTTGTCATGCCTAGTTTAGTGTTGGTCAGTATACTTTTCATTCTCGTAAGGGTGTCCTTTGCCATCCCTATTCTTCTTTTGATGTCCATGTCGCACCTGCCATCTGATGTCACCCAGCTTCCTAAGTAGCAAAAGTTCTGTACTGGTTTTATGTCTTCCCTGTTTATTCTCAGCCTGCAGATAGAATTCTTCTTCTTTTTGGATATCACCATACATTCTGTATTTTGGCAATTGATAGATGGACTCATTTCTGCACTTTCTTCAACAACTATATCAATTAAGTTTTGTGGTTCTTCTGTACTTGCAATGAACACAGTGTCATCTGCATAACTAAAATTATTAATGTTTTCACGGCCAACTTTGATTCCCAAGATTTCTCTTTTTTTTGTAATATTGTTTCACTGTACACATTAGACAAATCGGGAGAAAACACACCCTTATCTAACGCCTCTCTTGAGTTTTGTAAACTTACTCACTTCTCCATCTATTCTTACAGCGGCAGTTTGTTCCCAGTACAGATTTCTGATTAGATGGAGATCTTTCGAATCTAGATCTAGAGTTTCCTGTAATATTTTGAATAACTTATTCAGGTGCAAACTGTAATAGTGACCATAACCCAGTAATACGTCATGTAAAAGTAAGACTTAAAAAACTAAAGAAGCAAAAACCTGAACAATCCCTTGACTACTTGCAATTAATTAAAGAAGAAAACTTAAGACAAAAATTTACAATTGAAGTAGGGAATAGATTTCAAAGTCTAGAAATAGAATATGTTGAAGATGATAGCAATCATGTAGAAATAAAGTTTAACTCTCTAAAGGATGCCTTGGTAGAATCAACAAAGTCAGTGATTCCTAAAAAAGAAAAAAGCACAAAGAATAAATGGATGACAGATGAAATCAAAAATCTTATGGAAGAAAGGAGACAGAAGAAAGCAAATCCTGTAGAATATAAGCCCTTAGATAAAAAAGTTAAAAGCTTATGTCAAAAAGCCAAAGAAGAATGGTTAAACCAGGAATATGAGCAATTAGAAAGAATCCCTATTACTGATCCAAAAAGGTTACAGCACAATTTACAATGATCGATTAATCTACCAACCAGTATGTCTTTGGACTGTGGGAGGAAGGCAGAGCAACTGTGAGGAATCCACACAGTCACGGAGAAATGTACAAACTACTTACTTTTGATAAGGGTGATTGAAGGTAGAGCAATGGATGTAGTCTGTATTGAACAATAGTGTTGTGCTAGCTGCTACACTGTACATAATGTCTTTAGATGTTCCAGTGTGTTTGTCACCCCTACAGTTTTGTAATTGGAGTCACTGTCAGCAACCTTTCATACAGCAAGTTTCCACAACAAACAATGAAGACTAGATGACCTGGATTTTGATGATATTGTCCAGCATACTGGAGAAAATGCTGCTTGCTCTTTGAAGAGCCTTGAGAGCTTTTCCATTCACCTTAGTGGAAATGCGGTGTGGGTTGAATGCTTTACCCTCTGATAGGGAACAACTTCCTCATGACTGCACTGCAGACTGTTGAAGTTTCTGTGGTGCCATGTCCAAGTCAAAAGGCAGCTCTCGAGTGGCAAGTATGGTTTCCGAGCAACTGAAGCGCTAAAACGGGCCAGTAGCTTGGCAAACTTGCAGAACAAGTTCAATAGACTGTCGACAAATAATTTTCATTAAAAGAGCATACAGTTTCTTTATTTGCAGTGAATTAAAAAAAAATCCTTAATTTCACGCATTTATTATACCCCTGACCATTTTGGTTCCCTTCAGGCCCATGAGAACAACAGCAGCTACATATCTTCCTCTGGACTTGTACATGCGTCTTCAGTGCCATCCAGTAACTTTTTGAGAGATTAAAAGGTGTTGTGATCGGAAATTTTTGGGTGTCCTAAAAGAATCACTAAAAATTAATATGCTGGTTCAACAGCAGTAAGACGAAAGTTATGTGGCCTTTATTGCATAAGGATTTGGATTCTAGCGTGCTTCAATTATACAGAGCCCTAGTGAGATTGTGATATAGAGTCCTATCTGGGAGATTGTGTATTGATGGATTATTCCTACCTAAGGAACAGTATTCCTAAGATAGAGAGAATGAAGCAAAGGGTCACTTGGTTGACGCCCAGGGCAGTGGGCTTTTCACAGGAGAGAGGATTAGCCGCGTGAGAAATTGAAAAGTGTTCAGCATTAAGGAGCTTGAGAGGGTAGATGCAGGATTGATGTTTTTTTTGGCTGAGGAGTATCGAATGATGGTCACCGTGACTAAATAAGTGGCCGGTCATTCAGGACAAAGATGAGAGAAACTCCTTCACACAGCTTGATGAATCTACTAGACAAGTGGAAACTGAATTGCGGTTAATATTAAAGACAGATCAATAAATTTTTAGCTGGAGATTTAAGGTACAGTATATGGGATTAGAGCATGAAAGTGGCACTGGGGTAAAAGATCAACCTTGATTCCATTGGACAGCTGGCATGACCTACATGCTCCTATTTATCCCTACCGATTAGTACTGGGTAGGTATCTTTAACATGGACAACAGTTCAAAAAGGTAACTCAGATTTTTTTTAGAGAAACTTAGAGAAGTCATTACTGTCCTCATCACCTCTGGAGATCTCCCAACTACAGACTTCTGTCTGCATATCTTGACTCTATTTTGTACCCTTTAGTTCATTCCCTTCCCACCTCCATTCATGCTTTATATCAATTCAACTTCCAGCTTCCTGGCTCTGACCTCCTTATTTTCGCGTGTGTCTGGTCCCTGTGCACTTCCACCTTCCGCTTCTCATCTGTACTCGCTTTTTACCTACCAGCTTGTGTCCCTCTCCCTCCCCCACCTTTTTATTCTGGCTTCTGTCTCTTCCTTTCCAGTCCTGATGATGGGTCTTGGCCTGAAATGTTGACGGCTCATTTCCCTCCACAGGTGCTGCCTTCTGAGTTCCTCCAGCTTTTTTTGTGTTGCTCAAGAGTTCCAACACCTACAGAATCTCTTGAAACTGCGTTTTTCATCTGTAACTGCAAATGATTAATGACACTGCACTGGCATGGCAACTACCTATGGACGAGTAGCAATTTTAGACATAGAACCAAAGGACACTAGCAAATAGGTGTGGCCACCAGGCCCCTCAAGCCATTCAATATGATCTCGGCTGGCCCATACCAATCTCACTTCCTTTTCTGTGCTGACCCCTCAGTGAAGATTGGTGCGTGTTCTCCTGACTTCCCTTCCTGATGTCCACTATCACTTGGTCTTGCTGTTGTGACACCAGTTGAAATTTTCTCACTCCCATGCACCACCTTGTCTATATTTATCTATTGTCTAATATTTATTCCATCTTAAACATATCTAATGATGTGGCCTGCACACCCTTTAGGGTGGAGAATTCTGTGATACCCTCCGAGGTGATTTCACTGTACCTCACTTTTAAATGACTAGCCCATTATGTTGTAATTATGTTTTCGTGTTCATAACTGTGTAGGTATATGCTAATATTACAGCAGGGGTTCCCAACCTGGTGTCCATGGCATAAAAAAGGTTGAGAACCCCTGCTTTAGAAGGTGTGCATCGTCATTGTGTGGCCAGTATAAAATATTCATTTCTGTGGATAACATCTTGAATCTCTTTTCCATTCTGTAGTAAGCGGCCTGTGGTCTCCCTGCATTTGTGACTGTTGGACTTCTGGTTATTTGTAATGAGTATGCTGGATTGGTCATGGTCCTCAATTCAGTGCTGAAGTTGGTTCAGAGGCAGACTTACACCTGCCTGTCTCACCGATATGGCCTTTACCTTTGCTTCGGAGGAATAGTGCTCATGATTGTGTCTGCTTTCCAGTTCGGAGAGGTGGGTAACTAAACTATTATATAGGAGTTTGGCTATTCAAAAGCTGCTACATTAGAAGTTAGATCAAGGAGGTGAAAGAGCCAATAATTTGGATGGATGATGCTGAGGGCGAGTGTAAGGGGGTTTCATCTTTTATGTTACTGCGTAGGTTAATTAAAATGGCTTCTTTGTTATGTTAAACCTGGGAATGCTTCTTTGTTAAGCGCTGAGAAAGTTCTTGCGCTAGCAGCTTGTTTTGGGTTAGGCTGTGATAAGATGTTACGAACCATTTGGGATAGTTGTTATGTTTTTGGTGTATCTGATGATATTGTATGCACGGGGTTTTGGGGCAGAAGGCGGGAGAGAGAGACAGGATGGACCAGGTGCTGTGAGTCCGCTAACGGGGTCAGACCCCGAGCGGGGTGTTCGGCGAGGAGAGGAGACGGACTCGTGTGGAGCGTCTGGTTGACCACCATTGTTGGTCCCAGACGGCTGGTCGAGGTGGTTCGAGGGGTTGCAGGGTGAAGAAGAAGGGTCCTGAGCTCCAACTGTTTGTGCATGAAGAGATTGAACTTTGATAAGTGTGGTGCCTTTGATTTTCATTTTATATTTTATTCTCTATTATATAGTTCCAGTAATATCTATAAACTGTAGATCATTTACTCGTATCTGGTGTATTGTCTGTTATTTGGGCAGGGTGGGGTACATCACGCAGCATCCACACAAACTATTACCCAGTTTGGCGGGGCCGAGGGCTGTTTCCCTAGACGACAGCGAGCCAAACGACCCTGAGGCTGGCCAGGGGGTTACACGAGTTTATGGGAAAGGGAACAAATTGGACCAGAGGTGAGAGTGGGTAACTGAGGGTAAAGGTTAACTGAAATTAAAAAGTCAATGTTCAAAATATTAGGTTGTAGACATTTATTCCAACCGCATTTGCTCCATTTGATGCTGTTGATGTGGTCTTTTCTGCACTGCCGAGGCTAAATGTAGACTAGGCAACCTTCAAACTGCTTTCCAAATACTTCCAACAAAGACTTGGTGTTCCATATACACTGACAGCTAAATTAGTCAATTACAGGTTAGAAAGTATTTAATTAGTTTCCCTAAGGACCCAGTAGAGTTAAATTCTAGTACTCTAAGACTGTTATTCGAATGATACTGAACTGCGCTCGGAAGTGTGTGTTAATGAACAAACAATTTACATTTATTTTTTAATTTAATTTAATTTTGTTTCCCTAGGTGTTCTTGGAATGGAGTCGGGATCAGTATCATGTCATGTTTGATTCATATCGTGACAATGTAGCAGGAAAATCATTTCAAAATAGGTAAAAGTAAAATCAAACCCTTCTCGATTACTGGTTTAGAGCATTAGAGCCAGAGACGTACAACACTACAGAACAGAGACAGGCCCTTCCCTCCAGCACCAAGGGGTTGCCCTTTTTTCACTGTACGTGCCAAGATGTTAATCTGCCCAGTCCCATCGACCTAAACCTGGACCATAACGTCCCATCCATGTCATTATCCAAATTCTGGTAGTTCATTCCGTGCTCTTACTCCCTTCTGAATGAAGACGCTCCCCCTCAGGTTCCCCTTAAACATATCACCTTTCACACAACTTGTAGTTCCAATCTCACACAACCTCAGTGCATTTACCCTATCTATACTCCTCATACAGATTGACTTGACCGTAATGTAACAAAACTAATAACCTTGTATCCTTGAATCTTCTGTGCCAAACTTAGATTTTCTGGTCCACTGGGTGGTGCATCTACTAATATCTCAGAATCAGATTTATTATCACTGGCATATGTCATGAAATTTGTTAACTTAGCAGCAGCAGTTCAATGCAATACATAATATAGAAGAAAAAAATATAATAAGTAAATTACAGTATACTTTGAATAGATTAAAAATCATACAAAAACAGAAATAATGTATATTTAAAAAGTGAGGTATTGTTCAAGGGTTCAATGTCTATTTAGGAATCGGATGGCAGAGGGGAAGAAGCTGTTCCTGAATCGCTGAGTGCGTGCCTTCAGAGAGGGGATACTCTCTGGAGTTCAGGAGAATGAGAGGGGATCTTATAGAAACATACAAAATTTTGAAAAGGATAGATAAGATAGAAGTAGGAAAGTTGTTTCCATTGGTAGGTGAGACTAGAACTAGGGGACATTGCCTCAAGATTCAGGGGAGAAGATTTAGGACAGAAATGGGGAGAAACTTTTTCCCAGAGGGTGGTGAATCTGTGGAATTCTCTGCCCAGGGAAGCAGTTGAGACTTCTTCACTAAATATATTTAAGAAACAGTTAGATAGGTTTTTACATAGTAAGGGAATTAAGGGTTATGGGGAAAAGGCAGGTAGATGGAGCTGAGTTTACAGACAGATCAGCCATGATCTTATTGAATGGCGGGGCAGGCTCGATGGGCCGGATGGCCTACTCCTGCTCCTATTTCTTGTGATCTTGTGTGTTCTTGTGTTCAGGCTTCTGTACCTCCTACCTGATTGTAACAGTGAGAAAAGGGCAACCCCTTGGTGCTGGAGGTCCTTAATAATAAACGCTGCCTTTCCGAAGATGTCCTGGGTACTTTGTAGGCCAGTACCCAAGATGCAGCCGACTAAGTTTACAACCCTCTGCAGCTGCTTTCGGTCCTGTGCAGTAGCCCCCCCCCCCCCCGCCCATACCAGACAGTGAAGCAACCTGTCAGAATGCTCTCCGCGGTATAACTATAGGAGTTTTTGAATATTTGTTGACATACCAAATCTCTTCAAGCTCCTAATGAAGTATAGTCGCTGTCTTGCCTTCTTTATAAATGCATTGATTTGTTGGGACCAGGTTAGGTCCTCAGAAAACTTGACATCTAGGAACTTGAAGCTGCTCACTCTCTCCACTTCTGATCCCTTTATGAGGATTGGTATGTGTTCCTTTGTCTTACCCTTCCTGAGTACTGATATATGTAAACATGTTCCACATCTCTTGTTTATTTTAGCTAATTGGCTTATTACAAGTTTCATTAATTGTTTGCTCACTTGAGGGGACTTGTCAGTTTACATTATGAAGACACGTAGTCCTCTTTTATTGTCATTTAGTAATGCATGCATTACGAAATGATACATTTCCTCCAGTGTGATATCACAAAACACAGGACAGACCAAGACTGAAGAAACTGACAAAACCACTTAATTATAACACATAGTTACAACAGTGCACAATACCATAATTTGATGAAGAAGTCCATGAGCACAGTAAAGTTCAAAGTTTCTCAAATATCCCACATCTCACGCAGACGGGAGAAGGAAGAAAAACTCCCTGCCATGCCGACCACAATCTGACTCTGAGCCATCCGAAAACTTCGAGCTCTGATCAGCTCTCTGACACCGAGTACTGAGCGCCATCTCTGTCCAATGATTTGACCTCCTTCTCGGTCGCCAAAAGCAGGCAAGGCCAGGGATTTTGAGGCCTACCCTCCGAAAGATTCCGGACCACACAGTAACGACAGCAGCGAACGGGCATTTCAGAAATTTCTCCAGATGTTGCTCTGTGCTTTCACGTCCATTCTCCGTCAAATCAGAATTGTCCACAGCCCCTATTTAACAGATAAGATATAATTTTTCACCGGAGGGCTGCGCACACGCAGGCACACCACCATCTTCTCCTCCCGCCTTATTCTCTCAACTTACTCTAATAACAAAATGTGGTCTTTTAGAAACCATGTTATCTGTGTCAGAACACAGCTTATTGAGTGGGGTGTACAGAAGAGAGAATATGAATCTGTTGATTGAATGAGGCCTCTGTTGGTTAGTGTCGACCATGTATGTTGCATCCTAGCTGTCTAGATACACAAGCCTGAGTAATAAAATATGGAGAGCAAGCTGTTGCTCATGTAGCAAGCTCCCCCTCTCCACACATCTGATGAACTGAAAGGAATGGCAGAGACCGATACAGTTTGGCACCAGCAGCTTTGGAAGAGTTGCCAGTCAGAATTGAGCTCAATGTAGGACTGCCTTAGGGACTCCAGCTCCAGACTTTTTTCTTGGGATTTACTTCCGAAGCCTTCCCCATGACTGGATGAGGCTGAAAGGTGGTGGAGGTTTGAGATTAGAGTTCTTCTTCTAGATGAGCTGCCAACCACAGTTGATGAGCCCCATCTGACCAAAGCGACTGGTTTTAAAGCACTAGTAACCCACCTTTGCCCCTTCCGTCAGTAGAAATGGTTCTGCCAGGCTTGGTAACTAAGCCACACATGAAGGCCAAGAGCTGGACTTGGTTGTCAGAAGTTAATTGAGTTGCACACCACTGGGAGCGTTTAATAGGTAGTGGGACCTTGTCCCCACTACCACTCCCGGCTATAACAACCTTCAAGGAACTAAGTGAGTATATTAATGGAACATGAATTGAACCTTTAAAACAAATAGTTGCATTTGTGTAGGAATTACAGCTCCAAAAGGGCCACGTCCTCGTGGTTTTGAGGCTGAAGTGCCTCAGTGGCCCAGAGAGTTATGTTGGCCGAAGTCGAGACGTTGTGCTTTGGCTCTTGGTTGTGTCACCCATGCCAAATATGCCAAATAGGTCAAAAGGTACAGGCCTGACTAAGAGTGGTCCACCAGTCCTCCAGTTTCAAGGGTTCAGCTCAGGGCTAACAACCCAGACTAGTTACAGAAACAGCAATAAAAAGTCTATATCTGAGTACAGCGGTATTCCTGAGTCTCCACCTGGGACTTGCATGGCTAACAGTAGTGAAAACAGAGAGGAAGCCACTGGCACGATGAAGGAAGCCCTGAACGTTGCCCAGACGAAGACCAAAGTTGTCTTCTGGAAAGACGTACTGAGATGGAGGACCTTTATTGCTGTCTGATATGCCAGCAGGCGTGATGAGCAGTAACTAAGGAAGGAATTCAGCAGGTTGAACAGTGGGGGAGAGGGAAGGAATTGACAACATTTTAGATGTGTTGCTTGAATTTCCAGCATCTGCAGAATTCCTTGTGTTTTAGATTGAGACTGTCAGGACTGAGAACGGAGAGAGAAGGCAGCCAGAATAAAGAGAATAGTGGGGACAGGTCTTTCAGGAGCCAGGAGTGATAGGTGTACCAAGTAGGAGAGATGGTCAGATGGAGCCAGCTGTGTTGACGGGGGGGGGGGGGCACGGTTGGGAGAGGAACTGGACACTAGATCCTGCAATCTGGAGCAGCAACCTGTCTGCTGGAGGACCTCTGGGAAGCGGGTAGTAAAGAATTGTCAATCCTGCATCAGGACAAGAACAAGAGAAGGCTAGTATAAAAAGGGGAAAGGGGAGTGATGAGACAGGAGCCTAAGGTGATTGATGGACTGAGGAGGGGCGAGGGCTGATGGGTTGATCAGACTAAGTGGGGGAGGGGAAAGGTATAATTAGGAGGCAGCAGTTGGATGATCGGTAGAAGCAGACAAAAAATTTGTGTATTTGTGCTTACATAGTTTCTTACCTCCAAACCAGCCAAACTAGTTTGCACTCAGACCTCATTATCCAACGAATTGCTCTCTATCAATTAGCATATAAGCAAAAGCTCCTTGTGTGTAGATATGTGTTTAAAACAAAAGTGTTTAATCATTGAAGAGTCAACTTGTTTATGTAAATATCCTGATCCATTCCTAAACCACTTGTATCGATGGTTTTCTGCTGAGTGGATTTTAACAGAAGGGAAAGGGATGGAGGGTTCTGCTCCGGGTGCAGGTCAATTGGACTAGGGAGAATAATAGTTTGGCACAGTTTAGATGGGCTGAAGGGTCAGTTTCCATGCTTTGTGACCCTAAGTGAGTGCATTCTTGACACAGCTGCACAATGTGATTTTTGAAACCAATCCTGCTTGTAAGCTTCAGTGGAAATCATTTGTTGGCCAATATCATTTCATTTTAGGTGTTTAAGCATTTTAATGTGTTTATTAATTTAGGTTGATTCCATGAGGAAAATTATAAGGTACATTTATGCTCATTTGAAGATTGGGTTCAGTACGAAGCAGAAGATCATTTGTAATATTGTGTTTTTTGTTGTTTGTGGGATGTCCATATCCTTATTCATTACAGGTAATAAGGATGGAGCCAATTAAGTAATTTTGAAGTGCAGGCAATACTGTAAGAAAAGAGGATCTAATTAGCATGTGGAAATCTCCATGAAAAAGCAATGTGGTAGTATCATCACTAACGTAGCTTGTGGCCATCTGAAAGATAAATATTGGGCAAGATATTTGAGAGATTCCCTTTGCTTTTCACAAAAATGCCACTGATTCTTTTCCTTTGGAATGGAGCTTAGTATTTTGTAACTCAACACCTTTGATTGTGGATGGCTTCTTGAATGCTGTGCTGGAATCTAAAACTTCTGCTCTGAAACTGGATGGCACTCTACTCTCAGCCTTCAAGCTAGAGTTGGTTAGCTACCACTGAGCCATTTCAATTTGTGGTAGCTTTGACTTATGTGTCAGTATGTTCAAGGTAACATGATAGATTTAAAGGTTGTGTGGATGGGTGGTACCATAAATATTACTTCATACAAGTATATGTGGAATTTTTGAAGGAGTGGTTAAGAAACATGGAACCTTACTGTACATTTGACACTTAATACCTGGTTTAGTAAGGAATAACTTAAATCAAGTTTGTGGAAATGCTTCAAATAAGAGATTGGGGCTTATTAGTATTGAGCTTATCAAGTCAGTTTTACTGTAATGTAGCAACTTTCTAGCTGCTTTGAGGAGAGGAGAAGTGTGAGGCTGTACCTCTGTATGGGTCTCCAGCTTTCAATTCTTAGGAGTGAACATCATCAGGGGGATTCCTTGGACCACCACCAATACTTCCATGATAGTAGGGAAGGCTCAGCTGTGCCTATACAATCGTAGGAGTTTAAAGACAGCAAATCTGCTCCAAAAGCTGCTGGTAAACTTTTATTGATGTGTGATTGAGAGCATACTGACCTACTACCACATTACAGTATGGTATACTAGCTGCAACAAGATCGAAAAAAGCACCACATCAAGTGGTCAGGACTGCACAAAACATCACTCAGACACAACTATCAGATAGGGAAACCATCTACAGCTGGCGATATCTACAGTGGGCTTGCAAAATCAGGATGGGCTCAGCCTGCCTGTCCTCCCTCCCAGTAATCACCTGTTCAATCTCTTACCAGGAGGTGCAGAAATATCTCTGCACAGACATCCAGACCGAAAAACAGCTTTGTCCCCATGGCTTTTGTGCAACTGAACACCCCCCCCCCCACCCCCCATAGTCATAATGAACAATCTCTTAAGTGCAATATATGGGCATGTGCAATATTTGGATTTGAATGAGACAACAGCCTTCCTTTGATATCAGAGCTCTTTTTTAAAATCTGAGATTTAATTCTTGATGCTATTTTATATTTAATCATTGTATTTTATAACATGGATATGTGCAATACTTAAATGGGCTGCGACTGTTTCTTTTAATTTTAGATATGATTGTTTTTAATTCAGTTGTAATTTAGATGTCATTTTAAATAACTCGGACATTATTTTAAATGTAGTCATTGTGATTTTAGTAATTGAATTGCCAGTATGTTGTTGTGCACTGAATGGAGTTGCACTGCAATCTGGTTGTCCTTAGACTGGACTGAAATTAACAGTATTCTATTTTATTACCATTTTTGTTATTACTAGGTTATGTCTACCAATGCCAATTGATGTGGTATATACATGGGTCAATGGTACAGATCCAGGTTTGCTAAAGGAACTACAAGAATTAAGGGAGCAGATGAAGAAAGACCAGCATAAGCTGAGGTGTATTTTTCCTTCAACTTTTTAAACATGCCTTTTGACATTTTATTGCAAATTTATGTATTATTTTCACTGTCGGTGTTTCTGCATAGATCTAGGTTTGTGTGGCAGGTCGGTGCTGATCTGAATGCAGTAGTTCCTACTTTTGTTCATTCTATTAACACCATTTTCTTTCTTTTAGAGAAAGTCTTGGAAATGTCACAGAAGCTACTATGAAAAGGTAACTTGTACGTGAACCTATTTTACTGTACAGACATTTTAAAATGTTAAACTTTGTTGTCTTAGTTTGTATTATTTTAGGTAAGGACAGGAGGCAGCTGAGACATTTTTTATATACCTTGTCACTGTGAATATTTTTCACAATAATACTAGCAGAAGGTCATTTGTAAAAGTAGTTATATTTTGTAGGATGTTTTGCTTATTTTCAAATGCCATAATGATGCTAAGTGATATCAAGTCCTTCTTAACCTTGCTGTTTTCAGAATGTTTTGTAAATACATACTGTAGTTTACTAATGACTAGTTATGTGACTAGTTGCTTGCAGCTTTTGAGATGGCATGAACAGGGCCTAAAGTCAATTGGTTTAGGATAGGCAGGCTTTACTCTTAGTTTAGCTGAAAGCTAGAAAAGTTCTCATTTCATAAACATAAAAGATTCTGCAGATGCTGGAAACCCAGAGCAACACATAAAATGCTGGAGGAACCCTGCAGTTGAGGCAGCATCTATAGTGGTATAAAGAGTTGATGTTTCTGGTCAGGACCCTTCTTCAGTCCTGATTAGTGATCGCTGCTCAAAATGTTGTCTGTTTATTCCCCTCAATTGATGCTGCCTGACCTGCTGGCTTTCAACATATTGTGTGTGTTGCTCAAAAGTTCCCATATTCTCATTTGAATTTAAACTTTAAGCTGTGAGGATCTAAATAGATTAGTGCATATGGATTTGAAGTGGAGACTTCTCTCCTGGAGTGGAGAATGCTTTAGTTTTACAAAGAATATCTTGACTGGGAGGTCTGTGATTTACCAAGTTCTTTAGAGGGAGAAGCAAGCAAATCTCCCTGTTGATTGGAAATTGAATTGAAGCTGCCTGCTCCAAAACTGATTATAGCAACAAACATTTATTTATGGCTGAGGACACTAAGCAGTGAGTCTGGTAAATGTTTTTAATATGACTACAATAAATGCGGTTTTGTTTATTACAGTGAGAAGCAACCGGAATGTTTGTTATCGCACTGTGTAAAGGGACCCATGATCGTTTTGGATCCAAGTTTACCAGCAAACATTACAGTCAAGGAGTTGCCTTCAATCTTCCCTCACTTCCGTGCTGTAAAGCATCTGTTTCAAATACCAAAGCTGAAAAGCCCATCATCCAATATTACTGTAGTTATGTTTGATAATCAAAAAGAAGGTAACTATAACACAACTTTAAACCGTGTATTTGGTAAAGTAGGAAGTTGATTAAAATTGTTGGCATTTTATTATTTTTTAAAGCTATAAATCATCGAGAAAATGGTGTAAAGTTAATCTTTGAGATATTGGACAGTGTGGGAGAAATTTTTTCAAAGTTCTAAAATTGTAGAATGCACTGTGGTTGAAGCAGAATGCATTTGAATGGGATGGTAGTTTTGCCCATTACATCAGATCTTGTGGAAGTGTTCAAAGGAGAGCTCTGCAGAAGATTGGTCAGTTGGTTTATGGCTTTTGTGGGATCTTGCTTTGAATGATTATCTCCATGATAGCCATGACTAAATTTCTACACTAACTTATCTGAATTGTTTTTGGTTCACACAAAATTTGGCTTGCTAGCTTCTAAGTTCATCTGTGAAACTTGTATTGGGCCATAAAACTCATTTAATACAGGTACTACATCAGGTCCAGTCATGATTCATATAGTTTTATCTCGGCACAGTACTGTAAAGCTTTACAGTACCACTGACCAGCGTTAATTTCCCTCCGCCGTCTGTAAGGAGTTGGTACCACCTTCCTATGATCACATGGATTTCTCCCGGTGCTCCCACATTCCAAAGATATATGGATTAATAAGTTAATTGGCTATGTGTAATTGGGCGGAGAGGGCTCGTTAGGTCAGAAGAGCCTGTTAGCATGCTGTGTCTCCAACAAATAAGTAATGGAATGGTTGTATTAAGAAGCAAATAAAGCTTTATGCAGTCAAAATGTATTATCGGCAAATCTGCACGAGTATAATATTCAATGTTTCTTTTAGTGGATGATGCCCTTTCAACAACACAAAACCAAAATGATAAACAATTGGCGTGGAGAGGTTATCTGGTATGTGTTTGTTTTCATATCTAATTCTTGCAGCAATGCCGTATTGTTATTCCATTTACTTAAGCAGGTTCACGCTTACAGTGCTTGCTTAGAAAGCTTAAGCTATTTGTATGACCTAGTCGTAAAACGTAGCATTATTCAAGCTAATTTTGGACGTTTGGCTGGCTAGCTGTTATCAAAGTAGGACACATAGAACTGTGTGATTGCTACACTGCAGAGGAAGACAATTGGCCCATTAAATCTTGTCTGTTAGTTGAGCAATCTATTTCCCTGCCCATGTACTAATCTCTCTCAAGTCTCACTCCAATTCAAAGTAAATTTTATTAAAGTACAAACCCCATTTCCAGAAAAGTTGGGATATTTTCCAAAATGCAATAAAAACAAAAATCTGTAATATGTTAATTCACGTGAACCTTTATTTAACTGACACAAGTACAAAGAAAAGATTTTCAATAGTTTTACTAACCAACTTAATTGTATTTTGTAAACATACACAAATTTAGAATTTGATGGCTGCAACACACTCAACAAAAGTTGGGACAGAGGTAAAATAAGATTGAAAAGTGCACAGAATATTCAAGTAACACCGGTTTGGAAGACTCCACATTAAGCAGGCTAATTGGTAGCAGGTGAGGTGTCGTGACAGGGTATAAAAGTAGTGTCCGTCAAAGGCTCAGTCTTTGCAAGCAAGAATGGGTCGTGGCTCACCCCTTTGTGCCAAAATTCGTGAGAGAATTGTTAGTTCAAAAGGAACATTTCTCAACGCAAGATTGCAGAGAATTTAGGTCTTTCAATATCTACAGTACATAATATTGTGAAAAGATTCAGAGAATTCAGAGACATTTCAGTGTGTAAAGGGCAAGGTCGGAAACGACTGTTGAATGCGCGTGATCTTCGAGCCCTCAGGTGGCACTGCCTAAGAAACCGTCATGCTACTGTGACAATTGTAGCCACCTGGGCTCGGGAGTACTTCAGAAAACCATTGTCACTCAACACAGTCCGTCGCTGCATCCAGAAATGCAACTTGAAACTGTATTACGCAAGGAGGAAGCCATACATCAACTCCATGCAGAAACGCCGGTGAGTTCTCTGGGCCTGAGCTCATCTCAGATGGACTGAAAGGCTGTGGAACTGTGTGCTGTGGTCAGATGAGTCCACATTTCAGCTAGCTTTCCGAAAAAACAGGCATCGAGTTCTCCATGCCAAATGACCATCCAGATTGTTATCAGCGAAAGGTGCAAAAGCCAGCATCTGTGATGGTATGGGGGTGCATCAGTGCCCACGGCATGGGTGAGTTGCATGTATGTGAAGGTACCATTGACTCTGAGGTGTATATTAGGATTTTAGAGAGACATATGTTGCCATCAAGGCGACGTCTCTTCCCGGGACGTCCATGCTTATTTCAGCAGGACAATGCCAGACCACATTCTGCACGGGCTACAACAGCGTGGCTTTGTAGACACAGTGTGTGTGCTTGACTGGCCTGCTGCCAGTCCAGATCTATCTCCTATTGAAAATGTATGGCGCATCATGAAGAGGAGAATCAGACAATGGAGACCACGGACTGTTGAGCAGCTGAAGTCTTATATCAAGCAAGAATGGACAAAATTTCCAATTGCAAATCTACTACAATTAGCATCCTCAGTTCCAAAACAATTAAAAAGTATTATTAAAAGGAAAGGTGATGTAACACAATGGTAAACATGCCTCTGTCCCAATTTTTTTGACTGTGTTGCAGCCATCAAATTCTAAATTTGTGTATGTTTACAAAATACAATTAAGTTGGTCAGTAAGACTATTGAAAATCTTTTCTTTATACTTTTGTCAGTTAAATAAAGGTTCACGTGAATTAACATATCACAGATTTTTGTTTTTATTGCATTTTGGAAAATATCCCAACTTTTCTGGAAACGGGGTTTGTATATAGATATCACCACATCCAACACTGAGATTCATTTTCCTGCGGGCATACTCAACAAATCTATAGAATAGTAAATAAAATAGATCAATGAAAGCTCGACCAGAGTGCAGAAGACAACAAACTGTGCAAATGCAGATATAAATAAATAGAAATAAATAACCAGAACATGAAATAACAAGCCAAGGCGTCCTTAAAGTGAGATCATTGGTCATGGAAACACGTCAATGGATGGGCAAGTGAGTGTAGTTATCCCCTTTTGTTCAAGAACCTGATTGTCATGGGGTAGTAACTGTTTTTGAATATGGTGGTGTGAGTCCTGAGGCTCTTGTACCTTCTGCTTGATGGCAGCCATGTGACAAGAGCATGGCCTGGGTGCTGGGGATTTCTGATGGATGCTGCTTTCCTACAACAGTTTTCATGTAGATGTCCTCAGGGGTTGGGAGGGTTTTACCCATGATCTACTGGGCTGAATCTACTACCTTTTGTAGGATTTTCTGGTCAATGACATTGATTCTATTTCTGTCATTCTAAATGGCAGAGAAATTCAGATCATAACCATTTTGTATATACGTATCTGAGAGTGTTTTCTCCACACTGACCCTCCACTTCCCTGTATCTTTTGCCCTTTGTTGGATTGGACTGTAGAATTGTTATCTTCTGTGTTGTTTGTTTCCTATGCTGTATTTTTATATACGTGATTGTTCAGTGAGTTTTCCAGTGGTTACATATACCTCTGTATTTTTTCCGAAACTTCTTGGTTTCTGTAGTGAATTTCTCATAACTTGAATCTGTTCTTTAATTGGAACTTCAATGGAATCTGTGGTCTGTTATAAGAAGACCAGGCCACCTTTGTTTTTTTTTAACCTTAGGCTCTTTTCTTCTACTCTTTCCTTCTATGTCTCTCACTACACTTCTCCCCTTGCTTCCTTTGTTCTTATAACGCTTAATAAAACAATGGTAAGCTACAAGTTTTATGGTTCATTCTTAACTTCCAAAAGCATCAGGATCCAACACCAGACTTTAAAATCTGTGCTCTCAGTGCCCGGCCACCTCCAGTAAGTTCAGGATGTGACCGATGACCAGTGACAATTCGTCTTCTTTGCTGGGGCTCTTGCAGAATCCAATAGTAGAGCATTAAACTGAAATCTGTCCCTATTGACTTGAGTAGTGAGGTGCTGAAAATTAGTAATAGATTTTTTTTAACTTTAATGTGTGTTTTTTAACTTCAAATTAAATTTATTTTAAGCGACTTAAAATACTTTTTTCTAAGTATCAACCATTTAAATATTGTTTCAAAGTCTTTGCAGTTTTGACAGGAGACTGCTCCCTGCCTCATCATCAGGACTGGTGTCATATTCCAGAGCAGGTTCTCAGCAGTGTGCCATCTGAAAATACAAGTGTTTGTTATGCCTCATCACCTAGTTTGTTCAGGGTGGAGAGTTTGGTCATTCAGCCCGGGTCAGTACAAGCAGGTGAGGACCAAGATGGTGAAACCTGGTAACTCGCCTATGTTAGGTGGGTAGGTGAATATAAAATATCCAAAAGCAAGCCTCTTTTGTTTTTATTTAGTTCAGCAGTCTTTGGAAGAGTGGTATTGATTTATTGTCCTTCAATCATCAGCCTCTTGAGCCAAAAGGGATAATTTCACTCAACTTCACTTCTTCCATCATTGAAATGTTCCCACAGCCTATGGACTCACTTTGAAGGTCTCTTCATCTCATGTTCTCTATTATTTATTGCTTATTTACTTATTATTTCTTTCATTTGCAGAGTTTGTTTTTTGTACACTGATTGAACACCCAACTTGGTGTGGTCTTTCTTTGATTCCATTACAGTTATTTTTCTGTTATGAATTTATTGAGTATGCCTACAAGAAAATTAATCTCAGGATTGTTTATGGTGAAATGTACTTCGATAATAAGTTTACTTTGAAATATTGTATTGTTCTAATAGTTTTGAAACCTTGCTAAATATTGGACAATTAAATATTGTATTGTGGACATCCTATGTTGATGCCAGAATGTGTGGCATGTTAACACAGCTGACACATTTCACTGTACCTTCTGATGTGCATGTGATAAATAAATCTGAATCTGAACCGATTACATGGACCTGAATATGATGTGAATGAATTGTGATTGAGGTCCTGTAACCTTATGCAACAACCCACTGGAGGAACCGTATGAAATGAGCAGCCTCTTGAGAATGAAAGGAATTATTCACTTATTCCTCTCCTCCCACAGACACTGCTCAACCCGCTGAGTTCCTCCAGCAGATTGTCTTGTTCCTGATTCCAGCATTTGCAGTTTCTTATGACTCCTATCATATTTTGTTAGATTTTGAAGAAGCAATTTGCCAGTGCTATCTTTGCAAAGCGTACACCAGAAGAGCATGGATAACTATTGGAAGGTCAAATATGATGGCAAAATATAGTATTAATGGTAAGACTCTTGGCAGTGTGGAGAATCAGAGGGATCTTGGGGTCCGAGTACATAGGACACTCAAAGCTGCTGCACAGGTTGGCTGTGTGGTTAAGGCACATGGTGTATTGGCCTTCATCAAACGTGCAATTGAATTTAGGAGCTGAGAGATAATGTTACAACTATACAGGACCCTGGTCAGACCCCACTTGGAGTACTGTGCTCAGTTCTGGTCGCCTCATTACAGGAAGGATGTGGAAACCATAGAAAGGGTGCAGAGGAGATCTACAAGGATGTTGCCTGGATTGGGGACCATGCCTTATGAAGACAGGTTGAGTGAACTCAGCCTTTTCTCCTTGGAGTGATGGAGGATGAGAGGTGACCTGATAGAGGTGTATAAGATGATGAGAGGCATTGATCGTGTGGATAGTCAGAGGCTTTTTCCCAGGGTTGAAATGGCTGCCACAAGAGGGCACAGGTTTAAGGTGCAGGGGAGATGTCAGAAGTAAGTTTTTTATGCAGAGAATGGTGAATGCGTGGAATGGGCTGCTGGCAGCAGTGGTGGAGGCGGATACGATAGGGTCTTTTAAGAGACTTTTGGATAGGTACATGGAGCTTAGAAAAATAGAGGGCTATAGGTAATCCTAGTTATTTCTAAGGTAGACACATGTTCGGCACAACTTTGGGCCGAAGGGCCTGTATTGTGCTGTAGGGTTTTCTATGTTTCTAATTTTGAAGTGCTGAAACAATTCTTGGATAAAACTGTACATCATTATCTTGTAATAAACTGATCAGAATCATCAGTTTAAAATCACTGACTTATATTGTGAGCAGTTTTGGTCCTCTTATCTGCGAAAGGATGTGCTGGCATTGAAGAGAATCCAGAGAATGTTCATGAGAACGATCGTGGGGATAAAAGGGTTAGTGTATGGGGAGCGTTGAATGACTCTGGGCCTGTACTTAATGGGGTTTTGAAGAATAATGGAAGGATCTTATTGAAACCTACTGAAAATTGAAAGGCCGAGGTAGATCTACCAAAACGATGTCAGTATGATATCAAATACTTTTAACAACCTGTTACAGATGTGTGGTGGAGAGTATACTGACTGGTTGCATCACAGCCTGATGTGGAAACACCAATGCCCTTGAACTGAAAATACCACAAAAAAGTAATGGATACAGCCCAGTTCATCATGAATAAAGCCTTCCTCACCATCTACATGGAGTACTGACCCAGGTCATGCTCTCCCTCTTGCTACGATCAGTAAGGAGGTATTCGAGCCTTAGAACTCACATCACCAGGTTCAGTTATTAGGCTCTTGAACCAGTGGAGATAAATTAATTCAACTTCTCTTGTCCCTTCACTGAAATGTTCCCACAACCTATGCACTCATTTTTGAGGAGTCTTCATCTCATGTTGTCAATATTTATTATTATTATTATTTCTGTTTTGTATTTGCAATTTGTCTTTTGCACGTTGGTTGTTTGTCCACCCTGTTGTGTGCAGTCTTTCATTGATTCTATTATGGTTCTTGGATTTATTGAGTATGCCCACAAAAAAAAATCTCAGGGTTGTATATGGTGATGTAAATCACAAAAGTACTTTGATAATAAATTTACAGTGACCGTGATTTGCTTTGAGTGGATCTGGCAAGGATATTTCCAATAGTGGAAGAGTTTAGGACCAGAAGGCACAGCCTCAGAATAAAAGATGAGGAGGAATTTCTTTAGCCAGAGTTTGGTGAATCTGTGGAATTCATTGGCACAGATGGCTGTGGAGGCTGTCATTGGGTATATTTAAAACTGTGATTGATTGGTTCTTGATTAGTAAGGATGTGAAGGTTTACGGGGAAAAGGCAGAAGAATGGGTTCAGTCAGAATATAAAGCAGTCTTGATTGAGTAGCCCAATTCCACTCCTGAGTTATGGTCTAATGATAGTAATGTAAAATACACCAAAAATAAAATTAAATTAAGAGAAACGTAGAAAGCCTTCAGCCCACAGAGCTGTGCCGAACATGTCCTTATCTTAGAAATTACCTTGGGTTACCCATTGCCCCCTATTTTTCTGAGCTCCATGTACCTCACCAGGAGTCTCTTAAAAGACCCTATCATATCTGCCTCAACCACTGTCACTGGCAGCCCATTCCATGCACTCACCTCTGTATTTTTTTAAAAAAAACTTACCCCTGACATCTCCTATGTACCTACTTCCAAGCACCTTAAAACTGTTGCCCTCTCCTGTTAGCCATTTCAGCCCTGGGAAAAAGCTTCTGACTATCCACACGATCAATGACCCTCGTCATCTTATACACTTCTACCAGGTCACCTCCGTTGCTCCAAGGAAAAAAGGCTGGGTTCACTCAACCTATTCTCATAAGGTATGCTCCTCAATCCAGGCAAAATCCTTGTAAATATCCTCTGCACCCTTTTTGTGGTTTCCACATCCTTCCTATAGTGAGGCGACCAGGACTGAGCACAGTACTCCAAGTAGGGTCTGATTAGGGTTCTGTAGAGCTGCAACATTACTTCTCAGCTCCTAAACTCAATCCCACGATTGATGAAGGCCAATGCACCATGTGCTTTCTTAACCACAGAGTTGGCCTGCACAGCAGCTTTGAGTGTCCAGTGGACTCGGACCCCAAGATCCCTCTGATCCTTCACACTGCCAAGAGTCTTACTATCAATACTATATTCTGTCATCATATTTGACCTATCAAAATGAACCACTTCACACTTATTTGGGTTGAACTCCATCTGCCACTTCTCAGCCCGGTTTTGCATCCTGTCAATGTCCCACTGTAACCTCTGACAGCCCTCCATACTATCCACAATGACTGAACTCATCATCATATGAAGTGTTAAATCTTTGATAACCTTATCAGCCTACAACTGTATTGCCCTCATGTGTAAACATAAATAAACTAAAAGTTGAAATAATGCTGCGGTAAGGCATTTGGGTAGATGAGTGCTGAATCTGAGTCCGTTTCTTTACAGCTGCACTAGGTCACTTTATTATGTACAGGAGTGGATCCCAGTCACCTATCCACTCGATATTCAATGTGTTGTACATTTAGATACACTATTCTGCACACCACTGTTCTAACACATGGTTATTTGAGTTACTGTCACCTTCCTTGGCTGGATTAGCCATGATCTTATTGAATGGCGGAGGAGGCTCGACGGGCCAGATGACCTACTCCTGCTCTTATTTCTTGTGTTCTATCAGCTTGTCTGGCTATTCTGCCCTGTCCTCTCATTAATAACATGCTTTAATCCACAGAACCGTTGCTCATTGGATGTGTATTTTTATTTTTAGCGCTATTTTTTGTAAATTCTAGAGTAGGGGTTTCCAACCTTTTTTTATGCCATGGACCCCTACCATTAACCAAGGCGTCCATGGACCCCAGATTGGGAACTCCTGCTCTAGAAACTGTTGTGTGTGAAAATCCCAGGAGATCAGCAGTTCCTAAGATACTCAAACCACCCCATCCAGCACCAACTATTATTCCACAGAGTAACTTAGATCACATTTCTTCTTCATTATGATTGGACTGAAGAGCAACTGAACCTCTTGACTATGCCTGCATACTTTTAGGTATCAAGTTGCTGCCACATGATTGGCTGATTAGATATTTGCATTAAGAGCGGGTGTACGTAATAAAGTGGGCACTGAGTGCATTTTACAGTTCCGTTAGGGAGATGGAAGTTATTTACACCTATTTTGTATAACAAAATTAAATTTGCTAAGCTTATTTTTCGATTAAAAGCCAGTTTTTGCCAGTTACATGAGAATTGTGAATGCATGAATAGCAGTGAGGATTTACTGTAACTCTACACAATTAACAGCAAGTAACTGTTTTGTCTAGACCACAGATAAAGACTCTCCTGGATCCATTCTAATGCAAAATCTTGCTTTCTTGAGTGGTTTTCCAGCGTCCTGCAAAGAGGAGGAACAAATTCGAGCCAAGCTGCCACCATTTATTGCAGGCAAAATGAAACAGGTAATATCTTATCCTTACAATTGTTTTGAATTTTAAGGAAAATGTGTTATTTCATTGATTGCAAAAGGAAATCAGACTGTTGCTAGCTCAGTATTCCATGGGAACATAAGAATAGAAACAGGAGTAGACTTTGGCCCCTCAAGTTGCTCAGTAAGTTCATCAGTGATTTGGTTTCGGCCATAGTCGTCATTCTTTATGTAACCCATAATGCTCTATATCCTGCTGGTTCAAACTTTGGTCTCAGCCCTGAATATACTTAGTGATGTGACTCAAAGTGCTCTAGTAGAAAACTTTCACAACACTCTTAGCAAGGTTCTTCCTTGTTCTCATTGGTGATTCTTATTCTAAAAAATTTCTCTTAAGCTTGATTTCACTAAGAAAAGAAGTGCTGGCAATGGAGAGGGTCCAGAGGAGATTCACAAAAGTGATTCTCAGAATGAAAGGGTTAATGTATGTGGAATGTTTGGCTTTGGGCCTGTACGTGCCAGCGTTTAGAACAATGGTGGGGGGGGGGGGCGGATCTCATTGAAACCTATCGAATATTGAAAGGCCTAGATAGAGCAGATGTGGAGAGGATGTTTCCTATAATGGGGGAGTCTAGGACCAAAGGGTGATGAATCTGTGGAATTCATTGTCACAGGTAAGTCACTGGGTGTATTTAAAGTGGAGGTTGAAAGTTTTTGATTAGTCAGAGTATCAAAGGTTACTGAGAAAAGGCAGAAGAATGGGGTTGAGAGGGATAATAAATCAGCCATGATGTAATGTTGGAGCAGACTTGATGGGCTGAATAGCCTAATTCTGCTCCTATGTCTTATGATCTTAATTAAAAACTAGTTAAAGTGATTTGACTTTGTTTCCAAATTGACGGTCGATCAGACTGATTGTTTTAATGCTTGCTTTCACTAACCCCTAAATTACTAAACACCACTAAATTACCCTGAATCTTCATTCAATTGTTATAGCCTTCCAAAACTAATTCCTTTCCCCAAATTCCTTTCTGATTCCCCTCATTATGTTTTCAGACGTACTCTAGTACAAAGTAATTTGTGACAATGTGTCAAGGTCAGTCTGTTCTTCCTACAGCCTTTGACATAGTTTGTTTTATTTTTTTTTTAATTTTATTTTTATTTGGATAAGGAGTTCACAATTATCATGTACTTTTTTCACACATATAACCTTTTCCATTTTTTTATATGTATAAAACTACAATTATTTATACATTCTTAAGTACACATTGTGATGATATAAAAGCAAAATAAACATTTAAATAGATAATTATGTACTGTGGTAAATCTAACCTATTAGGCTAAGTAATGAAATTAGTTGTTAAGAAAAATGGTAATAATAGTTTCCATACAACCCTTCTGGACCATTTCCACTGGTCCAAAATGTTGCATACAAGCCTATATACCAACCATTGTAGGTGTTTATATCCCAATTTGTTCGTGCTTGTTCCTGCCCGCAGACATAATTATCCAATCCCTATGTACTTATTTACTTAATTTTTTCATTTTTTTTTATCCCTTTCCCAAATCTTTCCCTTTACTTGTGATAATTCTCTATTTTCCATAAAAAAAAACAACAAACATTTAGACTAGGGGTGCTTACGTTAGCAATATTACTGTGTTGATGAGAAGAGCAATATAAATCATTAGGAGAGTCATCTAAAGTCTGCTCGCATTGGGGTTATATATTCAATCCATTTATTCCAGATTTGATAAAATGTTTCTTTTTGAGTTCTCAGGGAGTAGGTCAACTTTTCCATTTTAAATATTTCCAAGATAATTTCGTACCAATCTTCTAATGTAGGTGGTATTGGATTTAGCCATTTTCTAGTGATTGATTTCTTACTTGCCGCTAAGAGGGCCTGCAGCAACTTTATATCTTCCTTCTGTTCAAGGAACAATACATGCCCCAAGTAGAGCGTCTCAAAGTTCAGAGGTATCTGGGACCTAAGTACCTTAACTAATGTTCTATGAATACCTTCCCAAAATAGACTTAATTTAGGACAATTTGCCTCCTTGGAGCCGCACCTTCTCCAACACATCACATTTGTATCTTTATATTTTTCCTGATATGGGGTCTTGAAGTATCTTATAATGTTTTTCCAACAATGTTCTCTCCAAGTCAAAGAATTAGTCGAGGACCATTGAAAGCTGCAGATTTTCCCCCAAGCCTCCTCTGAAAGTACCAACCCCGCTTCTTTCTCCCACTTCTCTTTAATATACAGTGTATTTACATTTTTAGCATGGGAGAGTGCATTATATAGGCGAGAAACTGATTTACTAGGTATTAAACTGCAAGCCGAATTCAGAATCTTGAAAAATTCTAATTCTACTGTTGGGTCTGTATATCTACAACTCTGGTTAACATAATTTCGTATTTGAAGGTACCTAAAAAAGTCATTATGTTCTAGGCCATGTTTGTCCTGCAGGATTTGGAAACTTTGTAATACTCTTTTATCTATAAATGAGAGGTAGGTTGTAAGACCTTTCTTTATCCATAGCTCAAATCTTTTATCTCCTCTGTTGGGAAGGAATTCGGTATCATATGCACACCATCTAAAGAGTTTTAGCATGTTATTAATTCCACATGAATTAACCACCTTCTGCCATACTTTTAATGTAAGATTTATCCAAGCATTATTAAATTTTTCCAACTGGGCCATCAATCCTTTGTCAGCTATTGAGGCCTGAAGAGGAAAACAGTCAACTAATCCAAATTCTATTTCCTTCCATCTAGCCTTATATTCCCTATTACACCAATATAACAGAGGGGTTATCTGTGAGGCATAAAAATAATTTCTCAGGCAAGGAAGAACCATACCTCCTCTTTCCTTCCCTAACTGTAAGGTGTTATATCGAATTCTAGGTTTCCTTCCTTGCCAAATGAAGCGGGAAATCCATTTGTCCCATTCCCTGAATTGATTATCATCCACCTCCACTGGTAAAGTACGGAAAAGATATAATAACCGAGGAAGAATATTCATTTTTATAGTATTTATCCTTGAATTTAAACTTAAAAAGGAGATAAGATTCCATCTATGCATATCTGCTTTTATCTCTGAGATTAATGGCCCATAATTTACCTGTGACAGTGTTGAAAGATCCTTCGGCAGGGTTATTCCTAAATATTTTAATGATTTAGCTTCCCACTTAAGATCGTATGTATCCTGCAATTTTTTGGATGGTGTATAATCTAGGGACATAACCTGCGTTTTCTTTACATTTATTTTATAACCTGATATTTTCCCAAAGTCATCAACAGTGTAAACAATCCTATAAATGATTTTTCTGGTTCACTCAGATAGACCAAAACATCATCTGCGAATAACGCCACTTTCTGTTCAATCCCTGCCACCTTGATACCTTTTACGATTTCGCTCTGTCTTATTAGTTGGGCAAGTGGTTCAATATATAGCGCAAAAAGGAGAGGAGAAATTGGGCATCCCTGTCTAGTGCCTCTCTCTAAAATGAAGGAGTCAGGTCCCCATTTATCTTAATTCGGGCTGTAGGGCTAGTTTGTTTTATTTTCATGTTAATTTCCACCATCGTAGCTTGCTCGGTGAAACTTGACCAATTAGCTACAAAACCACTTGCATACAATCTGTGGTCTTTCTACTTCTCCACTCTACATTGTCCATACAATATCATTGGAAGATCTTTGCCTGCTAATTATCTTGCTTGTTTTGGACATGACTGATTTCAGCCACTAGATGGTACTCTGCACATTTTCAGACTATCTGTGCTTGGGGTTAATATTCCAGCACATTATGGCGTGGGATTTATTGTTTTACTATCTAACCTTAGTCACAAGTTCTTTTTGGAAAAATAGTTAATTAACTGTGGTAGCAGTACAAGTTAGAATTTAATTTGGTCATTAATAAAGGTTCAACATTGGTTAAGTCTCTCCTGCACAGATAGTGCCGTGTGTGTTAACAGTGCATCAGTTCTACATGTAACGCAATGTATGGCACGGAAACAGGCCTTTCAGCCCATGATGTCTATGCTGACTGTACCAATCCAAACTAATTCAATCTGTACTCAGGAGTGACTACCACTTTCCGTCTTAATTTGTGGAGCTATGAGGGATAAATTGGCTGTGGTAGATTACATTAGTGAGAATGATGGTGGGTAAACAATGATTAATACTTGAAGACATTTGCAACAAATCTGCATTCCTTTAAAATACTTCTGGAAAAGTGGGCCAGCCATGCATTACAGAGGAAGTTAAAACTGGTATTAAATCTAAAGACACACATCAAAGTTGCTGGTGAACGCAGCAGGCCAGGCAGCATCTCTAGGAAGAGGTACAGTCGACGTTTCAGGCCGAGACCCTTCGTCAGGACTAACTGAAGGAAGAGTGAATAAGGGATTTGAAAGCTGGAGGGGGAGGGGGAGATGCAAAATGATAGGAGAAGACAGGAGGGGGAGGGATAGAGCCGAGAGCTGGACAGGTGATAGGCAAAAGGGGATACGAGAGGATCATGGGACAGGAGGTCCGGGACGAAAGACGGGGGGGGGGCGGTGACCCAGAGGATGGGCAAGAGGTATATTCAGAGGGACAGAGGGAGAAAAAGGAGAGTGAGAGAAAGAATGTGTGCATTAAAATGAGTAACAGATGGGGTACGAGGGGGAGGTGGGGCCTAGCGGAAATTAGAGAAGTCAATGTTCATGCCATCAGGTTGGAGGCTACCCAGACGGAATATAAGGTGTTGTTCCTCCAACCTGAGTGTGGCTTCATCTTTACAGTAGAGGAGGCCGTGCATAGACATGTCAGAATGGGAATGGGATGTGGAATTAAAATGTGTGGCCACTGGGAGATCCTGCTTTCTCTGGCGGACAGAGCGTAGATGTTCAGCAAAGCGGTCTCCCAGTCTGCGTCGGGTCTCACCAATATATAAAAGGCCACATCGGGAGCACTGGATGCAGTATATCACCCCAGTCGACTCACAGGTGAAGTGATGCCTCACCTGGAAGGACTGTTTGGGGCCCTGAATGGTGGTAAGGGAGGAAGTGTAAGGGCATGTGTAGCACTTGTTCCGCTTACACGGATAAGTGCCAGGAGGGAGATCAGTGGGGAGGGATGGGGGGGACGAATGGACAAGGGAGTTGTGTAGGGAGCGATTCCTGCGGAATGCAGAGGGGGGGGAGGGAAAGATGTGCTTAGTGGTGGGATCCCGTTGGAGGTGGCGGAAGTTACGGAGAATAATATGTTGGACCCGGAGGCTGGTGGGGTGGTAGGTGAGGACCAGGGGAGCCCTATTCCTAGTGGGGTGGTGGGAGGATGGAGTGAGAGCAGATGTACGTGAAATGGGGGAGATGCGTTTAAGAGCAGAGTTGATAGTGGAGGAAGGGAAGCCCCTTTCTTTAAAAAATGAAGACATCTCCCTCGTCCTAGAATGAAAAGCCTCATCCTGAGAGCAGATGCGGCGGAGACGGAGGAATTGCGAGAAGGGGATGGCGTTTTTGCAAGAGACAGCTCTTAAACTTTTCGTACTCTCCTTTTTCTCCCTCTGTCCCTCTGAATATACCTCTTGCCCATCCTCTGGGTCCCCCCCCCCCCTGTCTTTCGTCCCGGACCTCCTGTCCCATGATCCTCTCGTATCCCCTTCTGCCTATCACCTGTCCAGCTCTCGGCTCTATCCCTCCCCCTCCTGTCTTCTCCTATCATTTTGCATCTCCCCCTCCCCCTCCAGCTTTCAAATCCCTTACTCACTCTTCCTTCAGTTAGTCCTGACGAAGGGTCTCGGCCTGAAACGTCGACTGTACCTCTTCCTAGAGATGCTGCCTGGCCTGCTGCGTTCACCAGCAACTTTGATGTGTGTTGCTTGAATTTCCAGCATCTGCAGAATTCCTGTTGTTTGCGATTAAATCTAAAGATTTGGTTTATAAAATTGCTAGAATAGGCAGACTAGGGACATATTTAAAAAAATCAACAAAATACGTTCAAAAAATTAAGAAAGTGAAAATAAACAATGTGAGTAAAGTAATAAGATAAAAATTAGTAAAAGCTGCTTTAAGTATATATTTAATAAAGGGCTAATGAGGATAAATGTGGTAAAAGACAGGAGAATTTACAATGGAGAGTAAGGAAGTGGCAGAGGAATTAAACTAATGCTTTGTCAGCTTTAAGTAGCATGATCTTTCTAATTGTATGACATCAGGCAGTGTGCAGGGAATGGAGGGGTAGGCAGAAGAGATGTAATGTGGTATCATGTCCAGAGCAGACACTGAAGGCTGAAGAGCTTCTTTGTGTGTTGTATTGTCCCATGTAAGTCGAGTACTGCAGTACAATATTTTATAGCACCTTTTAAATTCCAGCTGAGCAGAAGCACATTTGCCTTTGCAACAGTTATTTAATTACTAATGTAAAGGATGACACGGGCTAATTGGAAATTGTTTGATCATTGCTCAGGACTTTAGAAAGTTGATACTCGATCCGTGTATTCTCTTAAATGGGTCTATGCATTTCAACAGCATAGTATTGGAAATTCAAATCAGGCTTGGCAGAATATCAGTCAGCCAATGCTGGGGTCATCTTTCAATTGTCCTGGCTATTCTTGACCTCTTTCCATGAAAAGCCTCAACGGACATGCTAGATCTTTAGGCCTTAACGAAAGGAATATTTTTAGAGTATTATCTAAAAGTCATATTGAACATAGGATGGCAATAAATTATTCTGTTTGTAGCTTACCAATGAACTTGATGCAGTGAATGTTTCCAAACTGAAGTAATTTCTTACTTTTGTGAATAATGACTGAATGTTTCTTTGTCCTGTTCTTCCCTATGCCATGCAAGTGTTGTTTAATTGATATTCCCTCTGCTATAATGCAAGTTATTTTGTAAGCTGAGAGATTGGTTTATTTGACCTGGTATGTAAATTTTATAATTAAGGTGTATTATACCACATAAACATTAAACTGTTCTGTGGACAGAATTCATTAGCTATGAAACTGACTGTTCAAAGGGGTCCACAGGAGGTTCACAGTTTTGGGCCTCTTATCTAAGAAAAGTTATGCTGGCATTGGACAGGGTCCAGAGGAGGGTAGCGAAAATGAACCCACGAATGAAAGGGCTAACATGTGCGGAATGTTTGATGGCTCTGGGCCTGTACTCTCTGCGGTTTAGAAGAATGAGAGGGGATCTCATTGAAGCCTGTCAAATATTGAAAGGCTTGCACAGAGTGCATGTGGAGAGGATGTTTCCTATAGTGTGTGAGTCTAAGACCAGGGGACAGAGTCTCAAAATAGAGGGATGTCCTTTTAGAGCAGAGATGAGGAGAAATTAATTTAACCAGAAGGCTGAATCCATGGAATTCACTGCTACAGATGGTTGTAGAGGCCAAGTCATTGGGTATATTTGAAGTGGAGGCTGCTAGGTTCTTGATTAGTCAGGGTGTCAAAGGTTACAGGGAGAAGACAGGAGAATGGGGTTGAGAGGGCTAATAAATCAGGCATGATAGAATGGCCTAATTCTGCCTCCATGTCTTATGGTCTCGTGGACTCTTGTCAGAAGTTGCATGGATATTTTTGTTGACCTTCAACTGGTCACACTTGTGCCTTTACTTTCCTCTTCAGATTGGTCTGTCAAACCTGTAGCAAGATCCTGATCAACTTAAACCTTCCACCAATATGGAATGTAAACCTGTTCCATGTTAATGGATACAAGTACCTCAAGACAAACATTAATATGACATAAACAGCTTAAATCTAACTATGTTGCTAGTGGCTAGATCATCAGAATTTCTTTCCCTGCTTAAAAGTTGAAATGTCTTGCATATCTCAGACATTTAAATATTTGTAAATGAATTCTGAACCTTGTAGCAATAGTGTAAAAACAAACTTAATTGCCTTGGACTGAAAGATCAGCCTTTCCAGCAAGTAAGTATTTCAAATCCAGGCTCTTTGGCTGGAGGGAACTTTGGCAGGAAATTTGGATTTGAAAAGCACCATGTTTATTTTATTACTTTATTGAGCGATATAGTGCGGAATAGGCCCTTCCTGCCCTCGAATCACACCGCCAGCAATCCACTGATTTAACTCTTGCCAAATCACAGGACAATTTACCTACTAACTTACTAAACGGGATGACGTCAGATCAAATGTTGCTGAAAATTGGGCATCCACGATTGTTGTGACCCCTTCAGCAGCAGAAATCCATGTTGCAAAGTCAGTAACGTTCTGAATTTGATGTTTTCTCTCTAGTTTCTGTTATATTCTGAGGCTGGTGTTGTGCTGTTGTTGCTCAAAAATCCTAGAGATTTTGTAGAACTAACCAAACAACCCAAGAACAACATGACTATGGAAGGAAAAGAGATAACAATCAACCCAGTCTATTTATTGTGGGACCTCAGCACCATCAGCCAGGTACGTCCTTCAAGTTGTTACAGGACTGCAAATGTAAATGTGGACTTTTAAAATATACCATGTGTTAAGAATTTTTAAGTATTTTAATACATCAAGTATGTTTTTATAGAAACATAGAAAACCTACAGCACAATACAGGCCTTTTGGCCCACAAAGTTGTGCCGAACACGTCCCTACCTTAGAAATTACTAGGCTTACCCGTAACCCTCTTTTTCTAAGCTCCATGTACCTATCCAAAAGTCTCTTAAAAGACCCACCGTATTTGCCTCCACCACCGTTGCCGGCAGCCCATTCCATGCACTCACCACTGTCTGAGTAAAAAAAAACTTACCCCTGACATCTCCTCTGTACCTCCTCCCCAGAAGCTTAAACCTGTGTCCTCTTGTGGCAACCATTTCAGCCCTGGGAAAAAGCCTCTGACTATCCACATGATCAATGCCTCTCATCATCTTATACACCTCTATCAGGTCACCTCTCACCCTCTGTCACTCCAAGGAGAAAAGGCAGAGTCAACTCAACCTATTCTCATAAGGCATGCTCCCCAATCCAGGCAACATCCTTGTAAATCTTTTCTGCACCCTTTCTATGGCTTCCACATCGTTCCTGTAGTGAGGTGGCCAGAACTGAGCACAGTACTCCAAGAGGGGTCTGACCAGGGTCCTATATAGCTGCAACATTACCTCTTGGCTCCTAAATGCAATTCTACGATTGATGAAGGCCAGTACATTGTACACATTCTTAACCACAGAGTCAACCTGCGCAGCTGCTTTGAGCGTCGTGTGGACTCAGACCCCAAGATCCCTCTAATCCTCCACACTGCCAAGAGTCTTACCATTAATACTATATTCTGCCATTATATTTGACCTACTTCACACTTATCTGGGTTGAATTCCATCTGCCAGTTCTCAGCCCAGATTTGCATCCTATCAATGTCCCACTCTAACCTCTGACAGCCCTCCACACTATCCACAACACCTCCAACCTTTGTGTCATCAGCAAACTTACTAACCCATCCCTCCACTTCCTCATCCAGATCATTTATAAAAATCACGAAGAGTAAGGGTCCCAGAACAGATCCCTGAGACACTCCGCGGGTGACCAACCTCCATTCAGAATATGACCCGTCTACAACCACTCTTTGCCTTCTGTGGGCAAGTCAGTTCTAGATCCACCAAGCAATGTCCCCTCGGATCCCATGTCTCCGTACTTTCTCAATAAGCCTTGCATGGGGTACCTAATCAAATGCCTTGCTGAAATTCACTTTTGCGGTATCTTGTGTAACCTACATTTTGTGTAACAGGAGTTTCATACTGTATATTTCATTTGAAGGGTTTCTCTCCACTAAGCACCAAAATAATGTGGGGAACCAAAGCCAAAAAATAAATTGCTATAGATGCTGGAAACTTAAAATTAGGAAAAAAGTGAGAACCAACAGCTGGTTGGGCAGTATTTATGTAGAATGTATGCAAAGTGTTTCATCCGTTCGAGAACAAGAGGGGTAAATGAGGGTATATGTGCTTGGATGTAGATGAGTTCCTAAATGAATACTTTGCCAGTATTATCAGGAGAAGGTCATCAATGATCATGAGTTCAGTGTGGAGATGCTAATATGCAAGGGCATTTTGAGATAACAAGGTGGTGTTGGGTCTCATGTTAATGTAGTTAAGACCCAAGAGCTTTGTAGGATATACGTCAGGTTATTGAGAAGAGGTAATGATTGCTCGAGCCTTGCCCAAGATCTTTGTGTCCTCTCTTGCCGCCGAAACGATCCTCAGAGACTAGTAAGTAACTAATGTTCATTTTGTTCAAGAAGAGAAATGGGGATAATTCTGGCAATTATAGATGGGTGTGTCTCATAGCACTGGTCGGGAAGCTGTTGGAGAGAATTGAGGGATAGAATTTATAAACATCTGGAAAGGAATGGAATGCTTTCATTAGTCGAGGCATTGAGTTCAAGAATCAGGAAGTTATTTTACAGCTTTATAAAACTCTGGTTAGGCTGCATCTGCATTATTGCATTCACTTTTGACTCCCCATTATAGGAAGAATGTGGAAGCTTTGTAAAAGGTGCAAAAGAGGTTTACCAGGATGCTGTTGGGATTTGAGGACATGCGCTGTAAGGAGAGGTTGGACAAACGTGGATTGTTTTCTCTGTAGCAGCAGAGGCTGAGGGGAGATCTGATGCAGGTTTATAATATTAAGGGTCAAAATGTCTAACACTAGAGGACAGGCACTCAAGGTGAGTGGAGAGAAGTTTAAAGGAGATGTGTGGGGAAGCTTTGTTTTAAAGATATAGTGGTGGGTGTCTACAATGTGCTGCCAGGAAGGTGGTGGGGGAAAATACAATTGGAGAATTTAAGGGACTTCTAGATAGGCCTATGAATATGCAGACAATGGGATATGGACCATATGCGGGCAAAGGTGATTAGGTGTCAGTTGCTCAATTCAATTAGTTTGGCACAACATTGTGGGCTGAAAGGCCTGTTTCTCTTCTACATATTGTATATTGTTAATATAAGATTGAAAGGTTAGAAGTTGTGTAATTAAAAAAACTGCAGTTGGTGGAAATTTGAGATCTGACCAACAAAATTACTGCTCAGACCGCAAGTGTGGAAGGCGAACTGGAGATAAAATACTTCTCCATTATTCTCAACATTATTAAATAATATGTTGAGATTATAGTATGTTACATGATGATGACGTCAACTCAGGCCTGAGGGGCCAGCCTCGGGCATTTTCATGCCTTACAAGGCGCGGAACGAGAGACTGTATGTAACAGTTGCATTAAATGTTATAATGATGGTAGTTCTGGATTGGACCTGGAAATAAGTTGATGTTTACTGCAATGATTGTGTACAAGCAGTTGAAAACTGTAACACAGAAAGTCCATTCCTCACCAGCCTCACTCTTCTCCACAAGTCCAAGCAGGACGACGATATTTCAGCCAGTCGATTTGAGGACAATGAGGAACTACGATACTCTTTGCGTTCTGTGGAGAGATATGCACCTTGGATACGACATGTCTTTATCGTAACGAATGGCCAAATTCCTTCTTGGTTAAACTTGGACAATCCTCGTGTTACGATAGTAACACACCAGGCAAGTACATTTACAATCACAGCTGTAATTTTGTGGGTGAAAAGTTGGCAAATTGAGAAAAAATAAATGCATTAAAATCAAAAGCAAGGAACAGTACAGTGGATTCCCCTTAGGACATTGGTTAATCAGAGTAGCCATTTACTTACGACAAAAGCTAATTGAGAAAATTACTGGGATTCCCTTTGGTTATTTGGGACACTATGCCACTTAATTGAGACAGGAGACTGTTGCCAAACAGTTTCTAATTAGTGTCAGTCATGTGCAGTTGTGTGGCCGTTAGACACTACACCTTGCTCAGAGTTTTTAATAGTGTCAGTTACGCATGCTTGTGTGTTGTTATCCATTCGGGCTGATAGACACAGATTCAAAAATCAGTGATTTGACTTTTTTAAAAAAAAAAATTCAGGCCCTTGCCAAGGTACCACAAAAAAAAAAATTGACTCGAGCTGAAAAAATTGCCCTATATGGCAGGGTACATTGGATGAGTACCTCCATCGGTAATTATTAGGAACTAATACAATTTTATAGTACTCTAGTAGTATTGGTGGTTTAGTTTGTTCTGTATTTCATTTAAATACATAACTAGTTACTCAGTTAAACAATAATTTGTTTTTAAACCTTTTTAACTATATCCATGAAACTTTGGCTAATTAGGGCAGCCGCTTTATTGGGCCAAAATGTACTGGTTCCAATGTGTCCCAATTAACTAGAATCCACTGTACTGCACTTTGTTTCCTAAATGTACCTTCTGAAAAGCAATCAACAATATAAGATCATAAGACACAGGAACAGAATTAAGCCTCTTCCTGCTTCCTCTATGACTCAGTGACTCAACACTGCTTTCCCCTCCACCTGTCTTCGTATCATCCACAAACTTGGCCACAAAGCCATCACTCCCATCATCCAGGCTACATCTTAATTGGCTTCAGTTGGTGAGGATCGACCATGGATGTGGCGAACTTGCTGTCGAAATCAGTACTCGAGTCAGTATGCCATCCAAGACAGTACAATATGGAGTGTAAGCTGTTGCCCATGTACCAAACTTCCCCTCTCCATACACCCAATGAATCCAAAGGAATGGCAGAGACTTATACAGTTTGGTAACAGTGGAGTTGCTAGTCAGCATTGGACTCAGTGTAGGACTACCTTAGGAACTGCAGCTCTGGATGTTTCGTTGGGGTTTACTGCTGAAGCCTTCCCCATGAGTGAGTATAGCTGCAAGGCAGCGGAGGTTTGAAATAGTTTTCCTGCTCCTGAATGAGTGGCCAACCACAGTTGATAAGCCCTATCCGCCCGAAGCAACTGGTTTTAAAGCGCCAATAACCCATCTTTGCCCCTTCTCCTGTCAGTAGAAATTGTTTGGCCAGGTTTAGTAGCTAAGCCACACGTGAAGGCATGTCAGAGGCTATTAGAGGCATACAACATTGGGAGCACTTAATAGGTAATGGGAGCATGTCCCCACTGCCCCCTCCTGCGATGACAACCTTAAGGAACCAAATCATATACAAGATCATTAAGAAGATTGAAAATGGCTTGGATCTCAAGTGTTGCTTTCTGCTCATAGTCCTGAATCTAAATGGTTTCATTTGCTGATGTCAATCCCCTTCTGTGGAGACTGCATCTTTGCAATCTTATATAGTTCTGCATCTACCGCTGTACACTGTGTTTGGTTTCATTTCACATGGAATGCTTCTGTTTTTTAGTTCGTATTATACCTGTTCTTAATCCTTTCCAATGGTCTGGGACTGAAGTATATCACAAAATCACTTTTATTTTATAATCCCACTCTAGCTCTCAGGTTTTCTTCTGCCAGTCTCTTGAGTTTAAACAATGTCTCGAAATATAATTGGCAGGTCAGCTTTTTTGAATTAAGCTCCTAAACTGGGATTCAATACCTAAAAAGATAAGGGATGCAAACTTCTAAATGCCAGCTGAAAACCTATTTGTTTAACCTTGTTTTTAACTAACATCTTTTTGTCTTTTATTTTTACGTTTGCACTTTATCCCATTGTAAAGCGCTTTGAACTACATTGCCTGCATGACAAGTCCTCTATAAATAAGTTATAATGCTTATATTATAAATAAGTATTATTTCTAATACTTTGAATTTGTCAGTTTGATACATTAACCTATCAAGGTCTTTCTGTATTTGTTTAGAATTATTAAACTGGCATTTGGTATTTCAGTGCCCATTTGCTGTGAAACTGCTTTCCAGGAATCTAATTTCGAACAGTAATCAGATTGCCTTTCATGTTTGACCTTTCTCCTTTAGGAAGTTTTCAGGAATCTCAGCCATTTGCCAACATTCAGCTCCCCAGCTATTGAAACACACCTGCATCGCATTCCTGGCCTTTCTCAGAAATTCATCTATTTAAATGATGATGTAATGTTTGGCAAGGAAGTATGGCCTGATGACTTTTACTCTCATTCAAATGGACAAAAGGTAGGCAGTATTTTAAATTTAGTACATGACATACTACAACGTTTGTATTTTGATTGTTAGAGATACAGCACAGTCATGAGGCCTTTTGGCCAATGAGACCGTGCCCATGCCCATGTGACCAATTAACCTACTGACCCCTGTGTCCTAGGACTGTGGGTGGAAACCGGAGCACTGGCAGGGAAACCCTAAAGGTTACGGGGAGAAGGTACAAACTCCTTACAGATAGCGGCGGAATTGAACCCGGATTGCTAGTGCCTTAATAGTGTTGCACTATTCAGTACACATTTGCTACCATGCCACCCTTGAACAAAATTGTGTAGATCTGCAGAATTGTTTATGGATTTTGATTTGATTTATGCAGTGTAATTGTGTCTTCTCAGTTGCACTAATTAGATACAGTAGATACATTCTAGTAACAACGTGAAATCTCACACTTCTAGAGATCTAAGGAAATTTCCAAGGCGACTAATTTAGCAATTGATACTTTTTTTTATACTAATTTAGCAAACAAATTAAATTTTGCAATATATTCACCCTGCCAGTTAATGTTACAGAAGCCAATTTTTTTTTTATTAGGTTTATCTAACCTGGCCAGTTCCAAATTGTGCGGATGGATGTCCTGGGTCTTGGATTAAGGATGGCTACTGTGATAGGGCTTGCAATAATTCAGCTTGTGATTGGGATGGAGGCGATTGTCTCGGTAGGTCAAACCACTTACATTCATTCTACTTAAGAATCATAAAATGTGATGATGTGATGCTGAGTCTTTATAAGGCACTGGTGAGGCCTCACCTTGAGAATTGTGAACAGTTTTAGGGCCCCTCATCTTAAAAAAGATTGCTGGCATTGGAGAGGGTCTAGAGGAGGTTCACAAGAATGATTTCAGGAATGAAAGGGTTATCATACGAGGAATGTTTGATGGCTCTGGGTCTTTACTCGTTGGAATTCAGAAGGATTGGGGAGGGATCTCATTGAACCCTTTCGAATGTTGAAAGGCCGAGACACAGTAGATATGGAAAGGATGTTTCCCATGGTGGGAGAGTCTAGGACAAGAGAGCACAGCCTCAGGATAGAGGGGCGCCCTTTCAAAACAGATATGGAGAAATTTCTTTAGCCAGAGGGTGGTGAATTTGTGGAATGCTTTGCCACATGCAGCTGTGGCGGCCAGATCATTGGGTGTATTTAAGGCAGAGATTGATAGGTTCTTGATTAGACCTGGCATCCAAGGTTACAGGGAGAAGTCCAGGAACTGGGGTTGGGGAGGAGATAGAAAAAAGGGATCAGCCATGATTGAATGACGGAGCAGACTTGATGGACTGGATGGCCCAATTCTGCTCCTTTGTCTTATTGTCATAAAAGTAATGTAGGTGGGCCTATTCACTGCATGGTTCAAGATACAAAATTTGTAGGCTCACCCACTTTTGTGTTTCCTGTTCCAACTTTGAACATTACGCTATTGATCTCCTGCCTCTTCTGTTCTAATAGACTGCTAATGATGTCTGCTCAGCCACTCTGCCCACTTACAATTGTCTATTATAGATTTTCATATCTCCAGAGAACATTGAATTGCAGATATTCTTGCTGCTCAGTAGAATACTATGATCCTCTCTTCCCCACTTCCCCAGCTCTGATGCTTCACTGCGTAAGAAGGTGCTGAATTAATATAAATTGTTAAATCTTTCTCTTGTCTTTTTGCCGCTCACTATAAATCCATGTAATTTGGTTCTTCCTCATCTGAGGTTTTACAAATTTTCTTTGATCAAGCTTTAGACAAACTTTGGAACAAGTTATGTTCTTTATGGCTTGGTATCAAATTTTATTGAAACATTTTGGGGTATTTTGCAATGTTAAAGATGCTCTAAGTGCAAATTATTGAAGAGATTCTTGATGTTTGGTGTTGTAATTACAGGAAACACTGCAAATAGTCGTGGTGGTAATGCTGGAGGAATGGCAAATGGACAGGTCTGGCAGTTTGGCGGTGGTCTCCCTGGATTAACGTATTGCAACCAAGGTTGTGCCAATTCCTGGCTGGCTGATAAATTTTGTGATCAAGCTTGTAACATCCTGTCATGTGGTTTTGACGCTGGTGATTGTGGGCAGGGTAAGTTGAACTCTGACCTTGAAATATGTTGAAATACAAAAGCGGATTTATTGCAAGTTGGATTTGATTTCTTTCCACCACCACCCTCCTCTGTCTGGCCGAACTGGTCCTCACCCTCAACAATTTTTCCTTTAGCTCCTCCCACTTTCTCCAGACTCGAGGAGTAGCCATGGGCCTCAGCTATGTCAGTCTTTTGGTTGGCTATGTAGAACAGTCCCATGTTCCAAGCCTTCCCCGGTACTCTTCCTCCGCTACGTTGACCACTGCGTTGGTGCTGCTTCCTACACCTATGCTGAACTTGTCAATTTCATCAACTTTGCCTTAACTCCTACCCTGTCCATAAATTGACTTGGTCCTTCACCTCCCTCCCCTTTCTCAATCTCTCTGTACCAGCACACAAAGGAAATTAATGTGCGCACAAAAGGTTAGTTACCTAAAATAATGTAGTAATTAGTAATTATACTTATAGAACATAGAATAGTACAGCACAGTACAGGCCTTTCGGCCAACAATGTTGTGCTGACCCTCAAACCTTGCCTCCTATATAACCCCCTCCCCCACCTTAAATTCTTCCATATACCTGTCTAGTGGTCTCTTAAGCTTCACTAGTGTATCTGCCTCCACCACCGACTCAGGCAGTGCATTCCACACACCAACCACTCTCTGAGTAAAAAACCTTCCACGAATATCCCCCTTGAACTTCCCACCCCTTACCTTAAAGCCATGTCCTCTTGTATTGAGCAATGGTGCCCTGGGAAGAGGCGCTGGCTATCCACTCTATCTATTCCTCTTAATATCTTGTATACCTCTGTCGTGTCTCCTCTCATCCTCCGTCTCTCCTGTTACGTACCCCGTAACTGGGTTGCCAAACCAGCAGAAATGGACCACTTAGTTGGAGTCTGGATTACTGGAACTAAGAAAGTTTTATTAAAGAAATAAGTAACACAGTATTCTAATCGTAAGGATATAAATGCAACAGTTAGCAATGATAAAACACACATGTACACAGAACTAGGATAATAGGAATCAATCAAGCTCTATCGCAGTCTAGGGGTAAAATGATTAGTCTCAAGTGACGCAGAGTTCAGTTCAGATTAGTACAGTTCGCAGTAATCGCTGTTGTGCAGTTGGAGAGAGAGAGAGAGCGAATATGCAAATTTTCTGATTCAAAACAGACCTTTGATGTTCCTCGCAGTTAGCTTTCGGGCGAGCCTTTTTACTGTCTTCTGAGGTCACCAACTGTGACCCCTCCGTTCCGGATACGATCGTTCTTCCGCGGTGAACCCGGCACCCAGGCAAGGGCGGACACACACACCAGGATCCCGCCGATCGTACCTTTTCACCCTGTGCGTCTATGGTCGGTCCCGCGACCAGACCTCCAAACACCACTCTTCCAGGGTCTCGTGATCTCGTGGTGTCTGTCTTGCCTTAGCGAACCTGTTCGTTTTATCCCCCTGCTGGGGTATCGCCTCTCCATCAAACTTCAAACGGTTCAGGTTCAAAGCAACCGGTCTGTCAATACTCGGAACTGTGTGTCTTTTCGTTAATCTCTCTCGTCTCTCATTAACATTTTGAACACTTCTCCCTTATCTCTCTCATTTGCATCAATCTTCTGATAACTTGGTTTTTCGTCACACTCCAAAGAGTAAAGCCTTAACTCCCTTAATCTCTGATCATAATCCATACTCTTCTAAACCAGGCAGCATCCTGGTAAATCTCCTCCGTACCCTTTCCAATGCTTCCACATCCTTCCTATAGTGAGGCGACCAGAACAGGACACAGTACTCCAAGTGTGGCCTAACCAGAGTTCTATAGAGCTGCATCATTACCTTGCGACTCTTAAACTCTATCCCTCAACTTACGAAAGCTAACACCCCATAAGCTTTCTTAACTACCCTATCTACCTGTGAGGCAACTTTCAGGGATCTGTGGACATGTACTCCCAGATCCCTCTGCTCCTCCACACTACCAAGTATCCTGCCATTTACTTTGTACTCTGCCTTAGAGTTTGTCCTCCCAAAGTGTACCACCTCACACTTCTCCAGGCTGAACTCCATCTACCACTTCTCAGCCCACTTCTGCATCCTGTCAATGTCTCTCTGCAATCTTCGACAATCCTCGACACTATCTACAACACCACCAACCTTTGTGTTGTCTGCAAATTTGCCAACCCACCCTTCGACCCCCATATCCAGGTCGTTAATAAAAATCACGAAAAGTAGAGGTCCCAGAACAGATCCTTGTGGGACACCACTAGTCACAATCCTCCAATCTGAATGTACTCCCTCCACCACCACCCTCTACCTTCTGCAGGCAAGCCAATTCTGAATCCACCTGGCCAAACTTCCCTGGATCCCATGCCTTCTGACTTTCTGAATAAGCCTATCATGTGGAACCTTGTCAAATGCCTTACTAAAATCCATATAGATCACATCCACTGCACTACCCTCATCTAATGCCTGGTTACTTCTCAAAGAACTCTATCAGGCTTGTTAGACACGATCTGCCCTTCACAAAGCCATGCTGACTGTTGCTGATCAGACCATGATTCTCTAAGTGCCCAGAGATCCTATCTCTAAGAATCTTTTCCAACAGCTTTCCCACCACAGACGAAAGGCTCACTGGTCTTTAAGTACCCGGATTATCCCTACTACCTTTTTTGAACAAGGGGACAACATTCACCTTCCTCCAATCCTCCGGTACCATTCCCGTGGACAATGAGGACATAAAGATCCTAGCCAGAGGCTCAGCAATCTCTTCCCTCGCCTCGTGGAGCAGCCTGGGGAATATTCCGTTAGGCCCTGGGGACTTATCCGTCCTAAGGTATTTTAACAACTCCAACACCTCCTCTCCCTTAATATCGACGCACTCCAGAACATCAACCTCACTCATATTGTCCTCACCATCATCAAGTTCCCTCTCATTGGTGAATACCGAAGAGAAGTATTCATTGAGGACCTCGCTCACTTCCACAGCCTCCAGGCACATCTTCCCACCTTTATCTCTAATCGGTCCTACCTTCACTCCTGTCATCCTTTTGTTCTTCACATAATTGAAGAATGCCTTGGGGTTTTCCTTTACCCTACTCGCCAAGGCCTTCTCATGCCCCCTTCTTGCTCTTCTTAGCCCCTTCTTAAGCTCCTTTCTTGCTACCCTATATTCCTCAATAGACCCATCTGATCCTTGCTTCCTAAACCTCATGTATGCTGCCTTCTTCCACCTGACTAGATTTTCCACCTCACTTGTCAGCCGTGGTTCCTTCACTCTGCCATTCTTTATCTTCCTCACTGGGACAAATTTATCCCTAACAGATTATTGAAAATAATCTTTTAGCTAAATATTTCTGTTAATTAGTTAGTCGGTTTTTCAAATACCACAATGCACGTCACTAATATACATCACTTCACTTTTCCTGTTCCGGTTTGTACAACTGCGTCACGGCGGCAGCCATCTTTGGCTGACAGTGTTCATATTGTAAAGTTTACAGAAATCTGTTTCAAATCCTGTAGATAGCTTACTAAGTTTTTACCGAAAAAAAAATTGATTCACTATGTCAAATTCAAAAGAAGCAAAGAGCGTGAAGCACAAAAGAACTGCAAATTTGTTTAAAGTTGTTTGGCTTAACAAAATAGTAGAAACTGCTACATCGAAAGCTCATGAGGTCATGAATGTTCAGCTATGAGAAGTATTTATGTATGATTCGGAAACTGGAGTTACCTGTTTGTATTGTCGTGATGCGAAAGTTGCTGGAGAATTTGCTAGTGGAAAGAAGTGGGATGATATTTGGAAACTTGACTTTTTGAAGCGTCATTTGGCAAGTAAATTGCATTTGGACGGTGTACAAAAGCTCAGGCAACAGAACACGTTAATACCCGTTATAGGAGTGTTCATTTGGAAGAAAGGTTTCCTGAAGATGAGGTACAAGAATGGTCAGCTTTTGATTTCTCCGCAATTGCAGATTGTAACTTCACATTTGGTGATGAACAAGTTAATGCCTTATGTCTAAAATATCATGATTTTCTAGCTGAAAATATTGTAATAGTTAGACAGTTTAATGATTTCAAATTTTCCGTGCAAGAAAAAATTAAATCCAAACTGATTTCAAACTTTGCTCAAATGGTGGCATTTGTACTTCAAAATGAACAGTTTTGCGACCTTGCACAGTTGATGGACATTGGGGGAACCTTTCTTGCGTCTAGTGCGGACTGTGAGCGAGGTTTTAGCCTAATGAATCAAATCAAAAACAAGCTGAGAAACTGTTTAGGTGAATGTCATTTGGATATGTTAATGAGAATCAAAAGCTATCAATTGGATGGATAGCTTATAGTTAAGCTTATATTGGATGGATATATAGCTTATATTGGATGGATAACCTTATAGTTCCCACACCTCGCACTTCCCGTTTCTAACTCCTACCCAAGATCCACAAACCTGCCTGTCCTGGCAGACCTATTGTCTCAGCTTGCTCCTGCCCCACCGAACTCGTTTCTGCGTACCTCAACATGGTTTTATCCCCCCTTGTTGAATCCCTTCCTACCTATATTCGTGACACTTCCCATGCTCTTAAACTTTTCAATGATTTTAAGTTCCCTGGCCCCCACCGCTTTATTTTCACCATGGATGTCCAGTCCCTATATACTTCCATCCCCCATCAGGAAGGTCTCAAAGCTCTCCGCTTCTTTTTGGATTCCAGACCTAATCAGTTCCCCTCTACCACCAATCTGCTCCGTCTAGCGGAATTAGTCCTTACTCTTAATACTTTCTCCTTTGACTCCTCCCACTTCCTCCAAACTAAAGGTGTAGCTATGGGCACCCGTATAGGTCCTAGCTATGCCTGCCTTTTTGTTGGCTTTGTGGAACAATCTATGTTCCAAACCTATTCTGGTATCCGTCCCTCACTTTTCCTTCGCTACATCGACGACTGCATTGGCGCTGCTTCCTGCACGCATGCTGAACTCGTTGACTTCATTAACTTTGCCTCCAACTTTCACCCTGCCCTCAAGTTTACCTGGTCCATTTCCGACACCTCCCTCCCCTTTCTAGATCTTTCTGTGTCTATCTCTGGAGACAGCTTATCTACTGATGTCTTCTATAAGCCTACTGACTCTCACAGCTATCTGGACTATTCCTCTTCTCACCCTGTCTCTTGCAAAAACACCATCCCCTTCTCGCAATTCCTCCATCTCCGCCGCATCTGCTCTCAGGATGAGGTTTTTCATTCCAGGACGAGGGAGATGTCCTTTTTTAAAGAAAGGGGCTTCCCTTCACTATCAACTCTGCTCTCAATCACATCTCTCCCATTTCACACACGTCTGCTCTCACTCCATCCTTCTGTCACCCCACTAGGAATAGGGTTCCCCTGGTCCTCACCTACCACCCCACCAGCCTCTGGGTCCAACATATTATTCTCCGTAACTTCCGCCATCTCCAACGGGATCTTACCACTAAGCACATCTCCCCCCCCCCCGCTTTCCGCAGGGATCGCTCCCTACGCGACCCCCTTGTCCATTCGTCCCCCCATCCCTCCCCACTGATCTCCCACCTGGCACTTATCCTTGTAAGCGGAACAAGTGCTACACATGCCCTTACACTTCCTCCCTTACCACCATTCAGGGCTTCCAGGTGAGGCGACACTTCACCTGTGAGTCGGCTGGGGTGATATACTGTGTCTGGTGCTCCCGATGTGGCCTTCTGTATATTGACGAGACCCGACGCAGACTGGGAGATTGTTTTGCTGAACACCTACGCTCTGTCCGCCAGAGAAAGCAGGATCTCCCAGTGGCCACACATTTTAATTCCACGTCCCATTCCTATTCTGACACGGCCTCCTCTACTGTAAAGATGAAGCCACACTCAGGTTGGAGGAGCAACACCTTATATTCCGTCTGGGTAGCCTCCAACCTGATGGCATGAACATTGACTTCCCTAACTTCCGCTAATGCCCCAGTTCCCCCTCGTACCCTATCCGTTATTTATTTATATACACACATTCTTTCTCTCACTCTCCTTTTTCTCCCTCTGTCCCTCTGACTATACCCCTTGCCCATCCTCTGGTCCCTCCCCCCTTTGTCTTTCTTCCCGGGCCTCCTGTCCCATGATCCTCTCATATCCCTTTTGCCAATCAACTGTCCATCTCTTGGCTCCATCCCTCCCCTTCCTGTCTTCTCCTATCATTTTGGATCTCCCCTCCCCCTCCCACTTTCAAATCTCTTACTAACTCTTCCTTCAATTAGTCCTGACGAAGGGTCTTGGCCTGAAACGTCGACTGTATCTCTTCCTAGAGATGCTGCCTGGCCTGCTGCGTTCACCAGCAACTTTGATGTGTGTTGCTTGAATTTTCAGCATCTGCAGAATTCCTGTTGTTTACTCCCAGGATGCGACTTTCCAGGACATTAGATATGTCCTCCTTCAAAGAACAGGGTTTCCTTTCCTCACCGTTGATGCTGTCCTCACCGTCGTCATCTCCATTTCCTGGACATTTGTGCTCACCCCATCTTCCCAGCACCTTAACAGTGCTGGAGTTCCTCTCGTCCTTGCCTGCCATCCCATGGGCCTTCAGACCCAGCACATCATCCTCCGCAACTTCCACGTGACTCAGTGATGCATGGGTACGGTGAGAATAAGCAACACACGTCCAGGGTCGCTATGATTCTGGTTCAACTAAACAGGAAACTTGGAATGTTCTGTTGAGCGGACGCAAGTTATGGTGAATGCTGTATAAATACTGCCTTGTGCAAAAGGTATTGTTTGTCAGGAAATAATGTAACTTACACTGGCATAAACTTAAAGTAGAAGTATATTTACAGATATTCCAGCTTTAACTTTCAGTTAACAGAAAAAGGGCCCATTATAATTAAGCCAGTCTATGATGTGCACATAAATGTTGGAGCTCATTGCTGGGTAGTGGGGTGCTTTTCATTAATTACCCACAGTGTTAAACCCACATTCAGTGTGAAGGACACCAGCCACAATTCAAACTTTCCTCGAAGTCTATTTTGAAATAACTAGCTAACTCAGAAGTGTTGGCACTTCCTCTGGAACCATTTGTTTGTACAAAGGGGTTCTTACAACAGGATCTATCCTTCGGGCAGGGTTTCGCAAGTGTCTTCTGTTATCTCTGCTCCGCACCTCACTTCTTCTCCAACTCCTGCAAAAGGACCTCTCCCCAAAGCTCACTTTCTCCTAGAATTTGGATGTCACCAATCACACTTCCTTGCTGTAATTATATTTTGCAAGCTAGTTTTTGAATTTAAACACCTTGAATGTACAGTACAGAGGAAAGTTTAATGGTCTATTATCTGATGCCTTTAGAACCACATCACTTTTTAACCTTGCGTTACTTCTCCTTTCAATCACTTTGGTTACATTTATTTCAAGGGTTGCAAGATCGTTTTTGCATTAACTGTCCATTTCTATTATTGCCAAAATGTTATGAAATTATTTTATATCTGATTTCAGTTTTGCAGAAATGAGAGGACAAAATCCATAGAAATCTTTGCTGCTTAAAGGCATTTTGTGTTGACTTGGTTTTCAACAATTTTTCACAGAACACTTTGATCAGATGTACCGTGTGATTCTCCATCCCAACCGGACCCATTATGTGCTCCCGAAAGGTGAGGCTTTACCTTACTTCAGTTTTGAGGACGTTGCTAACAAGATCACAGAGGCATCATACGTGGATAATGCAGTTATTCGGCATGCCTCAGTGGCTAACAAATGGAAGACCATTCACTTGATCATGCACACAGGAATGAATGCAACTACCATCCATTTTAACCTGACTTTCCTGGATAAAAATGACAAGGAGTTTAAAAGGCACCTTACTGTAGATGTTGACACCAGGGAAGATCCAAAATCAAACCAAACTACCAGCATGAAGGAAGGAAAGGCGATAAATGTCACTGCATCACCACTGGAAATAGAAATACCTTTCAAAGACATTGCTGAAGAACTGCTTTATCCCAAAATTCAGGAAAGGACTCTGGATCACTTGAATATCAGCCGCCACCTTCATGACCTTCAGTTTATTAATGTATCACTTCTGCCTATTACTGTTCAAAATGAGTTAAAAGAATTAGATTCAAAATTAAAAGATGGGGATATTACACTTAAAGGGTACAATCGTACAAAGTTGTTAATTTTAGAACCTTTTAGAAATCTTATCCATTCTTCAAAACAAAATGAAAATAAAGAGATGTCTCAGCACACAGGAATGATTACTTTGGTAAAGGATCAGGACTTATTAAAAAGAGTATTTGCTGTTACAGTATATAAGGGTAAGGATGAAAAAGCTAAGACTTTTTTGACAAAAGCACAAGTTGAGAAAGAGCAACCTGGAAGAAATGAACCAGCTAACAATCCAGTGACTCTAAATACTTCGTTTATTATGAAAGTGAACAGCATGCTAAAACACCCAGCCAAAGACATCCCAGACTTCCAAAAAGCTGATGTTAAGCCCGTAACTTCACAGAAAATTCTTAATATTCTCATACCAAATGAGAACAGCAAACTGAAACAGGATCTGAGTGCAAGGGAAATTGAAACCAAGTTCAAGCACCAAGAGAAAAGGGAGAAAGCACTGAGAGGAGGCAATACTGTGGCTCCAGAAGCTGAATCTAAAAATATGGATGCAGCTCATGCCAGCAGAAAACTGCATAATTATGTGGAAAATTATGCTGGCTTTTTACCTTGGGAGAAACAAGGGTATTTCCAAGATCTGTTGGAAGTAAGTAGTTTACAAAATCCACTATTCACTTGAATGGCTTGGTACAAAAATATCAAAAATGGGTAATTCTGTGTTTATGCAATAAGCATTTTTAAAAATGTGTAAGAGATTAATTAAAGTTAATGTGGGTGCCTTGTAAATGAGACAAGAGAAATTATACTGGAACCGGAAGCAGAATATTAGAGAATACAGTGATGAGCAATTTCATTAGCCAGAAGGTGGTAAATATGTGAAACTGAATACCACAGATGGCTGTGGAAGCCAAGTCATTGGGAATATTTAAAATGGAGGTTGATAGGATCTTGATTAATCAGGGCATCAATGGTTATGGATAGTGGGTAGGAGAATGGGATTGAGAGGGATAATAAAACAGCCATGATGGAATGGCAGAGCAGACTTGATGGGCCGAATGGCCTAATTCTGCTCCTACCTCAGGGGTTCCCAACTTTTTTTTAATGCCATGGACCCCTACCATTTACTGAGGGATCCATAGACCCCAGTTTGGGAACCCCTGTCCTATCTCTTATGGTCTTAATTTCTTTGCTATTTTTATAGAAAATACTAGAGAGCCACAAGTCTAGTGAATGAGGAGCTCAAAGAAATTGGCTCCATTATTTAAAAAAAATAGTATTGAAGAAATTATTGGAATCCAGAGGTGTTAAGTCCCCAGGATTTACTAGCATCCCAGAATTATGGGAGGTGGCCAAGAAGATGGTGGATCTACTGACTGGCGTCTTCTAAAGTCCCATAGAATTTAGAATGCTTCCAAGCAGTTACTTAAGAAGGGAGAGAAAAAAACAACTAGAACTATAGACCAGTTAACATGACAGTTGGAGTGAAAAGTAGTGGTCTATTATTGAAGAATGGTAGAGCATTTGACAAATGATATGATTAACCAAAGTCAGCTTGGCTCTATTATAGAGCAATTGTTTGGCATATGTATTTTTTGAGATTATACCTAGCAAAGTAGATATTGTAGATCCAATTTGTGTTCCAGAACTGTATCACATATCTACCCCTCAATCATTAAACTCTTGAACCAGAGGGGATAACTTCACTCACCATAACATTGAACTGTTCCCACAACCTATCGACTTACTTGCAGCTGATATTTATTGCTTATTTAATTATTATTATGAATATTTGTGTTTCTTTTTATTTACTGTGAATACCCATAAGAAAATGAATCTCAGTGTTTATATATGGTGGCATATATGTACTTCGATAATAAATTTACTTTGAACTTTGAAAATATGTTAGACAGCTGGGATTCCAGCACAGATCTCTGAAGCACCTCTCCTGTTACAATCTCCCAACTGGAAAATCATGTTTGTATTCCAAGGCTTTTATTTAAAAACTCATTAGCCATTTCTCAATCCATGAGAATATATGATGCCCATATCTGTTTGCTGCAATTTTAATAATCCCCAATTGATGCGCCATCTTATCAAAGTAGTACATGTTCAGCACGGCATTGTGGGCCAAAGGGCTTGTATTGTGCTGCAGGTTTTCTATGTTTCTATGTTCCTAAAATGGCTTTACCTGTGATGGACTGGGCCGTATCCACTACTTTTTGTAAGGATTTTCTATTCAAGGGCATTGGTGTTTCCGTACTAGACCCTGATACAACCAGTCAACATACGCTCCTCCACATATCTATAGCAGGTTGTCAAAGTAGTAGATGACAAGCCAGATCTTTTCAGACTTCTAAGAAAATAGACGCACTGCCTGATTTCTTCGTAATGGCACTTGTCCAACAAGGAGAAGTTAACATAGGAGTTTACATAAGACATAGGAGCAGAGTTAGGCCATCTGGCCCATCAAGTCTGCTCTGCCATTCAATCATGGCTGATCCTTTTTTCCCCTCCTCAACCCCATTCCCAGCCTTCTCCCTGTAACCTTTGATGCCATCTGCAATCAATACCTGTCAAGTTCTACCTTAAATACATCCAACAACCTGGCCTCCACAGCTGCTTGTGGTAACAAATTCACCACCCTGTGAATTTACGTGATAAGGTAGCTGGTGAGGGGTTGTGGAGGGTGAATTAGTGATTGGAGCTATTGATCAACCTTACTAATAGTTGGTACAAGGTTTAAAGGGAGGGTGACAGTGTTTCTTGCCCTCCCCACGCTCGTAAGCTGAAGTTTACTATTTAATAGGTGGTAAGGGCAGAAACTCGTCACATTGAAATAGAAGTTGCATGTTGAATGAGCCTTGACCAACAAAACTGTGGACTTCGCGCTGGGAGATGGAATTAGACTAGGCAGCTCTTTCTAAGCCAACGTAGACGTATTGGTACACGCAACATTGTTCTATAAATTTTATGTTGTTTTGAGATGCTGGTGAGATCAAAAACTTGGTCAGGGTGCTCATAATAGCCTTAAAAATGACTTCAGACAAATGCTGTTGAACAAAGTCTCCGCACTTGCTTGTGTTTATCTACCTCCCCTCACTACATACATGATTGGTTACATTAAATGAGGGATGTGTGTGCAAATTGGGATAACTGGCATTAAGCTTTGCTGTCTATGTTTAATTGAAAACTATCCTATGGCAATATTGTTGACTGGTTTCTCCGTTTTTAATTCAGTCTTTTAAAAATGTATGTCATCAGTTCACGTCTGAAAATACCTAATACTTAACCTAAAATCTCATGAACTATAACATGTTTATTTTAGGAGAAAGAAAAACTGGAGAAGGCAAGTGCATATCACACTGATGGTAAACAAATGCGAAGAAAACTCCAGGACACATTTGCAGACTCACTGCGTTATGTTAATAAACTTCTCAATACCAAATTTGGATTTACTTCTCGTAAAGTTCCTGCTCATATGCCTCATATGATTGACCGCATAATCATGAGTGATCTTCAAGATCTGTGAGATATTGTCAATTTCACTTTTCCAGTTTTAATTTTTTTTAATTAATCTATCTGTTATGGGGTTCTGATTTTCACTGCAATATGTTCTAATGTTAATTTGAGAAGGAGCATGACACAAAAATGCATGATTTAAAATATAATCTAAGTATGGTTATCCTTTCTGTGAGGCAATGTGGCTCGACATGCCATGTGATGCACTTGTCTAGATTGTTATTCTGTGAAGTGTGTGAGTCCAAGGGGTGGTTTGTCCTTTGACAGTGGAGTCCGATGTTATACTCTGACTAGCCTAATTACCCTTTAACATCTTTTAAGGTCTTTTTGACTGTTTCTAAACATCTCTGGTAGTTAGACCACGACCATAAGATATAGGAGCAGAATTTGGCAATTTGGCTTATTGAGTCTGTTCTGCCATTTCATCAGGACTGATCTATTTTCTCTCTCAGCACCAATCTCCTGCCTTCTCCTCGTATCCCTTCATGCTCTGACCAATCAAAAATCTACCAACCTCTGGCTTAAATATAACCAGTGACTTGGCCTCTAGAGCCGCCTGTGGCAACAAATTCCACAGATTCACCACTCACTGGCTAAAGATATTCCTCATCTGTTCTAAGTTGACGTCCCTGTCTTCTGGTCTTAGACACCTCTATCATAGGAAACATCCTCTCCACGTCCACTTTATCAAGGCCTTTCAACATTTGATAAGTTTCAATGAGATCTTTAAATGCCTTTCAATGAGTTGAAGGCATTTAAAGAGTAAAAATACAATTAGATTTCAAATTATTAAAATACATTAACTGTTAGAAATTAAAATAAAATAGATTGCTTTTCTTCATTTATCTTTTCCATTGGGGTCTAGGAGGCATGGCCAGGTACAAATGTAACTAGTTCCTCAGTTTAGGACAAATGCCCCCTGTCCCAAACTTGGAGCTGAGCAGAACAATATCACAGCCTGCAAATCAGGATTGTGGGTGTACAGTGGCCTGCAAAAAGCACTCCTCTGTTTCTTCTAACTGTCAACAAAAGATAGCTAGGTTTGTGTCCATTCTCTTAAATTTTAATATTTAATATACTAACCCAAGGCAGGTCTGAGGGTGAGAGTACTTGGTCATGTAAGCAGAGAAAGTTTCAGATTAAATTTTGGTTTTAAGCTAAATTTACAGTATAAGTTGGGTACCTTAGCAGGAAGTTCAAACAGCTAAGCCACCACACATCCCCGAGAACATAGAACAGGAGCAGGCCCTTGGGCCCACAATGTTGTGCTGATCCAATTCAATTAATAATCACGTATCTCCTTTTTGTATATTATGTCCACATACCTCCATTTTCCTCACATTGATATGCCTGTCTAAACGTCTCTTAAAAGGCCCTAATGTTTCTGCCTCTACCACCATTCCTGGCAGTGCATTCCAGGTGCCCACCACTCTCTGTGCAAAGAAACTTGCAACTTGCATCTCCTTTGAAATTACCTCCTCTCCCCTCTGTGTTAGACATTTCAACAAAGATGGTCTGTTTACTCTATATATGCCTCTCATAATTTTATAAACCTCTATTAGATCTTCCTCAGCCACCTCCTGATATCTGTACCTTCTTCAGCACCTCCAAGATTTCCATTTTTGTTCTTCTCAGCCAACATCAGACTGATTTGCCCCATTCGTCATGACTTGCTGTCACAAGACTTGGAAGGCCTTAAGTTGTCAATCTGTTTGCCTGAGGCCATGGCCGTTCTCAGATGTTGTACTTGCATAATACAGGAAACATGGTAGTGTAGTATTTGGCTCGATGCTATTACATCTCAGGGCTTCGGAGTTCAATTCCAGCATTATCTGTAAAGAGTCTACATCCTCCCATGGAATGAATGTGTGGGTTTCCTCTGGGTGCTCCGGTTTCCTCCCACAGTCCAGAGGTGCACCAAGTAGGTTAATTGATCATTGTAAATTGTCCTATGATTAGGTTAGAGTTAAAGTGGTGCAGTGCGACTCGAAGGGCTGGAGTGGCCTACTCCACGCTATGTCTCTAAATAAATGAATAGATTGAAACCTGCTCTGAGTGGTAGAGTTTGACTTTGCCTTGTGATCTTTCTTTGCTCTGAGCGTGGTTGGAAGCACTGAATGGCTATTTAAGGCAACAAAGTGTACACAAGACTTGAGTAAAAATCCAGATAACAGGAAGATATAGGAAATTGGGGAAAAAAGCCACTTTACAAAATTTGTTAATCTTAATCTTTTAACATGCTTAGAACCCAGCATTATTTAACTCACTTACCAAAATAGTATGTTTTTGGACAGATTTCCCGAGGCGTTTGACAAGACTTCTAACCATAAAGTTCGTCATTCTGAGGACATGCAGTTTGCATTTTCATATTTTTACTATGTCATGAGTGCACTCCAGCCATTAAACCTCTCAGATGTTTTTGATGAAATTGACACGGATCGATCAGGAATTCTCTCTGACCGAGAAATCAGGACATTGGCAACTCGGATTCATGAGCTCCCCCTGAGCTTGCAGGTAAAATTTGTATCCTCTGCTTGGGTTCTGAATCACGATTGTTGTCTGGAACATTTATGTGTTGGAGCAGATCTACTAATACCAAGATCATTGATGCTTGGACCACTCTGTTTCTCCAGTGACAGTCTCTCAGCAGAATAGAGTCCATTAATATGGGTATATTTAAAGTGGAGGTTGATAGATTCAAGCACTTAATCACACATTGCTCTGCGACGACACTGGTGCCAAGCTGTATGGGTCCTAATGCCCTTCCCTTGGACAGCAATGGTGTCGTGGAGAGGGGAGACTTGCAGCATGGGCAACTGCCGGTCTTCCATACAACCTTGCCCAGGCCTGCGCCCTGGAGAGTGAAGACTTTCCAGGCGCAGATCCATGGTCTCGCAAGACTAACGGATGATAGATTTTTGATTAGTAAGGATATCAAAGGTTATGGGAGAGGGCAGGAGAAAAGGGGTGTGAGGGATAATAAATAGCCATGGTTGAATTGCGGGGCAGACTTTATGGGCTGAGTAGCCTAGAGTCATAAAACACCACAGCAGTGAAACTGTTGGCTCATCTAGTCCATGCCAAACTATTAATCTGCCTTGTCTCTTCGACCTGCACCTGGACCATAGTCCTCCATACACCTCCCATCCATGCACCTATCCAAATTTCTCTTAAATGTTGAAATTCCACCTGCTTCCTCAACTTCTGTTGGCAGCTCGTTCCGCACACTCAACCCCCTTTGAGAGAAGTTGTTCCCTCTCATGTTCCCCTCAACTATTTCACCTTTCACACTTAACCCATGACCTCTAGTTCTAGTCTTACCCAAACTCAGTGGAAAAACCCTGCTTGCATTTACCCCTCATAATTCTGTATATGTATTAAGTCTCCCCTCATTTTAATTCTGACTCCATGCTTTTATGGTCTTAATGGGGATCTGGAATTACATATGACCAGCTGCCTTTCCTGAGAAACCATTATTCGGAAAATTGAGGAACATGTTTTAAAAATCTGTAATAATGCAAAAAAATCGACTTGAAATTAATTTACTTACATCTGAATTAAATGTAAGGAAAAGATCTACTTCCCCGTCACCTTGCAGCCAGTTGTTCCCACTATCTTTGTGGGTGTTCATTGGGAGCAATTTCATTCTGAACAAGAGTCTGTGATGCCCCATTTTATTCCCACTGGTAGATTTCTGGTGCTTGGGACTTAATTATGTGGAAGGTTGCAGTTCAGCCTACATTGAGGAATCCCAAGCATCTGCTCCATTTAATTGCTTAAACAGAGCAGATCTGAGTGAATCGCCTGGTTTTTAAATGGACAGTTGAGGGCGTTCTTTAACTAAGAACATTTTTTTTATTTACTGATCTATATGCTGACCATACCAATTTAATAATTTTACTAAAATGATTGTTAGACTGTATTGCATAATTATCAAGTAGTAGTAACTCAAGGCAACTGGACTTGCTGTGTTGTCTAGAAGTTGTTTTGCCACTCATCCGAGAGGCTTCTTTGGTTCTGACCCATGGTGGGTAGTTTTCTGGCTTATAAACTCTGAGTTGTTTAAAGGTATAGCAATCAAATGAGGGTCTTTAAGAGTTGTACAGGTGATTAGTCTTATCTTTGCATGAATGGAGGTGTGAACTCATGTGATTGCTATAGCTTTAAACAACTCAGAATTTATAAACTGGAAAAATACTCACCATGGATCAAACCAGAAGCCTCGGATGAGTGCGATACAGTAAGTCCAGTTGCCTGATTTACTATTGCTTGATATCCAATGGCTTGGATGACTGAGAACCTTCATTGACAGACTGTATAATTGTTATTTTCTTTGCAATTTAAAAATTTATGCCTGTTTGTATTTTATATAACAGCACAATAGCATAGTGGTTAGCACAACGCTTTACAGTACAGATGACCAGGGTTCAATTTCTGCCACTGCCTGTAAGGAGTTTGTATGTTCTCCCCGTGACCATGTGGGTTTCCTCTGGGTGCTCTGGTCTGATTCCCCCTACAGTTCAAAATGTACTGGTAGGTAGGTTGATTGGTCATTGTAAATTGTCCTGTGCTTAGGCTCAGGTTAAGAAATCGGGGGATTGCTGGGTGGTGTGGCACCCAGTGCTGTATCTCAATACATAAAAATATAACTTTAGTATGTATATGCAATTGTTCTGTGTGTCCCACAGATGAACAGTTGTCTTTCTGGAAACTTGGTATCACCTTATTTAAATAGGGGCCATCTGATTGGTTAACACTTATCTACAAATTTGAATGGAATGTTTCTTATCTATGAAGTATACGAAGGGCAGGATGCGTTGTCCCAGCATTTTTACTTTTTTCTGTTCTTTGATCTTAGCTACTAGACTTTTGCAGCTCTACATTTCCGAATCTTTGTTCTATAGCACTTAATTAAATGATCGTAAAACAACAAATATTGTGCTACTTTCTTGATTTCTGAATAAATCTTGGATCAGAAACATCATAATCCACCATGGGGTTGAGGATGCAGAGATGTCTCTTGTGAATAGTCACCATTTTCTTGGATTTTATGCTACTTTTATTTCAGGATTTGACCAGTCTGGAACAAATGCTGATCAATTGTTCAAAGGTGCTTCCGACAAATGAAACGCAAATTGACAGAGTTCCTCCCACTCAGGAAGCGTATTATGACCCCAACCTGGTAAGAATTGCAAATAAACTAATCCATGCCATTTGTTATTCAAGTATAATTAGAAACTTCATATTTTACAAATGAAATACTTTAATTGGTGAAGTAATATTTCAACCAGTGCAATGGGCTGAATGCTTTTTAAATTAATTGTATTGCTAATATACAAAATAATTAGAAATCCCAAATAAGTTCAGAAGTTCAAAGTAAAATTTATTATCGAAGTGCATACATGTCACCACATACAACCCTGAGATTCTTTTTCCTGTGGTCATATTTAGCAAATGTATAGAACAGTAATTGTGTGCAGGATCAATGAACAACAGAATGTGCAAATGCAAATATAAATAAATAGCAATAAATAACAAGCATGAAATAACAAGATATAGAGTCCTTCAAGTGAAACCATCGGTTGTGGGAACACCAGGATTAGAATGAATATAGTTATCCCCTTTTGTTCAAGAGCCTGGTGATTGAGGGGTAGTAACTGTTCTTGAATCTGGTGGTGCGGGTCCTGAGGCACCTGTACCTTCTACCTGGTGGCAGCAGCAAGAATGGCCTGGGTGGTGAAGTTCTTTGATGAACATTTCATGTAGATGTGCTCAATGATTGGGAGGGCTTTACCTATGATCTGCGTAGGTACCTTTCGTAGGATTTTCTGCCCAAAGGCATTGGTGTTCCCATACCAGGCTGTAATGCAACTCGATAGCACACTTTTCACCACACATCTATAAAAGTTTGCCAAGGTTTCTGATAACGTGCTGAATCTCTGCAGACTTCTGAGAAGCAGAGGTGCTGTCGTGCTTTCTTTGCAAATATATTTATATGATGGTTCCAGGACAGGTCTTCTGAGATGGTGACACCCAGGATTTTAAAGTTACTGACCCTCTCTACCTCTGATCCTCCAATGCATACTGGCTACTGGCTCATGGACCTCTGGTTTTCCTTTGCTGAAGTCTACAATTAATTCTTTGGTCTTATTGACATTAAGTGAGAGGTTATTGTTCTAACACCACTCGGCCAAATTTTCAATCTCCCTTGTGTTTCTTTGTCATTGTGTGTTTCTTTTTCTTCAAATTCTGAAATAGTGAATTTTTATTCTGTATTACAAACATTTTGATATTGGTGAATTCTGTTAGGGCCAACTTCCTGTCGTAAAACAGGGATGCATTTGGCTTTTCCTCATTGGTGAAAATCACTGCTTTACTGATGACATTGTATACAGTACTGTGCAAAAGTCTTGGACACCCTAGCTATATCTATGTGCCCAAGAGTTTTGCACAGTACTGTATTTGCCAACATAGAGCCCAGGGTGAGTTTTTAAATCTGGTGAGAGCAAAGGATGTTGGGAATAGCAAAGGGGAGCACTGAGGGATGAAGTGCTGGTGGTGGGGGTGCCGACACACAACTTGATTCCAAACAATTGGTTTATTGGTCATGACAGAACGTGTCTCTGGTATTTCCTGGTCCCTCCCATCTCCCTTCCCTTTTTCCCAACCATGATTCCCCTTTCCCTGCCCCCTTTCCACTCTCAGTCCACAATAGAGACCCGTATCAGAATCAGGTTTGTCATCACTCACTTGTGTCATAAAATTTGGTTTTTTTATGTCAGCAGTACAGTGCAACACATAAAAACTCAGGTAAAAATGATTGAGTTTCCGTGGCCATTGTTTTTATTCGTAAGCAATTTATTCACAATAAATGCTCCCTGAAAGTGGTTACACAGGCTGATAGGGTAAGTTAAGAATGTATATGACATGTTTGCCTTCGTTAGTCGCGATATTGAGTTCAAGATTTAGGAAGTTATGTTGCAGCTTTATAAAACTCCAGTTAGATCGCATCTGGAGTATTGCATACAGTTCTGGTCACCCTTTTATAAGAAGGATGACAAGGCTTTGGAGAGGGTTCAGAACAAATTAGCCACGATGTTGCCTGGATTGGAGGGCATGTGCTATCATGAGAGATTGGACAAACTTGGGTTGTTTTCTCGCGAGCGGCTGAGGGGAGATCTGATGAGAGGTTTACAAAATTGAGGCATAGATAGACAGTATCTTTTTCCCGTTTCCATTTCAGGTGACGGGGGTAATATCAAAGAAGATGTGAGGGGCAGGTTTTTTTACACAGAATAGTAATGGTGCGTGTCTGGGACTGTGCTGTCTGGGGCAGTGGTAGAGGTAGAAACATTTGAGTTTTTTAAAAGACGTTTAGCTAAGCACGTGAATATGAGGAAAATGGAAGGATATGACATTGTGTAGGCAGAAGAGATTAGTTAGTCATTTAGTTACTAATTTAATTGGTTTGGCACAACATTGTGGCCTATTGTGTTATATTATCTGTACTGTTCTATGTTCTATTATGTTGACGCCACAACCAGTGTCTATTATCAGAGTAGAATATTAGGAAGGATCCCATTTGTAAGTGATAACCATTTGTAAAGTTGCATTCTATGTAATGTGTAGTTAAAGTAGTGTTGATTTAGTGCAGCTTTCAGTGAGGAATTTGAGTTGTGCAGTGGTGTGTTGAAATGCATGCATAATAGTGAGACTAAGACTAAAACTAAAACATCTAGCAATTATATGGATCTGAAATAAAAATTTCTAATGTTTTATGTATAAGTACTTATTTTTACAAAGGTGATTTAAAACATTCAGTTAAAAACTAATGTCAAGTCAGATAATTTGATACTGGCATGATAGATGAATTCTGGGAAATGTATTAAATAGGTAAAATTGCAAAGCATTTGAGCAATGAGATGGAATCTCTTCATGTTTGCTTTACTTGTGGTAATATTAATGTGGTAAATGCTGTTCCTTCCTTTGAGTAATGTTTGAATTTCTTTAAAATCTTTGCTCTAGCCTCCAGTGACTAAAGGACTTGTGATCAACTGCAAGCCCGTTACTGATCGTATTCGTAAGGCTTACAAGGACAAAAATAAATACAAGTATGTACAAAGCTATATAGATCGGTTTTTTTTGGATATAAGCACTTTGGGTTTGATTATCCATTTATATCCATTGGAAAACAACTAATGTTTGTAGATATGTAATAATTTTATTCCTTTTAAAAGCATCTCATGAAAAAAAAATCCATTTTGAGCAATATGTCACATCAGACGTTTCCAGAATTAGAGTCATAAACACAGAAACAGACTCTTCAGCCTAATTCATTGTTGCTGACTGTGTTGTCCAGCGAGCTAGTCCCATCTGCCAGTTTATCCCATAGCGCTCTAAACCTCTCCTATCCATGGACTTACTTAAAAGTTGCTAATATGCCTGCCTCAACCACTGTTTCTGGCAGCTTATTTCAAATGCACACCACCCTTTGAGTGAAGAAGCTGCCCCCAATGCCCATTTAAAATCTCTTGGGATTTTAAACCTGTGCCCTCTTCCTTTTAGCATCCCCTCAGTGGCAAAAAGACACTGTGCTTTCACCTGGTCTGTGCCACTCATGATCCTGTATACCTCTATCAGATTTCTCCTCAAGCTCCTATCTTCAGAGAATGAAGTCCAGTTCTACACAACCTCTCCCAGGTCTAGGCAACGTCCCGGTAAACCTTTTCTGCACTCTTTAATCAGTGGTGGGGCAGTGGGGGAGAGATTGAGAGTGCACTATCTTAACATGAACCATTCTCTGCTCTGCTCAGGAGTTTTCCTCACTTCTCTAGTCTTCAATAAATTACGATGAGCTTTTTCACCGGTTGTAATCGGAAGCATGCTCCCAATTTTGTCAGTTTATGATAAAGTGGCCAAGTTAAACATTAACCCTGGAAATAAGATCAACACCAGCAATAGTTGCATGTGGGATTACTGATGGGATTTTATCCCATTAGAGTAAACTGCAATCAAACAGACCGATGCTTCACACGTTTTTGTTAGTCTCCATATTATCTACTCATCCTTTGTTTAATATTTCTGCCTAAGGATGAGCCATTCGACCCACACGGCCAGGTTCAGGAACAGTTATTAACCATCAGAGGGGATAACTTCACTCACCCCAACTCTGAATTGTTCCACATAACATATGGATTCACTTTCTGGGACTCTTCATGTTTTTGACACCTAATGCTTATTTATTTATTATTATTATTTTGTTTTCTTTGTATTTGTGCAGTTGTCTTTGCACATTGGTTATTTGCGCTTGGGTGCGGTTTTTCTACCATTTCATTGTTTCTCTGTACTTTGAATGCTTGCAAGAAATTGAATCTCAGGATTGTATGTGGACACATATATGTACTTTGGTAATAAATTTACCTTGTACTTTATAGTTCTAGCACATTTAATAGTCTATAATTTGCTTGTTCAGCCCTTACTCTCTGTTATTGAGGAAGAGTTTCTGGACTAATTTCCCCTTTTATTTATACACAGGTTTGAAATAATGGGTGAAGAAGAGATTGCTTTTAAAATGATTCGCACTAATGTTTCTCATGTTGTTGGACAATTGGATGATATCCGAAGAAACCCTAGGTATAAATGTGGTAATAACCATGGCAATATTTTCTCTGACATTTCAATAAATTGTTATGAATTATGTAGCATCCAATGATACATTGTATGGTCTTTGTACGTATAAAGACTTCTGTGTTTGGAAAATGGCACAACAGTGGGTTCAAGGAGATCACTTTTCCTAGCCCTGACAAGCCTCGTCTGTTTGGCTAAATCAAAGTTTTATTTCATATGCACCAAGGTTAAGTTCATAAACCAAGCATGTGTTTGAATGGATGGAGTAAAAATTCCAAATTCATTCTAGCATATCAAGATGTTTAAAAAATATCTTAGCCACCAATGCCAACAAAATTAAGCAATCAAAGCTCCCAAGGTCATGCTGAAATTATGCAGTGCTCGATTTTTGCAATAGTTCAAACAAAGTGCTTTGTCGAGCACCTTAACTCCATTTGCCAAGAGTGGAATTTCCTGTTAGCCAACCTTTTTAATTCCTCGCCCTGATCCGTTCTGGCATGTTGGTCCATGGCCGCCTCTTTTGCTGTGATGAGGCTACTCTCATTGTGGAAGAACAACATCTGATGGCATAATTATAGATTTCTCTGGTTTTAAAAAAAAATCACTTTCCTCTATCCCCCACTATGGCCTGTTACCTGCTCTCTTCACCTATCTATCAACCGCGCCTTCCTTCTTCCCTTTCTCCCATGGTCCACTTTTCTCTCCTCTATCAGATTTCTCTTTCTCCAGCCCTTTACTTCTTCCACCTACTTGCCTTCATCTGTCACCTAGGTAGTCCTCCTTCCCTCCCTACACCTTTTTATTCTGAGATAATTCCCCCCTTCCTTTCCAGTCCTGATGAAGGGTCTCAGCCCGAGACGTTGGCTGTTTATTAATTTCCATAGATCCTTCCTGACCTGCTGAGTTCCTCCACGTGTGTGTGTACGATTTATTTGTTGATGCATTATATAATCAAGGAGATTTGTCACAAGATGGTGGTTTGCCTGGTCACAGTGGTCATTCCGGCTCCAATCAACATTGGAATTTCTTGTCCTGTTCATCTTTTCTATGACTGAAAAACACTAGAAATGATTTGTGTTGAAAAATGCAGAGAATGTTTGAATATTCAGAAGGCATTTGTTAAGCTGCTGCAGAGGAAGCTGATAAAATTGCGAGTGACGCCAGAGAGTGTTTGAAGACTAGCTGGACAACAGTATTGATTAAGGAGTTTCTAATTTTACAAAAAAGGATCTATTAATTTCCTGGTGTATATAACGAATAAACTCTTCTCGGGCTTCCAGCCAGATACAGGTATTGATCTTAAACAATGTTTCAATGACAAACTCTTATCATTTTCATAGAAATGATGCCTGGGCAGTCTAGTCCTGTAGTATTTATAACCCTGTTTTCTGTCCCTCCTGATTGGTTAGTCCTCATCCAATTAGGTCTCTGCTGTCCCACCTTTTTTTTAATAATTGAAAGATGCAGATTTTGACCACCAGATGTCATAATGGGGCCATTAATCCTCTCAGTTTATAAATAATATGCACTTAATATTACAGTGGCTGCAATCTGTGTGCCAAGAGCCTTAATTTAGAAAATTACAGAAGAGATTCATGGATACTATGAAGAGCTTTAGTAATGAAAAGAGAGAGAAAATGCTAACGATACAAATAGTGAGATAAATTGGCAAGTGGAGTTCATTAGCTTGAGATTCTGCAGATTCATTTTTCTTGATGTTTCCTATTGGAATTAAGTTTTCCTGTAAATTTTAAATTTAGAGATACAGCACAGTAACAGACCCTTCTGGCCCAACAGCCCTGTGACCAATTAACCTAATAACCCGTATGTCTTTGGAATGTGGGGGGAAACCAAATTACCCGGAGGAAACCCACGCAATCACGAGAAAAACGTACACACTCCTTACAGAAAGACACAGGAATTGAACCCTGGTCGGTGGTACTGTAAAGCATTGTGCTAACCACGATGCTTCTGTGCTACCCCATGGTATTGGTGTTGGTTCCAATTGTATAAATTTAAGCTGATGTCAGAAGGCTGAAGAGAAGGCAAAATACTCTCAGCATAATGAATTGTTTTGGCCAGAACAGGTGCAAAAGCAGCATCCATTACAGCCTTAACATAGGAAGTGGATGAATGTTTAAAGTGTGTACATTGTGGGACTAAGGACATGCAATGATGGACTGATTTAAAACCAAGCCTCCTGTGCACTAGCATCATAATTCCAGCATTCAACAAAACCAAGGACCTTTTGAAGCAGATAAATGTTAAGTATGTGGCATAAATCCTTTGGAGAGGGAAATTTCTCAGGAGGCATCTAAACTACACAGACAAACTGAACACCATGTAAAAATGTGTATTAGAGTCATGTGGAAGCAGCATGTTTTGGCTCTTATAGATTTGAGAAATATGCTTAAAATAATGAGCTCCTACAACTGAATTGAGTTTTCAAATATTTAATGACCAAATGTTCCACCATTGATTTAAATATATACTGTATCTTCATGCTCCCACAGGAAGTTTATTTGTTTGAATGACAATATTGATCACAATCACAAAGACGGAGCCACAGTGAAGGCAGTGCTTCGTGATTTCTATGAGTCATTATTCCCAGTAGCGTCCCAGTTTGAACTTCCAAGGGAATACCGCAATCGATTTCTCCACATGCATGAGCTTCGAGAATGGTAAGTGCTGTTGAGTCATAGAAACAGCCCTTCTATTCCATGCCGAACTGTTACTCTCCCACATTCCATCAACCCATACCCGGACCATAGTTCAACATACTCGTCCCATCTATATGCTTATAGAGAACTACAACACTGAAATAGGTCCTTCAGCCCATCTAGTCTAAGTCGAACTACTAATCTGCCTAGTCCCATTGAGCTGGACTTGGACCATCGCCCTCCATACCCCTCCCAACCATGTACTAACACAAACTTCTCTTAAATATTACAGTTGAACCTGCATCCTCAACTTCTATTGGCAGCTCGTTCCACACATACTATCCTCTAAGTGAAGAAGTTCTCCTCATGTTCCCCTTGAACATTTCACTTTTCACCCTTAACCCATGACTTCTAGTTAGAGTCTCACCCAACCTCAGCGGGAAAACCAGCTTATATTTATCCGTGCCATAGAGGGAGTACAAAGAAGGTTCACCAAATTGATTCCTGAGATGGCAGGGGTTTCAAATGAAGAAAGACTGGATGAACTGGGCTTGTACTCGTTGGAATTTAGAAGATTGAGGGGGGATCTGATTGAAACGTATAAAATCCTAAAGGGATTGGACAGGCTAGATGCAGGAAGATTGTTCCCGATGTTGGGGAAGTCCAGAACAAGGGGTCACAGTTTGAGGATAAAGGGGAAGCCTTTTAGGACCGAGATTAGGAAAAACTTCTTCACACAGAGAGTGGTCAATCTGTGGAATTCTCTGCCACAGGAAACAGTTGAGGCCAGTTCATTGGCTATGTTTAAGAGGGGGTTAGATATGGCCCTTGTGGCTACGGGGATCAGGGGTATGGAGGGAAGGCTGGGGTGGGGTTCTGAGTTGGATGATCAGCCATGATCATAATAAATGGCGGTGCAGGCTCGAAGGGCCGAATGGCCTACTCCTGCACCTATTTTCTATGTTTCTATGTTTCTATCCATACCTCTCATAATTTTGTATACCTCTATCAAATCTCTCCTCATTCTCCTACGCTCTTGCAGATAAAGTCCTAACCCATTACTGAATTGTTCCCACAACCTGTGGAATCATTTTCAACGACTCTTCATCTCATGTTCTCGGTATTTTTTGGTTACTTTTTATACTTTTTTCTTTCTGTTTGCCTAGTTAATTGTCTTTTGCACATGGATTGTTTGTCCATCTTGTTGTGTGTGGCTTTTCATTGATTCTATTGTGTTTCTTGTATTTAGTGTGAATGCCTGCAAGAAAATGAATCTCAGGGTTGTATAGGATGACATATATGTACTTTGATAATAGATTTACTTTGAACTTTTTGAACCTATTCAACCTTATTAAAGGTGATACTATGTCTGGGAGCCCACTTTTTTATAGGAAATATGTTGTTCAAAATATTAATTTTGTACTTGATAATTCAATTTCACTTCTTTCATTGGTACTATTACTTGCTGCCCATTATGCCAATGGCATTTTCAGAATATTAATTTTGTACTTGATACTTCAATTTCATTTCTTTCATTGGTACTATTACTTGCTGCCTGTCATGCCAGCTGGCATTTTGGGCAGCAATGAAGGCCCCCCATCTCTGTCTGTCTTTGGCAGCCATTTTAGGCCTAGAGGAGACTCAGGAATGCCATCACACACAGATGTAAAATAATTCTTTATTGCTGTTTCCCTAACAGTTTTTTTTTTACCAGTCATGTTTGTTAGCCCTGAGCTGAAGCCCCAAACCTAGAGGACAAGTGGACCACTCTTAATCTGGCCTCTACCCTTTGACCTTTTGGGCACGGGTGACCCTGCAAGAGCCAGAGCATAAAGCCAGCATAGATCACTGGGTCATTGAAGGATGCAAGCCTGCAAGCCTCCAAACCCAACGATAAGGTTGTGGTCCTCTTGGAGGATTGGAACTGTTAGTTCATGTTTCCAGAAACAATGTGAACCAGCTTCATGTCAAGAGATATAGAGCTCAGCTTTATGCCAGCCTGCAAACCAAAGCTGAAGTGCTGTAGTCCCAGAAAAACGTGGTTTGATGTTAGGGTTTGGATTCACCTGTAAGTTGCAAGTTTATTGTCATCTGATTTTACTTACATCCAACCAAGCAAAACATGGTCTTCTGGATAACAGTGCACCCACAAAACATGTATCACACAGCACATAAGCCAAAATATTACCACAAATAAGTTAATAAAATATAATTCAAAATGCATGTAGTGCTCAGCAGAGGTAAACAATAAATAGTACAATGAACAATTATGGCACCAACTATTACCCGGGTGGTAAGTGCCTACAAAGTCCTTGCAGTACCAACTCGCTCAGCCTCTAGATGATAATTTTATATCTTTTCCATCCAGAAGGGAGGTACCAAATGACTGGAGGGTGGTAAATCTTCAAGAAGGGACTGCAGAGGAAAAGCCTAACAGCTATAGACCTGTGGTTCTGATATTAGTCATAAGGAAGCTACTGTAAGAAAAAGAGCGGTGGGAGTAGTTAAAGGCAGGGTCATGCCTGACATGGAGAACATTCTGATATGCTGGTATGGGGGAAGCTACTGCACAGGATTGAAAGAAGCTACAGGAAGTTGTAAAATTAGTCAGCTCCTTCTTGGGTACCAGCCTCCATAGTATCCAAGAAATCTTCAAAGAGCGGTGCCTCAGAAAAGCAGTGGCCATTATTAAGGACCTCCATCACCCAGGTCATGCCCTCTTCTCATTGTTACCGTCAGGAAGGAGGTACAGGAGCCTGAAGGCACACACTCAGCGATTCAGGAACAGCTTCTTCCTCTCTGCCATCCGATTCCTACATTGACATTGAACCCATGAACGCTACCTCATTTTTAAAAATATTATTTCTGTTTTTGCACTATTTTTAATTATTTAATATACATATATATACTTGCTGTAATTGAGTTACTTTTTTCTATTTTATCATGTATTGCATTCTACAAATTTCACAAAACCTGATTCTAATCAGAGATGTCAACATGGTTTTGTCAAGGGCAGATCTGGTCTTGCCAATCTCATTTTTTTTTTGAGGAAGCTGTGCATTAGATGTGTTTACATGTTCTTCGATGATGTCCCACGTGGGAGACTGATCCAAAAGGGACCATGGGAACCAGCAGAACGTGACAAATTGGATCTAAAATTGGCTTAGCAATAGGAGACAGAAGATGGTGGTAGAGAGTTGTTGTTCTGATTGGATACTTTTGTGTTCTGCAGGGATTGGTGCTGGACTCTTATTGTTCTTAATGTAGAAGAATGGTTTAGAGATGGATGTCGGTGGCATGAATAATAAATTCGCAGATTGAACTAAGATTGGGGAACCGGTTGACAGTGTGGAAGGTAGTCTTATGCTTCTGGGTGATACTGATGTATTGAAATGGATTGGAAAATGACAGATGGAATTTAATCGAGACAATTGAGGTGATGCTCAATTTAGGGAGTACTGATGAAGCTTAGGCATGCAGCATGGATGGTACCATTCTAGGGCATGTTAAGGAACAGAGGAACCCAAGAGTGCATCCAAAGATCTTTGAAGATGACAAAGCAGGTAGATGTCATGAATGGGATAGCATATGGGAAACTGGCCTTCGTTAGCTGGAGCACTGAAAACAAGTTATGAAACATTGGTCAGAACTCAGTCTGGGGCACTGTATGTAGTCTGGTCACCAAGGTACAGGAAGAATGTGATAGCGCAGAGACAGTGTAGAGTAGATTCACCAGGATGTTGTCTGGAATGGAATCAAATTTATCACTGTCTTAAATAACATGAAATTTGTTTTTTTTTGCAGGAACACTGCAGTACAAAGACATAATATTGGTATACATTACTAAAGGGTTTGCACTGTTTGTTGTAACAAGGAATGACTAGTGAGGCTAGATCTGTTTTACCAGATATATAAAACTGAGTACAGATGGGTTAGACTGCAGGCATCTTCATCCCATCCCCGTAAAAGAGGCGAATTAAACTGAAGGAAAGATAGATTTTCAGTAAGATGTTAACAGTTTAGAGGAGATCTGAGGGGTGCCTTTTTCCCATTGGGTGGTGAGTATCTGGTGTACATTGCTGAAGAGAGTGGTGGACACAGACTCAACAACTGCTTTCTTTTGACTAAGTGATGAGAGTGGTCAATGAAGGTAGAGCTGTGGACATTGTCTATGTGGACAATAGTAAGGTGTTTGTAAAGGTCCCCCATGGGAGGCTCTTCCAGAAGATGAAGGTGCATGGGATCCCTGGTAAATTGCCTGTTTGGATTCAGAACTGGCTAAATGACAGAGGGTACTGGTCAAAGGGATTTGTTCTAGCTGAAGGTTTGTGGTTCGTGGCATTCCTCAGGGACCTGTACTGGTTTCTCTGCTGTTTGTCATGTATATAAATGGCCTGGATGAAAATGTAGGTAGGTGGAATAGTAAATTTGCAAATTATACAAAGATTGGTGGTAGTGTGGATAGCATAGAAAATTAATAAAGAGTACAACAGATCATTTGCAGATATGAGTAGAGAAATGGCAGATGGAGTTACCCATGTAAAGAGACAGTATACTTAAGGGCAGAGCAAGACCCTTAATGGTGTTGATGAGCAGATAGATCTTGGAGTCCAAGTTCATAGCTCCTTGAAAGTGGCCACACAATTTGAGAAGGCTTATGCTGTGCTTACCTTTATTAGTCGAGGCATTGAGTTTAACCCTGTATTTTTTGTTCCCTTGTGACTGTGTTGTATAATGCCCCCCCCAACACACCCCCCCTCCATTTCCCATTCCCTTTTCCCTCGCACCTCATCTCCTTGCCTGCCCATCACCTCCCTCTGGTGCTCCTTCCCCCTTTTTCTTTCTTTCATGGCCTTCTGTCTCTTTCACCAATCAACTTCCCAGCTCTGCTTCATCCCTCCCCCTCCAGGTTTCACCTGTTGCCTGATGTTTCTCTCCCCTCACCCTACCTTTTAAATCTACTCCTCAGCGTTTTTCCTCTAGTCCTGCCAAAGGGTTTCGGCCCAACACGTCGACTGTGCTTTTTTCCATGGATGCTTCCTGGCCTGCTGAATTCCTTCAGCATTTTGTGTGTAGAATATTTAGACTTTATCTTATAGCCATGAAGGTGATGAATGGTAACACATCCCTATTCCAGTTCTCTTGAGGGGCAGTACACTCTCTGCTATACTGTTTCCATTTGTAAAATCATCATAAATTGTACTTCATTTTATTTCTCCTTGTACAACATGATAAAATGTGTTGTTCCTCACTTGACCAGTGGTAATTACAGGTTAGTCCAGTGTGTTGCCAAGAATAGCGTTTGTCTTATTTATACCTACTGTTAATTTGTTTGATTACAGACTATTACACAGCTATTTATATACGGCAAGATAATGTTACAGTAATTTTGATTCTAAAATATGGTGCATTTTGTTAATATACAAAAGGATGTGATTTACTGGAGTCAAAAATACTAATGTTTTAATTTGCCAGTAAGTTTTTAGTTCCATTTGTGAGCAAGTCAAGATAAATGTAGTCATTTACTAGGTCTTTAGCCCTTGTCAAAGAAATGGTGTGCTCATTTTGAATGCGTGCAGATAAAGATTCACAGCATGGTGTAGACACCAATCTATTGCTTCTTGAATGGCATGCTTCAAACTAGGAAAGAATGGAGAGTAAAATGACATTGAAATAGCAGATAGAATTTAATCCTAAAGGAATTTTGGGGAGACCAGGAAATGTAGGAGAAATGCAATAATAAGGAATTCTGAGGAACAGAGCGAGCTAGGTGTGCAAGACCAAGGATTTTTGATAGTGGAGGCACAGGTAGCTTTGATGGTTAAAAGGCATGTGGGAAAGCCAGGGTTTGGAATATAAGAACAGGTTCCACCAGATAAAGCATTTGGTTAGTGAACAGCTGATTGAAATCTGTTCATTTCTGGTTACCACACTATAGGAAGGATGTGATTGCACTGGAGAATGTGCAGAGGAGGTTCACCAGGATGTTGCCTGGGATGGATGGTTAGAAGATGAAAACCATGGACAAACTGCTGGTAAATAGATAGATACATGATGAGGAAGTCACGTTTCTGTGCTGTATGACTCTGACTCAGTAAACGTGATGCTTTCTAATTGAGACATAATATCCTTCCTGGAGGCCTTTTCTCTCCTAACTTCGTTCTGAATCTGGTATCTGTTATATGAACTGTTGTCCTTTCATACCATAAGACATAGGTGCGCAATTAGGCCATTGAGTCTGCTCCACCACTCCATCATGGCTGATTTATTATCCCTCTCAATCCTGTTCCTCTGCCTTCTCCCCATAATCTTTGACACCCTGACTAATCAAGAACCTACCCATCTCCACTTTAACTATACCCAATGATTTGGCTACCATAGCAATGAATTGACTGGATTCACCGGGCTCTGGCTGAAGAAATTCCTCCTCATCACTGTTCTGAAGGGACGTCCTTCTATTCTGACGCTGTGCTCCTTGGTCCTAGACTCTATTTGAAACATCCTCACCGCATCCATTCTATCTATGCCTTTCAATATTCGAAACATTTCAATGAGATCTCCCCTCATGAGTACAAGCCCAGAGCCATCAAACACTTCTCTTATGTTAACCCTTTCATTCCTGGAATCATTCTTGTTAACCTCCTCTGAACCCTCTCCAATGCCAGCACAGTCTATATGGATGGAACAAAAAAAGGAAGGATGCGATCACTCTGGGATTGTATTGCAGACCCCCCCGCCCCGCCACATTGTCACTGAGGTACAGATGCACAGGCAGATTACAAAAGGTGTAAAAACAATAGGGTTGTTGTCATGGAGGTCTTCAACTTCCCTAATATATACTGGCACCTTCTTAGTGTAAGAGGTTAGATGGGGCACAGTTTGTTAGCTGCATCCAGGAAGTTTTAAATCAGTACGTAGATAGTTCAACAAGAGGGAGGGGCTGTTTTGGACCTGGTGTTCAGTCATGAGTCTGGCCAGGTGACCAACCTTTCAGTGGGTGAACAGTGACCACAACTCCATACGTTTTAAGATAGCTGTTGATACAGATAAGCATGGACCTTGTGGGAGAGTGTTAAATTGGAGCAGGGCAAATTATGAAAACATTAGGCAGGAACTAGGGAGAGTTAATTGGGGCTACATACAGTGCTGGAGGAGTTCAGCAGGCCAGGCAGCATCTGTAGAGAAGAGTAAACAGTCGACCCTTCATCAAAATAACTGTTTTTGGGCAAGTCCAAATCTGACATGTAGAGAGTGTTTAAAGACCAACTGCAGAGAGTACAGGACAAGAATGTTCCTGTAGAAGGAAGGAGAAGATAAGGGAAACCTTGGATGTCAAGAGACGTGATGAATTTAGTCAGTAACAAAAAGGAAAAGTATGTAAAGCTTAGGAAGCTCGAATCAAACAGAGCCCTTGAGAATTCTAAGAAAGCCAGAAAAGAACACAAGAAAGGAATTAGGAAACCCAGCAGTGTCCATGAAATGTCCTTAGCAAGTAGGATTAAAATTAATCCGAAGGTATTCTATACATACATCAGGAGCAAGAGGATAATTAGGGAGAGGGTGGGACCACTCAAAGGTAACAGGGTGGGGGTGGGGGGGAGGAGATCATTTTCTTGGACGCAGGGGATGTGGGTGAAGTCCTTAATAAGTACTCAGTATTTACCAAGGAGAAAGACATGAGGATAGGGAGATCAGTGCTGAGTGTATTGATATGCTAGGGCACTTTGAGGTAAAGTACGACATTGTGGGCCAAAGGGCATGTCCCTGTGCTGTACTGTTCTATGTTCTATCTTAGATAGGGGGCCCAAAACTACTCGCAATACTCCAAGTGGAATCTAAGCAATGCCTTATAAAACTCAGCATCACATTCTTGCTTTTGTATTCTAGTCCTCTCAAAATGAATGCTAACATTGCAATTCCTTGCCTTACTACAGTCTCAACCGGCAATGTAAACTTTAGGGAGTCCTGCACGAGGACTCCCAAGTCTCTTTGCACCTCTGATTTCTGAATTTTCTCCCCATTCAGAAATAGTCAATATCTTTATTCCTTCTACTAAAGTGCACAACCATACACTTCCCTATACTGTATTCCATGTGCACTTTGCCCATTTTCCAGATTAGTCAAACTATAGTTCACAGGCTCTTTTTTTTATAACATTCCGCTGTAGAATAGAATCTGCTTGTCTCTCTTAATCAGTATTACATCAGGGACACGTACATGCTCAGGTAAATCATTTTTGAATGGACAGAAAAATGTCATTGTAAATTTAAAAGCATAAGGAATAAATTGAAGTTAAGGTAAATTTTATTAAAGTACATACAGTATATGTCACCATATAAAGCCGTGAGATTCATTTTCCTGTGGGCATACTCAGCAAATCTATAGAATAACAACAATAATGAGATCAATGAAAGATCAACCGGGTGCAGAAGACAACAAACTGCAAATGCAAATAGAAATAAATAACGAGAACATGAATGAACAAGATAAAGAGACCTTAAAGTGCGATTAATGATTGTGGGAACACCTCAATGGATGGGCAGGTGAATGTAGTTATCCCCTTTGTTCAAGAGCCTGACGGCTGTGGGGTAATAAACTGTTCTTGAATCTGGTGGTGTGAATCCTGAGGCTCTTGTACTATCTACCTGATGGCAGCAGCAAGAGAAGAGCATGGCCTGGGTGGTGGGGATCTCTAATGGATGCTGCTTTCCTACGACAGTAATGTGGATGTGTTCAATGGTTGGGAGGGCTTTACCCATGAAGTACTGGGCCGAGTCCACTACCTTTTGTAGGATTTTGTGACTGAAGCTAAAAGGTCTATATAGGAACATCTAAAACTCGAACAGTGGAAATCTACATTGACTGAAGGCTACAGATTGGCCGATGTTACACTGGAGCGCTCCTAAAACAGGTTGATTGGTAAGCTTCAGTGTTGAATGTTGCCTTTGCAAGTTACTCAGTCTGAGGGATGGTCAGGATTTCATACAATTCAAATGTGGCTTGTAGTTTATGTTCTTGGTGGAAAATCACCATGTTTGATAATGACCCTCCATCTTGGGGCACCATATTTCAGTATATCTACTTGCAGAATGGTGTGAAGTGCCCCTTGAGTTGGTCTGCCTGCCTTGCGGGGATCTGTAGTGGGGTTAGGATGTAATTATGTGGACAGTGGGAAAATGATCCCTCTTGTCTCTTCATCTCATTACTGGAGACTCAGTGTCGCTCGACCCTGCCACTTTGATCTGGCCCACGTCTTCACTAACCTGGTCCCACATTACCTGCCTTTATTGAGATCTTTTTCCTTTTTGTATCTATCTTGAGTTTTAGGGTTATGAATATAATAAGGGTTTGTGGGGTGGTGGGGTTATTGTTTATGTTTGGTGTTGGGGGTTGGGTCAGGAAGTAGCTGTGATTGTCAAAGTCTTCACTCCTTCACCTTGGTAAGAATAGCAAAACAGTTGCTTAAATATTGAGATTAATTAGTGAAATCATGGGTGAGAAATTTAATTTGCAAAGCTGTTTGAAAGTCTGGATATTCAGCCATTGAAGATGTTGACTTAGTAAAAAAAAATCAACTGATTAAGTTTGATCATTTGAGTTCCTATTCAATCGTATTTGCTATAGCTCAGAACATTACAGTGGATTAAATTATAGAATGAACACATAAAAGAATATTAAAATTAAATGTGGGTGCAAATAGGGCATCTTTCCTTCCCCCTCTCCCATACACACGCCAAGTGGACAGATCTGGATGGGGGCAAAGTTTATCAGATGCTTATCAAAGTTTATCATGTCAGCAATAACAAACACTTTTGAGAATCGATCAGCTGCCAAGTCTATGATTTGTATTTAAAATAGTTAACTAAATGTAATTGACTGTTTTCCTTATAGGAGAGCTTACAGAGACAAGTTGAAGTTCTGGACACATTGTGTGCTTGTGACTCTCATCGCTTTCACTGTTTGTTCTTTCTTTGCTGAACAGGTGCGTAAATCTTGAATTTGTTATGGATGTTGTTTGATTGAAAGTCATGGTGTACCTTCATGTAGCTGGGGCAATGTTTCCAGTGGAGAAGTGACTATTTATTTAGATACTATAGAATTCTTGGTTTGAGAGTCTGAGAAGATTTGGCATGATGGGAAGTGTATGAGGTTTGGCTTTGGATTTATAAAGCATACAGTATCTCTTGCTCTTCATTTAATTTCCTGGGCTATCTCTACTCCCTTTCTTGAATAATGGAATGACATCCACAACCCTCCAATCCTCCAGAAACTCTCCCATCTCCATTGGTGATGCAACGATCATATCCAGAGGCTCAGCAATCTCCTCCCTCTCCTCCAAAAGTAGCCTGGGGTACATCTCGTCCGGTCCTGGTGACTTATCCAACTTGCTGCTTTCCAAAAGCCCCGGCACATCCTCTTTCTTAATATCTACATGCTCAAGCTTTTCAGTCCACCAAGATCCTTTTCCATAGTGAATACTGAAGTACTCATTAAGTACCTGTGCTATCTCCTACGGTTCTATACACACTTTTCCACTGTCACAACTGATTAGTCCTATTCTCTCACGTCTTATCCTCTTGCTCTTCACATACTTGTAGAATGCCTTAGGGTTTTCCTTAATCCTTCTCACGGCTTCGCTAATTTCTTTCTTGAGCTCCTTCCTGCGAGCCTTATAATCTTCTAGCTCTCTATCATTTCCTAGCTTTTTTAACCTTTCATAAGCTCTTCTTCTTGACTAGATTTACAACAGCCTTTGTACACCACGGTTCCTGTACCCTACCATCCTTTCCCTGTCTCATTGGAACATACCTATGCAGAACTCCACTCAAATATCCCCTGAACATTTGCCACATTTCTTCCGCACATTTCCCTGAGAATGTCTCTTTCCAATGTATGCTTCCAAGTTCCTGCCTGATAGCCTCATATTTCACCTTACTCCAATTAAACGCTTTCCTAACTTGTCTGTTCCTATCCTTCTCCAGTGCTATGATAGTTGTGATCACTATCTCCAAAATGCACTCCCACTGAGAGATCTGACACCTGACCAGGTTCATTTCCCAATACTAGATCAAGTACAGCCTCTCCTCTTGTAGGCTTATTTACATACTGTGTCAAAAAATTTCCTTGACCACGTCTAACAAATTCCACCCCATCTAAACCCCTCGCTCTAGGGACATGCCAATTGATATTTGAGAAATTAAAATTTCCCACCACAACAACCCTGTTACTATTACACCTTTCCAGAATCTGTCTCCCTATTTGCTCTTTGATGTCCCTGTTACTATTGGGTGGGCTATAAAAAATACCCAGTAGAGTTATTGACCGCTTCCTGTTCCTAACTTTCACCCACAGAGACTCAGTAGACATCCCCTCCATGTCTTCCTCCTTTTCTGCAGCTGTGACACTATCTCCTTTCTGAAACATCTAAAGCCTGGCACTCAAAGTAACTATTCCTGCCCCTGAGCCGTCCAAGTCTCTATAATGCCCACAACATCATAGCTCCAAGTACTGATCCACACCCTAAGCTCATCCGCTTTGTTCATAATACTCTTTGCATTAAAATAGACACGTCTTAAACCATCGGTCTGAGCGCGTCCCTTCTCGACCACCTATCTTTCCTCCCGCACTGTCTCCAAGCTTTCTCTATTTGTGAGCCAACCGCCTCTTCCTCCGTCTCTTCAGTTTGGTTCCCATCCCCCAGCAATCCTAGGTTAGACTCTCCCCGATAACCTTAGCAAACCTCCCTGCCAGGATATTGGTTCCCCTGGGATTCAAGTGCAACCTGTCCTTTTTTTACAGGTCACTCCTGCCCTAAAAGAGGTCCCAATGATCCAGAAATCTGAATCCCTGCTCCAATCCCTCAGCCACGCATTTATCCTCCACCTCACTCTATTCCTATACTCACTGTTGTGTGGCACAGGCAGTAATCCCGAGATGACTGCCTTTGTGCTCCTGCTTCTCAACTTCCTTCCTAACTCCCTGTAGTCTGCTTTCAGGACCTCCTACCTATGTCGTTGGTACCAATATGGACCAAGACCTCTGGCTGTTCTCCTTCCCACTTCAGGATATCGTGGACGCGATCAGAAACATCCTGGACCCTGGCACTGGGGAGGCAAACTACCATCTGTGCTTCTTTCCTGCGTCAACAGAATCCCTGTCTGACCACTAACTATAGAGTCCCCTATCACTGCCGCAATCCTCTTCCTTTCCCTATCCTTCTGAGCCACAGGACCAGACTCTGTGCCAGAGGTAGACAGTCTCCCCCCAACAGTGCTCAAACAGGAGTACTTATTGTTAAGAGAGAGAGCCACAGGGGTACTCTCTAGCCTCTGACTCCTGCCCTTCCCTCTCCTGACTGTTACCCACTTAACTGTCTCCCCAGGCCCCGGTGTGACTACCTGCCTATAGCTCCTCTCTATCACCTCCTCACTCTCCCTGACCAGACGAAAGTCATCGAGCTGCATCTACAGTTCCCTAACACGGTCCCTAAGGAGCTGCAGCACGACACACCTGGCGCAGATGTGGCCGTCCAGGAGGCTGGGAGTCTCCCAGATATCCCACATCTGACATCAAGCACAGAAAACTGGCCTCACACACATACTTCCTGTCTGTATTCTGCTCAGGCAACCTACCTCACCTTGACCTGTTAACGCCAAAGCCTTCCTACTCTGTCTCCTTCTACTCCGTCACCCACTCCACGAACGTCTGCTCTATAATGCTGTCTCCTTTTAAACTCTTCTTGCTGTTTTCACTGGCTGACGTCCACACGCTTGCGGAGTCATGCTCCGATCAAAATGCTGAAGAAATAACCAACTCCCTTTAAACTCTTCTCACTTTTAAAGTCTTCTCGCTGATCTCCTCTCATCCTTCTGAGTTCCAGTGAGTACAGTCTCCAAAAAAAAGTCTACATTTTCTGTAGATCCTATTACACCCATAGATGTTGCTATGAGTGCAAAGTGCTGTTTTCATCAACTTGTTCACAATGCTGTAGTAAAAAGCACCATAATTAAACATCCCAAACCAAATCTATTAATCACATAATCTCATTGTGTGTAAACTTCTCTTGTTTTAATGTTGCTTTGTGTGTCCTTTCTTCCTGTTAAGAGATGTTTTGTGGACAAGCAATTATGGTTTGAAGTAGCACTCAAAAAGATTTCATTTCTCATTAAAGATTGCACATTGCTTCTTGTTTCCTCAGTTAATTGCACTAAAGCGAAAAATTTTCCCAAGAAGACGAGTGTACACAAATGTTGCTCCTGATCGAAGCAGTGTGTAAGGGGAACGATGACAAACTTCTACTTCTGTTCTTAATCCAAAATTCAGATGTTTCTCCAGCAAGAAGGAAGAAAGTGATTAACTGTAATAATCATAGGATGAATTGAATAACAGAGGCAAACAAGGCTCTGAATGAACCAAAAGGAATGGAACTGGGTACAGTAGTAGTATTACCCTGGAAAGTAGCGGACCAGAAACTGAGCGTATTTTACAGAAACAGCTGTATTTAATGCCATTTGGGCTTTCTCACAAGCTACAAAATTATTGAAAGCATGAAAGTACATCAGGGATGGGAAATCAGTATCACAGATAGATTTGGTGGAGACATTCTCGGAAGGAGTCATTGGAGTACTCAGTGAGAAGCACCTGCGTACATTGCAGAAATGGTATTATACTCTGTTTGAACTACTGCACTATTTAAAAAAAACAGTTTGTGAAATAAGATGATCATACTGTCACTTTGAGGACTGCGAAGAGCCTGTACTGTCAATTTGACTGTAGGGTCTTTTATGGCGTTTGAACTTTGCAAATGTAGTTGCATTTGATCTAATGCTGCACCTATGTGTGCACCAGAGTACTGCTTGTATTACTGTAAAATACATTAACTGATGTAATTTAAATATTTATACTTTTGTTAATATGTCAAAATGCACTAATTTTAACATGCTATCCAAAAGTATAAATATTTAAATCTGACCACATCTTTCATCTCAATCTGTTCTTCTCCGCACACTCCATACCTAAGTGCCTGTCCTGGATATTACAGATGACAGTGGCGTTAGAAATTTTATTTATTTTTAGAGGAATTGGTGCAACTGTGTGATAGGGTGACCGTAACTTTTATTGTATTTGTATGTTCAAAGTGATCCATTTCTTGAAGCAAATCCATTTTTATATTTTATCAGAGATTGATGTTTTATCTGTAAATGTGCAATTAACCTTTATGGTCATTAATTTTAAAATAAAAATCTGGCATCAAGATACTATTTAAATTTCGAATGTAAATTCTTGTCTTTTGCCAACATACCAGAATCAGGTTTATTATCACTGGTATGTGACGTGAAATTTGTTAACTTAGCAGCAGCAGTTCAATGTAATACATAATCTAGCAGAGAAGAAAAATTTAAAAAATAATAATAAATAAACAAGTAAATCAATTACGTACATTGAATAGATGTTTAAAAACTTGCAAAAACAGAAATACTGTATATTTTTTAAAAAGTGAGGTAGTGTCCAAAGATTCAATGTCCATTTAGGAATCGGATGGCAGAGGGGAAGAAGCTGTTCCTGAATCACTGAGTGTGTGCCTTCAGGCTTCTGTACCTCCTACCTGATGGTAACAGTGAGAAAAGGGCATGCCCTGGGTGCTGGAGGTCCTTAATAATGGATGCTGCCTTTCTGAGACACTGCTCCCTGAAGATGACCTGGGTACTTTGTAGGCTAGTGCCCAAGATGGAGCTGACTAGACTTACAGTCTTCTGCAGCATCTTTCAGTCCTGTGCAGTAACCCCTCCATACCAGACAGTGATGCAGTCTGTCAGAATGCTCTCCACAGTACAACTATAGAAGTTAAAGGAAATGCTATCAGGAATGCAAGGCTGCAGTCCAGAAGAACACCCCAAACCTGAAAAAACAATGGTGGAGGAAGAAAGCTCAAGAAATCCAACAACTAGCCGACACCAACGACACTCGAGGCTTTTTCAACGCAACTAAAGCTACTTTTGGCCCATCCACGCACGGTCAAGCCCCTCTCAAAAGCAAAGATGGTTCAACCATCCTGAAGAGCAATGCTGACATCAATTCTAGATGGAGGGAGCACTTTGAAGATCTTCTAAATCAAACCGTCTCATTTGACGGGAATGTGATTAACAACATTCCAAAACAGCCCGTTGACGACTCCCTAAGCAAAATACCAACACTTGAAGAAGTCAAGGAAGCCATCAAAACCTTGAAAAACAACAAGGCCATTGGACTCATTGGAACACCAGCCAAGGTCTACAAAATTGGAGGTAACCCGCTTCATTATCAACTGCATCAACTTCTCATCAAGATCTGGATAAATGAAGACGTACCAGCAGACTTTAGAGACACGGCAATCATTACCATCTACAAAACGAAAGGTGATCGATCTGAATACGGAAACTATCGTGGAATTTCCCTGTTAGCAACAGCAGGAAAGATCTTGACCCGCATCATGAACAACCACCTCAAGCCTTTAGCCGAGAAGATCCTTCTGGAGACACGAGCTGGTTTTAGACCATCACGTGGAGCAATCAACATGATCTTCACAATGTGACAACTACAAGAAAAATGTCATGAACAACTTCAACCTTTGTACATGGCATTCATCGACCTCACCAAAGCCTTTGACTTGGTATCAAGGGAACTCCTATGGGATGTCCTATTCACCTATGGATGCCCTGAAAAGTACATTCGAATCCTGAGACTCCTCCACGATGGCATGCTTGCCACAGTCATGGTCAGCAACATTACTGAGAGCCTTTTCAAGTTAGATCAGGAGTAAAACAGGGATGCGTGGTTCACCATCTTCATTGTGACAATCATCCACATTATCGAGGACGACCTACCCCCAGGAATCGAAATTGTCTACAGAACAGATGGCAGACTTTTCAATTTTGCCCGTCTCAAGTCCAAAACGAAGACATCCACAAGTTCCCTCATCGAGTTCCAATACGCAGATGACAACAGGTGCGTTTCTTGTACCTTTGTCTTTCACAAAACCATTCTGACTGCCTTCAACCGTGCATACACGAAACTTGGACTTGCCATCAATTCCAAGAAGACTCAGATCATCTATCAACCGTCACCAACTGAGACAAATCGGATAAAACCATCAATTCAACTTGGCGAAATAACCCTGGAAAATGTGGACCACTTTCCGTATCTTGGAAGTCACCTCTCCTCCAATGTCAACCTTAATGACGAGATCCAACAAGTCTTAAATGCGCTGGAACAGCTTTTGGACGTCTCCGAACAAGAGTCTTTCATGATCATCACATCCGAACAGACACCAAAATGTTAGTGTACAAAGCAGTGGTAATCCCAACGCTACTGTATGCATCAGAAACCTGGACAACATACCGACGACATCTGAAGGCACTTGAAAAGTTCCATCAACGCTGTCTTCGAAACATCTTAAATATCAGCTGGGAAGATAGAAGAACCAACGTCAGTGTGCTAAATGAAGCAAAAACAATAAGCATTGAAGCCTACGTCATCAAGAACCAATTAAGATGGAGCGGTCATGTACGAACGTCTACTGAAACAAGTCTCCTACTCCTAGCTTAAAGAAGGCAAGTGTAAAAGAGGCAGACAACAGAAGAGATTCAAAGACATCTTAAAAGCCAACATGAAGAAATGTAACATCGACATCAACAATTGGGAAACCAATGCCAGGGACAGGAAACTGGCAAGCCATCATCCGAGAAGGAACAGCAACTTTCGAAGCCAACAGATGTGCAGAATTAGAAGAAAAGAGAAGAAAATGGAAAGAGAGGCAGCAACAACCAAAGCCCGATCTGCCATCTGGAACTACCTGTCCTGAATGCGGAAGAACTTTCAAAGCCAAGATTGGACTCATAAGCCACTTGAGAGCCCATGAGCAGATCAACAGAACGAAGACCATCATCCTCGAACTCGAGGGATAGCCACGATGATGACGACGATACCAAATCTCTTCAAACTCCTAATAAAGTATAGCCGCTGCCTTGCCTTCTTTATAACTACATCAATATGTTGGGACCAGGTTTGATCCTCAGAGATCATGACACCCAGGAACTTGAAGCTACTCACTCTCTCCACTTCTGATCCCTCTGTGAAAATTGATATGTGTTCCTTCATCTTACCCTTCCTGAAGTCCACAATCAGCTCTTTCGTCTTACTGACATTGAGTGCCAGGTTGTTGCTGCGACACCACTCCACTAGTTAGCATTTCTCACTCCTGTACGCCCTCTCATCACCACCTGAGATTCTACCAACAATGGTTGTATTGTTAGCAAATTTATAGATGGTATTTGAGCTGTGCCTAACCACACAGTCGTGTGTACAGAGAGTAGAGCAGTGGGCTAAGCACACGCCCCTGAGGTGCGCCAGTGTTGATCGCCAGCGAGGAGGATATATTATCACCACAGATTCACAGATCTGCACAGATTCACCTCATCCTGAATGCCAAGTAAGTGAGCTTTCTTGAAAAACCTCCCATGCAGGACCTTGTCAAATAATTTGCTAAAGTCTATGTAGACAACATCCACTGTCTTGCCTTCATCAGCTTTCTTGGTAACCTCGCAGAACTCTGTTAGATTTGTTAGACGTGACCAGCCATGTTGACTAACCCTAATCGGTCCCTGCCTATCCAAATACTTGTATATTGGCCCTTTAGAATATTTTCCAATAACTTAGCGATTACTGACGTTGGGCTCACTAGCCTACTGTTTCCCAGCATATTCTGAGAGCCTTCCTTCAACAACGGAATAGCATTAGCTGTCCTCCAATTCTCCAGCACCTTGCTTGTGGCTAAGGACGTTTTAAGTTCCTCTGCTAGGACCTCTGCAATTTCTGCTTCAGCCTCTCACAGGGTCCAAGGGAGCATCTTGTCAGACTGTGAGGATTTTCTATCCATGCTCAAAGTAATGTCATTATGATCACTAGATCCGAAGTATTCCCTTACACGTCTGTCACCTGTCCTGTCTTATTCCCTAATAAGAGATACAGTATTGTACTCCCTCTAGCTGGAACCTCTGTGTATTGATTCAGGAAACGTTCCTGTGCACATTTGACAGACTGTCACATCCAGGCTTTTGACAGTATGGAAATCACACTCAATATGTGAAAAGTTAAAACCACCTTCTATCATAACCATGTTGTGTTTCTTGTAGCTGTCTGTGATCCTATAAATCTGCTCTTCTAAATTCAGCTGACTACAAGATATTCTATAATACCTGACCTGCAAGTCTGTTGGAGTCGTGTACTGTGTCTGGTATTCCCAATGCAACCTCCTGTACGTCAGTGAGACCCAACATAGATTAGATGGGGGTTGAGCACCTTCGGTCCGCCCCCAGCAAGCAAGACTTCGCAGTGGCCAACTATTTTAATTCCAATCCCATTCCCATCCCAACATGTCGGTTCATGGCCTCCTCTACTGCCATGATCAGGCCACTCTCAGGTTGGAGGAGCAACATTTCATATGCTGTCTGGGTACGTACAGCTCCAAAGCCACGTTTAAGTTTGCTGATAACAACACTCCCACTGGCCGAATCAAAGGTGGTGATGAATCAGCATATAGGAAGGAGATTGAAAATCTGGTTGAGTGGTGTCACAACAACTACCTCTCACTCAATGTCAGCAAGACCAAAGAGCTGATTATTGACTTCAGCAGGAGGAGGAAACCAGAGGTCTACGAGCCAGTGCTCATCGGGAGATCAGAGGTGGAGAGGGTCAGCAGCTTTAAGTTCCTTGGTGGTGTCATTTCAGAGGACCTGTCCTAGGCCCAGCACGCAAACATTGCAGCGCCTCTACTTCTTTAAGAGTTTATGGATATTTGGCATGAGTGGTGAACCTGTGGAATTCTCTGCCACAGGAAACAGTTGAGGCCAGTTCATTGGCTATATTTAAGAGGGAGTTAGATATGGCCCTTGTGGCTACGGGGGATCAGGGGGTATGGAGGGAAGGCTGGTGCAGGGTTCTGAGTTGGATGATCAGCCAAGATCATAATAAATGGCGGTGCAGGCTCAAAGGGCCGAATGGCCTACTCCTGCAACTATTTTCTATGTTTCTATGACATCTAAAACTTTGACAAACTTCTATAGATGTGTGGTGGACAGTATACTGACTGGCTGCTTCACAGCTGGGTATGGAAGCACCAATGCCCCTGAACAGAAGATCCTACAAAAAGAGTGGATATAGCCCAGTCCTTCCTAGGTAAAACCCTCCCCACCATTATATGGTGCTTTATTGCAGCAAAGCAGCATCCATCATCAGGGAACCCCACCACCCAGGACAAGCTCTCTTGCTGCTCCCATCAGGAAGAAGGTACAGGAGCCTCAGGACTCGCACTTCCAGGTTCAGGAACAGTTATTACCTCTCAATTATTAGGCTCCTGAACCAGACTTCACACTTGTCCCATCACTGAACTGTTCCCACAACCTATTGACTCAGTTTCAAGGACTCTTCATCTCATGTTCTCAATATTTATTGCTTATTTATTTATTATTATTTTTCTCTTTTGTATTAGCACAGTTTATTGTCTTTTGCATGTTGGGAGTTTATCGGCTCTGTTGGGTGTGGTCTTTCATTAATTCTATTATTCTTGGATTTACTGTGCATGCCTGCAAGAAAATGAATCTCAGGATTGTATGTACTTAGATAATAAATTTACTTTGACATTTGAACTTTGGGAAGTCTCCAACCTGATGGTATGAACATCGATTTCTCTAAGTTACAGTAATTATTCCCCATTCCCCTTACATCTTCTTCCATTCTTCTCTGTGGCTCCCCTCTTAACTCTTCTCCCCACCTCACCTGCCTATCACCTCCCTCTGGTTCCCCTCCTCATTCCCTTTCTCCCATGGCCCACTATTCTCTCCTATCAGATTTCTTCCTCTTCAGCCCTCTACCTTTCTAGCTATCCCCTCCCTGCTTCTCACTTCATCCCTCCTCTCCAACTCACCTGGTCGCACCTATCACCTTCCAGCTTGTCCTCCTTCCCCTCCCCCACCTTCTCATTCTGCCTTCTTCCCCCTTCCTTTCCAGTCCTGATGAAGGGTCTCGGCCTGAAATGTCAACTGTTTATTCCTCTCCATAGATGCTACCTGACCTGCTGAGTTTCTCCAACACTTTGTGTTGCTCCAGATTTCCAGTATCTGCAGAATCTCTTGTGTCTAAAACATAAATCCATTAACATGGTTATCCCTTTCTTATTCCTCAGTTCCACCCGTATAGGCTCAGTTGACAAGCTCTCCAGCCTGTCCTGTCTGAGCACTGCCACGACATTTTCCCAGACGAGTAACACTATCCTTCCTCCTTTAATCCGTCCCTCTCTGTCACATCTAAAACAACGGAATCCCAGAACATTGAACTGCCAGCCCTGCCCCTTCTACAACCAAGTCTCACTCGTGGCTACAATGTCATAATTCCACATGCTGATCCATGCTCCACGTTTATCCCCCTTTCCTACAATACTCCTTGCATTGAATTAGACACAACTTAGAACATTAGTCAAACCATGCTCAACCTTTTGATTCTGTAGGCTTAATAACACCTCTCTCCATAACCACTCTACTATCTGCTCTGGCACTCTGGTGTCCACCTGTACCCCCTCCCCCCTCTGTGCATTACTAGTAAACCATCCCACTAGGATATTAAGGCTGATTTATACTTCTGCGTCAACTCGACGCCGTAACCTACACAAGTGACTTCTGCGCTTTTGTGAGCATTCATACTTGTGCGTTGGTGTGTCTGCGTCGCTCAGCAATTTGCGCACACACCTGCCTGTGCAAGGCTTCATGGTCATGGTAGTCTTTCTTGGGGTAAACAAGAAGCGAGCGTCTTCTTTTGTAAAAGCAAAATGTGTCCTCCATAATTGCAGAGGTCTGTAAAGCTTTATGGAAAGCCTTGCAGCCAGAGTTCCTTCCCTGCCCTTCAGTCGTCCAACGGGAAGCTATTGCAGCGTAGGAGGAAAAGCGGTGCTGCCAAGCGGACCAATCACAGCTGTTGCGGTCTGCGTTGCCGCAATGCGTAAGTTACATTTTAGGAGAGGTTCACGTCAGGCTACGGCGTAGGGATCCGCGTAGGCACTATGTAGGATTTGCGGCTACGCCGTACCTACGGCATCAAGTTGACGCGGAAGTATAAATCAGGCTTTAGTTCCCCTCCAGTTCAGGTGCAAATCATTCAGGTAGCAATTCTGAGATCATAAGCCTGGAGGTCCTGTCCTTTAATCTCATACCTAAGTGCCTGAACTCAGTTTGCAGGACCTCGTCACTCATCCTACCCATGTCTTTGGTATGGACGTGGACCATGACCTCTGGCTGCTCACCAACTCGATGCTGTGGACTCGATATGAGATGTCCCTGACCAACGTTCCCTCTAAATTTCTTTTACAGCTGCATGGACCAACCATTACTCTGAGCACGAAATTTTTACACAGCCTGAAAACTTATGCCATTTAAAGAATGTTTTTTCTTTTATAATATGCTTACTATGAATATTTAGAATGAAAATTGAAAAAATCATATAATTTTGATTTTATTTATTAATTGAGGGGTATAATTAAATACAGTACAACTAAAAAAATCTTTCATGTTTTGTAAACTTTTCCTTGTCTGTCCTTATCCCAGCTGTGCAGCAACAAAGGGTATGTGCGCGGGAGCATTCCAGTTACCGCGCGACCACACACCTGCGCAGCTTAGAGGGGTCGGTGTCCCCAACTCTGACACCCAGGAGGCAACATAACATTCAGGAATCTCATTCTCATCCACAAAACCTCCTGTTTGTTCTCCTAACCAATAAATTTTCTAATACAACAGCTTGACTCTTCTCCCCAATTCCTTTCTGAGCCATAGAGCCAGACTCAGTGCCATAAACTGAACTGCAGATTCTTTCCTCTGTTGCCGGAAAGCAGCATTCTTCATCAGGGACCGCCCATCATCCAGGATATGCTCTCTAATTCAGGCAGCATCCTGGTAAATCTCCTCTGCACCCTTTCTAAAGCTTCCTATAATAAGGTAAGCAGAACTGAACACAATACTCCAAGCATGGTCTAACCAGAATTTTATAGAGCTGCAACCTATCTCATGGCTCTTAAGACCATAGGATATAGGAGCAGAATTAGGCCATTTCACCCATTGAGTCTGCTCCGCCATTCCATATGACTGATCCATTTTCCCTCAAAGCCCCAATCTCCTGCCTTCTGCCCCTATCTGTTCATGCCCTGACTAATCAAAAATCTATCAGCCTCTTAAAGGGTGAAATGTTACTCCACTCTTTAAGAACAGTGGGAGGCAGCAGAAAGGAAATTATAGACTAGTTGGCCTGACTTCAGTGGTTGGGTAGATGTTAGGAAGATGTTAAGGATGAGGTGATCGAGTACTTGGTGACACAGAACAAGATAGTACAAAGTCAGCATGGTTTCCCGCAGGGAAAATCTTACCTGAAAAACCTGTTGGAATTCTTTGAGGAGATTACAAGTAGGATATAGGAAGGGGATGCAGTGGATGTTGTATATTTGGACTTTCAGAAAGCCTTTGATAAGGTGCCACACATGAGGCTGCTTACCAAGTTAAGAGCCCATGGTATTACAGGAAAGTTACTAACATGGTTAGAGCATTGGCTGATTGGTAGGAGGCAGTGTGTGGGAATGAAAGGATCCTTTTCTAGTTGGCTGCCAGTGACTAGTGGTGTTCCACAGGGGTCGGTGTTGGAACTTCTCTTTATGCTGTATATAAGTGATTTAGATGATGGAGTAGATGGCTTTGTTGGCAAGTTTGCAGGTGATGTGAAGATTGGTGGAGGTGCAGGTGGTGCTGGTGAAATAGGAAGGCTGGAGAAGGATGTTCAAAGTGGAAGTTGGAAGTTGATAGATTCCTGATTGGTCGGGGCATGAAGGGATATGCTGAGAGGGCAGATGCATGGGGTTGAATGGGATCTGGGATCAGCCATGATGAAATGGCAGAGCAGACTCGATGGGCTAAATGGCCTAATTCTACTCCTATGCCTTATAGTCTCTGGTCTTATTTCTTCCTTCAATGAACTTAAACCCTCACCATTGGACCTTATTTATAAATTCCGCCCTGTCATCTGTGGGCATGCTGATGCAGAAAGATTTCAAGCTGGTTCTTATTTTAGATTTATTGGGTTCTAAAACAGTAAATTCAGGATAGTAGAAACTGTTGAAGGATCCATTACCCACTGCATTTACTCTCTGCATATCTGTCATTCCCTCTTTGTGTCCTATCTTCATATTGTATGTAAAAAAAATCAGGATAGAGTATCTATCTCAAATTACTTATAAAGATGCCTGCCCCAGCAGTGATGGATGTAGCAAATGTTTGTGTTCAGATTATAATCAGATAGGAATGCTCTCTGATTACTGAAATTCGATGCAAACCAATTTAAAGTGAGAAGTCTAGTAAGTGTAGTAATTAATGTCTATCGTGTCGGTGTCCTTCAAACCTGTCCATCTCTTCATCAAGATTTATGGCTTTGTGTGTGGTAGATCATGTTTAATGAATCTTGTAGAGTTTTTCGAGGAGGTTACCAAGAAAGTAGATGAAGGAAGGACTGTGGATATTGTCTACATGGTCTTTAGTAAGGCCTTTGACAAGGTCCCACATGGGAGGTTAGTTCAGAATGTTCAGACACTAGGTATCCATGGAGAGTTTGTAAACTGGATACGAAATTGGCTGTGTGGGAGAAGACAGAGTGGTAGTGGATGATTGCTTCTCAGACTGGAGGCTTGTGACTAGTGGTGTGCCTCAAGGATCTGTGCTGGGACCATTGTTGTTTGTTGTCTATATCAATGATCTAGATAATAATGTGGTAAATTGGATCAGCAAGTTTGCTGATGACACTAAGATCGGAGGCGTTGTGGACGGCGAGGAAGGCTTTCAAAGCTTGCAGAGGGATCTGGACCAACTGGAAAAATGGGCCAGAAAATGGCAGATGGAATTTAATGCAGACAAGTGTGAGGTGTTGCATTTTGGAAGGACAAATCAAGGTAGGAGATACCCAGTAAATGGTAAGGCACTGAGGAGTACAGAGGAACAAAGGGATCTGGGAGTTCAAATACATAATTCCCTGAAAGTGGCATCACAGGTAGACAGAGTTGTAAAGAAGGCTTTTGGCATCCTGGCATTTATAAATCAAAGTATTGAGTATAGGAGTTGGGATGTTATGGGGAGGTTGTATAAGACATTGGTGAGGTCAAATTTGGAGTATTGTGTACAGTTCTGGTCACCTAACTATAGGAAGGATATCAGTAAGATTGAAAGAGTGCAGAGAAGATTTACTAGGATGTTGCTGGGTCTTCAGGAGTTGAGTTACAGGGAAAGATTGAGCAGGTTAGGACTTTATTCCTTGAAGTGTAGAAGAATGAGGGGAGATTTGATAGAGGTTTTCAAAATTATGAGGAGTATAGACAGAGTAAATGTGAATAGGCTCTTTCCACTTAGATTAGGAGAGATAAATACGAGAGGACATGGCTTTAGGGTGAAAGGGGAAAGGTTTAGGGCACGGGGGAACTTCTTCACTCAGGGAGTGGTGGGAATGTGGAACGAGCTGCCATCTGACATGGTAAATGCGGGCTCACTCTTAAGTTTTAAGAATAAATTGGATAGGTACAAGGATGGGAGAGGTCTGGAGGGTTATGGACTGGATGCAGGTTAATGGGACTAACGGAGTAATGTTTCGGCACAGACTAGAAGGGCTGAAGGGCCTGTTTTTTGTGCTGTAATGTTCTATGATTCTCAGGCAGCATGGTAGTATAGAGGTTAGCATAATGCTATTACAGCCCCAGTGATCTTGGTTTGATTCCTGCCGCCATGTGTCAGGAGTTTGTAAGTTCTCCTCACGACTGCATGGGTTTCCACCGGGTTCTCTGGTTTCCTCCCATGTTTCAAAGATGTACAGGTTGGGGTTAGGCAAGAATTAGGAGGAGCATTAGGCCATTCGGCTCATTGAGTCTGCTCCATCAGTCCATAGTAGCTGAAATTCTATCCCTGTCAGCCCTTTCACCTGCCTTCTCCCCTTAACCTCTGGCATCCTCATTCATCTAGAACCTATCAACCTCCGCTTTAAATATACTCAGCGACTTGGCCTCCACAGTCAACTGTACCAATGAATTCCACAGATTCCCCACCCTTTGGCTCAAGAAATTCCTCCTCCTATCTGTCCTAAAGTGACATCCTTCTATACTGAGGCTGTCCTCTGGTCTTGGACTCCCCCATTATTGGAAACATTCTCTCCACATCCACTCTGTCTAGGACTTTCAATATTCGATATGTTTCAATGAGATCCCCCCTCATGCTTCTAAATTCCAGAGAGTACTGGCCACAGACATCAAGCATTAACCCTTTCATTCCTGGAATAATTGTTGTGAACCTTGTCTGTCTTAACATATAAAGAATGAATGACCTAAAATGGAAGAATTTGCCTTTGAATCATCTGGGTAGGAATGTGCCCAGACAGAAGCTGAAGTGTTGTTCTCTGAGTTTGTATTCAGCCTTATTGAGGCAGTGCAGAAAATTATAGACAAAGGTCAGAGTAGGACTGTTAATCAGTGGCATCCAACTTGAAGCTAAGAGTCAAAGTTCAAAGTAAATTGATTATCGAAGTGCAACCCTGAGATTTGTTTTCTTGTGGGTATTCACAGTAACAAAGCAACACAATACAAAACTATACACAAGCAAAGAAGGACACACAACCAATGTGCAAAAGATGACGTGCAAATAAAAAAAAAGTAAAATAATAAAAATAAATAATATTGAGCACAAGTTGCAGAGTCCTTGAAGTGAATCCATAGGTTTATCCATTCTGATTCAAAAGCTTAATGGATGAAGTGTAATAACTATTCCTACCCACACACTCCTCCCGCCACCAGGCCATGCTCTCTTCTCACTGCTGCCATCAGGAAGGAGGTACAGGAGCCTCAGGACCCACACCATCAGGTTCAGGAACAGTTACTACCCTTCAACCATCAGATTCTTGAACCAGAGAGGATAACTTCACTCAACTTCACTGGCCCCAACAGTAAAATTTTCCCACAAGCTATGGACTCACCCTCAAGTACTCTTCATTTCACCATTTCACCTTCTCAACATTTGTTGCTTAATTATTTATTATTATTATTATTATTATTATGTTGTTTTTCTGTTTTTGTATTTGCAGTTTGTTGCCTTTTGCACATTGGTTGATTGGCCATCTTGTGTGAGGTTTTCCATTGTGCTTCTTTGTATTTACTGTGAATACCTGCAAGAAAATGAATCTCAGGGCTGGTTGTAAATAGTGACAGATGTACTTTGATAATAAATTCACCTGGAACTTTGATTTTTGAATGGGTAATGTTTGCTTCAACAGGTTCTACTTTCCTGAATTTAATGCTTTAGAAGCCAATAAATCTAAAACAAAAATCTGCTCCAGATGTCTCGTCATGGTTGGGAAGCGTAAGTTGGTTTGGGAAGCAAGGTAATCCAGTTTGTAGTCTACATGAGCAGCAGAATGTTGTGTTCCTCTTTGGGGAGCCAAAACCACGATATTTTGTGCAGGGTGATTAATAATTTGTATAGGGGGTGGTGTCCAGATGAGAGAACTTTCATGAAGTGTTTCCTTTAACATTAAGCAACAGCTTTATTCACCCGATATATTTACATATATTATGAATTTGCTGTGATGTGTTGGTCAGGGCTTGATATGCAACAAAAAGCATTCAATAATTATAAAAAAAACAAAGTATTATATAAGACACAGCACAGCACAGGAACAGGCCCTTCAGCACACAATGTTGTGCTGAACCGATTAACTTAATCAAATAGGCAACCTAACTAATCTCTTCTGCCTGCACAATGTCTATATTTTCCATTTGGAAGGAAGCCCCAGTGACCCTCTCGGTGGTTTTTACTACCCTCTGAGGGTCTGGCAATTTTCATACCACACAGTGATGTAGCCGGACGGGACACACTCAATGTCGAATCCACGTGACACCAGGAATTAAGCAAGCCAGTCTCCTGCTGCATTCACAACAACTTGGAGCTGAGTGCCCTCAACACCTCCACCAACTCATGGTGAACAACTGTACATTCAGCACCGTTTCGGTACTCAGGGATCATTGTTGCACAGGGTCTCAGGTGGGAGAACCAGATCTCCTTCATCGACTAAAAGGATCGGCTGAGGGATGTGCTTCTTGCAGCAGCTGGTAAAATTGCATCTTCCCAGAACATCCTGGTGTGATCCTACACTGCCGTCATAGACAGCATCCTCCCATCAACCATGACTGTGTGGTTTGGTGATTCCATCTTCCCCAGAACATCCTGGTGTGATCCTACACTGCCGTGGTAGACAGCATCCTCCCATCAGCCATGACTGTCTGGTTTGGTGATTCCATCTTCCCCAGAACATCCTGGTGTGATCCTACACTGCCGTGGTAGACAGCATCCTCCCATCAGCCATTACTGTCTGGTTTGTGTGGCACCCTCTCACAATGTACAAAAATTACATCAAACTGTCAGGTCAGCAGAAAGATCCACCATTAATGCTGCCCTCACCCGCATCTCCTCCGTTTCCTAGACATCGCACTTATTGCATATTCCCGTCCTCTTAACAGTGATATTCCTCTTCTTGTCATTGCCTATTACTCCATGAGCCTCTACATCCAACACGTTATCCTCTGCAACTCCAAGGGATTCCAATACTAAGCATATCTTTACCCTCCTTCCTCGGGGATCACTTGCCCCATGATTCCCTTCTCCACTTGTCCCTCCCCACTAACTTCCCTGCCAGCAAGCGGCCAAAGTGCTACACCTGCCTCCCTCACCTCCATTCAGAGTCCTAAACAGTCCTTCCAGGTGAGGCAACACTTCACCTGTGGATTTGCTGGGGTAGTCTATCGTGTCCTGTGCTCTCTATGTGGCCTCCTCTACATTGGGAGACCCGTCGTAAGTTGAGGGACTGCTTTGTTGAGCACCTCCGCTCCATCCACTTAAAGTGTAACTTCCCAGTGGCCAAACATTTTAATTCCAATTCCCATTCATCTTTTGACATTTCGATCCATGGTCTCCTCTTGTGGCAAGATGAGGAGCAACACTTTGTATTCCATCTGGGATCTTCCAAACTGATGGCATGAATACCAATTTCTCCTTCCGATTTAAAAAAAAAATGTTTCCTCTCGCTCCCGCTTCTTTAATTCCCCACTGTGGCTACTTACCTCTTCTCAATTGCCCATCCCTTATTCCTGGGTCACCATCCTCCTTCCCTTTCTCCTATGGTCCATTTTCCTCCTATCAGATTCCTTCCTCTCTAGCCCTTTACCTTTCCAACACGCCTGGCTTCACTATCACCCTCTTCCTAACCTCCTTTCCCTCCCCCCACTTTTAATTCTCATGTCTTCCCCTTTCTTTCCAGTCCTGATGAAGGACCTCAGCCCGAAACGTCAATTGCTTATTCATTTCCATAGATGCTGCCTGGCCTGCTGAGTTCCTTTCGCATCGTGTGTGTGTTGCTTTGATTTCCAGCATCTGCAGAATTTCTTGTGTTCAGAAGAGATCATGAACTGCAGTTTACCATCGCTGGGTGTCCAAGACAGGAGTGGACAGGAAAAATTCATTATGGACATTCCCCTCCCAGGAAACTGCCTTTTCCAAAAACTGCCTTCAGGAAAGCACTATAGGACTATTTAGAACATTTCATGCCATTTTAAAAGTTTCTTCCTCCAGGCAGTTAACCTGATCGCAAACAGGAGAAAATCTGCAGATGCTGGAAATCAAGGTAACGTGCACTAAATAGTGGAGGAACTCAGCAGGCCAGACAACATCTATGGGAAAAAGTAAACATAGAAACCATAGAAACTACAGCACAGAAACAGGCCTTTTGGCCCTTCTTGGCTGTGCCGAACCATTTTCTGCCTAGTCCCACTGACCTGCACACGGACCATATCCCTCCATACACCTCCCATCCATGTATCTGTCCAATTTATTCTTAAATGTTAAAAAAAACCCGCATTTACCACCTCATCTGGCAGCTCATTCCATACTCCCACCACTCTCTGTGTGAAGAAGCCCCCCCTAATGTTCCCTTTAAAGTTTTCCCCCCTCACCCTTAACCCATGTCCTCTGGTTTTTTTCTCCCCTTGCCTCAGTGGAAAAAGCCTGCTTGCATTCACTCTATCTATACCCATCATAATTTTATATACCTCTATCAAATCTCCCCTCATTCTTCTACGCTCCAGGGAATAAAGTCCCAACCTATTCAACCTTTCTCTGTAATTGAGTTTCTCAAGTCCTGGCAACATCCTTGTAAACCTTCTCTGCACTCTTTCAACCTTATTTATATCCTTCCTGTAATTTGGTGACCAAAACTGAACACAATACTCCAGATTCGGCCTCACCAATGCCTTATACAACCCCATCATAACATTCCAGCTCTTATACTCAATACTTTGATTAATAAAGGCCAATGTACCAAAAGCTCTCTTTACGACCCTATCTACCTGTGACGCCACTTTTAGGGAATTTTGTATCTGTGTTCCCAGATCCCTCTGTTCCACTGCACTCCTCAGTGCCTTACCATTAACCCTGTATGTTCTACATTGGTTTGTCCTTCCAACGTGCAATACCTCACACTTGTCAGTATTAAACTCCATCTGCCATTTTTTAGCCCATTTTTCCAGCTGGTCCAAGTCCAGGCTCTGAAAACCTTCCTCACTGTCTACTGCACCTCCAATCTTTGTATCATCAGCAAACTTGCTGATCCAATTTACCACATTATCATCCAGATCATTGATATAGATGACAAATAACAATGGACCCAGCACTGATCCCTGTGGCACACCACTAGTCACAGGCCTCCACTCAGAGAAGCAATTCTCTACCACCACTCTCTGGCTCCTTCCCAGTCAACATTTCGGGCTGAGACCCTCTTACACATACGTATTGGGTGGTCTGGGATTATTTATCTATCAGTCCTTGGATGCCATTGATGGAAAGCAGGCCAGAAGGACCAACAGCAGCTCTCCCCTTGGGGAGCTGTTTGACCACAGATGTGAGCCGTTTCCTGCAGGTATGTTGTCTGTGATATAGTACACGTTGATCCTAAAGTTTTTGAATCCAAGGTCTTTCGGAAGACAAGACTTGTTGCTTTGCGATTGTTTCATTAGGTGGTAAGAGAACAGAGAGAGTTGGAAACAGGGAGAAGCAGAGGTCCTGCTGCAGAAGGGGAGAAGAGGTAAAGATGGTAGGCCAATATGTCCAGCCCTCCTTATACCACAGATATAAGACATATCAACTCATCCTGTTAACTGCTATTTTGCCCTATCATCAGCCTCTCCTTGCAAGGAGACTCACTACACATTGCCTCTGTTTGTAAATCAACTATCTCATCTTCAGCACAATCACTCTGGCTCCCATCGCCCTGTTAAATTAGTTTCAACCCACCCGAACAACTCTAGCCTACCTGGCTGCAAGGATATTGGACCCCCTCAGGTTCAGGGAAAACCCGTCCTTTTTTTACGGGTCATACCTTCCTTGGTAGAGACCCCAATGATCCGGAAATAACCCCTGCCCCCTGCACCTCACCACACAGTCACCTGACAAATCATATGTACCTTGGTTGCTCACCCTCTCCCTTGAGAATGGCAATAAGTTCCACCTCATTCTTCTAAACGCCAGCGAGCGGAGGCCCAGGGCCAGCAGCACTCCTCTATTGTTATCTATTTCATTCCTGCAATCATTCTTGTGAACTTTGTCTGGACCATCTCGTCCCCAGTTTGAGCAAGTTAGGGCCTTCCACGTTGGAGTGAGGGAGGATGAGAGATGACTTGATAGAGGTGTATGAGATGATAAGAAACATAGATCAAATGGACAGCCAGAGACTCTTTCCCAGGGGGAAATGGCTAATATGAGGGGACATCACTTTAAAGGTGGGTACCAGAGGTATTTTTTTTACACAGAGATTGGTGGTTCCCAGAAGTGGTGGTAGAGGCAAACACAGTAGGGAAATTTAAGAAGGCACACAGATGACGGACAAAATTGAGGGCTGTCCACAAGGGAAGGACTAGATTGGTCCTAGGGTAGGTCAAAAGGGGTATATTTCATCCTTTCTTAGATATCATGCCCGAAGCTGCACACAATACTCCAGATGCGGTCTGACCAACACCTTATGAAGCCGCAGCGTTACATCCTTGCTTTTATATTCTGGTTCTCTTGAAATGAATTCTAATATTCCCCTACAGGGAACCGAGATCATTTAGGGAAGTGGGCTGAGGATTGGCAAATGGATTTCAATACAGATCGGTGTGAGGGGATGCACTTTGCAAAGTCAAACCAGTACAAGATTTACACTAGAATGTAATGGAATAGGGGAACCTCGGCTACCAGTGCCTAGCTTGTGGAAGTGTTGTCACATTGAGACCGGGTGGTGAAAAAGGTTTTAAGTTGCAGGCCTTCCTCAGTCAGGGCACTGACCAGAGGAGTTGGAAGATTACTTGTGTAAGTTATTGGTGAGGTCACACTGAGAATACTGTTTTCGTCTCTCTTTTATAGGAATACATAGTTAAACTGGAAAGAGTGTAGGAAAGATTGACGAGGATGTTATCAGGCCTGAGTTATAGGGAGAGGTTGACCAGTCTGGGTTTTTATTCCTTGGAACATGGGAGAATAAGGGGTGACCTTTGACCTTATGGAAGTGCACCAGTGATGGTGACTGAGGTGGGCACATTGGCAAAGTCTAAAAACCACCTTGATAAATACGTGGAGAGGAGAGGGGTAGAACAGGAGTTCCCAACCTGAGGTCGACATGGAACCCCTGGTGTAGAGGGTTACGGACCAAATACAGGCAGATGGGACTAGCCCGCTGGATAAACAGTCAGCATGAATGATGGGCCAAAGGGCCTGTTTTCATGTTGTATGACTTACTGATGAATACAAAGTTCTTAACAATTCCTTACAGCCTTCAGACATTAGCGCTGGTTCATTTGGAAGCATTCTCCCATACAATGGCAAGGTATAGATAAGGTGGACTGTAACAGTATTTTCCCCAGGGTAGGGGAGTCCAAAGTGGGGTAGGGGGAAGGTTTAAGATGAGACTACTACTACTACGACGACATCGACTCAGGACTAGGGGGCCGGCGTCGGGCACGATGACAGACTCTCCACTTCTCCCTCTCCCTCATCAGTGTGTTCAGTTCATCTACATTAGCCGTGCCGCTGTTTGGACTCTGACTTGGTCTTTACAATACATGAATTTTCTTCTTTTTAAACCATTCTGTTGTTGATTTACTCTTGTGTTTTGGATCAGTGGGAGAGCATTTTGAAGACAGTAATCACAATTCTATCTCCTTTACCATAGCATTGGAGAGGGATAAGAACAGACAAATTAGGAAAGCGTTTAATTGGAGTAAGGGGAAATATGAGGGTATCAAGCAGGAACTTGGAAGTGTAAATTGGGAACAGATGTTCTCAGGAAAATGTACAGCAGAAATGTGGCAAATGTTCAGGGGATATTTGCGTGGAGTTCTGCATAGGTACGTTCCAATGAGACAGGGAAAGGATGGTAGGGTACAGGAATAGTGGTGTACAAAGGCTGTTGTAAATCTAGTCAAGAAGAAAAGGAAAGCTTATGAAAGGTTCAAAAAACTGGGTAATGATGGAGATCTAGAAGATTATAAGGCTAGTAGGAAGGAGCTTAAGAATGAAATTAGGAGAGCCAGAAGGGGCCATGAGAAGGCCTTGGCGCACAGGATTAAGGAAAACCCCAAGGCATTCTACAAGTATGTGAAGAGCAAGAGGATAAGACTTAAGAGAATAGGACCAATCAAGTGTGACAGTGGAAAAGTGTGTATGGAGCCAAAGGAAACAGCAGGGGTACTTAATGAATACTTCAGTATTCGCTATGGAAAAGGATTTTGTCAATTGTAGGGATGACATACAGCAGATTGAAAAGCTTGAGCATACAGATATTAAGAAAGAGGATGAGCAGGATCTTTTGGAAAACATCAAGTTGGATAAGTCACCGGGACCGGATGAGATATACCCCAGGCTACTGTGGGAGGTGAGGGAGCAGATTGCTGAGCCTCTGTTGATGATCTTTGCATCATCATTGGGGACAGGAGAGGTTCCGGAGGATTGGACAGTTGTGGATGTTGTTCCTTTATTCAAGAAAGGGAGTAGAGATAGCCCTGGAAATTATAGACCAGGTAATTTCAAATGGTTCTCGAACAACTTCTTGTATGTGCACTTTGATAATTTGCTGTCATTGGTTGCACATTTTACTGGGTGCAGTCTTTCATTGATTGTGTTGCTTTGTATTTACTGTGAATGCCCATAAGAAAGTGAACTTCAGCATTGCATATGGCGACATCTACATTGATAAGAAATTTACTTTGAACTTTTGCATAGGCTGGTTAGGCTGAAGGTGAGTGAATGGAATTACGAAATGGAAGAAACCTTAAAAGAAAAATATTTTTAACCCCTCTTTCATTTAACTGAAACATCTTTCTATGCTAAATGCCTTGTATAAAACATTGTGCAATATTGTCATTCAGCACTGACCAAAGATAATGAGACAGAAACAATCAGGTTTGAGTTTTAGTTTAATTACAAAGGTACAAAGAACATATAACGATTTAGTGTTGAACTAAATGATGTATTTCCCACCCTGAAGGCACAAAACTGCAGCATAAACACCACGTCCTCACACAAGTCCACAATAAAACATTCAGAGCAGCACTGCATCTAACTTGTGATCCGAACTTCACTACAAAGCCTGCACCAAACAATGAAAAGCAGCAGCACAAACAATATTCTGGTGAGACGGCACCTTGTTCCCAGTTAGTGTATCACTTACTTGATTTAATACAAATCTCTTCCACAATTAACATGTTTTGGTAGCTTAAAGCTATGTTCCCAAGATACGTACATCGTCAGAATTTAATCACTGATCCCCTTTGAGACGGTTTTGGTAGTCTTCAACCAATACAATCCGTGTACTGAAGGTGCTCCCACTGTGCAGTCAGGATTTGTGTTAACACCCAGAAAGGAATGGATAGACTACACGGCTGACCAGCAAATAACATGGAATGACGATTTAAACTTATGATCCTCCAGCTTCAGACTATCGACTTGATCTGAAAACAATTGGCAGATACCCTGCTCTGCAACATGATATTTGATCGATCAGTGATCAGAATAGGTTGTTGGAACTCAAATCATGATTTGCAGGAAAAGGTTTAACGTTGCACAAAGTTTAGAGATGGGGTTTGAATCGCGAGATGTGTTAAGTTTAATGTGCAAGGAACCAATGTTTTCACTGTAGGCACTCTCCCAGCTCAAAGGGTCTGGACCTTTCTTCAGTGAATCGAGGCAAGTTTAATACTCATAACTGACATGAAGTTCCACCACCTAGTGATCATTTCTCTAAAACTGGCTGAAAGTAGAATTCATAAAGGCATTGATGGAATATAAGTGGAGAAGAGTCCACTGTAGTGAGAGTACAAGACCAGAGGATACAGCCTCAGAATAGAGGGACATCCTTTTAGAATGGAGATGAGGAATTTCTCTAGCCAGAGGGTGGTGTATCTGCTGGCAGCCGTGGAGGCCTAGTCTTTATGTATATTTAAGGCAGAGGTTTATGGCTTCTTGTTTAGTCGGGGCATGAAGGGTTATGGGCAGAAAGTAAGACACTGGAGCTGAGAGGGAAAATGCATCAGCAGAGCATTAGGCCAAAATGGCCTAATTCTTCTCCTACATATTATGGTTTTATATGGAATGGTAGGAGAGATGTACGAATGAATTATATTGAATCAAATGAAGAAATTTTACCATTAGGAGATTTATTTTCAAACCAGTTCCAGCCTTGAACCAGATGGGTGTGTAAACAAGCTTCCCTAAAAGAGACCTGCTGACTCTCTGGTATCACCCTCATGCCTTTATCATTCTACAGGAAGGAAGTTAACTAGCTTGTCAACAAGTTAGTGGTGGATAAACGGGCTCCTGTTCAGAGATCAGCCTGGGAATGAATCGGATGTGACTGATTTCCCTGAAAACATGAGACAATCACTGGGCCTCGAGTTTTAGCTCATTGCGGGGTTGGATGGTACAAGCTCAGCCCACCACTCAGTGAGTTCTGCCCTCGCCTCAAACTTGGCATGTTATTTTTGTTCTCTGACCTGCAGAGTTCCTCCAGTATCTTCTGTGTTAGATTAAAATATAGGAGCAGAATTAGGCCATTTGGCCCATTGAGTCTGCTCTGCCATTCCAGTCTGTTTCAGTAAACATGAGACAAGGCCTTCTAACTCAAGTGAAGGAGCAGGACAACAATATTCTCCAATCTTCCCTACACATTCTGAATGTCCTGGTACATGAAAGATACCTCTTGTGCAAGGAAGGAATTACAAGGGTGGGTAAAGAAGGGAACTTGGGAGGAGGAAGCTGTATTTGGACGGAATAAATCAGAAAATATTGAAGCACTGAGCAAGTGGTGCAGCATCTGAGGAAGGGGCAACATTTCCATTTCAAACCTTCCATCAGAAGTATAGGGGCATTGGGAGGGTAGATGATGGTCAGACTTTTCCCCAGGGAGTCTCACATTAGAGAGCATATGATTATGGAGAGAAAAGGAAATTTAAAGGGGTCCTGAGGGGGCAACTTTTCCCAGACCAGGTGGTGGGTATATGGAATGAGGTACCCGAGGAAGTGGTAGAGGCAGGGACAATTACAATGTTTAAAAAGCATTTGGTACGAAACAAAGGGTGTGGTTGGTAGAATCTTGGTTGGCCTGCATGGATTGGGCTCTAATGACAAGGAAACAAATCTTAACTCTATGCAATCTGCTTTCAAAGCTTAAATTTAGAAGTACAGTTGCTAATGGGAGAGCCTCTCTGAGAACCCCAGAGAAGGGCCTTGCATATAAACATGAGTGGTTCTGATGCGATGATTCCTGAGCTGGGTAAACGGTATTTTCCACAGATTCTTGCAGCACTGATGGGTGGGTGGGGAGGTTAAACAGATCTCTCCCATTCATTACCAAAATATTCAATTCATTTAAGTCATAATTACAGAAGGTAGAATTAATACGGAGACGTGGATTTCGTGTGAGATCTGGGTTTGGTGTGAGATCCGGATTTGGAGACGTGGGTTTGGTGTCTGATCCGGGTTTGCTTTCACTCAGTTCTTCCTGCGACTCTCCTTCCTCCAGCTGGGCAAATTGTCACTTGTGGTGTCTCGGCACCTGTTCTGGAGCGTGTGGTGATATGCGGAAGACCTGGATGTGGAGGTGGGAGGCGATTTGTGTGCAGACAGATGTGCAGTACGTCAGCAGGTCACACACAGACAGGATCTGAAAAGCATCAGAACAGGCCTCAGAATTCTTTCATCCCTCGAACAAGCCCCCACCCAATCCCTCCTGATCTTTCCCCATTATCACCTTCACACAGCCTGAGGTGGTCACCATGGTGACACAGGAGCCGTCAATGTTGGAACCTGGAGCAACAAATGGGAATAATGTCCTGATGAAGGGTCTCAGCCTGAAATATCAATTGGCTATTCCTCTCCATAGATGCCACCTGACCTGCTGAGTTCCCCAACATTCTGTGGATTTCCAGCATCTGCAGAATCTCATGTTGACAGGTAAAAGCCTAGAGCAGGCTAAGCTTTTCAAACTAGCACTTGACTTAAGAACTTAGCAACCAGGAGCACGAGTCGACTATTTGGCCTGTCGAGCCTCAATGGTTGATCTGGCCGTGAATTTAGCTCCCCCTACCCCCCTGCTCTCCATAATCCTCAGCTCTCTCTACCCACCTCTCCCCATAATCCTCAGCTCCCCCTACCCGCCTGCTCCCCATAATCCTCAGCTCCCAATTCAGGCCCTCTGTTAGTTGGGGTCGACCACAGATATTGTGTCCTAGCTGTTTATGTAGGCAAACGCAAGCCAGGGCAGTACAGTATGATATGGAGAGCAAGCTGATGCCCGTGCAGCAGGCTCCCCCTCATCCAATGAATCCCAAAGACCAGCAGACACCGATACATTTTGGTACTAGCAGTGTCGCGGGAGTTGCCAGTCAGCGTTGAACTCAATGTGGGACTGTCTTAGGGAGTCCAGCTCTGGATTTTTCCTTGGGGTTTATTTCTGAAACCTTCCTTGCGGGTATAGCCGCAAGGCAACAGAGGTTTGAGATCAGAGTTTTCTTTCTGCTAAATGAGCTGTGGACCCTAATCCGAACCTTAACTCCCAAACATCTATGTCTTAAATATAACGAGGTAGCCTCTGCTGCTTCCCTGAGCAGAACATACCACAGATTCACTACTCTCCGGGAAAAGCAGTTCCTCCTCCTCTGTCCCTGAATCTTGACGTTATGTCCCCTTCTTTTAGTTCCACTTACCAGTGGAAACAACTTTCCTTCCGTTACCCTTTCATAATTTTAGTTGTTTCGATAAGATCCTCTCATGCTTCTGAATTCCAGTGAGTACAGTCACAGGCGACTCAATCTCTCCTCATAGTCTAACCCTCTCACCTCCAGAATCAGCCTGAGAGCAGGTTGTTGTAACCATGCCTAATTAAAAATACACACAAAATGCTGGAGGAACTCAGCAAGTCAGGCAGCATCTATGAAGGGAAGTAAACTGGCCGAGACCCTTCACCAGAGTGGAAAGGAAGGGGGCAGAAGCAAGAACAAAGTGCTGGGAGGAGGGAGAGGAGCACAAACTGACAGGTGATAGGTGAGGAGGTGGGGGAGGGAATGATGGGAGAAGCTGGAGGGGATACGTGAAAGAGGTAAAGGGCAGAAGAAATGAGTTGATAGGTGAGGACAGGTGAGTTCCACCAGCATTTTGTTGTTGAGTTTCAGCAGTTACAGATTGTCGTGTCTATGATCGATGAAAGCTGAGGTACCTGAATTCTGAACGCACGTGACAATAATCCTCATCCTGACCAGAATAGATGGAGATAAGATGACCCACCCACCTTCCCCCTCACCTGTGAGACTGCTCTCTGTCCCCTCCCTCACCACCCTATTCTTGTTTCTCCCCCTTGCTTCCCATTCCAGATGAAGGGTCTTGGCCCAGAACGCTGTTTATTCCTCTCTGTTGATGCTGTCTGACCAGAAGTTCCCCCAGGAATGGTTTTTTAAAAAATTTTCTTAGTGCGGAATAGGCCCTTCTGACCTTTTATCTCCCCACACTACCCCAGCAACCCCCCAAACCCTCGATTTAACCCTAACCTAATCACAGGACAATTTAACCTACTGACCAGTCCATCTTTGAACTGTGGGAGGAAACCGGAATGCCTGGGGAAAACCCACACATTCCACGAGGCGGACATACAAGCTCCGTACAGTTGACGCTGGAATCAACCCCAAACTCAGATGTCCCCAGCTGTAATAACATTGCATTAACTGCTATAGTACCGCGATGTTATTTTGTGTGTGTTGCTCTGGACTTCCAGTATCTGCAGAATCTCATGTTTCCATATGGAGATGAGATACGTACCATTGCTATCCACAGTACAATATATTCATTAATAAAGCTATTGAAGTACTGATTGAAGAACAGCAGGCCAGGCCCTATGAATGCTGTGTCTTGTAGTTTCATCTTGCTTCTTGTCATGTGTGCCACCTGGAGAACCAACAAGAAATGTTGTTACCACAACAAGTGTCATACATTGTTGGAAAATGACCTTGCCCACCACACAGCCGACTGGGAAAATTCCAGTATCTCTGGCTCTTCTCCCAGCCCCTACTCCATTTCATGGTCTTTTCCACTCGGGGACTGGTCCATAAAACATACAAACAAAATTTAGGCCATTCAGCCCATCTTGTCTGTTCCACCATTCGATCATGACGGATTATTTTCCCTCTCAATCCTATTCTCCTGCCTTCTCCCCATAACCTTTGACACCCTTACTATCAACCTGCTGTAAATATACCAATGACTTGGCCTGCACAACCATCTGTGGCAATGAATTCCACAGATTCACCACCCTGTGGCTGAAGAAATTCCTCATCTCTGTTCTAAAGGGACGCCCCTCTATTCAGAAGTTGTGCCCTCTGGGTCCCACTGCACCTAAATACTCTAATACTCTATCCTTGAGACCTGTGCTTTCAGAAACTCGTTTCCTTTCAACCGAATGGTACCTAAACTTCACAACTCCTCCTCCACACATGCTGATCGAGCTGCTTTTCCACAACAATCACTGCCAGACTCTGTCCGAGCAGCCTGTTCCAACAGGTTTAAAAAATTAAGACCATAGATCGTGGCAGATGTCACCTTATTCCGGATGTAGCAGGTGAGAACCAAGGTTAGTCATATGCACAAACAAGCGTCAAAAACAGATCTGTGCACTCCTGACATGATCAATTCCCTGGAAAGCTGTGCCTGTTAAATATGGATTGGAATCAACATAGACAGTACAGCACAGTTCAGGCACCTCAGCCCACAACCTTTTAACCTTCTCCAAGATCAATCTAACCTTTCCCTCCTAAACCTTCCTCTGACATCCTCCCTATACTTTCCTCCAATCATCCTAAAATTATGCCCCCTCATATTAGTCATCTCTGCCCTGGGGTAAAGTCTCTGGCACTTCACTTCATCTATGCCTCTTATCATCTTGTACAACTCTCAAATTGCCTCTCTTCCTCCTTTGCCTCCAAAGAGAAAAGCCCTAACTCACTCAACCCACCCTCATAAGATGTACTCTCTAATCCAGGCAGCATCCTACACAAGTTCAGGTTTAATTGCCATTCAACCATACATAAATACAGCCAAATGAGACAGCATTGCTGGTAAACCAATCTTCCCCCGGGACCAATAAAGTATGACTATGACTAAACCTCCTCTGCTCCCTCCCCAAAGTTTTTACATCCTTCCCATAATAAGGCAACCAGAACTGAGCACAATATTCACAGGGTTTTATAGAGCTATCACATTGTCTTGCAGCTCCGGAACTCAATCCCCTGACTAACGAAGGCCAACACACCATATGTCTTCTCAACAAGTGTTGAAAGGTGAGAGCCCATTTAAAAAGAGGTGATTTACTGCCACACGTTTGATATTAACATACCACTAACTTGTTTGTGACTTTTGAAGTCACACATCCGAATGCTAAAACATAGAGACATGGATGTTCCTCAAACAAATGCGTGGTGGATTTCTTGTAGATCATTGCCGCCAGGATTATTACCAGGCCGATGTGCATGGCTGGTGACAAAACACTGGTGCCCTAGAGAAATGGGGAATATTACAATCAGTATCAGAAGCCACAGCCCGGTAACCGCATGGAAAATGTGCCGTCACTCAGTATATCTGCCTACCGCGATCGTGGAGCCATTTTTTCCTGTCCCACCAGTAAAGATGACCTGAAAGTAATTGGCGCATGAGTAGATTGCTCCCATCATTATCCCAAGCACTGGGATAATTTTCATCCTTATTCCTAATACTGGGATCTTTATGGGAAGAAAGAAGAAAGGCTGTAACAATGCAGACAAGGACACTGAGAAAATCATAAACCATCAACAATAACTGAGGTAGAAACCTGCCCACAATCTCTCATTTGGTTCCAAACCTCATTCACTCAGTATAATTAGAACACAAGTGTAGAAAATGCATTACCTTTCTTTAGCCATCCCGTGTAACATTTTACAGGGGCGGGGGGTGTCCAGTAGCAGCAGAATATAACAAAAAAGACAAGTAAGAAACACAAATTTTTTTTGTCCACACCACTCTGAAGTGCACATGGGAATGGAACACTACACTGTCAATGAAGCACACTGCATCTCATCATGTGCAACCCAGTCCTTGCAAAATGTCACAAACAAACCTCTGGCAAAGCCTGAGCAATGTGAAACACAATAAATCCTCAACTCCAATTTAGGCGTCGTCATGGTGCAGAACTTTCCAAACTAATCTGTAAACACCGGTGGAAAGGAGACAGGAACAAAATTGATTATGATCAGGATCCCAATAACTACCCAGGAAGAAGACACTTCACTGAAATGTCACCAAAGACTCCACGAAATGTCTAGACTGGTTGCATCACCGTCTGGTATGAAGGCTCCGATGCACAGGATCACAAGGAGCTGCACAGGGTTGTAAATTCAGCCAGCACCACCCTGCCTACCATCAAGGACATCTTCAAAACGTGACGCCTCTAGAAGGTGGTATCCATCAAGGATCCTCACCACCCAGGACATGCCCTCTTCTCATTACTACCGTCAGAGAGGAGGTACAGGAGCCTGAAGGCGCACACTCAACATTTTAGGAACAGCTTCTTCCCCGTACCATATTTCTGAACGAACAATGAACACTAATTTATGGCAATGAATAAACAATTGATGTTTCCGGCCGAGAACCTTCACCAGGACTGTTTATTCATTTCCATAGATGCTGCCTGACCTGCTGAGTTCTTCTAGCATTTTGTGTGTGTTCTTCTGGATTTCCAGCATCCGCAGAATCTCTTGTGCCTTCCTCACTAATTTGGTCTACTTTACCTAGTCATAGTTTTACTATTTCTTATTGTAACTTTATGTCTTCCACTTTACTGCTGCTGCAAAAACAAATTTCACAACATACATCAGTGATAATAAACCTGATTCGGTTTCTAGAATGGAGCTACAGTGGAGGGAGATGGAGAGGAGGGGTTCACATTTACTACCAGCACCTAACCTGCAGGAATAGCAATGTTTCAATGTCATAAGTGAACCCCTCTGTTGGCAAGGATCAGTTAAATATAACAATGGCCAACACTGACGGACATGATACCATAGCGATTCACGGGACTCTATTACAGCTCGGAGCATCAGAGTTTGGAGTTCAATTCCTTGTCCTAAGGACTCTCTGTACATCCTCTCTGTGGAATGCATGGGTTTTCTCCAGGTGCTCCGGTTTCCTCCCATGGTCCAAAGACATACTGATTGGTAGGTTGATTGGTAGGTTAATTGTTTATTGTAAATTGCCCCGCGATTAGGCTAGGGTTAAATTGGGAGGTGAATCAGATGAACTGTGGAGCTTACCAACAAATTGGGAGGAGCAGCTTGAAGCATCAGAAAGGCCCATTCCTCGCTCTATTTCTAAATAAACTAACTCCACGATCAGACACACCCACACTTGTTCTCAGTGCTTCTGTTTTATATGCAGTTTGTCTTTTACACATTTGTTGTTTGTCAGTGTTTATGTAGTTTTTCATAAATTTTATTATATTTCTTTATTTTACAATAAGTGCCTGCAAGATGAGGGGGATCTCATTGAAATCTACTGAATATTAAAGGCCCAGATAGAGTGCATGTGGAGAGGATGTCTCCTACAGTGAGTGAGCCTATGATCAGAGGGCTCATCCTCAGAATACAAGGACACACCTTTTAACAGATGAGGAGGAATTTCTTTAGTCAGTGGGTGGTGAATCTGTGGAATTCACTGTGACCTTGGAGGACAGATCATTGGGAATATTTAAAGCAGAGGTTGATAGGATCTTGATTATTAAGGGTGTCAAAGATTACAGGGAGAAGGCAGGAGAATGGGGTTGAGAGGGATAATAAATCAGCCATGGGCTGAATAGCCTAATTCTGCTTGTATGTCCTTCAGTGCATGATGTAAAGGAGAACAAAATGATTGTTGCTCAGAAAAGAAATCTCCGGGTAGAATGTAGTACTTTGAAAATAAGTTTTACTTTGAGCTTTGCACACAGAGCTGGCTGAACTGTTGAATTAGTCAGACACAGCACCTTGGTCCAATAATCTGTAGGCTTCTGAACATTTACGAAACAGACTCAAATGGACAGTTAATAATGTGGAGAGAGGGAATGTATCCTGAATGGCGAGCAGCAGGTCTGGGAAATGTCGATGGGAAGAATGGATAATTATACGATGCACATGGCCAAGCTGGTAAGCTCCACAGTTCATTTGATTCACTGTGCTGGACTCAACAGGGCTGTGTAGAACAAATTGTGTTGCACTTATATTTTTCTTGTAAATACTGCTTATCAAAGGTGAACCTTATTTGTCAGATACATTTTACATTCGTTAGGAATTTACTAAGGTGCGTTGGCTCGACATTGAACAAAATGTGACGGTCTGTGCCCGTGATGCTGCAGCAAGTTTGCTTCTCATCGCACCTCTGCACACATGGGCTTGTGCAGATGACAGTGGTAATCAGTCAGATTCAACAAGCAGCAGTGAATTAAATAATCGCCAAAGCTGCTGGTCATGGGAAGGATGCTTCTAGTCTAGACTTTGGTATTAGTATTACGCTCCACAGTTTTCTAGGCAAATTGTAAAATTCAGTTCCCTGCAAGAAGCCACGTAAACACTGATATTAGCTATAAGCAGAAGTCTGACATCTTGAACAAAGGAGATTCTGCACCTGTTCGAGCACTTGAGCAACACACACAAAATGCTGGAGGAACTCGGCAGGTCAGGCAGCACCTATGAAGGGAATAAAACACTGACATTTCTGGCTGAGACCCTGACGAAGGGTCTGTGTCTCAGAGAAACTTAGCTGGTTTTACTCTGAAGCGTCAGAAGTTATTCCCTTTGGACCAAGAGCATGATGGTTGAGGGGTAATAACCGTTCCTGAAGCTGGTGGTGAGCCCTGAGGCTCTTGTACCTTCTTCCTGATGGGCACAGCATGAAGAGAGCATGGTCTGGCTGGTGGGGGTCCCTGCTTTACCCTTACAGTGCCAGTGATCAACAATCAAGAGTTTAACTCCTGCTGCTATAAGGAGATTGTACTTTCTCCCATGACCATGTGGGCTTTGTCTGGGTGCTTCGGTTTCCTCCAACAGTCCAAAGGTGAACGGGTGAGGGTGAGTGAGTTGAGGGGCATGTTATGTTGACACTTGCAGGCTGCCCTCTACACAATTCTTACTGATTTGATTTGAAGCAAATGTCACATCTGTTTTTTTCAATGTATATAAAGCTAATCTTTGATCTTTAAATAATTAATTGTGTTAAATTATATGCACCATGCTAATTGTATAGGGATGATTAAAGGCTCTTTTTAAAGCAGCCAAATATAAACTTGGTTTTGCAAGAGCTACGACTTCCAGTGAAATCTGGGCACATTAAGCAGGACAGAAAGCTGCATCCATCAGGGACGTGTGCTCTTCTCATTACTACCATCAGGGAAGAGGTATAGGAGCACAAAGACCACACACAATGTCTTAGGGACAGAGTTTTCCACTCTGCCATCACGTTCTGAAGGATCCATAAACCCATGATCACTGTCTTACTATTCTGCAATACTTATTTTTGTAATTTATAGTAATTTTATGTCTTGCAATGTACTGCTGCGACAAAACAAATTTCACAACATTCACCTGTGTGGAACACGCTGCCCAGGGCGGTGGTAGAGGCAGATACATTCATCATCATGTGCCATGTCATATGACGTGGGCAGTCTTGGTTTTCGACCATAATTGTTCTTGGCAAATTTTTCCAGAGAAGTGGTTTACCATTGCTTTCTTCTGGGCAGTGTCTTTACAAGATGAGTGACCCCAGCTGTTATCAATACTCTTCAGAGAGTGTCTGCCTGGTGTCAGTGGTCGCATAACCAGGACTTGTGCCAGCGGACAATCTCTGAAAAGTATTGATAATGGCTGGGGTCACTCATCTTGTAAAGACACAGCCCAGAAGGCAATGGCAAACCACATCTGTTGAAAAAATTGCCAAGAAAAATGATCATGGATTAGACCAAGATCACCCACGTCAATATAAGACGACATATAATGATAATGATGAGGAGGAGGCAAAGGAGCATCTGGCCCATCGAGTTTGCTCTGATTATCTCATTGTCATTGGTTGGAATCTTGCACAAACTGGAAGACACTTGTTCCTACACTGTAGTACCGATAATCCCTCCCAGTGGTTTCTATGAACCAAGACTACAAGTCCCTTTTGTCTCCAGCCTGGTTTCACACTGTACCCGAGTCATGAAATCAGGGTGCCATCATGAATTTATAGAACCACTCACCTCACTGTCCCAAAGTGTGGCTCCTCCAATGGCAGACAAGAAAAAGATGAGCATTATGCAGATTTGAACTTCAGTTACATCAATTCTAATCAAACAGAGAGACCAGTGGTTAATCGAGAACGAACTAGAGTAAACTGCAACATGAGAAATAGATTTCACTCAACTGGATGGTGTAAACCTACAATGAAATACAATTTTTTTGATCTAACAGAGATTATTCACACAGAGAGTGGTGGGAGTATGGAATGAGCTGCCAGACGAGGTGGTAAATGCAGGTTCTTTTTTAACATTTAAGAATAAATTGGACAGATACATGGATGGGAGGTGTATGGAGGGATATGGTCCGTGTGCAGGTCAGTGGGACTAGGCAGAAAATGGTTCGGCACAGCCAAGAAGGGCCAAAAGGCCTGTTTCTGTGCTGTAGTTTCTATGGTTTCTAATTGTGTTCTTTTTTGTTAAAATTGGCTATAATTTGTTTTTCTTGAGAATGCTATTTATCTGATGCCCGATGTTTATGATGCTGCTACAAGTAAGATTTTCACTGCACCTATGCACATAGACTTGAGAAGATGATAATAACCCCATCATAGTGTGGAAAGGTAACAAAGCAGCAGGTAATAACTACAGAACTATGAAAAGTAAGGGGCTTGCAAAACTCAAAGGGTATGTGACCTTTGGAATATTCTTCTTCTCATTTGTTTCCTTAATAGGACAGTAACCAGAGGACTGGATTTAAAAGGAATTAAAGGGGAAATGGGAAAATACAGTGACTCTGAGGTTGGTGAGGGATCTGGAACTCACTGCCTGGAAGGCAGAAATCTTCATGACACTTAAGCAGGAACTGGGTGTACAACAAAATGTATTGTAATGTCAGAGCACAGAAATGAGCCATTTGGCCCATCTAGTCAATGGTGAACGGTTAATCTGCCTGGTCCCATCAACCTGCACCTGTTCCCGAACTTGGTGATGTTGGACCCAAGACTCCTGTGCTTCCTGCCTAGTCCCATTGACAGGCACCTGGACCATAGACCTCCATAACCATCCCATCCATGTACTTATCCAAACTTCTCTTAACTATTGAAATCAAACCCACACCTACCACTTATGCTGACAGCTTAATTCCCACTCTCACCACCCTCAAAGGCTCCTTGACCTACCATGTGGTAACTTGTCAATGGCCTTGCTGAAGTCCATTGCATTAACTTTATTTCTTCCCCTTGCTTTTTACCCCCTTTCCAGTTTTGGTGGGCTGGCCATTCCTGACCATTTGCTTAGGAACAGATTTGGATCTGATGTTCTCCTGCTACATTCCCTTCAAGTCCCCCTAAAATATTTCACCTTTCACCCTTAACCCATAACCTGCAGTTCAAGTCTAACTCAACCTCAGTGAAAAAAAGCCTTCTTGCGGTTACACTATCTAGCATACGATTTCCAGTTTCTGCAGATTTTCTCATTTGTGATTGGATTACTACACTGTGAAATCTCTTCAAGGGATGCCTCTCCTGAAAAGTTTAAATATTCTTTTCGACAGGAGATCAGTGAAACCCTCGCTCACTGCTTCTCCTCGTGACCTCTTAAACCTACACGTCTTTTTTTCCTCCAGTACTGCTGAAGGGTCTCGGCCCGAAACTTCGACTGTACTCTTTTCCACAGATGCTGCCTGGCCTGCTGAGTTCTTCCAGCATTTTGTGTGTGTTGTTTGGAATATTGTGGTCAGTTCCAGTCACCTTATTATAGGACGGATGTAGAAGCTTTAAAGAGGTAGCAAAGGAGATTCACCAGGTGCTGCCTGGATTAGAGAGCATGTCTTATGAGGAAAGGCTGAGCAGGTTGGGGCTTTTCCCTTTGCAGGCATAGCTCAAGCGAATAGCCAGAGCCTTTCCCTAGGACAGAAATGGCTAATATGAGGGGCATGATTTTAAGGTGATTTGAGGAAAGTATAGGGGGAATATTATTATTATTGTTGTATTATTTCTCAGCTCAAGCTGGTAAAGCGTGAGGTACAAGCACAGCCAAGCATACTCATTTCTTAATTGCTGGGAACTTTTGGACTATTCTAGTGTTGCTTAATATTGTGCCTTTCTAGAGATTTACATAAATATTGCTATGTAGGCCAAATTGTTTAATGCTATTGTGTAGTGACTTCGGGATGATAGCAGTTGTAGATATTACTATTGGGACAATGTATATCTGTTCATGTTCCATAGTCTTTCAGTTTCCTCTTTTAATTCAGCGTATTCCTGGTAATTTTCACTTCTTGATTTCTGTACGTTGTGTGTGTTTGGACGGCTATATCAATTAAGTTGTACTTGCTTGTCTTTCCTGTATTATTATATCCAGACAGTTATTATGGATTGTCTTATTATCATTATTCAATAAGATCACAGCTGATCTGGCTGTGGACCTAGTTCTACCCACCTGCCTTTCCCCACAACCCTTCATTCCCTTGCTCTGAAAAATTCTATCTGTCTTTTAAATACATTTAATGGGATAGCATTTAACACTGTAAAGAATGAAATAAGCAAACTCACTTTGCAAATCGCAGTGATCCTGAGACGTAGGTTTGCCAGTGAGCACAGTAGAAAAGAAACAAGCCAATGAAGCAGCAGAAAAACATCAGATCTGAATCTGTTCCCAAACGAACGGCTAGGCAGGTGCCCAAGCCCACCACAACTGGAAAGGAAAAACAAGGGGAAGAAATAAAGCTAATTACAATGGGACTTTAGCAAGGCCTTTGACAAGTTACTGCATGGTTGGTCAAGGAGGTTCAGTCACTTGGCATTCAGGAAGACGTAGTAAACTGGATTAGACACTGGCTTTGCAGGAGATGCCGGAGTGGTCGTAGATGGTTGCCTCATTGACTGGAGGCCTGCGATTAGTAATGTGCCACAGGGATCAGTGCTGGGTCTGTAGCAGTTACTTTAAAACAAAGCAAAACCGTCGAGGGAAGAGGCCAGAGTGATCAACACTGTATGACTTGCTTCCAAATAACAAAGCTCCAAAGTAGAAAAAGGTACTTTTGATCCTTTATTACAAAATCAGCAAAGACAAACGATCTTATAGCAATAAAAACAATAAACTTAATGCTGACTTAATGCTGAAATCAATGTAACTAAGTGTTCTGATTGTTGATATCAGAATTAGTTTTATACACGTAGTTAAGCCGTCTAATAACGTTCCAATTAACGTAACTAGCATTTGAACTAAATTAGTGGTCAACAAAAGAAAAATCATCTTGTGACTTACCCCCTCAATTAGACTAAACTACCAAATGTGAATATGTAACTATACTCATTTGCTTCCACCAACCCTTGTGACTAACTACAACATATAATACAGGCAGAAGATGGATACATGGCTCCAACAGACAGAAAACAGACACAAGGCTCATACAGGGTCCGTTGTTATTTGCTCTCTAAATCAATGATCTGGATGATAATGTGGTTAACTGGATCACCAAATCTGTGCATGACACCAAGATTGGGGGCATAGTGGACAGTGAGGGAGACTATCAAAGCTTCTAGTGGGATCTGGATCAGATGGAAAAATGGGCAGAAATGGCAGTAGATGAAATTTAATGCAGACAAGAGTAAGGCATTACACTCTGGGAGGACAAACCAGGGTAGAATTTGCGTCGTGAGCGGGAGGACACTGAGGAATGCTTTACAACACAGGGATTTGGGAATACATGTCCATAATTCCTTGAAGGTGATGTCAGGTATATGGGTAGAAATCTTTTGGCATATTGGCCTTCATTAATCGAAGTATCAAGTACAGGAGTTGGGATGTTATGTTGAAGCTGTATAAGATGCTGGTGAGGCCTCATATGAAGCTTTGTGTACAGTCCTAGTCATCTACCTATAGGAAAGACGTCAATAAGATTGAAAGAGTATGAAGGAAATTTACAAGGATGTTGCTGGGACTTTAGGACCTGAGTTATAGGGAAAGGCCGAATAGGTAAGACTTTACTCCCTGGACTGTAGGAGAATGAGGGGAGATTTGAAAGAGGTACACAAAATTATGAGGGGTACATATGGGCAAATGCAAACAGGCTTTTTCCACTGAAGTTGGATGAGGTAAGAACAAGAGGACATAGGTTAAGGGTGAAAGGTGAAATGTTTAAGGGAAACATGAGGGGCAACTTCTTCACTGAAGGTGGTGAGAGTGTGGAATGAGCTGCCAGCAGAAGCGATGGATGCAGGTTTGATTGCAACATTAGAGAGATATTTGGATATGTACATGGATGGGAGGGGTATGGAGGCCTATGGTCCAGACTCCGGTCGATGGGACTAGACAGAACAGTTTGGCATAGACTAGATGGGCTGAAAGTATTCTATGACTCTACTCTGCCTTTCAATCTGATCCAATTTGGTGCTTGCTTTGTAACCTTGATCCTAATCTGCATCGCTACTGGTTGTCACTGTGTACTGCATCAGAGAGTGCTCATTCTTTAAAGCACGCACCTGTAGAAAAGGAATCACATCCGTGGTCGAACAGCTCCCCAAGGGGAGAGCTGCTGTTGGTCCTTCTGGCCTGCTTTCCATCAATGGCATCCAAGGACTGGTAGATAAATAATCCCAGACCACACAATACGTACACGTAAGATGGTGCCTGCAAAGGGCGGGGGGGGGGGGTGCGGAGAGAGAGAGAATAACAGGTCACAGACTGAATGGTGAACATTTAATCAGTCAACAGCCATGATCCAAGAACTCTTGAGCAGGACGGAAGCTGGATTGGAGATATCTTCACAGGGAAGCTGTGTGTCTCTGTGTGCCCACTCCAGCCTTTGAGGCACAGAGGTGATGGTGTGTGGCCCAAACTGCAGATTGGAGCAGAGACCCAGACTGACACTTCAGCACTAAAGGCTCATTTATACTTCTGTGTAGCCTACGCCGTAGCAAGCATGCGTAGTTGTGTCTGCGTCACTCTACAATTCACCGCAAAAACGCTAGTTGGCGGAGGGGTTTCTATGCCGCTGTGTTGAGTTTCTTCGTGAGAGACATGGACAAGGAAATGCATTTCAAATATTTTCGGATGTCGGCAGGTAGATTTGACAATTTGGTTCATCGTCTCCAATGGTTTATTTCGGCTCAGTGTACAGACGTGGCAGAGAAAAGCAACCGGAAATGTGTATGAGGAAATGCGATGCTACCAAGCGGACCAATCACAGTTGTTGCGGTCTGCATCGCCGCGACGCACAAGTTACTTTTTTTTGGGGAGGTGCACGTCACCCTACAGCGTAGGGTACGTGTTACCTACAGTGTACATTTGACACAGAAGTATAAATTGGGCTTTAGGGAGAGCTGTCAGAGAGGGGCCTCTGCACAGGATCAGAAAAAGCTGCAGGGATTTGGAAACTCAGTCAGCATCCATGACACCTTCAAAAGGTGATGCTTCAAAAAGGCAGCAATCAGAATTAGAGAATCAGATCTAGTTTAATATCACTGGCATTTGTGTGAAATTTGTTGTTTTGCAATTGTTGTTAGTCCAATACATAATAACAAAATAATAAAACAGATAAACAGAAAACTAAAAAACTTACAATAAGAAAATATTATTAAATTAAATAAGTAATGTAAAAGGAGAGCAAAGAAAATTGGCCATTCAGAAATCTAATGGTAGTTGGGGAAGAAGCTGTTCCTGAATTGCTGAGTGCGTCTTCAGGCTCCTATACCTCCACCTTGATGGTGACAATGAGAAGGGAGCATGTCCTGGGTGATGGAGGTCCTTAATGATGGATGCCACCTTTTTGAGGCATGATCCTTCAAAGATGTCCACGATGCTGGGAAGGTTAGAGCTGATGATGGAGCTGGCCAAGTTTACACCTTGGATCGATGGATTGGAGATATCTTCACAGGGAAGCTGTGCGTCTGTGTGTGCCCACTCCAGCCTTTGAGGCACAGAGGTGATGGCTTCCTTAAGGTGAAATCTTGCCTGAGAAATCTGTTGGAATTTTTTGAGGAAATAGTAGGTCAGAGAGACAAAGAAAAGTCAGTGGATGTTGTTTACTCGGATTTTCAGAAGGCCTTTGACAAGGTGCCGCACACGAGTCTGCTAAACAAGAGCTCATGTTATTATAGGAAAGATACCAGCATTGCAGAAGATCGGCTGACTGGCAGGAGGCAAAGAGTGGGAATAAAGGGAGCACATTCTGGTTGGCTGCCAGAATCCAGTGTTGTTCTGCAGGGTTGGCTGTGGGACTACTTTTCATAATAAGCAGCCAATGACTTTGATGACAGAATTGATGGAAATATGGTCAAGTTTGCAAATGATACATTTATATAGATATGGTGAATAAAGTTGCTTTGATAACACAAACTGGAGAATGTTCAAGGAGCCCGCTACCTATGGCGATCATGTTAACATCGAGGAATACATGGATTCTGTGACCAGCTACATAGAGAAGTGAACTGAGGATATTACCGTCATGAAACACATCTGGGTGAGGGCAAATCAGAAGCAGGGGTCAGTGCCAGGCTGAGGGATCGTGTTGCTGCTTTTAGATCGGGAAATGCAACTTCTCCCAGGGAAGCAAGAATAATGCTTTCCCGTTCCATCAGGAAGGTGAAATGGGAGCATTCTCACAGAATTGACAGTCACTTCTGTGATACCAGACACACGAGGTACATGTGGCAGGGAACTCAGAGGCTTACAGACTACACGTCTACCCTGCGCGCCAGTGACCAGGATGCTTCACTCCCCGGTTTGATGCAGAACAAAGTGCTGGCGAGGAAGGCACCCCTCCCCCCAGGGGAGCAGACACTCCGTCTGGCTGAAGCCGAGGTTAGGAAAACTCTGGTCAGAGTCAACCCACGCAAAGCTGTGGGCCTTGATAATATGTCAGGTCGGGTTCTGAAAGACTGCGCAGCCCAGCTGATGGAGTTGGTGACGGATATATTTAACATCTCTCTGGAACAATACATTGTCCCTTCAGTTTTCAAGGCAGCAACCACCATTCCGAAGAAGGTGACAGTAACCTGCCTAAATGACTATCATCCAGTGACATTCACTTAACCATTATAAAATGCTTTGAGCAGCTGGTCATGGAGCACGTTAAAGCCTTTCTCCTGGCTACACTGGACCCTTTCCAGTTCACTTATCACTCAATTCGATCCACAGATGACGCAATAGCCTCTGCCCTGCACTCTGTCCTGTCCCCCGTGGTAAATGGGGTCTCATATTCCAGACTGCTGTTCATAGACTTCAGTTCAGCGTTCAACACCATCGTATCCTAGAAACTGGTGGGGAAATTGTCCTCGCTGAGTCTCAACACCTCCCCCTGCAATTGGATACTGAATTTCTTTACAGTAAGGCCACAGTCAGCCTATGCGGACAGCAATATCTCTCACCGCACTCTGCTGAGCATTGGCGCTCCCCAAGGCTGTGTGCTCAGCCCACTGCTGACACATGACTGTATCGCAGGATCCAGCTCAAACCGTGTCAATTAGTTTGCAGATGACACAACAGTGGTTGGCCTTATCAAGAACGATGTTGAGACAGAGTATTGAGAGGAAGTGGAGTGCTGGTAGATTGGTGTGAGAACAACAACCTAAGCCTGAATGTGGAGGACAAAGGAAATTACTGTGGACTTCAGGAAGGTGCAGATAAACCTTATATTTAATATTAACGCACTTTAGTTTGTTGCTTATGTGTGAATCATCTACAGATTTTATCCTTACCTCAGTTATTGGGTGTTAAGTCTGTTATGTGTTTGAAGAAACATCTCATTTCTATATATGTGTATGTAGTTAAATGACAATAAATTTCACTTGAACTCTCCACCTTTGCTGAATTCCTACAGGATCAAAATACGCCACAGAAAGCTGTGAACTCAGTCAGCTTCATCGTGGACACTAGCCTCCCAGCATCCAGGATATCTTCATGGAGCCACGCTTCAAAAAGGCGGTATCCATTGTTAACGATCCCAGTCAGTCAGGACAAGTCCTCTTCTCATTGCTTCCATCAGGGAGGAGGTACAGGAGCCTGAAGGCACACACTCATCGATTCAGAAACAGCTTCCTCCCCTCTGCCATTAGATTTCAGAACAGACATTGGACATATGAACACTACCTCACTATGTTTTCTTCCTTTTTTTTTGCACTTGTTTAAGTTAATTTTTAAAATAAATATACTTGTTACTGTGAGTTACAACTTTTATTATGCATTACAATGTACTGCTGCTACAAAACAACCAACCTGACGACATATGCCAGTGGTGTTAGATCTGATTCTGATTCACATAGTGATGAAGATAAGATCATCTAGAATTACTGCTAAAATTGCATGCCGCAGCACAGTCAAAATAGCAAATGGCTATGTTCAGATTATCAGGGTGGAACGCAATGCAGCTAAGGGAATTTGATACAAACCAAGTGGGAAGGAGAAGACTAATGAGTCCACTGAGGGTGGTGTACCAGATGTAAGACCATAAGATATAGGAGGAGAATCAGCCACTTGGTCCATCAAGTCTGCTCTATCATTTCCTCATGGCTGATCCATTTTCCCTCTCAGCCCCAATCTCCCCATATTCCTTCATGCCCTGACCAATCAAGAATCTATCAACCTCTGCCTTAAATATACATAAAGACTTATCTCCACAGCTGCCTGTGGAATGCTGTGATTAAATTTGGAAGTGCGCAGAGAAGCTTTATGAGGATGCTGCCAGGACTTGAGGAACTGAGTTATCGGGTGAGATTACACAAGCCAGGTCTTTCAATCAGCTTTACTCGAGGAACTGAGCTATCAAGTGAGGTTACACAAGCCAGGCCTTCCGATCAACTTTATTCAAGGAACTGAGTTATCGGGCGAGGTTACGCAAGCCAGGCCTTTAAATCAGCTTCATTTGTCACATGTACATTGAAGCATACAGTGAATTACTTCATTGGCATCAAGTCAAATCAGCAAGCATTGAGCTGGGGGCAGTCCGCAAGTGTCGCCATGTTTCTGGCACCAACATAGTATGTCCACAACCCACTAACCCTAACCTGCATATGGGAGGAATGCGTAAATCCACGCAGTCACAGGAAGAACATGCAAACAGCGGAAGGAATCAACCCGAATCGGTGATTGCTGGTGCTGTAAAGCCATTGCGCTAATCACCATGCCTCTGGGCTGTGCTGTGCTATAATATGGCGGTGATGCCATAATTTTAGTTTTGGTCTGTTTTAGGACAGGTGTGATTAAACTGGAGAGTGCGCAGAGATGCTTTACAAGGACTTGAGGGGCTGAGTTATAGGGAGAGGTTAGGCCAGGCTGGGTCTTTTATTCTCTGGAGTGTAGGAGACAGAGGCGATTTCATGGAGGTGTATAAAATCATTCGGGACACGGAGAGGGTGAGCAGTCTTTTGTCCAGGGTTGCTAGTTAGCAACTAGAGGGCACAAAAGACACTGCAGACACTGGAAATCTTGAGCAACACAGACAAAATGATGGAAGAACTCAGCAGGTCAGGCAGCAACTATGGAGGGAAATAAACAGTTAATGTTTTGGGCTAAGACCCTTCATCAGGACTAGACTAAAGGAAATTGTTTTAAGGTTAGAGGTGAAAGGTTTAATAACTTAAAGGGCAACTTTTTTTTGAAACAGAGGGTGACAGATATATGAAATGAGCTGTCAGAGGAAGCGGCTGAGGATATACATTAGATAATCACGCACAAAATGCTGGAGGAACTCAGCAGGTCGGGCAGCATCCCATGTAGGAGAATAAACAATCAATCTTTCAGACAAAGACCCTTCATCGAGACTGGAAAGGAAGGGGGCAGAAACCAGAATAAGAAGGTGGGGGGGGGAGGGAAGGGGGACGAAGATCAAGCTGGCAGGTGATAGGTTGGAGCTGGTGAGTGAGAAGGGCAAAGGAGGAAGAATGAAGTAAGAAGTTGGAGGGTAATAGATGGAAGAGATAAAGGGCTGAAGGAGAAGACATCTGATAGAAACTTGACAGTAAACCCAGAGGGAGGCGATGGGCAGTTGAGGAGAAGAGAAACGGCAAGAGGGGAACCAGAATGAGGAATAAAAACAGAGAGAAGGGGAGTGACAGGAGCAGAAATTACCAGAAGGTAGAGAAATCGATATTCATGCCATCAGACACGGACAGACATATTGGAATGAGAATGGGAAGTAGAATTAAAATGGGTGGCCACCAGGAAATATGGCAGACCAAATGAAGGTGCTTTGTGCATCTTGGTCAGCACAGACACATATGGGTCAAAGGTTTTCCCACCACGTCCCCCCTGAATATCTGAATCTACAGCTTGCTGGGCAAGGCTGAGGTGACTGAGACTGAGGGAAATGCTTCAAACTGGCATCCCATCTTGATGGATAGAGAGACAGGCTTGAAGGGACAGATGGCCCAACTCCTGCTCCTATTATTTTTAAAGCCCACTCTAACACGACAGATATTAATTACGATACTCGCTAGACATCTCACTTTTAATTAGAATGCATCAAATTTCAGTAATCGGAGTATTCCTATCTGATTATAATCAGAACACAAACATTTGCTATGTCCATCCCTGCTGGGGCAGGCATCTTATAATTAATTTGAGATAAATACTTTACCCTGCATTACTTACAATATGAAGATAGGATTCCGGAGAACATGGGGAGAAAAAGACAGATATTCAGAGTAACTGCAAACTCCTTGACGGTAATTGAACCTGGATCGCTGCGCTGTAATAGCGTTTTGCTAACCATTAATAGTAAGACAGCAGTTTCTGTAAAGCAGATGAAACTATACAGAAAGCAAAAAAGAGAAGCAAAAACTCCAGTTTTAATGTGTAAAGAGTGAATTATCTGGAATGGAAGAATTTGACATCGACTCCTACAAGGTGCCCAGACAGAAGACAAAGTGTGTCCAGCCTCATTGTAACAATGCATGAGATTTATAGACAAAGGTCAGAGTGGGACAGTTAATCAGTGGCAGCCAACTCGAAGCTAAGAGCGACACCTGTCGACTGGTGCTTCACAAAGCAGTTACCCAAAGCAATGCACACAAAATGCAGGAGAAACACTGGTCAGCAGCATCTATGGAGAGGAATAACAAGCTGATATTTCGGGCTGAGACCCTTGATCAGGACTCATCCAGTCTACCTTTGGTTGCATTGATACACTGTGAACCCATTTGCTATGTCTATCTCTGCCTTGTCCACCACCTTTGTGAGATAGATACTTCATCCTGATTTTTTTTACATACAATATGAAGATAGGACACAAGGAGGGAATGACAGATATGCAGAGAGTAAATGCAACGGGTAATGGATCCTTTGATAGTTTTTATTTTCCTGAATTTACTGTTTTAGAACCCAATAAATCTAAACTAAGAACCAGTATGCCCACAGATTAGAGAATGGATTTTAAAGATAAGGACTGATGGTATTAAGTTGCTTGAGAGGAGAGATGAGCTGGAATCACCCCTTTGAGCAGATCTAAGAGCAATTCAGAACCATAAGGCCAGAATTAAGTCATTTAGGCTACTGAGTCTGCTCTGCCATTCCACCATCGGTGATATAATAATGCTCTCAACTTTATTCTGCCTTCTCCCCATAACCTTTGACTCCCCGACTAAACATGATTTATCATGTCCATTTTTAACATACCCAATGACTTGGCCTTCAGATCTGCCTGTGGAAATGAATTCAACAGATTCACCACCCTGTGGCTAAAGAAATTCATCTGTTTTAACTGGATGTCCTTCTATTGAGGCTGCTATTCTTCTCCACTATAGGAAACATCCTCTCCACACCCACTCTTTCTAATAATGATAATAATGGCTCCGCTTGTCTAAGTAGACAATGGATGTGCCCGATTTAGGACTCCACTGGGTGTGGAACAGCACTGGCTGGGGCTGAATAAGCCGATTCTTGAGCAGCAGTCCTTGGCACTCGTAACTGCTGCCTCCCGTGTTGGTTTTGCTGCTTTGCAGCAGGACCGGAGTGACCCCCCGCCCACCCCACCGGGGCACAGACCGGAGTGGACGACCCCCCCCCTCCGGGGCGCAGACCAGAGCGACCCCCCCCCCTCCCAGGGCGCAGACCAGAGTGGACCCCCCCCCCCACCCCCGGGGCGCAGACCAGAGTGGACGCCCCCCCCGCCGCCGGGGCGCAGACCCGAGCGACCCCCCCCCCCCGGGGCGCAGACCAGAGTGGACCCCCCTCCACCCACGGGGCGCAGACCAGAGTGGACCCCCCTCCACCCACGGGGCGCAGACCAGAGTGGACCCCCCTCCACCCACGGGGCGCAGACCAGAGTGGACCCCCCCACCCCTCCCGGGGCGCAGACCAGAGCAACCCCCCCACCCCTCCCGGGGCGCAGACCTGGGCAATGAATATGGAGATCCTGGGCTGCACAGACATCAAGATCCTCCTCTCGGCCTCGTGGATGTGGTCCAAAGGAATGCGAAGCAGTACATTTGGCATCAGCTTGGCTGCAGGAGCTGCCTGGAGATGACGTGATATGTCACCCAACCGCCTTAGGGGCTCCACTCCGGATTTGTGGAGGGTTTACTCCTCAGCCTTCTCTTCTCCTGAAGGTACCCACAAGGCAGTGGGATCCGTAACCCTGGATAGGGGCCCATACCGGCTACTGTCAGCCGGAGCCAGCTGAGCCCGGGACTCATGTAAGGCAGGGTCGTCACGCCCTGTAGTAGTGACATATGGAGCCACTTCCCACCACTTTTTCTAGGCCTTCCAATATTTGATAGGTTTCAGTGAGATTCTCACCTCAACAGAATGTATGCTCTTAGAGGTGAGATCAAAATGATTCACAATACTCCATTTTCAGGCTGATCAAGGCCCTGCTGAATTGTAATAGGACGTTAGTACTTAGGTATTCATACCATAAAATTCAACATACCATTAGCATGCTGTACTAGTTATCTCTGTACACAGTCCTTTCTGATTAGCCATCGGGGTTTCAATTCCCATCACTGTCTGTAAGGAGTTTTTACGTTCTCCTCATGACCGTGTGGGCTTTCTCAGGGTGCTCCCATTTCCTCCCACATTCCAAAGACGTACGGGTTAATGTTAGTAAGCTATGAGCATGTTCTCCTGGCACTGGAAACATATGACACATGGCCAAGTCACTGGGAATATTTAAAGAGGTTGATAGATTCTTGATTAATCAGGGCATCAAAGGTTACAGTGAGAAGGCGAGGGAATAGGGTCGAGAGAGATAATGATGGAATGCCAGAACAGACTCAAAGGGCTGATATGGTCTTGTGTTGTATCCATCCCCTTGATACTGAGATCACAAAGCCCAGTGTTGGGAGGGGAACCTAATAGATTCTCCATGTCCACAGGTCTGGTGTAGCACCAGCGACCTCATCTGGAGTCAGGAAACCTGTGGAGCATCAGATGGGTTGAAGATGGGCCGCAAGGGACTCGCTACATAAAACATCAGGAACTTGGGGTTTGGACAGGAAACTGGTGTTTTAGCAAAGACAACCAGCCATGTCTTCTTGAATGGGACAGCAAGTTTGAGACTACCCATGTTTCTCATGTCTACCGAAGTACTACAAAATAATAATAGACAAAAGGGGACAGAGAGGACCTCTGCTGCTCGGGGTCAACCATGAATGTTGCGACCTAGCTCTAACTCGATACACAAGCCAAAGCAGTACGATATGTAGAGCAAGCTGTTGCCCATGCAGCAGGCTTCCCCTCTCCATGCATCTGATGAACCCATAAGGAACCACAGAGACAGATACAGTTTGGCACCAGTGACACTGAGGAGGTGCCAGTCAGCACTGAACTCAACGCACGACTGCCTTAGGGACTCCAGCGCCAGATATTTCCCTGGGGATTACTCCCAAAGAGTGGGTATAGCCGCAAGGCAGGGCAAGTTTGAGATCAGAGTTTTCCTTCTATGGCTGATAAGCCCCATCTGCCCAAAGCAACTGATTATAAGGTACCAATAATCCACCCTTGCTCCTTCTCCTCTCAGTTCAAATGGTTCCACTAGGCTTTGAGGCTGAGCCACACAAAGGCCAGGAGCTGGACCTGGTTGTCAGAGGCTATTTGAGAGGTATACAATTGGGAGCATTTAATAGGTGGTGGGACCTTATTCCCTTTACTTCCCCAGATCTGACCAAACTAGATATCGACAAGGAAGCAGTTGGAGACCACTTCCCAGAAACAGAAGGGTTCCTTGTGGCAATATAAGATTAGGTGGTTAACAAAAAAATTGAGAAAAGTACAAAATAAAAGACCAACAAATTCAAGATAATAAATGCAGAAAATACCAAGAGAAACCAGAAACAACCCAACACATTAAAGGATCCTACAGTAGATTAACTCAATCTTACTACTTACACCAGCACAATCAAGTGGCGAACATTCACCAAAATCTTGCTTTAAAATAGAAACTCATAAAAGATACCATACCTTACAGTTTTAGAGTCAGAGTCCGACAAATTATATTACAACCGATCCTTCATTACAGACAAGTCAATCCATAATAACCATCTGGATATAATAATACAGGATAAACAAGAACAGCTTACTAACAGCCATTCCAAACACACAAACAAATCATTAAGTGAAAAAGTCTAGAAATGTTGGAATTCTTTGAGGAGATTACAAGTAGGAGAGATAAAGGGGATGTAGTGGATGTTGTATATTTGGACTTTCAGAAGGCCTTTGACAAGGTGCCACACATGAGGCTGCTTACCAAGTTAGAGCCCATGGTATTACAAGAAAGTTACTAACATGGTTACAGCATTGGCTGATTGGTAGGAGGCAGTGAGTGGGAATAAAAGGGTCCTTTTCTGGTTGGCTGCCAGTGACTAGTGGTGTTCCACAGCGGTCAGTGTTGGGACCACTTCTTTTTATGCTGTATATAAATGATTCAGATGATAGAACAGATGGCTTTGTTGCCAAGTTTGCAGATGATATGAAGATTGGTGGAGGGGCAGGTAGTGTTGAGGAAACAGGTAAGATACCGAAGGACTTAGACAGATTAGGAGAATGGACATGAAAATGGCAAATGAAATACAATGTTGAAAAACGCATGGTCATGCACTTTGGTAGTGGAAATAAATGTACGGACTATTTTCTAAATGGGGAGAAAATCCAGGAATCTGAGATGCAGAGAGACTTTGGAGTCCTTGTGCAGAACACCCTAAAGGTTAACTTGCAGGTTGAGTCGGTGGTGAGGAAAGCAAATGCCACCTTAGCATTCATTTCAAGAGGTCTAGAATACAACAGCAGGGATGTGATGCTGAGGCTTTATAAGGCACTGGTGAGGCCTCACCTTGAGTATTGTGAGCAGTTTTCGGTTCTTCATCTAAGAAAAGATGTGCTGGCATTGGAGAGGGTCCAGAGGTGGTTCACAAGGATGACTCCAGGAATGAAAGGGTTATCATACAAGGAATGTTTGATGGCTCTGGGTCTGTACTTGCTGGAATTCAGAATTGGGGGGGGGGGAATCTCATTGAAACCCATTGAATGTTGAAAGGCCTAGACAGAGTAGATGTGGAAAAGATGTTTCCCATGGTGGGAGAGTCTAGGACAAGAGGGCACAGCCTCAGGATAGAGGGGCATCCATTCAAAACAGATGCGGCGAAATTTCTTTAGCCAGAGGATGGTGAATTTGTGGAATTTGTTGCCACATGCAGCTGTGGAGGCCAGGTCATTGGTGTATTTAAGGCAGAGATTGACAGGTTCTTGATTGGACGTGACATCAAAGGTTACGGGGAGAAGGCTGGGAACTGTGGTTGAAGAGGAGATTTAAAAAAAAAGGATCAGCCATGATTGAACTGCAGAGAAGACTCGATGGGCCAGATGGCCCAATTCTACTCTCATGTCTTATGCCGAGTTAAAAAACGATATTGAAAGACTATGGAGCCTGAACAAGGTATACGTTGTCCCAGTAGTACTATCTACAACTGATATCATCCCGAAGTCACTACACAATAAATTAAACAATTAGGCATACACAGTAAATCTTCCGAAAGCAACAATACTCAAATAGTCCAAAGTTCCTAACAATTGAGAAATGAGTGTGCTTGGCTATGCCCATATCTCAAGTTTTACCAGCTTAAGCTGAGAAAAAATATACAATCAGATGCAAAAAAAAAATTGTAAACCCTTTCTATTTACCTGGTTTTCTGCATTAATTACTCACAAAATGTGGTCTGATCTTCATTCAAGTCACAATAACAGACAAACACAATCTGCCTAAACCAATAATGCAAAAACAATTTCATTTCTTCTTGTCAATACTGAGTACATCATTTAAACATTGTCTCGGTGTTAGACTAATTTTAAACCATTTCTCCGTCTAAAACTGTTTCAGTTGATAAATATTTCTGGGATACCTTGCATGAACAGCCCTTTTCAGGTCATGCCACAGCATCTCAATTGAGTTAAGGTCTGGACTCTGACTTCGCCATTCCAAAACACAAATTTTCTTTTTTTTTAAAAAACCATGCTGTTGTTGATTTAATCTTGTGCTTCAGATTATTGTTTCGTTGCATCACCCAACTTCTATTAAGCTTCAGATGACTGACTGCCAAACTGACATTCTCCTGTAAAATGGCTTGATACAATTTTGAATTCATTGCTCTCTCAATGATCACAAGTTGTCCGGGCCCTGAGACAGCAAAGCAGCCCCAAATCATGATGCTCCTTCCACAATGCTTCACAGATGGGATGAGGTTTAGGTGTTGGTCTGCAGTGCCCTTTTGCCTCCAAACATAGCGGTGTGCACTTCTGCCAAAAAGTTCAACTTTCATCTTATCTGGCCACAGAACATTGTCTCAGAAGCATTTGGAACATCCAGGTGGCCTTTTTCCCATATTGAGATGTGCAGCAATTTTTTTTTGAGAACAATGATTTCTTCTGTGGTGTCATTCCATTAACACCATTCTTGTTCAGTGTTTTTCTTATAATGGACACATGAACAGAGACTTTCCAAAGTTTTAGAGATTTCTTCAGGTCCTTTTTCACCACCTTCAGCATTGCACATTGTGCTCTTGCTGTGATCTTTGTAGGACACACACTCCTTGGGAGAGTAGCAACAGTACTGAGTTTCCACCATGTGTAGGCAATTTCTCTTACTGTGGACTGATGAAGACTCCAGCCATTTAGAAATGCTCTTGTATCCTTTTCCAGCTTCATGCATCTCTACAAGTCTTCTAAGATCAAGGCATGGTGCACATAAACAGAACTTTGAGAAGAGCAGGCTCCGTCAGTAACCTAACTGTGTGTCTTTTTTATAGGGCAGGGCACTTCTACAACCCACACCTCCAATCTCATCACATTGATTGAAACCTGACTCCAAATAGCTTTTGTAGGAAAGACATCCTTGCCATAGAGGGAGTACAAAGAAGGTTCACCAGATTGATTCCTGGGATGGCAGGACTTTCATATGAAGAAAGACTGGATGAACTGGGCTTATACTCCTTGGAATTTAGAAGATTGAGGGGGGGGGATCTTATTGAAACGTATAAGATCCTAAAGGGGTTGGACAAGCTAGATGCAGGAAGATTGATCCCGATGTTGGGGAAGTCCAGAACGAGGGGTCACAGTTTGAGGATAAGGGGGAAGCCTTTTAGGACCAAGATTAGGAAAAACTTTTTCACACAGAGAGTGGCGAATCTGTGGAATTCTCTGCCACGGAAACAGTTGAGGCCAGTTCATTGGCGATATTTAAGAGGGAGTTAGATATGGCCCTTGTGGCTAAAGGGATCAGGGGTATAGCGGGAAGGCTGGTACAAGGTTCTGAGTTGGATGATCAGCCATGATCATACTGAATGGCGGTGCAGGCTCGAAGGGCCGAATGGCTGACTCCTGCACCTATTTTCTATGTTTCTATGTAGAAGACATTACCCCAGAGGTTCACATACTTTTCTGAACCTACACTGATTGTTTAAATGGTGTACTCAATATTGACAAGAAGCACAATTGTTTGTGCATTATTGGTTTAGGCAGATAGTGTTTGTCTATTATTGTGACTTAGATGAAGATCACACCACATTTTATGAGAATTAATGCAAAAAACCCAGGCAAAGAGTTCACAAACTTTTTCTTGCAACCGAATAATAATTTATCTATAGAACACTTTTCATACAACCGAGATAACCCATTTTACAATGGGATAAATTTCAAACATGAAAATAAAAGATGCTAGTTAGAAGCAAGGGTAAATCAATAGGTTTTGCACTGAACATACAGAATATTGTGCAGTGGTCTCATTCGCGAATTGAGATCAGGTTGGGGAAGATACGTGATTAGCATCTTTCACAAAAACCTCAGTGCATGGGACAGCTTCCAATCTGCCTTAGAGACTCAACAATCTTGCTCACTGACAGGAAGTTTCACAGTAACGTCAATGCACTGAAGAAAAGCTAAATCATACTGAAGTAGTGTGTCCTGAAGGGTTTCGGCCCAAAACACTGACCTTTTATTCCCCTCCATAGATGCTGCCTGACCTGCTGAGTTTCTGCAGCATTTCGTGTGTGTGTTGCCTTGTTTTTCCGACATCTGCAGAATCCCTTCTGATTAAGTACTTTACATAACTGAAGCACCCAGAGTAATTAAAATCACAGAGAATGTGCAAACTCTATGACACAGCCTTCTCAGTTTGGCAGACTGTGACTCGTGGGATTCAAGTAGTAGAGGCAGATATATAAGAGACATTTAGTTAGGCACATGAAATGAGAGGAAAATGGAAGGATATGGACATTGTGCAGGAAGAGGAGATTAGTTTAGTTGGCCATTTGATTACCATCTTAATTAGTCTAGATTGAAATTGTGGGCTGAAGGGCCTGTTTCTGTCCTATGTTCTGCAAGGAAAGGCCTGCTTGCACACACTATGCTTGATAGCCATTGCACTCTGGTTTCAACATCAGGGACCCACACCTCCCGAGACATGCTCTCTTCTCGCAGCTGCCATCAGGAAGGAGGTACAGGAGCCCCAGAACCCACAGCACAGTCATTATCCCTCAACCATTAGGCTCTTAAACCAGAGGGGTTAACTTCACCCGTCCCAACAGTGAACTTGCAAGGACTCTTCATCTCATGTAGATAGTCAACAATTTTTGTATTTGTACAGATTGTTGGATTTCTTTTATACATTGGTTGTTGCTTGCCTGTTGGGTGCAGTTTTTCATTGATTCCATTGTTTTTCTTGTACTTACTGTGAATGCCTACAAAAGGAATCTCAGTATTGCTCAAAGTAAATTTCATTATCAAACCAAGATCCATTTGCCTGCAGGCACACTCAGCAAATCCACTGAATAGTAACTATAACAGGATCAATGAAAGATCAGCCAGAACACAGAAGACAACAAACTGTGCAAATGCAAATATAAATAGGAATAAATGAGAGCATGAGATCATGTATATGGTGACATACATGTACTTTGACAACAAATTTACTTTGAATATTCCCCACCTCCTTCCAAACACATCCAAAGGACAACTGATTGCATCAATTAAAGGAATCTCCCTGCACTGAGCAAACTCAAAAGTTGCTACATCAGCCAGTAATTACTACCGAAACAGAAACTCTGAGCTTATCATCAAAACTCCTCCTTGTTCACACAAAGCTGGGTGACCTGATGAATGAAAGAAAAATGGAGAGCTAAGTGGGAGGGAGGGGCTAGATTGATCTTGGAGCATTAGAAGGCCTATATTGTGCTATACATACAAAAAAAAGTACTGGAGGAGCACAGGTCAGGCAGCCTCTATATAATTTCAGGCCAGGATTCTTCGAGACTGAAAAGGAAGCACGCAGCAGCCAGAATAAGGTACAAACTGGCAGGTGATAGGTGAGAGGGAGGGAAGGTGGGTGGATACGGAGAAAAGATGGGTGGGTGAGGGGGGGGATGAAGTGAGAAGCTGGAAGAGGTAAAGGACTGACGGAGGAATCAGACAAATTTTGTCAATACTAACAGAAATACATCTTAAACCTGCCATTTCTCTGCACTTTGCAAATACATGGCTTTGCATCCAAAACAGAAATAGAATTAGCCCAGATATTTGGTAAAATTAGTTTAGTTCGGATAACTGCAATGTGCTTCATCTTGTAAGGTCAAATCCAAGTAGGACTTTCATCAGTGAATGGCAGAGCCCTGGAAAATGGCGCAGAACAGGAGGAGCTTGCAGTACAAGCATATCATTCCCCAACAGTGGAGTCACAGGTCGTCAGAATGGTGATAAAGCTGTTCAGCACATTGGTCTTCATCAGTCAGGGCCCCGGGTATAAAAGTGGGAGCTCACGGTGCTGTTGCACAGGACACAGGTGAGGGGATATAGTCAAAGGTTAAGGGCGAAAGGTGGAAATTTTACAGGGAACATAAGGGGGAACGACTTCACCCAGAGGGTGTTGAGAGTGTGGAAAGAGCTGCCAGAGGAAGTGGCAGATGGGGATTCGATTTCAACACCTGAGAAGTCTGGATAGGTGCACTTCTGGGAAGGATATGGAGGGCTATGGTCTGGGTGCAAGTCAATGGGACTCGGCAGATTAATAGTTTGGCATGGACTGGATGGGCCAAAGGGCCTGCTTCTGGAAATTTCCGTAGCACCCCAAACCAGGCACTCTGGTCACCCAGCACTCCGGGGTACCCTGCTTGGTCCGCTCTACCCCTACTCCAGGGTTTGTCAGCCCCCGTCACCCAAAAGGAACCTATCAATCTCCACCCACACATGGGGCACAGTCATACCACACCCAAAGGGACCCAAACATCCATAACCACGGGAAGCCAAAGACAGCTGCACCTTAGGGCCCAGTAAAACCCGCCACCCACGGGACAATGAGCTCCCCCCGCCCCCGGGTCCAGTCAACACCCTAGCCAAAGGGACACATCAGGCACCCTTACCCGCTCGGTGCCGCTGGGGCAGTAGTAGACCAGCAGCAGGGTACTCAGAACGTTGGTGGCGAGTCCGATCAGAGTGATGGTGTTGGGCGCCAGCCAGGTGGGAACCAGCTCCAGCAGCCATCCCCAGAATAGCTGCAGCGGCGGCTCCAAAAGCGAGCGGCCAGACGCGCGGTACCTGTGCTCCTCCAGTCGCTTCAGCTGCGCCTCGCTCAGCGGCCGCAGCCAACCTACACCCATCTCCCGACTGCGAGCGCAACCTAGCCCCAGGCCGCGGCCCGTCACTGGGCGGGGCCACGTGACCAGCGACAGACCCCACATCACCAGGGCGGGGCAGAGCCAGCGGCAATAGGTGGGATCTGCGTTGACCGATGGCCAGTGACTAGTTTTAGACCAATAGAACGGAGGCGTACGACAGTAGGCGGGTTCTACGTGCCAGACGACGGGGGCGCCACAACACAGTGGGCGGAACCGTGTTAACTGACAGACCTGGAGCGGTGACTGAGAAAGGAGGGCGGGGTTTGGGGAAGAGAACAGGGGCGTGGCCTGTGTGGAGAGGCGGGGCCATGTGGGTTGAGAGGGCGGAGGTGTTGCGGAAATCAGGCTGCAGGTGCGAGGGTAGGTAGTGGATACAGAAGAGAGGAAATTGTGTGGACTAGGTTAAGGCTGGGACACTGTGCATTAAACAAAACATTGAAAATGATAGGGAAACACCAGGCAGGATTGTGTGAGGGATGTCAGGAAGAGGAGTCAGTAGAACATGTAGTTCTGTGTTGCAGGAAGTATGGCAGACAGAGAGAGATGATGAGAATTAAACTAAGGGAATTGGGGGTGCAGGAATTCACATTAAAAGGGTTGCTGGGCATGGGTGAGAAAGCACAGGTTAGGGTATTTTTAGCTTTCTTAAGGGGTACAGGGGTTTTTTATAGGATATGACAGATAAACAGGAATAGGGTACTAGGATGGCCAAAGATGGGAGGATAAAGTGTAGGTTAGGGTATGTATGTGTGTGTGTGATGGGGTGAAGGGATTTAGAATGTGCGTCTATTGCACACTCTGGAGCAGAAGGTGGCGGTAATGCACCATTACGCTGGGTGCCAACCGCCATAAAACAAGACACAGACAGACAGGAAATCGGACTGGTTCCCCAACTACTTCCCTGCAACCAATCAATCAGCGGCACATCCCTAATCACTACAGTTTAGCAATATTAGTTCATACTAATGGAGTTTGTCTCTTCTTGTTCTGCCTGATATGGAAACTGAGGCTCACCGGTGCCTCTACTTCCTTAGCAGGCTAAAGAAATTCAGTATGTCCTTTTCAACTCTTACTAACTTTTAACATATAACATATAAAAATTAGAGCATGGAAACAGGCCATCTCGGCCCTTCTAGTCCGTGCTGAACTCTTACTGTCACCTGGTCCCACTGACCTACACTCAACCCATAACCCTCCATTCCTTTCCTGTCCATATATCTATCCAATTTAACTTTAAACGACAACATCGAACCTGCCTCAACCACTTCTGCTGGAAGCTCATTCCACACAGATACCACTCTCTGAGTAAAGAAGTTCCCCCTCATGTTACCCCTAAACTTTTGTCCTTTAACTCTCAACTCATGTACTCTTGTTTGAATCTTCCCCACTCTTAATGGAAAAAGCCTATTCAGGTCAACTCTATCAATCCCCTTCATAATTTTAAATACCTCTATCAAGTCCCCTCTCAACCTTCTACGCTCCAAAGAATAAAGACCCAACTTGTTCAACCTTTCTCTGTAACTTAGGAGATGAATCCCAGGCAACATTTTAGTAAACCTCCTCTGTACTCTCTCAATCTTATTGACATCTTTCCTATAATTTGGTGACCAGAACTGTACACAATACTCCAAACTTGGCCTTACCAATGCCCTATACAATTTCAACATTACATCCCAACTCCTATACTCAATGCTCTGATTAATAAAGGCCAGCATACCAAAAGCTTTCTTCACCACCCTATCCACATGAGATTCCACCTTCAGGGAACTATGCACCATTATTCCTAGATCCCTCTGTTCTACAGCATTCTTCAATGCCCCACCATTTACCATGTATGTCCTGTTTTGATTAGTCTTACCAAAATGTAGCACCTCACATTTTTCAGCATTAAACTCCATCTGCCATCTTTCAGCCCACTCTTCTAACTGTCCTAAATCTCTCTGCAAGCTTTGAAAACCTACCTCATCATCCACAACTCCACCTATCTTAGTATCATCTGCATACTTACTAATCCAATTTACCACCCCATCATCCAGATCAGTAATATATATGACAAACAACATTGGACCCAGTACAGATGAGGCACACCGCCACACACCGTCCTCCAATCTGACACACAGTTATCCACCATTACTCTCTGGCGTCTCCCATCTAGCCACTGCTGAATCCATTTTACTACTTCCATATTAATGCCTAACGATTGAACCTTCCTAACTAACCTTCAGTGTGGAACCTTGTCAAAGGCCTTACTGAAGTCCATATAGACAACATCCACCGCTTTACCCTCGTCAACTTTCCTAGTAACCTCATCAAAAAATTCAATAAGATTTGACAAAACATGACCTTCCACGTACAAATCCATGTTGACTGTTCCTAATCAGACCCTGTCTATCCAGATAATTATATATACCATCTCTAAGAATGCTTTCCATCAATTTACCCACCACTGGCGTCAAACTCACAGGCTGATAATTGCTAGGTTTACTCTTAGAACCCTTTTTAAACAATGGAACCATGTGAGCAACACGCCAATCCTCCGGCACCATCCCCGTTTCTGAATGACATTTGAAATATTTCTGTCAGAGCCCCTGCTATATCCACACTAACTTCCTTCAAGGTCCTCGGGAATATCTTGTCCGGACCCAGAGACCTATGCACTTTTATATTCCTTAAAAGTGCCAGTACTTCCTCTTCTTTAATTGTCATACTTTTCATAATTACCCTTCTTGTTTCCTTTAACTTACACAATTCAATATCCTTCTCCTTAGTGAATACCGAAGAAAAGAAATTGTTCAAAATCTCCCCCATCTCTTTTGGCTCCGCACATAGCCGTCCACTCTGATTCTCTAAGGGACCAATTTTATCCCTCACTATCCTTTTGGCTATTTATATAACTGTAGAAACCCTTTGGAGTTATTTTCACCTTACTTGCCAAAGCAGCCTCGTATCTTCTTTTATCTTTTCTAATTTCTTTCTTAAGATTCTTTTTACATTCTTTATATTCCTCGAGTAACTCATTAACTCCAAGCTGCTGATATTTATTGAAGATCCCTCTCTTTTTCCGAACCAAGTTTCCGATATCCCTTGAACACCATGGCTCTCTCCAACTTTTAACCTTTCCTTTCAACCTAACAGGAACATAAAGATTCTGAACCCTCAAAATTTCACCCTTAAATGACCTCCATTTCTCTATTACATTCTTCCCATAAAACAAATTGTCCCAATCCACTCCTTCTAAATCCTTTCGCATCTCCTCAAAGTTAGCCTTTCTCCAGTCAAAAATCTTAATCCTATGTCCAGTCCTATCCTTCTCCATAATTACACTGAAACTAATGGTATTGTGATCACTGGACCCGAAGTGCTTCCCAACACATACCTCTGTCACCTGCCCTATCTCATTCCCTAACAGGAGATCCAACACTGCCCCTTCTCTAGTTGGTACCTCTATGTGTCGCTCCAAAAATGTTGCAAACTCCAAACCATCCAGCCCTTTTATAGAATGGGCTTCCCAGTCCATGTGTGGAAAATTAAAATCTCCCACAATCACAACCTTGTGCTTACTACAAATATCTGCTACCTCCTTACAAATTTGCTCCTCCAGTTCTCGGTCCTCATTAGTTGGTCTATAATACACCTCTATAAGCATCACTACACCTTTCCTATTCCTCAATTCCACCCAAATAGCCTCCCTAGACGAGCCCTCTAATCTATCCTGCCAGGGCACCTCTGTTATATATTCTCTGACAAACTATATATATATATATATTCAAATTCAAAAAACTTTATTGTCATTCTAACCATACGTCAGCTCTGCAGGGCAGAATGAGACAGCGTTTCTCAGGAGCAGTGCAATCATAACATAACAAAACGCAACACTAAATAATAAACATAACAATAAATAGTAAAACACAACAGCCACATGTCAGTTAAAATCAGTTATAAGTGTCCAGTGCAAGTTAAAAGTGTCCAAAGCAGAGTTAGGTGGAGCAGCTATTTAGCAGTCTGACTGCCTGTGGGAGGAAGCTGTTTAGTAGCCTTGTGGTTTTAGTTTTGATGCTCCTGTAACGTTAGCCTGATGGCAGAAGAACAAACAGTTCATGGAGAGGGTGTGAGGGGTCTTTAATGATGTACCGTGTCTTCTGGAGGCATCGACTCTGAAAGAGGTCTTGGACAGAAGGTAGGGAGACCCCAATAACCTTCTCTGCTCCCCTAACCACCCTCTGCAAGCCTTTTTTGTCGACAACACTGCAGCTGGAGTACCAGGTTGTGATGCAAAAGGTCACCACACTCTCAACCACGCCTCTGCAGAATGTAGTTAAGATGTTAGTGGGAAGTGATGCTTGTTTAAGCTTCCTCAGAAAGTTCAATCTCTGCTGGGCCCGTTTCACAATCCCAGTAGTGTTCCTGGACCAGGTGAGATTGTCTGAGATCTGAACCCCAAGGAACTTGATGTTTTCCACTCTCTCCACTGTGGAGCCGCGTATATATGTTATATACTAACTTTTATTGATGAACCATAGAAAGCATTCTGTCCAGATTCATCACAGCTTGTTACAGCAACTATCCTGCCCATAGCCATTCACATGAGGCTGCTTAACAAGACAAGAACCCATGACATTACAAGGAAGATTAGCGTGGACAGAGGTTTGGCTGACCAGCAGAAGGCAGAGAGGGAATAAAGGGGGCCTTTTCTGGTTGACTACCAGTGACTGATGTTGTTTCACAAGGAGTTGGTGTTGGGTCCACATATCATATGTCAATGATCTGGATGACAGAATTGATAGCTTTGTGGCCAAGTTTGAAAACGATTCAAAGATAGGTGGAGGGGCAGGGCAGTGTTCAGGAAACCGGGGGGGGGGGTGGTCTGCAGGAGGACAGATTAGGCAAATGGGCAAAGAGTGGCAGATGGAATACAGTGTAGGGAAGGTCAAGGCTATGCACTTTGCCAAATTATTTTCTAAATGGGGAGCAAATTTAGAAATTGGAGGTGCAAAGAGTTAGGATTAGAAATGAGAGCATGCTGTGATTGTGTTGGAAGCATGGCAACACTACAGGCTGCACCAGCACAATCCTTACTGATTTGATTTGAGGTAAATGTTGCATTTCACTGCATATACCTGTGACAAATTATGAGGGCATGGATTTTAGTAAGTGGTTTGACAAACTCCCTCAGGGAGGCTCACCCAGAAGAGTAAGATGCACAGGGTCTATGTTTTGATTCAGAACTGTCTCGTGCACAGAGGACAGACGGTAGTGGTTGAAGGGACTGAAGCTGAAGTTCTTTAATTAGCGGAGTTCTACAGGGATCTGAGTTGGGACCTCTGCTGTTTGTGAGGTATATAAATAACCTAAATGAAAATGTAGATGGGTGGGTTAGTAATTTTGCAGATGATATCACAGTTGATGGAGTTGTGGATAGTGGTAAAGAATACAGCACGATATCGATCAGTTGCAGATATGGGCTGAGAAATGGCAGATAGACTTTAACTCAGATAAATGTGAGATGTTGCACTTCAGTAGGACAAATGCAAGGTTCCTGTGCTAGACTGTTCTATGTTCCAGGTAAAGCTAATCTTTAATCAACAACCAATGCAGAAAATATACACAGTTGAATTCATTTTAAATTATTTATTTGTAATTTTCAAAGCCAGCTTTCATGCAATAAAGATATTACAGCACTTTACAACAGTTTAGACAAGGTACTGGTTGACCTGTTAGCCAACAGGAGATTAGATAGAATATTTAAAATAGTGAGGAGTTTACAAAACATGGATAAAGAGAAACATTTTCCCCTGGATTCTAGTTCAGAATCTGCAGAGGAGGTCACGGTCTGAATTTCAGCTGAGCCAGTGAATGGGAATATCTCATGATAGTTCACCTGAACAAAGGACTCAGATGGGATCTGTGCACAGCAGTAACACCAGACATTCAGACCGTGGTTAGACTCTGAAAGAAATCCTCAAGCTAACATATTTGACAAAGGCAGCCTATGAATGTACAGACTTTGTTAGCACACACCTTACAAATATTTATAGCTTTGGGTTAGATTTGAATGAAGAGACTGTAAAATCATTGCAGCATTATCTCAATCTCTCAATTCAGCATGCAAGACTTAACTTTGCTATTTCATTGATGGCCAAGTCAAAAATTACAGATATAGAAACAAAACCTAATTCCTTCCCCCACTGTCCACCCTTATGAAAAAATAACTCATTTTGTAGATGCTGGAAATCCAGAGTAACACACATAATATGCTGGAAGGATTCAGCAGGTCAGCCAGCATCCACGGAGAGGAATAAAAGAGTTGACATTTCAGTCCAAGACTCTCCTGGCCCAGTGAAGGGTCTTGTCTAAAACGCTGTCTCTCTATTCCCCTCCAGAGATGCTGCCCGACCTGCTGAATTCCTCCAGCATTTTCTGTTCATTTTGTTACACTATTGTGCTGATATGTTAAAAGGTTTCAGAATCCTGGCCAGTGTATACACTGCATGTTGACAGTTCAAAGCCAAAACATTGCAAGCCCGTGTACGTTGAAAGCGCTGCCAAACTCTAATGAGAAGCTACAACCACATTGTGATGGAGAAGAGGGACAAGCAGTTGTCAACACACATCATGGCGACCATCATTCCTTGTGGGGTAACGTTTTCATTGTGCCCACATACAGGTCAATAATGTTTAGTGGCATCCCTTGCATCATCAGCTCGTGGAACTGGAAGCCACCTGCACGATAAGAAACAAGGCTTCAGAATGACCGGTGTGCAAGTGGCAAGTTCTCTCATCAGAAATTGTTCACAAACATAAGATGGGGCAGCAACAGTCATCCAGGCACCAATACCATCTTTACAGCCATTTGGCCCCCCACTCAGCCAGCAATTCACCCTTTTTAAATTCTTAAGAAGAACAACTTACAGCAAAAGGGCTTTTAATGAACGGGTGTAACATCTTAATCTTCTGCCAGGCTCGGCCCCCCATTGCCGCTGGCCTCCCCACCACCAAGGACATCTTCAAAATGTAATGTCTCAAAAAAGGCAACACTCATCATGAAGGAACCTCGCCACGCGGGACAGGCCCTCTTCTCATGGCTGCCATCAAAGAGCAGCTACAGGAGCCTGAAGACACACACTCAATGTCTCAGGAACAGCTTCTTCCCCTCCGCCATCAGATTTCTGAATCAGAATCAGGTTTATTAACACCGGCAAGTGTCATGAAGTTTGTTAACTTAGCAGCAGCAGTTCAATGCAATACACGATAATAAACAAGTAAATCATTTACTGTAAGCATATATATGTATATTAATTAGATTAAAAATAGTACAAAAACAGAAATAATATATATTTTTAAAATGAGGTAGTGTTCAAGGGTTCAATGTCCATTTAGGAATTGAATGGCAGAGGGGAAGAAGCTGTTCCTGAATCGCTGAGTGTGTGCCTTCAGGCTTCTGTACCTCCTACCTGATGGTAACAGTGAGAAAAGGGCATGCCCTGGGTGCTGGAGGTGCTTAACAATGGATGCTGCCTTCCTAAGGCACTGCTCCTTGAAGATGTCTTAGATACTACGGAGCCTAGCACCCAAGATGGAGCTGACGAATTTTACAACTTTCTGTAGCTTGTTTTGATCCTGTGCAGTAGCCCCCCCCACCACCCCCCCCCGTACCAGCCTGTCAGAATGGATGTTGAATCCATAGACACTAGCTCACTACTTTTGTACAATATATAATATTTTATATATATATTTCTTATTGTAAATTATAGAAAATGTAATGTATTGCACTGTAATGCTGCTGCAAAACAACAAGTTTCATGACATATATTAGTGATAATAAGCCTGATTCTGACCCTGATTCAAACACAAGAGACTCTGCAGATGCTGGAAATTCAGAGAAGCACACACACCATGCTGGAGAAACTCAGCAGGTCAGGCAGCATCTATGGAGGGGAATAAACAGCTGATGTTTTGGGCTGAGACCCTTCATCAGGACTGGGAAAGAAACTAGAAGGAAAAGAAAGAGAAATGTTCTCTTTCCCCTACCTTCCTATCCTGTCCTGATGAAGAGTCTCATATCTGTGTAACCGAAAGACATCACAGACCACAGGTATAGTCTGGATTCTGGCCTCTTCCTCTTCCTTTCCAGCCCTGGTGAAGAGTCTCAGCCTGAAACGTCAACTGCTTTCAGCTCTCCATAGCTGCTGCCTGACCTGCTGAGTTTCTCCCACATTTTGTGTGTGTTGCTCTGGATTTCCAGCATTTGCGGAATCTCTTGTTGTAAGGTAATAATAGTTATTGAACCTGCTGGTATGGGACTTAAGGCTCCTGTACCCCCTGCCCGATGGCAGTAGAAAAGAAGATGGCCTGGATGGTGGGGGTTGTTGACGATGGATGCTGTTGTACTGTGACAGTGCTCCTTGTAGATGTGCTCAATGGTGTGGTGGGCTTTTCATGTGATGGACTGGGCTGTATCCTCTAATTTCTGTAGACCTTTCTGTTCCTGGGCATTGGTGTTTTCTTACCATGCCGTGCAAGATTTGTCAGGTAAATGTTGAAATAAGGAAAAGTTTAAAGAAACAGAACAAGCGATTCCCTCTTACTTTGTCCCATCCCTGAACGATGAGTTTTAAACGAACATTATCAAGGGGTTTACCAGCTTACCGAGGTCAGACAAGCCTCCAAGTCCAACTCCTGCCATTTTCACCAAAACAGCTTCCGTATAGTTTCCATGAGGTTCCATTCGGAAATAGTTAAAATGCTGGAGATCGGCATTAGTTTGAAATAGGTGTTAAAATGGTGATGTTACTACATCATCTGTTCCTATGAGCAGATATCCCATTATGTTGGACAATGAAGAGTAGGCCACACACACAGTGGAACCAATTCCCCTCTCAGGTGCAAGGGCCCAAGTGCTAAATATGCCACTATGGCAGGAGACTGAGATTTACTCCAGGGAAGGATTGCATGTGTCTGCCCATGGGGATACCATCTACCATGGTCCACAGTCTTCGTCATGACAGGAGACTGAAATTTACTCCAGGGAAGGGTTGCGTGTGTCTGCCCATGGGAATACCTTCTATTATGGTCTCTGTGTAATCACAGGGGCTCCTGTTAGGGATATACTGATGTAGTTTGCTGTGTAAAGGTGCTCATTGTGAGAGATTATATATTAAAGATTAGCTTTATTTGTCATGTGTACATGGAAACATACAGTGAAATCCACTGCTTGTGTCAATGACTGACACAGTCCGAGGATGTACTGGAGGCAGCCAGCAAGTCTTGCTACACTTCCAGCACCAACATAACATGCCCACAGCTTACTAAGCCTCATCTGTCCGCCTTTGGAATGTGGGAGGAAACTGGAGCTCCCGGAGGAAATTCCTGTGGTCATGAGGAGAATGCACTAGCTCCTTACAGACAGCAGGAGATTGAACTCTGATCCGTGATCGCTGTAGAGTGACGCGCTAACTACACTGCCATACATCCTGTCATCTGTGTGAGGGAAGGACTTGTCAACATTTTGGGCCTTGATGCAGGGGTTCAAGACCTGAAGCACTGACTTGATAGAGATGTACAAGATGATAAGAGGCATAGACTGAGTGGAGAGCCAGAGACTTTTTCCCAGGGTGGAAATGGCTAATTCCAGGGGGCATCATTTTTAAGGTGATTGGTGGAAAGTATCGGAGCAGGGAGAATGGCAGAGGTGGGTGCCTGGAATGCACTGCCAGGGTGGTGTTAGAGGCAGATACATTAGGGACAATTAAGAGACTCTTAGATAGGTACATGGATGTAGGAGGGAAGGGTTATATTGATCTTGGAGTAGGTTAAAATGTCAGCACCACATCGTGAGCTGAAGGGCCTTCTACAGCTCAATGTTTTAAGATATGTTCTTTGTATGGTAGTTTCTTTACTTATGAACATAGAGGAAAGGGTTAGCTTGATCTTGGATTAGGTTACAAGGTCAGTACAAAGTTGTGGACTGAAGTCCCTGTACTGTGATGTAGAGATTCAGTGTGGAATTGGCCCTTCAGGGCGCGCCATCCAGCAGTCTTCTGATTTACCCTAGCCTAATCACAGGACAATTTACAATAACCAATTAATCTACTAACCGTGGCGCCCATCGTTCTATCTTTTGACCTGAAATGTTGACAGTTCCTTTCCTCCCACAGACGCTGCTTGACCCACAGAGATCTCCCAGCAGTGTGTCCATTGCTTATTCTCTATTAGCTTTTACTTTTGCCGGTACCTGCCTGAGGTTGTAATCCAAGTTCAACTTCTGTGCATTTACAGTGTGCTATGTGCTGTGTGCTGTTGGCAATGCGTTTTGCACCTTGGCTCTGGAGTAACACCTGTTTCATTTGGCTCTTCTAATATATAGTTGAATGACAATTAAACTTGAACTTGATTTGCTGCCAGTTAGACTTGGGCTCCGGAACAGGCAGACTTCAGATTGAGTTAATGAGCAACCAAACAGCTATGCTCTGGAGGGTTTTGAAAGGGCAGTAGTAGTCATGATGAATTAAGCACGTCTGATTGTAAGTCTCCATCAGAATTTAGCACTCTGCACCTTCTGCAGTACAAACAAGAGGAACTCAAGCCTCATAAAGCAAATGAGGCCAGAACTTATAAGCTTCATATGTTTTTGGTCATATGAAAGCTTACCTGGATGAACATATAGAAGCCACAAATCCTTACAGCGCAACTAAGGAAAGAAAAAGACACACTGTGAGACTTCAGCAGAGGAGAGTCAGAGCATGCAGCGGTGGAGATGACAGACTGGTAAAGGCAGCACCAGATAGCTTCCATGCAAACTGCAGGCAGGGGCACCAAGGAGGAACAGATGCCCAGAGGTGAGATGCTAAGGGTTTCGACACAGTTGCCAATTTAAAGCATGCATTCATGTTCAAAAGAAGTGTGAGCATTTGGCAGAGAGCCAGTCAGAATGAAGAATAGCAATGGTCTAAACCTCTGGAGAGTTGCAGATGGTGGATAAACATTGCACAGTGTTAAAACTACCTGCAAAGGGTTGATTATTTACATATTTTATTTACTTAGAGATACAGAACGGTAACAGCCCCTTCTGGAAAGATACATCCTACAGACAGGCTCAAAGTAGCCTGGTGCAATTCCAGACCATTTGATCCAATAGTTTGCAAAGTGTTGCTATACTATACCCACCTCACATGCTCTATCCCAACTGATGATAGCTGCTACCTATCACTGCAGTCACAGAGTCCTGGAGCACGACAGCTCAGAAGCAAGCCCTTTAGTCCATCTAGTCCCTGCCACACTGTTATTCTGCCTACTCCCATCGACTTGCACCAGACCACAGCCCTCCATATTACTCCCATCCATGTACTCGTCCAAATGTTGAAATTGAACCTGCGTCTACCACTTCCACTGGCAGCTCGTACCACACTCTCACCACCCTCTGGGTGAAGAAGATCCCCCTCACGTTCCCCTTAAACCTTTCACCTTTGGTCCTTAACCCATGACCTCTGTTTGCAATCTCACCGAACGTCAGAGAAAAAAGCCTGCTTGTATTTACCATATCTACTCCAATGATAAGTAAAACCTTAAGGAAATGGTAAGAAATGGAAATTCATTTCCCAATTTGGTAAGTAATTAAGTCAACCCACCATCTGCACTGCAGGGACAGAGGGCTGGCCAACCCGTCAACCTTCCATAAGACCTGGGGACACGGATCACCCTCTGACCTCTAACCATGAACTATGTCCTGGTCTTGAGCACAACTTCAAACTGTGACCTCCACTTACCAACCACTATCAAAGTGTCAACTCAAAGACCTTTAAATTCATCGGATTAGCCTAGCAGTTTTGGGGTTCACTGCCCAAGTGGTCTAACAACAAAAGTTCAGTCATGATTGTGCCTGTTTGAAAATACCCATATCATAAGTTATAGGAGCAGAATTAGGCCATTTGGCCCAGCAAGTCTGCTTTGCCATTTTATCATGGCTGATCCATTTTCCGTCTCAGCCCCAATCTCCTGCCTTCTCCCCGTATCCCTTCATGCCCTGAATCATGAAGAAATCTATCAACCTCTGCCTTAAATATACCCTGACTGTGGTAACAAAAAGTAACTTGCTATAAATAAAGATGTTAGTTGTATCAGGATAATGAAAGGTAATTGCTCTACCTTGAAGAGTGTTTGATGACTCTGGGCTTGTACGCACTGGAGTTTCGAAGAATGAGGGGGATCTCATTGAAACAGAATGGATGTGGAGCGGCTGCTTTCTATAGTGAGTGAGTCTAGGATCAAAGGGCACAACCTCAGAACAGAGGGTGTCTCTTTAGAACAGAAATGAGAAGGAATTTCTTTTGCCAGAGGGTAGTGACTCTGTGGAATTAATTACCACAGACAAGTCATTGGGTATATTTAAAACAAAGGTTGATAGGTTCTTGATTGGTGAGGGCATCAAAGGTTTTGGGAAGAAGGCAGGAGAACGGGGTTGAGAGGGATAATATATCAGCTGTGATGGAATGGCTGAGCAGACTCAATGGGCCAAATGGCCTAATTCTCTTCCTATGTCTAATGGTCTTATGGTTTTATGGTTTAACTATAGGAACCCCAGTGGCCGATTACCCTTTTCCAACAACTCTGACGTCCTAAGGATTCTGGTCAACAAGACTACCAATGACCCAGTGTGCAACAACACATGTATGTTCACTGCACAATTTCATTATGCACTTGGATGCACAAGAAACCTTTCAACAAGTTTTTTTTTGTTCCCAGGGAATTTCAATTCTGCTACCACTCCAAACGTTTAGCACAGTCACACAAATATTTGTTAGAATTCACTCTGGGAGGCAGGTCAGGTCAGAAAGTGGAAACCATAAGGAGATTTCCTTGCAATACCACTTTTCACTCCTACTGTGCATTGGCTGACTTAAATCTGCACGCCGACAGAGTCAAGCACCGTGTGTTCAGCCCAGACAGAGAATCGTTCCGCATGCGTCACGGTGCGTGCAGTAAAGTGTGACGATGCAGACATCTGTCGACCAGGTACTGTGATCCATGCAATATCCAACCGAGAGTTCATCACATCAGTTACCAATTACAAACACACACACACACACACACACACACACACACACGCACACATATACACACACACACATCGTGCACACACTCATTGTACACACACTTTACACACACACATATATGAACACACTTATCGTACACTCACTTTACACACATACACATCATGCACACATATCACATGAACACACACACATCATGCACATACTTTACACAAACACGCACACACAACAAATCAGAACAGAGTGTGACAGATTAACATCTAACAGGTGACAAGAGAAAATTACATAGAATAAACTTACATCAACAATATTTCATTTTGACTCTACCTTACCCAGAACAGTGTCAATCTATTGGACAATATGGAAAAGGGGTTGGGTGGGGGGAAGAGCTTCATATCCGATGGACTGGATAAAAGGGCCAGATACCAAGCCAAGGTCCCCACTATGATCAGAAAAGCCAAGCGTGACTTTCATATTGGATCCACACGTTCCATTTCAGTGAAGTTTGACAACAACAAACTCTTCAAATGTACAAATAAAATAACCGTCACAGCAACCGAACTTCCGTGTGGAGAGAAGCGAAGATTTGGGGCAAGTATTTGTTCTGAGAGTTGGTATTGTGTACAGGGTGTGTGCTGTCTTGTATGTGAAGAGTGGGAGTGAGAGAGAGAGCGAGAGAGAGAGAGAGAGAGAGAGAGCACGACTGAGAGAGTGAGAGAGTGACAGAGGGAGAGAGAAGTGAGAGAGAGAAATTGGGAGAGACTGGGAATGGGAGTGAGAGCGAGAGAGATGGGAGGGAGGGAGAGAGTGGTAGAGAGGGAGTAAGAAGAGGGGGGCAGACGGAGAGAAACAGAGCCAGAGGCAGAGAAGTGGAGAGAGGGAGAAGAAGAGGGACAGGGGGGGAGTGAGAGGAGAGAGACAGAGAAAGAGGTGGAGAGAGGGAGAAGGCGAGGGAGAGAGTGGGATTGAGAGGAGAGACAGACAGAGAGAGGGAGGGAGATGGTGGGGGGGGGAGAGAGAGACACACACACACACACAGAAAGTTTATAAAATGAGAGCCATTTTGTTGCAGTTGCAAATGTTGCTGGCAAGTTTAAACCAGGACAGCATTGCTCACGAGCACTGTTTACTCCAGTTTTCAGATTACGTACTGTATTGGTTTGCAAACTATTCCACGTGTACAAGAAAAAAAATAAAATTCAAGATTGTTTGATGCTATTTCCTATAAAGAAATGTAAGGAGAACAAAATAATTGTTACTCTGAATGAGATGCAGCACAGCAAAACACAATAAGATAAAGCACAAAATAATAATAATAAAACACAATAAATATAAATACATAAGATAGGTAACGTATATAGATTGTATGTATGTCCATAAGGTGACGCTCGGCGCAGGATTGCCTGTACATTTGGTGACTGACAGGAAATGAGAGAGTAGTGGTGGTTGAGGATGTGGAGGGGTGGGTTAGTGGGTGGAGGTGCCGATCAGCCTTACTACTTGTTTTTTTTTCATTCCTACTGTAAAACATGTAAGTGTTTTGAGTTTGTGGGTCCTGGCGTGGATGCTACTTAGCCTCCTGCAGGATGGGAGTGGGACAAACCGTCCATAAATAATCAATACATTTACCATAAAGTAACTGTGAAGTATCCATGCAGGGAATTTGGTGGCTAATACTCAAACATCTACCATTAATGAACAACGTCTTGCCATGACTTCCTTGCTCCTGTCGCTGGGCCCTGTATGGTTTTTTAAGTCAATCTTCAAGCTGTCTTGTCACTTTCGATGCTCTATATGCCAACCTCTCAGATTGCTGTTCCTGTACCCTCTGGTTAATATTACCTCTCCTTGTTCTTCCTACCGAGTAGAAAACTGTGTAAACCCAAGACATTCTGTCATGCTGATAGTCCTGAGCAACACACACAAAATGCTGGAGAAACAGCAGGTCAAGCAGCATCTATGGAGAGGAATAATCTGTCAGCATTTTGGGCCAAAACCCTTCATCAGTATTGGAAAGAATCATCAATTGAACATCAATTTCTGGTAATTTCTCCCCCTTCCTCTTTCTTTTTTAATTCCCCATTCTAGCTCCCCTTTCACCCCTTCTCTTCTCACCTGCCCATCACCTTCCTCTGGTTTTCCTCTTCATTCCCTTTTTCCCATGGTCCACTGTTCATACCTATCAGATTCTTTCTTCTTCATCCATTTACTTTTTTCACCTTTCACAACAGAACACAACAACAGCAGCAAAACAAGCCCCTTTCCTCCTCCCTCCCTCTCACCCACACAGAAGGACAGTCCTCCAGCTCCAGGTTTCGGCAATCGGGCTGCAACATCTGGACTTCCGATTAACCTTCAGGCTTTGAACTTCGGTATCAACCCTGGCTATCTGATGACAGGACCCCAAACGCCAGGCTCACTGACTGACCAGCCCTCATGCTCTCTCATACCTCTTCCTCACATGTGCATCCAATCTGGGACAATTTATTCCCCTCTATTGATGCTGCCTGAGTTGCTGAGTTCCTCAAATACATCACTACACATGCTTCTGTGTTAAGTTTCACCTGCTTTATGTGCCCCACCCCCTAACCTGTCCATACCCTGAAGTCTATTAACGTTCTTGTTTCAGTTCAGGGCATCTCTACAGTCACCCTAGTAGTTGTGCAACCCTCTCTCAGACCTTCCTGGATCTTCCTGTCTTCTTTCTGCTGTTATGTTTCCTTCACATGTTAGTTCAACGTCCTACAGCACCGGTGAGGACACGAAAACTCCTGACACAGCACATCCTCCAAATTACACTTCTGGATGTTCAACAGAAGCTGTCCCCCTGTGCTCTGGCACAGCCCAAGTTCTAATTCCGCTGCTGACAGTTTCACATGAACAGCATCGCATTCTCACAAAAATATCAATACTTGCCCTCAAAATAACTCCGCCATGGACGGTCCCAAGCCTGGCTGTGAATGGAGGGGGGTTGGACAAGGGGCTAGCAACCAAATCCCGTAAAAACCCAGTGCTACAGAAACACCAACAGACCTCAGCCCTGGGAAAGGAGGGATCTTCGAGGATGGGCTGCACCTGGAGACTGGCCCAGGACAGGGGTCTCTGGCGAGCTGCTGTCAGCGGCCTGTGCCCCAGTAGGGGTGAAGGGATAAAGTAAGTAAGTAAGCTCTCAAAATGTTTGAGTTAGCTGCCTTCTGCAACACTGTCCAAGGTAAAGTTTATTATCGAAGAACATATTGTCCTCTGAGATTTATTTTCTTGTGGACATTTACAGGAAAATAAAGAAGTACAGTACAACTTATGGAAAACTATACACAAACAAATACTGACAAACAACCCATGTGCAAAAAAGACATTATGCAAAAGGTAGATAAATCCCCCGGACCTGACATGATATTTCCTCGGACTTTGAGAAAGACTAGTGTAGAAATCGCAGGGGCCCTGGCAGAAATATTTAAAATGTCCTTAGCCATGGGTATGGTGCCGGAGGATTGGAGGGTAGCTCATGTTGTTCCGTTGTTTAAAAAAGGCTCCAAAAGTAAACCAGGTAATTACAGTGAGCCTAACATCATTAGTAGGTAAATTATTGGAAGGTGTTCTGAGAGATCAGATATACAAGTATTTGGACAGCCAAGGGCTGATTAAGGATAGTCAGCATGGCTTTGTGCGTGGTAGATCGTGTTTAACGAATCTTGTAGAGTTTTTCGAGGAAGATACCAAGAAAGTAGATGAAGGAAGGACTGTGGATGTTGTCTACATGGATTTTAGTAAGGCCTTTGACAAGGTCCCACATGGGAGGTTAGTTCAGAAGGTTCAGACACTAGGTATCCATGGAGAGGTCGTAAACTGGATTCGTAATTGGCTGTGTGGGAGAAGACAGAGAGTGGTGGTGGATGATTGCTTATCAGACTGGAGGCTTGTGACTAGTGGTGTGCCTCAGGGATCTGTGATGGGACCATTGTCATTTGCTGTCTATATCAATGATCTAGATAATAATGTGGTAAATCGGATCAGCAAGTTTGCTGATGACACTAAGATTGGAAGCATTGTAGACAGTGAGGAAGGCTTTCAAAGCTTGCAGAGGGATCTGGATCAACTGGAAAAATGGACCAGAAAATGGCAGATGGAATTTAATGCAGACAAGTGTGAGGTGTTGCATTTTGGAAGGACAAATCAAGGTAGGAGATACCCAGTAAATGGTAGGGCACTGAGGAGTGCGGAGGAACAAAGAGATCTGGGAGTTCAGATACATAATTCCCTGAAAGTGGCATCACAGGTAGACAGGGTTGTAAAGAAGGCTTTTGGCATCCTGGCATTCATAAATCAAAGTATTGAGTATAGGAGTTGGGATGTTATGGGGAGGTTGTTTAAGATGTTGGTGAGGCCAAATTTGGAGTATTATGTACAGTTCTGGTCACCTAACTATAGGAAGGATATCAGTAAGATTGAAAGAGCGCAGAGAAGATTTACTAGGATGTTGCCAGGTCTTCAGGAGTTGAGTTACATGGAAAGATTGAACAGGTTAGGACTTTATTCCTTGGAGCATAGAAGAATGAGGGGAGATTTGATAGAGGTTTGCAAAATTATGGGGGATATAGACAGAGTAAATGTGAATAGGCTCTTTCCACTTAGATTAGGAGAGATAAATACGAGAGGACATGGCTTTAGGGTGAAAGGGGAAAGGTTTAGGGGGAACATTAGGGGAAACTTCTTCACTCAGAGAGTGGTGGGAGTGTGGAACGAGCTGCCATCTGACATGGTAAATGCGGGCTCACTCTTAAGTTTTAAGAACAAATTGGATAGGTACATGGATGGGAGAGGTCTGGAGGGTTATGGACTGGATGCAGGTCAATGGGACTAGCGGAATAATGTTTCGGCACAGACTAGAAGGGCCGAATGGCCTGTTTTCTGTGCTGTAGTGTTCTATGGTTCTAAATAAAAAATAATACTAAGAATATGAGTTGTAGACTTGTGGCGTTCCTGAGATGAGTCTGTAGTTTGTGGAATCAGTTCAGAGTTGTGGTGAGTGAAGTTATCTACACCTGTTCAGTGTCCTCACCTTCACCCTACTTCAGTGTCAACCCGTTTTACCCCTCTGGAGAGAATACCTGGTTAAATCCATTTTTGTTCCTAAACCAAAGCATTCAGTGGCAGTCAGAACTGATGCATTTGCATGCTGTTACCATGCCAACTTAATTAGTTGGATAAAGGCTGGTGTAACCCAGACTAGGGTGCTTGAGGGTCTAAAGGTGAGTCTGCCTCTGATCTTTTTGGAGGATCATATGGAGATTAGGACTCAATACTCTCAGTGATGCTTGCCGACTCCAGTATTTCTTCATCACCTCTCTAAGTTCTAAATTAGTCTATGACTCTATGACTAAAGGCCCATGGAACATAGGCAAGGGTGCTTGAGGTCAGTCCACCTCTTTGCTATTCGGAGGCGATAACCTGAACTTGCATTTTCAGAAGCCATGTTCCCTTCACCTCCCCATCCACCACCCCCTGCCACCACCCCCCCATCCGCGTCACCCTGTCTCAGCTTTTAATTTAGAACTCAGAAAGGTGACGATGAAACGCTGAAATTGGCGGGTATCACTGTTCCCGGGATCTCACCTTTGACTTCCATCTTGCACTCCACTTCGTCCTCCCCGAGGTCATTGATGGCTTTACAGGTGTACATGCCTCCATCATACGGGCTGGGCTTGCGAATCTCCAGGGTGCAGACGCCCTGGTTGGAGAACATCCGGTAGCGAGGGTTGTTCTCGATCACTATTCGATTTTTCATCCAGGTTATTTTAGGCTAAATGGAACAAAATGGTTAATTGAAGTATTAAAGAAATATTGTGTTCATTATAGGCAGGATATAGGGACCAAAGTCAAAGGCTTTCTCTGTGCTGTTAATTCCAAGGTACAGGTAGTAATAGATGGACTATATTCTGACTGAAGGTCTTTTGACCAGTAGTGCTCTGAAGGGATCTTCTCCGGAATCCTTGCTCTTTGTGCTTTTTGGATGAGCACGTGGAAAGGTGGGTCAGTAAACCTGAAGATGACGCAAAGGTTAGTGTAGAAGGTTGTTAAGTTCCAACAGGACAAAGATAGGATGTAGAACTGGGCTGAGAAGCGGCAGATGAATTTCAATCCGGAAATGTCTGAAGCGATTCACTTTGGAAGGTCGAATTAGAAAGCAGAATGCAGGGTTAATGGCAGGATTCTTAGCAATGTGGAGGAACTGAAGGATTGATCTTGGGGTCCATGTCCATAGATTCCTCAAAGATGCAGCTCAAGTTGCCAGGTTGGTTAAGAAGGTGTATCGGCCTTCATTAGTTGGGGGATTGAGTTCAAGAGCCACGAGGTAATGTTGCAGCTCTAAGAAACTGGTCAGACCACACTCAGAGTATTGTGTTCAGTTTTGATCACCTCATTACAGGAAGGATGTGGAAGCTTTAGAGAGGGTGCAGAAGAGACTTACCAGGATGCTGGTCTGGTTTAGAAAGCATGTCTTATGTGGATAGGTTGAGTGAGCCAGGGCTTTTCTCTTTGGGATTAAGGATGATGAGAAGCAATTTAATAGAGGTATACAAGATGATAAGAACATATGTACAAGTGGATCTATGTGGGAGACACTTCATCCCAGGGTGGAAGTAGCTAATACGAGAGGACATAATTTTAAGGTGATTGGAGGAAAGTATAGGGGTAGGTTTTTTACACAGGGAGTGGTGGGTGTGTGGAACACCCTGCCAAGGATGGTGGTAGAGGCAGATACATTGGGGAAATTTAAGAGACACTTAGATAGGCACATGGATGATATAGAAAGATGGAGGGTTACGTGGGAGGGAAAGGTTAGACTGGTCTTGGAGTAGGTTACAAGTTTGGCACAACAAGGCAATATCCGAAGAATAAATAGGAGCATCCATTCATAATGGCGCAGTGGCCCAGTGAGTCACACCGTTGTCTCACTGCGCCAGAGAGCCGGGTTCAATCCTTACAGAGAAATGATTAAACATTAGCTGCCAGGGAGTCCCTGCTGGAGGGCTGGAGGGTATGGAGTGGGAGTGTTTAAATGGCAGGTGACAGGTCGTAGGCTGCGGCTACAAAGGGCGGAAAGGATCTGAGATTCAGATAACGATGAGCTTTATTTGTCACACGTACAATCGAAACATCAAAACGTACAGTGAAATGCATTGTTTGCATCACAGTCTGACGATGTGCTGGGGGCATCCCAGAAGTCTCATGCTTCCAATGCCAACATAGAACATGACAGCACAGTAAAGGCCCTTCAGCCAACGATGTTGTGCTGATCTTTTAACTTGTCGATCATTCCAACCTTTCCCTCCCACATAACCCTCCATTTTTCTTTCATCCATGTGCCGATCTAACAGTCTCTTAAATGTCCCTAATGTACCTGCCTCTATCACCATCCCTGGAAGGGTGTTCCACACCCCAGTACTTACTTCCGATCACCTTAAATGTCCCTAATGTGCCTGTCTCTACCACCACCCCTGGCAGCACGTTCCATGAATCCACTGTTCTGTGTGTAAAATTTTACTGACCCTAACCCGCACATTTTTGGACTGTGGGAGGAAACTGGAGCACCCAGAGGAAACGCAGGCTGTCACGGGGAGAACGTACAAACTCCTTACAGGCAGCGACGGTGGGGCTTGAAGCCTGATTGCTCGTGCAGTAATGCATTACGATATCAGCGTGGTTTGGAGACTTGCATGCCTCAATGACCCAGAGAGCTATGCTGGCTGGAGTCAGGGCTTTATGCTTTGGCTGTTGGTAGGATCACCCATGACAAACAGGTCAAAGAGTAGTGACCAGACTAAGAGTGGTCCACTGGTCCTCAGGTTTGGGGGTTCAGCTCAGGGCTAACAACCCTGACTGGCCAAACAAAATTGTTATGGAAACACTAATGAAGATGGAGGACCTTCATTACTGCCCTAAGCACCAGCGGTGTAACGGGCTGTATGTAAGATCACATGAAGGCAGATGAGATTATTTACACTGACCCCACAGCTGGGCATGAACTAGGTGGGCCATAGGACCTGTTTCAGTGCTGTGACTCTAAGATTTTATGTTCTTAGGCACAGGGAACAGAGCCTTCATGACCACATGAAGGTAGGTGGGATTATTTAGACTGGCATCATGGTTCCCATAGATGTGACGGGCCAAAGGGCTGGTTCCTGTGCTATAGAATTCCAGTTCTATTAAGACACAAGTGATTGCAGACACTGGAATCTGGAGTAACACAATATCTGCTGGAGAGCATCAGCGGGTTGAGCAGCTTCTGCGGCTGCGGTAGGGGTCGGTGAGGAAGGAAGTGTCAATGTTTCAGGTCGAAACCCTGCATCATCGAGAATTCCTTTCCTGCCATAGATGCCGCTCAACCTGCTGATTTCCTCCAGCGGATTGTCTGCACACTTCTACGGTCTAGAATGTTCTACTGCGGTCTTCCCTGTTGGAAATCCATTCAATGGCATCAAAACTAAGTGAAAGGTGACAGGGTAGGTAGCGGTTAACATAATGTTGGTTTGCAGGTGCAGCAGGCTATCAAGAAGGCAAATGGAATGTTGGCCTTCATTGCTCAAGAGATTGAATTTCAGAGCAGAGAGCTAATGCTGCAACTGTACAGGGTACTGGTGAGATCACACCACGAGTACTGCATGCAGTTCTGGTCTCCTTACTTGAAGAAGGATATACAGGCTTCAGAGGTGGTGCAGAGGAGGTTCACCAGGTTGATTCCAGAGATGAGGGGTTTAGACTATGAGGAGAGATTGAGTCACTTGGGACTGTACTCACTTGAATTCAGGAGAATGAGAGGAAATCATATAGAAACATATAAAATTATGAAAGGGATAGATAAGATGGAGGCAGGAAAGTTGTTTCCAATGGTAGGTGAGACTAGAACTAGGGGACATAGCCTGAAGATTCAGGAGAGTAGATTTAGGACGGAGGTGAGGAGGAACTGCTTTTCCCAGAGAATGGTGAATCTGTGGAATTCTCTGCCCAATGAAGCAGTGGAGGCTACCTCGGTAAATATATTTAAGACAAAGTTGGATAGATTTTTTCATAGTAGGGGAATTAAGTGTTGTGGGGAAAAGACAGGTAGGTGGAGATGAGTCCATGGTCAGATCAGCCATGATCTTACTGAATGGTGGGGCAGGCTCAATGGGCCGGATGGCCTACTCCTGCTCCTATTTCTTATTTTCTTATGTTCTTACAGAGCCAGCGATCCCTGATCAGGGTCCATTCCTGCTGTTGCCTGTAAGAAGTTTTGATGTTTTCCCTGTGACTGAGTGGGTTTCCTCAAGGTGCTCTGATTTCCTCCCACAGTCCAGCGATATACGGGACAGGGTTGGTAAGCTGTAGACCTGTTACATTGGTGCCGGAGGTGCAGTGACACTTTCACAGTCCTCACTGATTTGTAAATAACGCATTTCACCATATGCTTTGATGTACGTGACAAACAAAGCTAATCTTTAAATCTTTAAACCCCATGAAAATAAAGGACCTTCATACCAAGCACTTCCTTTCAGATGTTGGGACCAGGTGGAGACCATACCTTAGGGTTGCCTCTCACGCTGCAGTTCAGCGTCGCATTATATCCAGACACGGCGACTGTGTTGATAAGAGGGTGGGTAAACTTTGGCACCTCTTGAAAGTCAAAGTCGTTGTACTGAGGAGGCTTCAGCGCCAGACCTATAACCAAACGACAAGTGTTAGAACATTCCAGCCACCAGGCTTTGAATCAAAGATCTGTGATGCTGCACCACAAATGCAGTTAAGAGGTTCAGCACGCTTTACCGGGTAGTTGTGAAAGAAAATTCCACACTCTGCATGCGAGAGAGAGAATTGTTCCCAGGAGGATGGAAATGATGGGAATGGTCTGAGATCCAGCTCAGCATTAACTTGATGGGCCGAATGGCATCCTTCTATCTTGTAATAAGTACTGTATAAAGTATTACACATAAAATGCTGGTCAGGCATTATCTATGGAGAAGAATATAGAGCCGATCTTTTGGGCTGAAACCCTTAATCAGGCCCTTTACCTCTTCCACCTATCCTCTCCTAGCTTCTCACCTCATTCCACGTTCCCCACCTACCTCCTCCCTCACCTGGTTTCACTTGTCACCTGTCAGCTTCTACTCCTCCCATAAGACCATAAGGTGAAGGAGCAGAATTAGATCACTCTACCCACTGAGTTTGCTCCGTCACTCCATCACAGCTGATATATTTTCCCTCTCAACCCCATTCTCTTGCCTTCTCCCTGTAATAAAATAGTTAATGTATGATGCACTGGCTAATCAAGAACCTATCAACCTTTGCTTTAAATATACTCAATGATTTTGCCTCCCCAGTTGTCCATGGCAATGAATTCCATAGATTCACCACCCTCTGGATGAGAACCGAAACATTGACTGTACCCTTCTCCATAGATGCTGCCTGGCCTGCTGAGATCCCCCAGCATTTTGTGTGTGTTGCTCAGGTTTCCAGCATCTGCAGATTTTATCTTGTTTGTGATAGGAAATGTCCTCACCATATCCACTCTCTCTAGACCTTCCAATATTCGATGTTTCAATGAGATCCCCCCTCATTCTTCTGAATTCCAGCGAGTGCAGGCCCAGAGCCATCAAACACTCCTCATACATTAACTATTTTATTGAACACTTTCCAATGCCAGTGCTCTTCTTCGATAAGGAGCCCAAAAATGCTTACAATACTCCAAGCGCGGTCTGACAAATGCCTTATAGAGCCTCAGCATTACATCCTTGCTCTATCCCCTCCCTCACCTTTTTATTCTGAAATCTGATAGGAGAGGAGAGTGGACCATGAGAGAAAGGGAAGGAGGAGGTGATAGGCAGGCGAGGAGAAGAGATAAGAGGCCAGAGTGGGGAATAGAAGAAGAGAGATGGGGAGGGAATTTTTAGTGGAAGGGGAAATCGATGTTCATGCCATCAGGTTGGATTCAAGATTCAAGATTCAAAAAACTTTATAGTCATTCTAACCGTACATCAGCTCTGCAGGGCAGAATGAGACAGCGTTTCCCAGGGGCAGTGCAATCATAACATAACAAAATGCAACACTAAATAATAAACATAACAATAAATAGTAAAACACAACAGCCACATGTCAGTTAAATCAGTTATAAGTGTTCAGTGCAAGTTAAAAGTGTCCAAAGCAGGGTAAGGTGGAGCAGCTATTTAGCAGTCTGACTGCCTGTGGGAGGAAGCTGTTTGTGGCGGATATCTAGATGGAATATTCCTCCGTCCAATGCCATATTCAAGTTTGCTGACGATACCACTGTTGTAAACCAAATCGATGGTGGTGATGAATCAGTATATAGGAGGGAAGAAGGTACAGGATCCTCAGGACTCACACCACCAGGTTCAGAAAAATTATTACCCCTCAACCATCAGGTAGTGTTCCACGATGACTCTATGACTATGACCAGGCCATGGTCCAATATGGTAGCATTCGCAAAGGATTATGCAGGATAGGAATCCAATGTAGAGAGTTGGGATTATTCAAGTAGGAAGGGAATATAATATTGTCCACTTCTGTGCTCCAGCGACACTTGAATGAGTTGTCTTCTGTAAGAATCATCACTGAGATGTGACATTGGGGCCTAGCTCAAAGAAAATTAAATAAAGTAGCTACCTAATAGTGAAAGGTCTAGATAGAGTGGATATGCAGAGGATGTTTCTGATAGAGGGGGAGTCTAGTACCAGAGGACACAGACTCAAAAATAAGAACATCCTTTTAGAACATAGATGAGGAAGAATTTCTTTAAACAGAGGATTTGAATTTATTTAAATCTTGTATCTGTCCCACAATGTGAAGGAGTAAAAATCTTTGCATTATGACTCCGTGGCAATGACAGAGGATGGTGAATCTATGGAATTCATTGCCGCGGACGGCTGTGGAGGCCAAGTCACTGGGTATATTTAAAGTGGAGGTTGATAGGTTCTTGATTAGTCAGGATGTCAAAGGATACAGGGAGAAGGCAGGAGAATGGGATCGAGGGGGATAATAAATCAGCCAATGATGGAATGGTGGAACAGACTCAATGGGCCGAATGGTCTAACTTTGCTCCTATCTTATGGTCCTGATTAGTAAGGGCATCAAAGGTTATAGGGAGAAAACAGAACAGCAGGCTTGAGAGGGAAAATAAATCAGCCACGATTAAAATCATCTGCAAAAGTAATGGCAGAGCAGACTCAATGGGCCAAATGGACTAATTCTGCTCCTGTGTCTTGTGGTTAACTACGATCACCATAAGTAACATAACCTCGGACAAACCCACACCATGGCAACCAAGTGCAGGCAATTTTAAGACCATGTAATAGGGGAAGGTTTTGCCCGTGGGAATCCTCACTGCATGGGAGTGTAGCTCCCACAGGGAGTAGGGCGAGGACTGGATGTGGTGGGGAATGGGGTGCGGGGTGTGGTTGTAGCTCCTTTACATGCAGAGCTACAGCACACTAATAATCAGGAGAGGGATCCCCATGCAGGAGAATGTGAACATACCCTGCTTCTGAATCATGGCAGCGTCCTTCGTTATGGTGGCCTCATCACTCAAACCGCACATGTTCTCCGCAAAGACTCGGAAGTAGTACTCATTCCCCACGATGAGGTCGGGTATGAAGCAGTTAGTTCTGTGGTAGTGTTCGACCACTGTGTACCAGTCCTACAGAGCAAAGGAAACAGTCACCACATCGATAAGTTGCGGAAAGATGGTTTATCACTGATACCACATTCTAGACTTTAAAAGTCAAAATCATGGGAGCTCTTATCAGGGATGAACTAATGTGAAGATTGCTGAGCAAAGATACTCAGGGCAAATTCAAAGAGAGATTAAAGATAACAATTAGCTTTATTTGTTAAATGTCATAGTCATAGTCATACTTTATTGATCCCAGGGGAAATTGGTTTTCGTTACAGTTGTACCATAAATAATAAATAGTAATAAAACCATAAATAGTTAAATAGTAATATATAAATTACGCCAGGAAATAAGTCCAGGACCAGCCTATTGGCTCAGGGTGTCTGACCCTCCAAGGGAGGAGTTGTAAAGTTTGATGGCCACAGGCAGGAATGACTTCCTATGACGCTCTATGTTGCATCTCAGTGGAATGAGTCTCTGGCTGAATGTACTCCTGTGCCCAACCAGTACATTATGTAGTGGATGGGAGACATTGTCCAAGATGGCATGCAACTTGGACAGCATCCTCTTTTCAGACACCACCATCAGAGAGTCCAGTTCCATCCCCACAACATCACTGGCCTTACGAATGAGTTTGTTGATTCTGTTGGTGTCTGCTACCCTCAAACATACACTGAAACATACAGTGAAATACCATAGAACCATAGAAACTACAGCACAGAAACAGGCCCTTTGGCCCTTCTTGGCTGTGCCGAACCATTTTCTGCCTAGTCCCACTGACCTGCACACGGACCATATCCCTCCATACACCTCCCATCCATGTATCTGTCCAATTTATTCTTAAATGTTAAAAAAAGAACCCGCATTTACCACCTCGTCTGGCAGCTCATTCCATATTCCCACCACTCTCTGTGTGAAGAAACCACCCCCTAATGTTCCCTTTAAAGTTTTCCCCCCTCACCCTTAACCCATGTCCTCTGGTTTTTTTCTCCCCTTGCCTCAGTGGAAAAAGCCTGCTTGCATTCACTCTATCTATACCCATCATAATTTTATATACCTCTATCAAATCTCCCCTCATTCTTCTACGCTCCAGGGAATAAAGTCCTAACCTATTCAACCTTTCTCTGTAACTGAGTTTCTCAAGTCCCAGCGACATCCTTGTAAACCTTCTCTGCACTCTTTCAACCTTATTTATATCCTTCCTGTAATTTGGTGACCAAAACTGAACACAATACTCCAGATTCGGCCTCACCAATGCCTTATACAACCTCATCATAACATTCCAGCTCTTATACTCAATACTTCGATTAATAAAGGTCTACGTACCAAAAGCTCTCTTTACGACCCTATCTACCTGTGACGCCACTTTTAGGGAATTTTGTATCTGTATTCCCAGATCCCTCTGTTCCACTGCACTCCTCAGTGCCTTACCATTAACCCTGTATGTTCTACGTTGGTTTGTCCTTCCAACGTGCAATACCTCACACTTGTCAGTATTAAACTCCATCTGCCATTTTGCAGCCCATTTTTCCAGCTGGTCCAAGTACCTCTGCAGGCTCTGAAAACCTTCCTCACTGTCTACTACACCTCCAATCCTTGTATCATCAGCAAACTTGCTGATCCAATTAACCACATTATCATCCAGATCACTGATATAGATGACAAATAACAATGGACCCAGCACTGATCCCTGTGGCACACCACTAGTCACAGGCCTCCACTCTGAGAAGCAATTCTCTACCACCACTCTCTGGCTTCATCCATTGAGCCAATGTCTAATCCAATTTACCACCTCTCCATGTATACCTAGCGACTGAATTTTCCTAACTAACCTCCCATGCGGGACCTTGTCAAAGGCCTTACTGAAATCCATGTAGACAATATCCACTGCCTTCCCTTCATCCACTTTCCTGGTAACCTCCTGAAAAACTCCAACAGATTGGTCAAACATGACCTACCACGCACAAAGCCATGTTGACTCTCCCTAATAAGCCCCTGTCTATCCAAATGCTTGTAAATTCTGTCTCTTAGTACTCCCTCCAATAACTTACCTACTACTGATGTTAAACTCACCGGCCTATAATTTCCCGGATTACTTTTCGATCCTTTTTTAAACAACGGAACAACATGAGCCACTCTCCAATCCTCCGGCACTTCACCCGTAGACAGCGACATTTTAAATATTTCTGCCAGGGCCCCCGCAATTTCAACACTAGTCTCCTTCAAGGTCTGAGGGAACACTCTGTCAGGTCCCGGGGATTTATCCACTTTAATTTTCCTCAAGACAGCAAGCACCTTCTCCTTTTCAATCTGTACAGTTTCCATGGTCTCACTACTTGATTCCCTCAATTCCATAGATTTCATGCAAGCTTCCTTAGTAAATACAGACGCAAAAAACCTATTTAAGATCTCCCCCATTTCCTTTGGTTCCGCACAAAGCCGACCACTCTGATCTTCAAGAGGATCAATTTTATCCCTTGCAATCCTTTTGCTCTTAATATACTTGTAAAAGCTCTTTGGATTATCCTTCACTTTGACTGCCAAGGCAACCTCATGTCTTCTTTTAGCCCTCCTGATTTCTTTCTTAAGTATTTTCTTGCACTTCTTATACTCCTCAAGCACCTGATTTACCCCCTGTTTCCTATACATTTCATACAACTCCCTCTTCTTCTTTATCAGAGTTGCAATATCCCTTGAGAACCAAGGTTCCTTATTCCTATTCAATTTGCCTTTAATCCTGACAGGAACATACAAACTCTGCACTCTCAAAATTTCCCCTTTGAAGGCTTCCCACCTACCAATCACATCTTTGCCAGAGAACAACCTGTCCCAATCCACGCTTTTTAGATCCTTTCTCATTTCTTCAAATTTGGCCTTCTTCCAGTTCAGAACCTCAACCCTAGGACCAGATCTATCCTTCTCCATGATCAAATTGAAACTAATGGTGTTATGATCACTGGAACCAAAGTGCTCCCCTACACAGACTTCTGTCACTTGCCCTAATTCGTTTCCTAACAGGAGATCCAATATTGCATCCCCTCTAGTTGGTCCCTCTATATATTGATTTAGAAAACTTTCCTGAACACATTTTACAAACTCTAAACCATCTGGACCCCTAACAGTATGGGAGTCCCAATCAATGTATGGAAAATTAAAATCCCCTACCACCACAACTTTATGTTTCTTGCAGTTGCCTGCTATCTCTCTGCAGATTTGCTCTTCCAAGTCTCGTTGACTATTGGGTGGTCTGTAATACAATCCCACTAATGTGGCCATACCTTTCCTGTTTCTCAGCTCCACCCATAAGGACTCAGTAGACAAGCCCTCTAATCTGTCCTGCCTGAGCACTGCTGTAATATTTTCCCTAACAAGCAATGCTACTCCCCCACCTTTCATTCCTCTGCCTCGATCACATCTGAAACATCGGAACCCTGGAACCCATGCCACGTGCTAGTGAGGCCAGAACTAGGAAGATTATACAGTTTAATATGTGGCTAAGTTGTTGGTATAGGAGAGAGGGCATAAGATTTTTGGATCATTGGTCTCTCTTCCAGGGAAGGTGGGACCTGTACAGAAAGGAAGGTTTGCACCTGAACTGGAGAGGTCTAATATCCTAGCGGGAAGATTCGTTAATGCTGCATGGTGAGGTTTAAACTAGAGCTGCAGGGGGATGGGAACCAGAGTGCCAGAACAGTTAGTGGGGAGGTTGTGGAGGCAGATGTTGGTAAGATCTCAGACAGAGTTAGGAATGAAAGTTATGCACGTAGCATCGTAGGAAAGGCCGATGACAGTGCTGAAGATGAGGTAGCTGGTTTACAAATGGAGGCAACGTGTAGTGAGGAGAGGATGCTGATGGGGCAAAATTGCAGTTTGTGGGATGAGTTGTAACGTAAAGGTGGACAAAATCGAAAAGGGTTAATACAGGACTGAAGGTGTTTATTTAAATGCGCGCAGAATCATGGCTGAAAGATTATAGCTGGGAGCTTAATTTTCACGGATACACACTGTATCAAAAAGACAGGCAGGAAAACAATGCTGGAGAGGTAGTCTGGTCAAAGAACACTGAGGCTGTCCACAAGAAGGGTCAGAGCCGTCTCTATTTCTTGAGGAGACTGCGGTCCTTTAACATCTGCCGGACGATGCTGAGGATGTTCTACGAGTCTGTGGTGGCCAGTGCTATCATGTTTGCTGTTGTGTGCTGGGGCAGCAGGCTGAGGGTAGCAGACACCAACAGAATCAACAAACTCATTCGTAAGGCCAGTGATGTTGTGGGGATGGAACTGGACTCTCTGACGGTGGTGTCTGAAAAGAGGAAGCTGTCTAAATTGCATGCCATCTTGGTCAATGTCTCCCATCCACTACATAATGTACTGACTGGGTGGGCACAGGAGTACATTCAGCCAGAGACTCATTCCACTGAGATGCAGCACAGAACGTCATAGGAAGTCATTCCTGCCTGTGGCCATCAAACTTTACAACTCCTCCCTTGGAGGGTCAGACACCCTGAGCCAATAGGCTGGTCCTGGACTTATTTCATAATTTACGGGCATAATTTACATATTACTATTTAACTATTTATGGTTCTATTACTATTTATTATTTATGGTGCAACTGTAATGAAAACCAATTTCCCCCGGGATCAATAAAGTATGACTATGACTATAACTATGACTATAGTAAACGGGGACAAGGAAATGGTGGATGAACTGAATAAGTATTTTGCATCAGTGTTCACTGTGGATGACACTAGCAGTGCATTGGAAGTTTGGGGTGTCAGAGGTCATGAAGTGTGTGAAGTTAGCATTGCAAGAGGGAAGATTCTTGGGAAACCAAAAGGTCTGAGGGTAGAGAAGTTACTTCGGCCAGATGGGGTACACCCCAGGGATCTGAAAGAGGGGGCTGAAGAGATCATGGAGGTATTAGTAATGATCTTTTAAGAATCACTAAATTCTGGTGATAATTGCAAATGTCACTCCACTCTTCAAGAAGGGAGAGAGGCAGAAGAAAAGAAAACCATAGGTCAGTTAGTCTGCCCTCAGTGGCTGGAAATATGTTGGAGTCGATTACTAAGGATAAAGTCTCAGGGTATTTGGAGGCACATGATAAAATAGGCCAAAATCAGCATGGTTCCTCGAGGGAAAATCCTTCCTGACAAATCTGTTGGAATTATTTGAAGAAATAACAAGCAGAATAGACAAAGGAGAATCGGTTGATGCTGTGTACTTGGATTTTCAGAAGGTCTTTGACAAGGTGCCACACATGAGGCTGCTTAACAAGCTATGAGCTATGGTATTACCGGAAAGATTCTAGCATGGATAAAGCAGTGGCTGATTGGCAGGAGGCAAAGTGTGGGAATAAAGGGAGCCTTTTCCGGTTGGCTACTGGTGATTAGTGGTGTTCTACGGGGGTCTGTGTTGGGACCAATCCTTTTTATGTTATTTGATGGAATTGATGGCTCTGTTGCAAAGTTTGCTGACGACATTAAGATAGGTGGAGAGGCTGGTAGTTTTGAGGAAGTAGAGAGGTTACAGAAGGACTTAGGCGGATTAGGAGAATGGACAAAGAAATGGCACATGGAATACAGTGTCAGGAAGGATATGTTCATACATTTTGGTAGATGAAATGAAAGGGTTGACTATTTCTAAGTTGAAAGAAAATACAAAAAAAACCAAGGTGCAAAGGGTCCTGGGAGTCCTTGTGCAGGATTTCCTAAAGGTTAATTTGCAGGTCATGTCTGTGGTGAGGAAGGCAAATGCAATATTAGCATTCATTTCAAGAGGATTAGAATATAAAAGGAAGGATATAATGTTGAGACTTTATAAAGCACTGGTGAGGCCTCAGTTGGAGTATTGTGAGCAGGTTTGGCCCCTTATCTTAGGAAAGATGTGCAGAAACTGGAGAGGGTTCAAAGGAGGTTCGTGAAAATGATTCCAAGATTGAATGGCTTGTCATATGAAGAGCCTTTGATGGCTCTGGGACTGTACGCTCCAGAATTAAGAACAATGAGGGGTGACATCTTTGAAACTTATTGAATCGTGAAAGGCCTTGATAGAGTGGATGTGGAGAGGATGTTTCCTATGGTGGGAGAGTCTAAGACCAGAGGACACAGCCTCAGAATAGAGGGCTGGGCGGCGTCTCTGGGGGGAGGTGCAGTTGACGTTTCAGGCTGAGACCCTTCATTGGGACTGGCTTGGGGGTTAGCTGGTGGGAGATTTGAGGGTGGGAGGGGGCGGGGGAGATCCAGGGTGGTGGTGGGGGGACGGGGGGGTGGAGGGAAGGAGCCAGGAGCTGGACAGTTGGTTGGCAGGGGGGATGTGGGAGGATCATGGGACGGGAGGCCTAGGGAGGGGGAAGGGGGGGTGAGGCCCAGAGGATGGGCAAGGAGTGTAGTGGGGGGGGGGGAGACAGAGGGAGAAAAAGGAGAGAGAGAAAAAGAATATATATATATATATCAGTCTATCCACGGCCTCCTCTACTGTCAAGATGAAGCCACACTCAGGTTGGAGGAACAACACCTTATATTCCGTCTGGGTAGCCTCCAACCTGATGGCCTGATGGCATGAACATTGACTTCTCCAACTTCCGTTAATGCCCCTCCTCCCCCTTGTACCCCATCCGTTATTTATTATTATTATTATTATATATATATTCTTTTTCTGTCTCTCCTTTTTCTCCCTCTGTCCCTCTCACTATACTCCTTGCCCATCTTCTGGGCTTCACCCCTCCCCCTTTCTTTCTCCCTAGGCCTCCTATCCCATGATCCTCTCAAATCCCTTTTGTCAATCAACTGTCCAGCTCTTGGCTTCATCCCTCCCCCTCCTGTCTTCTCCTATCATTTCGGATCTCCCCCTCCCCCTCCCACTTTCAAATCTCTTACTATCTCTTCTTTCAGTTAGTCCTGACGAAGGGTCTCGGCCCGAAAAGTCGACTGCACCTCTTCCTAGAGATGCTGCCTGGCCTGCTGCGTTCACCAGCAACTTTTATGTGTGTTGCTCAGAATAGAGGGGTGTCTTTTTAGAACGGAGATGAGGAAACATTTCTTCAGCCAGAGGGTGGTGAATCTGTGGAATTCTTTGTCACAGGCAACTGTGGAGGCCAAATTTTTATGTATATTTAAGGCAGAGTTTAATAGATTATTGATTGGTCAGGGCTTGAAGGGATACGGGGAAAAGGCAAAAGATTGGGGCTGATAGGAAAATGAGATTTGGCATAATGAATTGGCAGAGCAGACTCGAGGGGCCAAATACCTTAATTCTGCTCCTATATCTTATGGTCTTATGGAAATACATCGTTTGCAGCAACGACCAACACAGTCCGAGGATGTGCTGGGATCAGCCTGCAAGCATCACAGTGGCGAATTCAAAGAGAGATTAGAGATTAAAAGTAAGCTTTATTTATCAAATGTACATTTGACAGACTTCTGTTCATTTGTAATTTTCCATTGATTCTATAGTATTTAGAAACATAGAAACATAGAAAACCTACAGTACAATACAGGCCCTTTGGCCCACAAAGCTGTGTCGAACATGTCCCTATCTTGGAAATTACCTAGGGTTACCCATAGCCCTCTATTTTTCTGAGCACCATGTACCTGTCCAGGAGTCTATCGTATCCGCATCCACCACCGTCGCCAGCAGCTCTGAGTATAAAAACTTACCCCTGATAAATCCTCTGTACCTACTTCCAAGCACCTTAAAACTGTGCCCTGTCGTGCTAGCCATCTCAGCCCTGGGAAAAACCCTCTGACTATCCACACTATCAATGCGTCTCACCATCTTATACACATTTCCTTGTTGTACTGTGAATGGCCACAGGGAAATGAATCTCAGAGTGACGTACTGTATGAAGTGACATTTACGTACTTTGGTTATAAATTTAGTCTGAGTTTCGAAACCTGAGAGCACACAGTGAGATGTGTTGTTTGTGTCGACGACCAACACAGTCCAAGGATGCACTGGGGGTGGCCCACAGGCGCCAATGTAGCATGCTGACAACTCGCTTACTCTGACCCATACGGGATGCAAGAGGAAACCCGTGTGGTCACAGGGAGAATGTACAAACTCTGTATGGACAGCGGTGAGCAGTGAACCCGGAGGTGTTTAATCTGTGGAATTCATTGCCATAGACGCTGTGGAGGCCAACTCTTTCAGTTTATTTAAGGTAGAGATGATAGATCTGGGGTTGAAGAGTCATGAGGAGAAGCTAGGAGAATGGGGTTGAAAAATAAAACAGTCCCAATTAAATGTTGGAACAGACTCAATGGGCTGAATGGGCTAATTTTGCTCCTAGATCTTATGCAATAGCAGTTGTCTTGGAGTCTGGTGGTGCCTGTTTTCAGCCTTTTGAATCATTTACCTGATGGGAGAGGGGGAGAAGAGGGAACATTCAGGGTGAGTGGGGTCTTTGATTATGTCGGCTGTTTCACTGAGGGAGCAAGAAGTACAGACAAGGTCCATAGAGGGGAGGCTGGTAGGCTGGTCTCCATGCTGAGTTGAGCTGTGTCCACAACCTCCTGCACATTCTTGCAGCGACAGACAGAGCAGTTACCATAGCAAAGCGTGTTGCATCCGGATGGGATGCTTTCTATGGTGCATCAATAAGAATTGGTGAGGGTTGATCGGGACATGCCAAATTTCTTTAGCCTTCTGAGGAAGCAGAGGCATGGATGAGTTTTCTTTGCTGTGGAATCTTTGTGGTTGGGCCTGGACAGGCTCCTGGTGATTTTTTTTATCTTATCTGAAGGCAGTTATTTTCCTGACTTACCATGGTCTTCTTATCGGCTTTCTGAATGGTGTACCCTGTGATAGCCGCATTCCCATCATCCTTTGGTGGTGTCCATGCCAACTCAACGTTGGTGTCCCATACGCTGACAATTTTCACGGTGTTTGGGGCGCCAGGTTTCTCTGGAGAGGCAAGCAGAATACCAAAAGACATAGAAGTAGTATTAGGCAGTTCAGCCCATCAAGTCTGCTCTGCTATTCCATCATGGCTGATTTATTATCCCTCTCAACCCCATTCCCCTGCTTTCTCCCCGTAACCGTTATCACCCTGACTAATCAAGAACCTACCAACCTCCACTTTGAATAAACCCAATGACTTGGTCTCCACAGCCAACCGTGGCAATACATTCCACAAATTCACCACCCTCTGGTTAAAGAAGTTCCTCCTCATCTCTGTTCTAAGTGGACATCCCTCTGTTCTGAGGCTGTGCCCTTTGGTCCAAAACTGTTCACAATAGTCCAAGTGTGGTCTGCTCAATACCGTATAAAGCCCCAGCACAAAATGCTTGTCTTACTGTCTATTCTTGTCCTCAAGCGTTGGGTGTGGGGGGTATGGGTGGTGTAGCCTTGTTCACCATTTAGACCTAGTTTTCCATTGTGGATTACCCTCCCTGAGAGGTGGTGGAGACTCTCACAACCATTTACACAGAGCTCTTGAATTGCTAAGGTATTGAAGGCTAGTGTCCAGAGAACATAAAATATAGAACTTAGAACAGAGAACAGTACACACAGGAACAGGCCTTTTGGCCCACAATTAGTAAATTAGTAATCTAATGGCCAAATCAACGAATCTCTCCTGCCTTCGCAATTTCCATATCCTTCCATTTCCCTCACATTCATGTGTCTATCACAGAGCCTTTTAAATGTCTCTATTGTGTTTGCCTCCACCACCACACCAGACAACACATTCCAGCCACTCACCACCCTGTGTAACATAACTTGCCCTGTGCGTCTAGTTTGCACTTTGCCTCTCAACAGAATTACATGCCCTCTGGTATTAGACATTTTGACCTTCGGGAAAAGATACAGTCTGTCTACTCTATCTCTGCCTCTCATAATCTTATAAACCTCTGTTAGATTTCCCTCCAGCCTCTGGTGCTCCAGAGAAAACAACCCGTTTGTCCAATTTCTCATTACAGCTCATGCTCTCCAATCCAGGTAACCTGTTCTGCATCCTTCCTGCAATGGGGTAACCAGCACTGAATGCAATGCTCCAGATGCAGCCTAACTAGAGGCTTATAAAGCTTCCTGACTCTTGAGTTGAATTCTCTGGCTCATAAAGGCAAACCAGAGAAAATTCTTTCCCACCCTATCAGCCTGTGTCGCCACTTTCAGGGAGCTATGAGACCTCACCTACATCAGAACACAGGTATACTTGGTATTCCTCCCCTCCACCCCACAGATGCTGTTCAACCAGCTGAGTTTCTCCAGCAGATTGTTTATTTAACGTAGAATCAGAAGCCCACAGCACAGTGGAAGGCCATTTGGACCTCTGTGTCCTGCTGGCCCAATAAAGAGTTACGCCTTCTCACTTCATGGATCTTGGGCTGCAGCCCGGTGGGAGGCAGTGAGCTGCGAGCTCATGCACGTCTGTATGGAGTTCTGGTCACAGCACAGACAGACCCTGAAAGGGGTGCAGAGGAGACGGAACTTTTTACTGATGCAGCATGCAAACGGGCCATTCAGCCCGACTTGTTCAAGCTGACAGCAGGGACCTTTCTGCACTGACCCCGTCAACATGTACCTGGTCTATTGCCCCCTATGTCTGAGTCATTCCACACAGTGTGACTGAGTTATGGAGCACAGTTACAAGCCTTTCAGATCATGCAGGTCAAGTTGCCCATCTCAGCTAGCCCTGTTTGCTTACATTTGCTCCTTATCCCCCGGACCTTAATCTTAAAAACATTTATGAGGATGTTTCCAGTGTCTGGAGAACTTTACCTTTGAGGAGAGACTGACTGGTGGGGCTTGGTTTTAGAACAAAGCAAACTGCGGGAAAAAATAACCAAGACCTGTGAAACCATGAGACTCCCAGAGGAGGTAGATGGTCTGTCTTAAATGTGGGGTTTCATCTCCAAACCTTTTTCACTGACTTCCAGATCTGTCTTAAGTGAAAACCTTTTCTCTCAATTTCCCTCAAAGTTCCTTCAAATATTCCAGGACACATAGAGGCATCATCAGAGTCTCTCTTCCAGCCATCAAAGGTATTGATCATGAGTGCTATGGTGCAGGGCCTTTAGCATTGTCAAGGATCCCTCCCATCCATCCCATAATCTCTTTGACCCTGTACCATCCGGCAGAAGGCACCATAGTATTAGGACAAGGACTGTTTGGATGGGAAAGAGCTCTTACCCCAGGCCATAGGACCACTGAACTCCCTGCCAACACCCAGGCCTCATCACACATGAAGTGCCAGTATCAATAGACTGTTTACCATTTCACTTGTGTCATAAATGCATCTTATTATTTGTTAATTCATTTGTGGTAATATTAGTATGTGTTGTGTGTGTGAGTTATGTGTACTGTGTTGTGCACCTTGGTCCAGAGGAAGGATGTTTCATTTGGTGGATGAATGACGATAAACGTGAAGTTGAAGAGATGCTAGGCGCAGGAGCATCTGTACATAAGGTGACTGACAGGAAATGAGAAAGTAATGGTGGCTGGGGGTGTGGAAGGGTGGGTTAGTGGGTGGAGGTGTTGATCAGCCTTACTGCTTGGGGAAAGTAACTGTTTTTGAGTCTGGTGGTCCTGGTGTGGATGCTCCTGATGGGATTGGGACAAACAGTCCATGAGCAGGGTGAGCGGGGTGATGTTACTGACCTTGCCTGGCACCTTTCTGTATAAATGTCCAAGAGTGTTATGTCTTTGCATTGTACTGCAGCCATGAAACATCGTCAGAAAAGAAAGTGACAACGAATCTGATTCTGAAAGCCTCCACTAGTTAACATAACTGGATGCAAATCTGCTGTGGAGATGAGGCTGAGTACAGGGCTATGGTAGGAAACTTTGTCACATGGTGTGACCAGAATTATCTGCAGCTTAATGTGAAAAAGACTATGGGGCTGGTGCTAGACCTGAGGAGAGCTAAGGTACCAGTGACTCCTGTTTCCATCCAGGGGGTCAGTGTGGACATGGTGGAGGATTACGAATACCTGGGGATACGAATTGACAATAAACTGGACTGGTCAAAGAACACTGAGGCTGTCTACAAGAAGGGTCAGAGCCGGCTCTATTTCCTGAGGAGACTGAGGTCTTTTAACATTTGCCGGATGATGCTGAGGATGTTCTACGAGTCTGTGGTGGCCAGTGCAGGCTGAGGGTAGCAGACACCAACAGAATCAACAAACTCATTCGTAAGGCCAGTGATGTTGTGGGGATGGAACTGGACTCTCTGACCGTGGTGTCTGAAAAGAGGAAGCTGTCTAAATTGCATGCCATCTTGGTCAATGTCTCCCATCCACTACATAATGTACTGACTGGGTGGGCACAGGAGTACATTCAGCCAGAGACTCATTCCACTGAGATGCAGCACAGAACGTCATAGGAAGTCATTCCTACCTGTGGCCATCAAACTTTACAACTCCTCCCTTGGAGGATCAGACACCCTGAGCCAATAGGCTGGTCCTGGACTTATTTCATAATTTACGGGCATAATTTACATATTACTACTTAACTATTTATGGTTCTATTACTATTTATTATTTATGGTGCAACTGTAATGAAAACCAATTTCCCCCGGGATCAATAAAGTTTGACTATGACTACTATGATGCAAATCTGCTGTGGGAGCACTTTCACCAAATGGACAGCAGCGGTTCAGGAAGGCAGCTCAACCCCTTCTCAAAGACAATTTAGGCAATGAATGAATCATCACAATGATGTTCACATCCTTAAAGTTTGATCTCAGGCCACGTCATGTTCCCTTGACCAATTGTCATGAATGCTGACAGTCTGGGAGGCAGGTTGTAGTGGCCGCGGATTGGTGCAACCCTGGTTTACGTACCTACGATCTGAATGACTATCGTGGCCTTGTCCTCGATCTTCTCCACCAGCACTGACAGCTCATAATTGCCGGAATGCTTCCTTTCAGCTCTGCGGATGAAAATCACCGTGTCTGATTCCGTGTTGCGGATACTGATGGTATTTTGATCTAAGGGGCTTCCATCTTTCATCCAGGACACCTTTGGCCTTGGCTTACCCTGGGGATAAAGGTTGATCATGAGATACCACTGCGTGACCCAACTCAAAAACACCCACCTCAGCTCAAGCAACACACACAGAATGCTGGAGGAACTCAGCAGGCCAGGAAGCATCTATGGAAAAAAGTACAGTCGACGTTTCGGCCTGAAGCTCTTTGGCAGGACTGGAGAGAAAATGATGAGGAGTAGAGTCAAAAGATGGAGGGAGGGGAGGGAGAAGCACTTCAATTCAAGTTTACGTTTAATTATCATTCAACCATATAGTGAAACGAAACGGTGGGGCCAAGGTGCAAAACACATTACCAACAGCACAGAGCACAAATAGCAAATATGGTTATCATTTCGGAAATTCACACAGTCACAAAGAGGTAAGATACAGCCCAAGTCCCTGAGTGGCATGACTGTAGATTAACCAATTTCCCCCGGGATCTGTAAAGTATGACTATGACTATCTTGGTTCAGCTTGTCCTTCCACCGAGTGAACACTGGAGGGCAGCATCAACAAGCGGGGCCAGCCACTAACCCGACACTATTCCAGCGTGCCCAGCAGAGGCCCCTGATCTCTCCTCTGGGCGGTTGCAACAGGCTCCTGTGTCCAAAACATCTCCACAGCTGAGGCCCAGTCCTCCACGCAACCTGGGCAACGCAGCTTCCCAGCTGTCAGTCGCGCCAATGAACGGACTTGCAGTGAATGGACAATGAACGGAAGGTCTCTTAATCCCAATAGTTCATGCTCCTGTCTACACCAGTGGTGTTGAGGTCAAGAAGGTTCAAGAGGTTCAAGTTCCAAGGGGTGAACATCACAAATAGCCAGTCCTCATCCAACACCACAGGCAAGGAAGCTCACCAGCGCATCTACTTCCTCAGGTGGTTACAGAAATCGGCATAACTCTGTTCATCCTCGCCAATTTTTATCAATGCACCAACAGAAAGCATGCTGTCTGGATGCAATCACAGCTTGGTACGGCATCTGCTCTGTCCGTGACCATAACAGTGCAGAGAGTTGTGAACACAGCTCAGCACATCATAGAAACCAGCCTCCCCTCCACGGACGTTGTCTACCCTTCTCACTGCCTCTGTAAAGCAGCCAGCATAATCAAAACCGCCCACACATTCTCTCTTCTCCCCCCTCCCATCGGGCAGAAGATACAAAAGCCTGAAATTACGTACCACCAGGATCAAGAAGAGCCTCTATCCCACTGTGAGATTATGGAATGGCCCCTTGTATGATAAGATGGACTCTTGACCTCACAATCTACCTTGTTATGATCTTGGACCTCTTTGTCTACCTGCATGCACCTTCTCTGTAGCTGTTACACTACATTCTGCATTCTGTTACTGTTTTCCCTTGTTCTACCTCAATGCACTGTGTAATGACCTGATCTGTATGAACAGTGTGTAAGACAAGTTTTTCACTGTCCCGGTACATGTGACAACAATAAACCGGTTCCAGTGGCTGGGTGTGAGTGACAGACCCAGTTTAGTTGGGCTTGTGTTGCACTCTCCAGCCTCTCCAAGTGGGATAGCACTGGGAAACGATGGGCTGATGTACCGACTCCCCAAGCAAGCATGGGCTGAGTTGTTTCAGACCTTGCACAAAGCTGGGACCCAGCCTGGAACACTTCCTAGTGGTGAGAGTGAATGCCTGAAAGCATCAACAACACAGACCCACACTCCATACCTGGAAAGGGATCAGGAGGTTCAGAGATTCTCCGACTTTCCGAATATATGTTTGTTTCAGCTGCCGTGGGAGACGGATCTTGGGAGGTTCTGAAAAATAAGGATGGAAATGCACATGGTAATTCGTGAGTTATAGCCGTGTCAATGTGGCAGACAGAGGGGGCACACTCACACAGTGTGTCACTCGCACACACACACTCACGCGCACACACTTGCATGCACACACTCATGCACACACACACACTCACACACACACACACACTCACACACTGTGTCACTCAGTCAGGATGCTGTTCATCGACTATAGCTCAGTATTTAATACCATCATTCTCACAATCCTGATTGAGAAGTTACAGAACCTGGGCCTCTGTACCTCCCTCTGCAATTAGATCCTCAACTTCCTAACCGGAAGACCACAGTCTGTGCAGATTGGTGATAACATATCCTCTTCGCTGACAACACTGGCACACCTCAAGGATGTGTGCTTAGCCCACTGCTCTACTCTCTGTATACCCACAACTGTGTGGCTAGGCACGGCTCAAATACCATCTATAAATTTGTTGATGATACAACCATTGTTGGTAGAATCTCAGATGGTGACGAGGGGGCGTACAGGAGTGAGATATGCCAACTAGTGAATGGTGCCACAGCAACAACCTGGCACTCCATGTCAGTCAGATGAAAGAGCCGATTGTGGACTTCTGGAAGGGTAAGACGAAGGAACACATTCCAATCCTCATAGAGGGATCGGAAGTGGAGAGAGTGAGCAGTTTCAAGTTCCTGGGTGTCAAGATCTCTGAGGATCAAACCTGATCCCAACGTATCGGTGTAGTTATAAAGAAGGCAAGACAGCAGCTATACTTTATTAGGAGTTTGAAGAGATTTGGCATGTCAACAAATACACTCAAAAACTTCTATTGATGTACTGTGGAGAGCATTCTGACAGGCTGCATCACTGTCTGGTATGGAGGGGCTACTGCACAGGACCAAAAGAAGCTGCAGAAGGTTGTAAATCTAGTCAGCTCCATCTTGGGCACTAGCCTACAAAGTATCCAGAGCATCTTTAGGGAGTGATGTCTCAGAAAGGCAGCGTCCATTATTAAGGACCTCCAGCACCCAGGGCATGCCCTTTTCTCACTGTTACCATCAGGTAGGAGATACAGAAGCCAGAAGGCACACACTCAGCGATTCAGGAACAGCTTCTTCCCCTCTGCCATCCGATTTGTTAATGGACATTGAATCTTTGGTCACTACCTCACTTTTTAAAAAAAATATACATTATTTCTGTTTTTGCATGTTTTTTTAATCTACTCAGTATAAATAATTGATTTAGTCGTTTATTTATTCTTATTATTATTTTTATTATATTTTTTTCTCTCTCTCTTCGACATTACGTAAGTTAACAAATTTCACGGCACATGCTGATGAAGATAAACCTGATTCTGATTTCACGCGCGCACACGCATGCACACACACACACACACACACACACACACACACACACACTGTCTCACCACACACACGCAGTCTCATTACACACACACACACACACACACACACACATACAGTCTCACCACACACACACACACACTTATAAATGCACCCCACACTCAAGCACCTACAAGGAAGCATGCCTACAGAGGATACCCACACACGTAGGCACGAAAGGCTCACACAGTAGCAGCCATTATAGCAGTGCCCATACCAGCTCTGATTCTACACATACACACTGCACAAAACTTCTACAGTCTACCATAGACACATCACTGACAGACTCCTTTAATTTAACATGGTTCCAATTTAATAATCTCACGCCTATAGTGACAGTGATAAATATCATCCAGACCCTCGGAGCCCACCCACACTTGTGTTTAGTGAACATCAGAAAGGAGGCACGCCAGCAGCCTCACTGTCTGGTACGGAGGTTCTAATGCACGAGATCGCAGGACTTTACAGAGGGTTAAGCTTTCAGCCCGCTCCATCACAGGCACAACCCTCCCCACCAACAGGGGCATCTTCAGGAAGCAGTGCCTCAAGAAGGCGGCATCCATCATCAAGGACCCTCACCACCCAGGACATGCCCTCTTCTCATTACTGCCTCTGGGGAGGAGCTACAGGAGCTTGAGGTCACACACTCAATGTTTCAGGAACAGCTTCTTACCCTTCGCCATCAGGTTTCTGAATGGACAATGAACACTACATGTTTCTTTTTTCTGCCCTATTTATTTATCAGTAATTTTATGCCTTTGGTCTGTACTGCTGTAGCAACTCAGCAAATTTCACATCTTACAGACATCAGAATGTGGAAGGAATATGATCTAAGTGACCTTCATTGTAGAACAATAATTGGATAGTTGGTGCCAGATGGGGTGCTTTGAGTATCTCAGAAACTGCTGATTTCCTGGGATTTTTCACCTACAACCGTCTCTAGAGATTACAGAGAATGGTGTGAAAAACAAAAAAAAACATCCAGAGAGCGGCAGTTCTGTGGGTGAAAGCACCTTGTTAATGAGAGAGGTCAGAGGAGAATGGCCAGACTGGTTCAAGCCAACAGGAAGGTGACGCTATCTCAAATAGCTATGCGTTACACAGTGGTGTGCCGAAGACCATCTCTAAAGCACAACCTGTCGAGTCCTGAAGTGGAGGGACTGCAGCAGCAGAAGACCATGAACATACGTCCAATGGGCACTTAATTAGGTACAGGATGTGTTAATAAACTGGTCACTGAATGTTTGCCGTGCGATTTGTGTATTGTAGCAGCAGTACAGTGTAAGATATAAAGAAATCATTATAAGTCGGAATTTAAAAATTAATCGTGCAAAAGAGGAATGTTGAGGTAGTGTTCATAGATCGTTCAGAAATGGCCTCTACACTACCGGGAGTCAGTAACCAAACATTGGGCAGAGATGTGTGCTCACCCACCACCTCCTTAACAAGAATAGCCTGGGACAGACAGATGGGAGGGCTTTCCCCAGCCACGTTCACGGCCTTCACTCTCACGTGGATCTTCTCGTTGGTCGGGAGGCCAGTTATCGTGTACTTGGTTTTGTCAGTCAGCTCCTTGTTTGCCACGATCCACTCATCCGCTGGGCAACAGCATAGGAAAGGAGGAAAACATTAGTACCAATCAGAACAAAGATAACTTGCCTTTAGTTTTGCTGGACCTTCTGGGAACTTTCCTGCATATAATTTTACAGTGATCGGATGTCAGAGGTAAGTTCTTTACAAAGAGAATAGTGGGTGTGTGCAACACTCTGACGGGTGGTAAAGGCAGATACATTTGGGACAGTTAGGAGGCCCTTAGATAAGCACATGGGTGATGGAAAATGGAGGGCTATGTGTGAGGGAAAGGTTAGATTGATCTTAGAGTACATTAAAAGGTTGGCACTACATTGTAGGCCGAGGAACCTGTCCTGTGCTCTAATGTTTTATGTTCTCTGTATGCTGACACACAAAAATGAATAGTAAGCCATGAAGGGTTACCATGGCAACTGGGAGCAGTGGGGATGTTTGAGAGGCTGGAATCGACAAAATAGGCAGAGGATATGCTGCAAGGCCGAGGAAATGAGAGAGAATGTGCAGACAGGGTGGAGGGAGAGGTGGTGAAGTTAAACGTAAACATGTCAGGAGGAAGGAGAGCTCAGAATTAGAGGGTTGTTGTGTATTTAATACAGTAATATTTGAGTAATACTGTAAATATATTGTTTGATTAAATATTCTTTATTTACATAATTCATTATGGGTTATATGTAAAAGTATGTGAATGGCATATGTCATTACATCACCATGTCATATGTGCATCCCTCACTAAAAGTAAAATGAAGTAGTCAATATGTGTCCCAGATCCCACTTTTTCTTTCAATTAATTTCTGGAGTTACAAAGCATAACGGTGATGATGAAATAGTTCTAAAATGAACCTGAGGCAACAACCTACCTGTTGAGGTGTAGAACCTTTTTCTTTGAAAGGGGAAAGGGATGTTTGAGTTAAATAAAAAGGTAGAAAACAGATTAAATACATGGTTCATGGGGATCAGAGGGCCAGAACAGTTAGTGGGGAAGTTGTGGAGGCAGATGTTGGTAAGATCTCAGACAAAATCAGTAATCAAAAGGTTAAACATGGTGCAACTAGTCACAAAATGGTGGAGGAACTCAGCAGGCCAGGCAGAATCAATGAAAAAAAGTACAGTCGACGTTTCAGGCCGAAACCCTTCGGCAGGATCTGCAGAATTCCTCCACCATTTTGTGTATGTTGCTCAGAGGGGTGGCATTACTAGTCAGGGAAATGTCTATCCTGACAAAGCAGTACTGTGACTGGAGAACTCGACTAGTGAGGCTTAATGGGTGAAACTAAGAAATAAGAAAGGTGTAACCAGGTTAATGTGGCTATATTGGAATTGGAATTGGTTGTTGACTTCAGAAGGAGTAGCGGACTGCACGACCCAATTTACATCGGTGGTGTGCAATTGGAACAGGTCAAAAGCTTTAAGTTCCTTGGGGTCAATATCACAAATGACCTGACTTGGTCCAACCAAGCAGAGTCCAATGCCAAGATGGCCCACCAGCGCCTTTACTTCCTGAGAAAACTGAAGAAATTTGGCCTGTCCCTTAAAACCCTCACTAATTTTTATAGATGCACTATAGAAAGCATGGAAGTTGAAAGTATGGAAGTTGTCCTGTCCAAGACCAGAAGAAGCTGCAGAAGATCGTGAACATGGTGCAGCACATCACACAAACCAATCTTCCGTCCTTGGACTCATTTTACACCGCACGCTGTCGGAGCAGTGCTGCCAGGATAATCAAGCACACGACCTACCCAGCCAACACACTTTTCGTCCCTCTTCCCTCCGGGAGAAGGCTCAGGAGCTTGAAGACTCGTACGGCCAGATTTGGGAACAGCTTCTTTCCAACTGTGATAAGACTGCTGAACGGATCCTGACCTGGATCTGAGCCGTACCCTCCAAATATCCGGACCTGCCTCTCGGTTTTTTTGCACTACCTTACTTTCCATTTTTCTATTTTCTATTTATGATTTATAATTTAAATTTTTAATATTTACTATCAATTTGTAATCCAGGGAGCGGGAAGCGCAGAATCAAATATCGTTGGATACGTTCTAGTACCAATTGTTTGATGACAATAAAGTATAAAGTATATTACAGACCACCCAACAGTCCGAGGGATTTAGGGGAACAAATTTGTAGAGAGATCGCAGACTGTTGCAAGAAACATAAGGTTGCTATAGTAGTACACATAAAATGTTGGAGGAACTCGGCAGGCCAGGCAGCATCTGTGGAAAGAAGCACAGTCCACATTTCGGGCCAAAACCCTTCGGCAGGACTGGAGAAAAAAAGCTGAAGAGTAGATTTGAAAGGTAGGGGGAGGGGAGAGAGAAATGCCAGGCGATAGGTGAAACTTGGAGGGGGGGGATGAAGCAAAGAACTGAGAATTTGATTGTCAAAGAAACAGAAGGCCATGGAAGAAAGGAAAAAAAGGGGGGGGGAGGAGCAGCAGAGGGAGTCACTGGGCAGGCAAGGAGATAACATGAGAGGGAGGGAGGGAGGGAAATGTTGAAGTGGGGGGGGGAGAGGCATTACTGGAACCTCCCACTGAGGTTGTGTGGAACTACAACCAGAAGTCTTGGGTTAAGGGTGAAAGGTGAGAACTTTAAAGGGAACATGAGAGGAAACTTCTTCATTCAGAGGTTTGTGAGAGTATGGAATGAGCTGCCAGCACAATTGGTGCATACAAGTTCGATTTCAACATTGAAGAGAAGTTTGGATAGGTACGTGGATGTTTGGGGTATGGAGGGCTATGGCCCTGGTGCAGGTCAATAGGGTAGGCAGTTTAAATGGTTTCAGCATAGACTAGATGGGCCAAAGGGTCTGTTTCTGTGCTGTACTTCTCTATGATACAATGAATCTATAAACAGTGAGTACCGGGTGATAATAATCATAAATAAAAAAAACAGAAATGGCTGGCTACATCAGAAATATAGATGCATTTGATTGTACAACAGATATCTGGTTGATGTATACTGAACAAATTGAACAGCATTTTGAAGCAAACAGAATAGCCAATGAAAAGTGAGTGTCAGTTATGCTGGGTGTAATAGGTGGAAAAGCATACAGTTTGTTTAGAAGTTTGACTGCTCTAATTAAACCATGTTTAACCTTTTGATTCCTGATTTTGTCTGAGATCCTACCAACATCTGCCTCCACAACTTCTCCACTAACTGTTCTGGCACTCTATTTCCCATGAACCATGAGCTTTGCTGATATTATGAAAGTAATGAAGGAATATTTAGAAGTGAAACCTTTATTGTTTGCAGAACACTTTATGTTTCATAAATAGAATCAGAAGGAAGGGGAGTCTATTTCAGCGTATGTGGCTGAATTGAAGAAATTGAGTATTTTCCGTGATAGGTTTAATGATGCACTAAGAGATTGTTTACTTTGTGTAATCTTACAAGAAAGTATTCAAAAACAGTTCTTAACTGAAGCACAACTCACATTTAAAAGAGCAGTTGAAGTTGCTGTATCAATGGAAACAGCCGCGAGAGACACAACTGAGTTGAAGTCAGGAATTAAAGTGAGCATGAACAAAATTGCAACATTTAAACAAAAACCTGCCTGGCTGAACAAATTGTGTTATCGTTGTGACAGTGACTGATATACACCAGACCAATGCAGGTTTAAAGGTGAAACTTTCAGAAAGTGCAACAAAGTAGGACACACACAAAGAGCATGTGAGGCAGACAAAAAGCAGACTGCATGTGGAAAAGATGAAGTTACAGTTTCAAAAAGAACATGCTGTTGATGAAAAATCTGATAATGATGGGAGTGACACAGGAATGTGTCGTGTTAAGATTTACAGTGTGAAAACTGAGAGTAGACAAATAATATGGCTTACGTCAGAAGTCAATGGCAACTTAATTAACATGTAATGGACACTGGCTCAGCTGTTTCAATCATTCCACAAAGTGAGTTTGTATGGCATTTCAAAGATACTGAACTGAAATCTGCAGATATCTAACTAAGAACTTATACTGGAGAAAAGATAACTCCTGTGAGAATGACAATTGTAACAGTGAAATACAATTACCAACAAGCCACTTTGGGTTTGTATGTAGTAAAGACAGAAGGGCCAGCATTGTAGGACTATGAATGCCTGAGACCCACTACAACTTGATTGGAGATCCATCCACCATTTGCATGCCACATCCCCTCCAACAGAGTCAACTGCAAACAGGTTAAGAGAGGCACTGGATGATGCCACAAGTGTTCAAGGATAGCATTGGAAAACTCAAATGTATCAAGGGTGAAATAGCATTAAATGAAAATGCCACACTCATGTGCTACAAGACTGATCCTGCTCTTTATATCACTCGTGATAAAGTATCCAGTGAGTTAGATCCAATGGATATGGAACAAATTCTTTCCAAAGCTGAGTGGAGCTGATGGGTAACACTAGTGGTTCCAGGAACCAAGAAGAATGGGTCTGTCAGGATCTGTGGTGCTATTGAAAGTAGACCAATACCTTCTGCCCAGGACAGAGGATATCTTTGCAAACCTTTCTGGAGAAAAACGCTTCAGCAAAGTGTGGACTGAAGATGGAGATGGAAGAAGAATCCAACACTCACAAACGGCTTTGTCAATATAATAGGCTTATTTTTGAAGTTGCTTTTGCACCTGCACGCTGGCAGAGAGTTATGGACCAGGTGCTGCAAGGCTGTCCAGGTACGCGTGTTACCTGGATGACATCATTGTTACCAGTGAGGATGACAAGGAACATCTCCAAAATCTCAGGATATTGTTAAAAGATTAGAAGATTATGGGCCCAAAGCACAATGCAACAAGTGTGAATTCTTTAAACCTTATGTGGGGATTGAGAGTTGCACCATCCAAGCTGAGAGCTGAAGTATTTGAGGAGCTAAATCTATGCATGGTCAAAATGAAATCATTGGCTTGAAGCTTTGTCTGGTGGCCTGAGACAGATCAGCTGATCGAGTAGTTTGCCAACACATCCAGAAGATGCCAAGAGTGGCCCCTCTCTATCCCTGGGAATGTCCTGCATGGCCCTGGCAGAGGATTCACATGGATTTTGCCAGACCATCGATGGGCACAAATTTCTTGGTAATGGTGGATGCAGTTGCGAAGTGGCCTGAAGTGTTCCCACTGGCCTCCATGATAACCTGACATACCGGTGATGTGTTGAGACTGGTGTTCCTGAATACTCAGTGACAATGGACCGCAGTTTGTTATGGAACAGTTTCAGTCATTCCTGAAAATGAATAGTACATCTGCACCGTACCACCCAGCTACAGATGGCTAGTGGAAAGGTTTGGCCAGAGTCTAATCAACACACTGAGTAATGTCAGCAGAACACACTACACTGACACAGAATCAAAGCTCGCCAATTTCCTCCTTGCACATCGCAATGCCGCACACTCCCCAACCAACAATTCACCAGCTGTGCTGCCCCTGGGTCGTCCCTTGCATTCACACTTGGATCTCCTAAAAGCCAGTCTCAGAAGGAGCAGGCAGGACAAACAGCTGAGGCAAAATGAAGGGTCCTTAAACAAGGAGGTTTGATGTTTCACTCCTGGACAAGCAGAATGGGCAAGGGACTACAGAGGTGATCAAAAGTGGGAGATTGGAAAGATTAAGGACAGAACTGGGCCATTCTTCTACACAGTGAAGACTGTGTCCGGTATCATCTGGAGATGACACATTGATCAATTGATCAGTTGAGGAGAACAGAGCCAATTGTCAGAGAAGAAAGGCATCCGGAAATTTCAGAACAACTTCCTGCAGTCCCAGGGTCAACTCCTACAACCACCACAGAGGAGGACCCAGAACCTGAGATTGTATCACAGCCACAAGTGTCTCCCGCCGAGCGAATGATTTCCCTTGTTAGGAAAGACGTTAACCCACAAGAGTAAGAAACCCCCTGGAGTGATTCTTCTGAGGGGGAGCTTCATCACTCAGAGTGGTGAGAGTGTGGAACGAGCTGCCAGCGAAAGTGATGGATACAGGTTCAAATGTCATGTTTAAGAGACGTTTGGATAGATACAAGATAAGAGAGGTATGGAGGGCCATGGTCTGGACGCTGGTAGGTGGGATGAAGCAGAAAACCAAGATAAACTAATAAAGCTGAAGGGCCTAATTCTTTGTTGTAGTGCTTTGCAGACATCCCACCCTGCAAAAACTCAATTCAGGGAGGTAGCAGCATCAATTTGCGGGAGACTCCCGGAACTTCCGGGAGAGGTGGGATGTCTGCAATAGAGTAGCTCCTTAGCAGCCAGCCAGCTAGTTTAAATAACGTTAGCTATGCTACTGGTTAAACTCACCTCAACATGTCTTTTACAGTCATCTAACCCAATAGAAAAGTCACTGTTGCAAACAGTGCAGCGAGCAACACTGTCATTATTTTTGACCCTATTAGGCAGGGGTACACTTTAGTGTAGTCTGGGGTGAAATACGTTTTATATTTTCTTTTTTTGGAACGCTCTGCCATGGCGCGCGCGCTCTCTCTCTCTCACTCTTGTGCTCTCAAAAAAATCGATTTCTGAGATATTGTATATAAGTTGTTGGCATCAGGGAGCCACTATCAATATGCAGGAGACTCCCAGAACTACTGGGAGAGGTGGGATGTCTGGCTCTGCGACTTCAAAATATAGAGCAACAAGTCTGGAAGTAGAGGTGCAGAGGATAAGTCTGCGAGTCTGGGCCAGGGTTGGGTTGGAGGTCTAATGTCTGCAAGTCTTGAGAGTCTGAGGTCATATACTGGAGGCCCAGAGGCAGCCTGTCCTGGGATTGGAGGCCCAGAGGCAGCCTGTCCTGGATTTGGAGGCCCAGAAGCAGACAGTCCTGGGATTGGAGGCCCAGAGGCAACCTGTCCTGGGATTGTTGGCCTGAAAGCAGCCTGTCCTGGATTTGGAGGCCTGAAAGCAGCCTGTCTTGGGATTGTAGGCCCAGAAGCAGCCTGTCCTGGGATTGTAGGCCCAGAAGCATCCTGTCCTGGGATGGAAGCCTGGAAGCAGCCTGTCTTGGGACTGGAGGCCCATCTATGTCTGTGACTTGGGTGTGTGGGAAAGGGGCTTGTTTGCTATTGTGTCTTTGTTTTGCTCAGTTGTTACTGCTTGAATTGTTCTGCTGGATATTGCCTAAAGGTCAAAAGTAAATTTATTATCAAAGTACGTATATGTCGCCATATACAACCTTGAAATTCATTTTCTTTGGACATACTCAATAAATCCATAATAGAATAAATGAAAGACTGCACCAACTTGGATGTTCAACCAGCGTGTAAAAGACAATAAACTACAAATAAATAAATAAACAAACAAACAAACAAATAAATACATAACGAGATTAAGGGTCCTTGAAAGAGAGTCCATTGTTTGTGGGAACATTTCAGTGAAGTTGAGTGAAGTTATTCCCTTTGGTTCAGGAACATACTATACTGGCACTGGAACGCGTGGTGACTCTTGTGGGCTGCCCCCAGCACAACTTTAAGTGGTGTTGTTTATTGATGCAGGTGACACATTTCACTGAATGTTTCGATGTTCATGCGCTCAACAAATCTGAATCTGAAAATACATGTGATCGCAGGCTTACATCCTTCCAGACAATACTCGATACGGTATCCATCCAGACCCGCTGCACCGATACGCTCGGGGGGCCGCCACTTGAGCGATACGCTGTTATCCGTCACACCATCGCAAGTGAGGAGTGTGGGCTCGCTGGTGGGTGCTGGACAATAAAACAGAGCAGAGAGATGAGAGACCCTTCGGTGTAACATTATCAGTTAAAGAAATGGAGAGGAAGAAGGGGAATCTCCTTTCCCAAACGACCACACATGTAGATAGGATGAGGACGGCATCTGGCATGCAAACCTTCACTGGTCAGAGAAATGGATACAAGAGTGATGTTGCAGCTTGGCAAAGTAGCATAAGGGTCAGCCAATCACTTTACGGCCCCGTGATCAGTGACCGGGATCAATTCCCACCACAGTCTGAAAGGAGTTTGTATGTTCTCCCCATGACTGTGTGGCTTTCCTCTCAGTACTACAGTTTCCTCCCACATTCCAAAGGTGAACAGGTTAGGGTTAGTAAATTGTGGGCGTGCTATGTTGGCGCTGGAATTGTGGTGACACTTACAGGCTGCCCCCAGCACATAGTTAGACTGTGTTGGTCGTCAGTGCAAATGACACATTTCACTGAATGTTTCGATGGATGCCCTTGTGACAGATAAAGCCAACCAGCCCTATAAAACTCTTTTGGCCACAGTTGGAGACTTGAGAGACTGCCAATGTTGGAATCTCAAACACCAGACAATTTGCCGGAGGAACTCAAGTGTCAGTCAGCAACCTGGTAGGGACTTGACCCAAAGCGGTGACAACTTCTTCCCCCCCACCCCCACAGATGCTGATTGACCTGCTGAGTTCCTCCAGCATTATTTCTGGTGCTCTACGCTGAGAGTATTGATGGATAGATACTTTATTGATCCCACATGAAACAACAGTGTCACAGTAGCATTACAAGTGCAAAGGTATAAATATTGGAAAAGAAGTAGAAAGATTAAAAAATAAGTTACCACAAACAGTCTAACAGGAGGGGAGGGGGGTCATCACTTCCCCGGCTATAGGTTGACTCATTAAAGAGCCGAATGGCCGAGGGTAAGAATGATCTCATATTGCGCTCTTTGGAGACTGCTGTCTCAGTCTATTACTAAAAGTACTCCTCTGTTCTGCCAAGGTGGCATGCGGAGGGTGAGAAACATTGTCCAGAATTGCCAGGATTTTCCATAGGGTTCCTTGTTCTACCACAGCCTTCAGTGTGTCCAATTTGACTCCTATAACAGAGCCAGCCTTTCTAATCAGTTTATTGAGCCCGTTGGCATCACCAGTGTTGATACCATTTCCCAGCACACCACTAGAGTGATCAGCAGCACTGGGGCTCCACAGGGGACTGTCTTGTCTCCCTTTCTCTTCACCATTTACACCTTGGACTTCAACTACTGCACAGAGTCTTGTCATCTTCAGAAGTTTTCTGATGACTCTGCCATAGTTGGATGCATCAGCAAGGGAGATGAGGCTGAGTACAAGGCTACGGTAGGAAACTTTGTCACATGGTATGAGCAGAATTATCTGCAGCTTAATGCAAAAAAGACTAAGGGGCTGGTGGTGGACCTGAGGAGAGCTAAGGCACCGGTGACCCCTGTTTCCATCCAGGGGGTCAGTGTGGACATGGTGGAGGATTACAACTACCTGGGGGTATAAATTGACAATAAACTGGACTGGTCAAAAAACACTGAGGCTGTCTACAAGAAGGGTCAGAGCCGTCTCTATTTCCTGAGGAGACTGAGGTCCTTTAACATCTGCCGGACGATGCTGAGGATGTTCTACGAGTCTGTGGTGGCCAGTGCAGGCTGAGGGTAGCAGACACCAACAGAATCAACAAACTCATTCGTCAGGCCAGTGATGTTGTGGGGATGGAACTGGACTCTCTGACGGTAGTGTCTGAAAAGAGGATGCTGTCCAAGTTGCATGCCATCCTGGACAATGTCTCCCATCCACTACATAATGTACTGGTTGGGCACAGTACATTCAGCCAGAGACTCATTCCACCGAGATGCAACACAGAGCATCATAGGAAGTCATTCCTGCCGGTGGCCATCAAACTTTATAACTCCTCCCCTGGAGGGTCAGACACCCTGAACCAATAGGCTGGTCCTGCACTTATTTCCTGGCATAATTTACATATTACTATTTAATTATTTATGGTTTTATCACTATTTAATTATTTAAGGTACAACTGTAACAAAAATTAATTTCCCTTGGGATAAATAAAGTATGACTATGACTATTACATAGAAGATTGTACTGGCAATAACAGACTGGTAGAACATGTGAAGCAGAGGCCTGTATACTCCAAAGGGCCTCAGTCTCCTTAGGAAGTAGAGTGACTCTAGTCTTTCTTGTACACGGCCTCTGTGTTGGTGCTCCACTCAAGTCTGTCATCCAGCTGCACCCCCAGGTACTTGTAAGTCCTCACCACATCCAAGTCCTCACCATCAATAGTAACAGGGAGCAACTCGGGCTTGGTCTTCCTAAAGTCCATCACCATCTCCTTTGTTTCACTGACATTGAGCTGCAGATGATTCAGCTTGCACCATTTGACAAAGTTCTCCACCAGGGCCATGTATTCATACTCCCATCCTTTCTTTATACACCCAACTATTGCTGAGTTTTCAGAGAATTCCTGCTGATGAAATGACTCAGTGTTGTATTTACAGTCCGAGGTAAACAGGGTAAGCAGGAAGGGAGCCAATACAGTCCCCTGTCAGGCCCCAGTGCTGCTTATAGCCATGTCTGACACACAGCTCTGAAGCTGCACACACTGTGGTCTGCCAATCAGATAGTCCATTGTCCAGGATTCAATGGAAGAGCCAACCTGCATTGAACTGAGCTTTTCCTCCAGCAATGAGGGCTGTACGGTATTGAAGGCACTAGGGAAATCAAAACACATGATCCTCACATTGCTACCCTGCTTATCCAAAATGGGAGTAGGTTCTGTTCAGCAGGCAGATAACAGCATCATCGACTCCAATGTGCTCCTGGTAGGCAAACTGCAAGGGAGCGGGGGCTGAGCTGACCGGGGGTCGGAGGTGAGACAGGACCAGCCTCTCTAGAGTCATCGTGATGTGTGAGGTCAGGGCCACTGGACGGTAATCATTCAAGACTTTCAGTTGGCCCTTCTTGTGTATTGGAAACACTCATGATGTTTTCCACACAGTCTGGACCTTTTCAGACTGAAAATGCGCTGGAGACCTCCCGCAATTCTGGTTGCTGTTGTAGGAAAAATGTTGAGGCTTCAGAGAAAGTGCAGAAGAGATTTACTAGGACACTGCCTGGATAATCTTGGAAACTTGGGTTGTTTCCCCTGGGCTTCTTCTGATTGCTACAATCAGGGAGGATGGACAGGAGCCTGAAGACACACACTCAGTGATTCAGGAACAACTTCTTCACCTCTACCATCAGTTTCAGAATGGACAAGGAACCCATGAACATTCCCTCACTATTTTTCCCCTCTCTTTTTGTAGTACCTATTTAATTTAATGTGTTATATATATATATACTTATTGTAATTTATAGTTTATAAAATTATATATTGCACTGTACTGCTGCTGCAAAACAACAAATTTCACAAAATATGCCAGAGATATTAAAGCTGACTTTGAGAGGGATAGACAGTCGTCTATTTATTTATTTATTTATTTATTTAGCAATACGGTGTAGAATATGTCCTTCAGGCCCTTCGAGCCACACCACCCAACAACCCCTGACAAACCCGATTTAACCCTCCTCTGATTACGGGATAATTTACAACAACCAATTAACCATCCCAGTACGTCTTTGGACTGTGGGAGGGAATGGGAGCACCCAGGGAAAGCCCACACATCCCACGAGGAGGTTGCACGGACAACTTACAGAGGATTGAGCTCCAGACTCTGGCACCCTGAGCTGTAGTAGCATTGTAATAATCGCTACACTACCATGGTTTGCCCAGATACTAGAGCATATGCATTTAAGGTGAGAGGGGGAAAGTCAAAGAAGATGTGAAGGGCAATTTATTTAATTTTACACTAGACATTGAATAGGGGCCTGGAACAAGCTGCCAAGGGAAGTGCTGGAAGCCGAAAGGACAGGGGGAATTAAGACAGACACATGAAAATTCTGGGAATGGAGAGAAATGGATCTGGTTCAGTTTCTCACGTGTACATTAAGACAAACCGTGAAACCCATCATTTGTTTTAACAACCTACACATCCCAGTGCCAACATAGTACGCCCATCACACCTGGCAGGACAACTCAAGGAACGATCATGAGCAGGCAGAGGAGATGTAGTTTGATTTGGCACCATGTTCAGCACAGACTTTGTGGGCAGAATGGCCTGTCTTGTGCTGTACTTTTCAAAGCAAGTTTAAAATGGGCTGTTATACTGAATAAGAGATTGTACCAAACACTGCCAGCAGACTGAAATCCATCTGGCCCTCTTACAAATTGGCACAGATCTCAAACCACCCTGGCGTCAATATATCCGGACATTGATGGGGGAAAAGTAGAGAGGTACAGGTCAAACGTGGGCAAATGAGATCTTAGATGGACATGGGTGAGATGGGCTGAAGGGCTTGTTTCTGCGCTCTGACACTATAACTCTTTCTGACAATAAAGCAGATGGTGGAGTTCAGGAAGCGGAAGTCGAGGGACACACACCAGTCCTTATTGAGGGGTCAGCAGTGGAAAGGGTTAGTAGTTTCAAGTTCTTGGGTGTCCACATTCACGTTGCCACAGTAGCGTAGCAGTTAGCGAGACACGATTACAGCTCGGGGTGTTGGAGTTCAGAGTTCAATTCCGGTGCCGTCTCTGTACGTCCTTCTTGTGGAAAGCTTGGGCTGTCCCCCAGGTGCTCTGGTTTCCTCCTACAGTCCCGAGATGTACCAGCTCGGCTAATTGGTCATTGTAAATTGTCCCAAAGTTAAGCTTGGGCTAAACAGCTGGGTTGCTGAGCCATGCAATTATAAAGAAGGCATGCCAGCAGCTATATTTCATTAGGAGTTTGAGGAGATGTGGTATGTCACCAATGACACTGGCAAATTTCTACAGATGTCCCGTGGGGAACATTCTAACATCACCATCTCATATAAAGGCTCCAATGCATGGGATCGGAAAGAGCTGCAGAGGATTTGATGCACGGACCTCCCCTGCACAGAGGACATCTTCAAAAGATGATGCCTCAAAAAGGCAGTATCCATCATTAAGGACGCCCATCACCCAGGACATGCCCTCTTCTCATTGCTACCACCGGGAGGAGGTACAGGAGCCTGAAGGTGCACACTCAGTGATTCAGGAACAGCTTCCACTACCTCACTATATTTGTTCTCTCTCTGTGCTGGAATTATGTATATTATAATTATAATTTATAGTATTTTAAGCATTGTTCTGTACTGCTGCCACAAAACAACACATTTTTGCTAGTGATAATACACCTGATTCTGATTTCAGCTCCCTACTGTGTCCGTAAGGAGCCGGATAAACCTGGCAGTAGCCCTGGCAAATATAATTCAGGGAAAGGAGTCACCAACCATTCCTTACACCAGCACGTGGGAGGGTTTGGATTAGTTCATGTTTGGGAATAAAGGAATTCAGAAACTTTGCCTTTGCCTGTTCTTACCGAGAGGAATAAAAGCCTTGGACGGCTCACTGGACTTGGACATCCCTATGGCATTGACGGCAAAGACCCGCACTTCATAGGGAATCCCTTCAATCATGTTCTTGGGTTCAAAGGTCATTTCTTTGCAGAGGTCAAAGTTGAGTCTCATCCAGCGGGAACTTTGTTTCTTCTTTCTCTCGATGATGTAGCCTAGATGTAGGGGAGAGAAGTGAACATTAGCAATAGTCTGTCCTGGTCTGACTATGGAGTTGCTACGGCCAAGAAAGATCACCCCTACTTCCTTAGGAAGCTAAAGAAAGTCAGCGTGTCACCTTTTAACAGTTTTTATTGATGTACCACAGAAAGTATCGTATCTGGATGCATCACAGCTTGGTATGGCAACTGTTCTCTCTGTGAATGCAAGAAAGTGCAGAGGGTTGTGGACACAACTCAGCACATCAGGGAAACCAGCCTCCACTCCATGGACCCTACCTACACTCTCACTGTCTCAGTAAAGCAGCCAACGTAATCAAAGACCCCACTCACCTCTCTCTTCTCTCTTCTCCCCTCTCCCCTGAAAGCATGTACCACCAGGCTCAAGGACAGCTTCTATCCCACGGTTATCAGACTATTGAACCATTCCTTAGTACAGTAAGAGAGACTTTTGATCACACAATTTACCTTGAACTTTACTGTCTGCCTGCACTTTCTCTGTAACTGTTACACTTTATCCGGCACTATTATTGTTTGACCTTGTTCTAGCCCAATGCACTGTGTATTGATCTGATCTGATCTGTACGAGCTGTCTGCAAGACAAGCTATTTGAGATACATCGATGATAAACCCATTCTAATTCCAATTCCAAATCCAAAGTTAATTCAGAGTGCTTCTTTCCACGGCTTCTCTGCAGTGCATCTTACAGATATGACAACAAATTTCATGAATATAAATAACATTTTACACTGATTTGGTGAAGCAACCACGGTAATCAAACGTCCCACCCATCTGGGACATTCTCTCTTCTCCCCTCCCCCTGTGCAGAAGGTCCAGAATCCTGAAAGTACGTACCACCAGGCCCATGGACAGTTTCTACCCCACTGCCATCAGACTCTGAGAAGAAGAGAAAGGGGAAAGTTGAGGGAGGTGGAGGGAAGATGTGACCAGTGGGACCAGTTGGAGCAGATGGCGAATGATGAAGGTTGGTAAGAAGGCTGGTGGGATGAAAGGTAAAGACCAAGAAAACTCAGCTCTACATCCTCACCCCCCCGCCCACAGTAAACCTTCACCCCCCTTGTATATTTATTTCTTATTTATCACAGCGTGAAAATATTCAAAAGTGTCTGCTTCAACTCCCAACATCCATGTCTGTCTTCTGCCAGTCTCTTAAATTTAAACAATCTCTCTCAAATAAATAATTGGCAGGTCAGCTTTTCTGAACTACACTCCTAAACTGTGAAATTCAGTATCTAAAACTATAAGGGATGCAGACTCTGTCGACACTTTTAAACACCGGCTCAAAACCTATTCATTTAACCTTGCTTTTAACTAACATCTTATTGTCTTTTATTTTCATGTTTGCACTTTATCCCATTGTAAAGCAATGCCTGTATGAAAAGTGGTATTTTTGGAACAGCCTGATGCAAGAAGTTTGTAGAATATACTGACTGATACTGTGTTTTCCTAACCTCCTGCGATGTTCCAGCTTACCTAAAATTGGCGAGCTTCCATCGTATTCTGGAGGGTTCCACATCATTGAGCACCAATCTCCTCCCACCTCAGTAACTATTGGCGCTGCGGGGGTATCTGGAACATCTGCAGCAAAAGGAGGAGAATACATCATCAGTAACTTCACTCACGAAGCCCCACCTCAATCTGACGGGAAGGTCCTGCTGTCTCCTTCTGAACTACACTCAGCGACTATATTATGCCTGTACACCTGCTCGTTAATGCAGATATCTAAATTAGCCAATCATGTGGCAGCAACTCCATGCAGAAAAGCATGCAGACATGGTCAGGAGGTTCAGATGTTGCTCAGACCAAACATCAGAATGGGGAAGAAATATGATCTAATTGATTTTGTCTGTGGAATGATTGTTGGTGCCAGATGGGGTGGTTTGAGTATCTCAGAAGCTGTTGATCTCCTAGGGTTTTCATGCACAACAGTCTCTATACTTTACAGAGAATGGTGTGAAAAGCAAAAAAAAAAAACCAGTGAGTGACAGTTCCGTGGGCGAAAATGCCTTGTTAATGAGAGAGGTCAGAGGAGAATGACCAGACTGGTTCAAGCTGACAGGAAGGTGACAGTCATTCAAATAAAAATGATCTTGAAGACCATGCAAGCAAAAAGCATGAGAGATAGTGTGGAGTTCACCTGGATTTCAGGGTCTCATCTTCGGCTAGTCTGGGGGTCAATACTGAAAGTTGATTTGAAGTTTGGAAGTTGAAGAACGGTGGCCGAAGTCTGGAGACTAGTTACCTGGAGGACTGTTCTGGAGTTATAGAACTGTCCATGTGTTGGGGTTGGGGGTGGGGGGGGGGAAGGGTTTTGCTGTTGTTGTTTTGTTGCTTGTTGTGTTCTGTGACGTCCTGCCGAGCACTGTGGGCAGGCTATGTCCCTGGAATGAGAGGTGACACTTGTGGACTGTACACCCACACCCGTACACAAACTTAGGTGTGATGGTCGTTAATGCCAATGGTGCGTTTCACTGTGCGTTTTGATGATAGATAAACCTGAATCTGAATCTGAACCTGTCTGAAATACTCAGTCCATCCCCTGATGTTACCAGTTCTCACCTGTTAAGCAGTGATATGATTTCTTGCTGAATAGGGGCTGAATGGCCTAATTCTGCTCCTATGTCTTATGATTTTATGAATATAATAACATTCAAATGCCACAGAGCCAATGAAGTAATTGTTGTGTACACAGAATGTATTTAACCTGATTCAACCCAGTCAAGCACACCCAGAATCATAGTGTTATGAACACTAACAATTCTCTTTATTCCTGTTGAAGTGTGAAATGATTCACTTCAGAAGGTCGAATTTGAAAGCAGAATGCAGCGTTAATGACAGGATTCTTAGCTGTGTGGAGGAACAGAGGGATCTTGGGGGTCCACATCTTTAGATCCCCCAAAATTGCCACGTAAGTTGTTATGAAGGTGTCGGGTGTGATGGCTTCGTTAGTCAGGGGATTGAGTTCAAGAGATGTGAGGTAGTGTTGCAGCTCTACAGAGGCCTGGTTACATCATGCTTTTGGAATATTGTGTTCAGTTCCGGTTGCCTCATTATAAGAAGCATGTGGACATTTCAGACAGGATGCAGAGGAGACTTAACAGGATGCTGTCTGAGTTAGAGAACGTGTCTTATGAGGATAGGTTGAGCGAGCTAAGGCCTTTCTCTTTGGAGCCAAGGCGGATGAAAGGTGTACAAGATGGTAAGAGGATTAGATCAAGTGGACAGCCAGAGACCTTTTCCCAGGTTGGAAATGCCTAATATGAGGAGGCATAATTTTAAGGTGATTGTAAGAGAGTATAGGGGGGATGTCAGAGGAAGCTGTTTTATACAGAGAGTGTTGAGTGTGTGGTATGGCCTTCCAGTGGTGATGGTAGAGGCAGATATAGTAGGGACATATAAAAAACTCTTATATAAGCATATGGATGATATGGAAATGGAGGGCTGTGTGGATGGTCCCAAGCCTGGCAGTGAAAGGGGGAGGGCCGGACAGGGGGTTAACAACCCCATCCCACAAAAACCTAGTGCTACAGGACACCAGAGGAAGCTCCAAGTACCTCATCTCTGGGTCTTCAAAGGTGGGCTACACCTGAGGACAGCTTGAAAGGCTGGCCCAGGACAGGGCCCCGGCTCTGGTGGGATGCTGACCGTGGCCTGTGCCCCAGTTGAGGTGATGTGTAAGTGGGAGGGAAGGGTTAGATTGAACTTAGAGTAGGTTAAAAGGTCAGCACAACATCATGGGCTAAAGGTCTGTACTGTGCTGTAATGTTCTATGTTCTTCAGTTTCCCTTCCACCGAATCTTCTACCTGTTCTTCCAATCGCTTATCCAATCCTCTCCCAATGGGGGATTTTCTACCTCAACAGTTCTTCGTGAGCATTCCAAGGATACTTGTGTAAAGTCTAGATCCCACTCCCCCCGCCCCCAACCCCAACCCCAACCCCACACTCATCGCCCTTTAGGAATTCAGACAGAAGTCTCTGCCAATGGTTCTGCTTGCCGAGAACTGGCATAACTCTGGTGAATCTCCACTTTTATCCGGGCTTGGTTCTGGCAAAGAAAACTTATCATGTGCAGCCCTTTCCATCTCCAGATCGTTCCCAATCCTGCAAGAGAGTCTCTGTCATCACCTGGACAACCCGGCTCACTGCATGGATGAAATTTTAGCCTGCTAACTGAGGAAAATTCACCGGGTTTGTAGTTTGCATAAAATGTGACAAATAAGAGGGTAAAAGACAATGCAACATATATCACTATTCCATAAGATAAGGCCTCTATTTCACCTTGTTGCTCACGGGTAAAGCCCTCCCAACCACTGAGCACATCGACATGAAACACTGTCATAGGAAAGCTGTATCTATCAGCAGAGATCCCACTGCCCAGACCAGGCTCTTTTCTCGCTGCTGGCATCAAGTAGAAGGTAGAAGCGCTTCAGGCCTTGCACCACCAGGGATAGAAAAGTTTCCACCCCTCAACCATCAGGCTCTTGTATAAAAGGAGATAGCCACACTTACTTGCTCCATCATTGACATGTTTCCACAATCAGTGATCCCACTTTAAAGACTCTTTATCTTATGTTCTTGTTATTCATTGCTGTTTATTTATATTTGAATTTGCCCAGTTTGTTGTCTTCTTCACTCTGGTTGATCTTTCATTGATCCTGTTATAGTTACTATTCTATAGATTTGCTGAGTATGCCTGCAGGAAAATGAGTCTCAGGGTTGTGTACGGTGAAATATACTGCATGTACTTTGATAATAAAATTTATTTTGAACTCTGAACTTCACTCCAAGTGCCAAATCTTGTGATCGATCAGGGCCCAAATTCTCTCACTCCCAGCTCTTGAAATACCCAGCGATTGAGCTAGTCCAGTCTCCTGGGGCAAAGTAAAATAATTCCTCCTCACTCATCCCAAAATTTCATTTGACACTTCCCCCTGTGAGCCAAATGACACAGTCTCTGCTGTGACCACTTACCGACAACCTTTATCTTCAGCTGGGCGCTGTCCTTCCCTGCTTCATTCTGCACCATGATCTTGTAGGTGCCACTGTCGTCTCTCTCAGCTACGTCAATGACCATCGAGGTGTGATCCGGGTATGACTCTGCCCTCACCCGGCCGCCCGTCTCCGGGATTGCCTGCAGGGTCCAAGAACGCACTGAGACAAGCAGAAGGCCCAGCAAACACATCACTGACGAACTCTCTTGTCTTAACACAGTTCGCATTTATTAATCTCATGCCAACAGTGATATTGAAAAAAAACAGCCAGACCTTTGCGGCCAATTTACACTTGTGTGGAGTCACCATCTCAGAGGGTCTGTGCTGGGCCCAATATACTGAAACAATCACAAAGAAGGCACACAGTGGCTCTGCTTCATTAGAATCTTGAAGAGATTTGGTATGGCACAAAGACTGGCAAACTTCTACAGAGCATTCTGACTGGTTGCATCACTGTCTGTTATGGAGGCTCCAATGCACAGGATCGGAAAAAGCTGCAGAAGGTTGCAAACTCAGCCAGCACCACCATAGGTGCTAGCCTCCCAGCATCGCGGGCATCTTCAAAGTGTGATGCCTCAAGAAGTCGGCATCCATCATCAAAGACCTCCACCACCTGGGGTATGCCCTCTTCTCATTGTTACCATCAAGGAGGAGGTACAAGAACCTGAAGACCCAACTCAACATTTCAGGAGTGTGTATATGTTTCCTTATTAAAATTTATAGTATATTTTATGATTGCACAGTACTGCTGCTGCAAAATAACAAATTTCATGACATTACATTTTTCTTTGCTTGGCTGTATCTTACTGATACCTTACATGTGCTTGTTATCTATATGCGCTATATGTATTTTGTGCTGTGTATGATGGTTGGTGCTGTGTTTTGTACCTTGACCCCAGAGTAATGCTGTCTCATTTGCCTGTATTCATGGATGGTTGAATAACAATTAAACTGGAATTGAATTGAATATGTCAGTGATAATAAATGATACTGATTCTGAAGGGCAGGAAATGCATGGGGCTGCCGTCAAATTCAAATTGTCCTCCTGACTTTGAATCTATCGTTGGTCCTTCATTGTTACTGGGTCCACACCCTCCCCAATACTGTTGAGGGACCACCTTACTTCAACAAAAACAGTGGTTTGACAAGGTGATTCACCCACTCCTTTCCAAGAGGAATTAAATGGATGATGCGCTGGCTTAATCAACAATATCCCACTTTCTAAAAATTGGCAAAAATAAATTGTTAATATGAAAGGCATAGCTTTAAGGTGATTGGAAGAAGATATAGAGGGGATGTCAGAAGTAGGTTTTTTACACAGAGAATGGTAGATATGTGGAATGTTTTTCCAAGGATGGTAATAGAGGCAGTTACATTAGGAGACTTAAGACTCTTAGATAGGCACATGGATGAAAGAAAAATGGAGGGTTATGTGGGAGGGAAGAACTAGATTGATCTTGGAGTAGTTTAAAGAGTTGGCACAACATTGTGGGCCATAGGGCCTGTACTGTGCTGTACGGTTCTGTTTTATGTTTTAAATGGGTGGAAAACTGTATTGAGCAAAGTGACTCTCCACACACCAGCACCCCGCTGTCTTGTTTGTGTGAAAACTGCAGTAGGGAAGATCACTGGGCACTGAGACGACCCGGGAAGCAAAGCAGGGACTTACTTTGTCACCTTTCATCCACACGATTTTTGGCATTGGTTCTCCCGTGACAGGAATGTCCAGGCGTAGCTTGTTCCCTGCCACCACCACAATCTCAGGCGTTTTCAGCAGGCTGTCCAGATGCAGTCTGGGAGGATCTATTGGATCCAATTTTTCAAAGGCACGTTATACACTGAAATGAGGGATAGCACAATCCTTGTTCCCCATCACAGAGACTTGTCCAGCACCTCATTGTTATAAACACAAGAGATCATGCAGAAACCGATGCTCCTGTCCTATCAGATTCCTTCTTCTCCAGCCCATTGCCTTTTCCACCTATCAGCTCCCAGCTTCTTACTTCATCACCCCTCCCCCACCCATCTAGCTTCACCTCTCAGCTTCCAGCTTGGTATCCTTCCCCTCCCCCACCCCCACAACTTCTTATTCTGGCATTTTCCCCCTTCTTTTTTTCCAGTCCTGACGAAGGGTCCAGCCTGAAACATTGACTGTTAATTCCTCTTCATAGATGCTGCCTGACCTACTGAGTTCCTCCAGCATTTTGTGTGTGTAGCCCCAGAATTGTAGTCAACAGGTTTAGATAGTCTGTTGTTGAGCAACCCACACAAAATGCTGGAGGAACTCAGCAGGTCAGGCAGCATCTAAGGAGGGAAATCAACAGTCAACATTTCAGGCCCGAGCCCTTCGGCAGAGGTGTTTTCACCTACCGATCATCCGGAGTTTGGCTCCCAGATGCATCGAGTAGCCTTCAGGAACAAAGGTGTATTCTCCATCATCGTCCAAAGCCATCTTGTCCACCACCAGCTTGTGAACTCTTCAAAGACAAAACAAATCCTCAAGGTTCCATTGAGTTCTTACACAAAGTAATGAAGCATGAATTTCAGCTTGAACCTTGGTTGACCATAAAACCATAAAACATAGGTGCAGAATTAGGCCATTCAGCCCATCTAGTGTGCTCCAACATTCCATCATGGCTGAATTATTATCCCTCTTAAACCAATTCTCCTGCATCCTCCCTGTAACCTTTGATGCCCTCAGTAATCAAGAACCCATCAACCTCTGCTTTAAATATACTCAATGACTTAGTCTCCACAGCTGTCTGTGGCAATGAATTCCACAGATTTACTATCCTCTAGAAAAATAAATTCCTCCTCATCTCTGTTCTGAAGTGATGTCCTTCTACTCTGATGTCCTTCTGTCCTCTGGTCCTAGATCCCCCCCCACTGTACAAAACATCTTCTCCACATCCGCTCTATCTAGGGCTTTCAATATTCAGTAGGTTTCAATAAGATCCTTCACTCATTCTTCAAAACCTCAGAGCCATCCAATGCTCCCCATACACTAACCCTTTTATTCCCACAATCGTTCTCATGAACATCCTCTGGATCCTCTCCAATGCCAGCACACCCTTTTGTAGGTATTGGACCCAACTGCTCACAATACTCCAAATGTGGTCTGACTGAGTCCTTATAAAGCCTCAGGTTGTACTGTCTTTGGAGCACTGAGTAATTAATGGTCTCTGTGTCATTATAAGGAAAGTGAGAATGTAGGAGGTGGAGAAAATATGAGGCAATGATCAAAGTGAGGCTTTTCTAATTGTTGGAAATTTGAAAAGGACCTTTCACCCTGGTAAAATGAAGCCCTTAAAGTGGTCACATAGTGATCAGAAATGGAGAGGTGTGGGGCAGGATCCAGAGAGAGGTGCTTGTACTTGGTTGCGAGAGCAATGGCGATGAAGAGAAGGAGAAAAGTTTCCAGAAGCTTTGGACTAAGACCCCTCCCTCAGCCCAAAGTGTTGACTGGTTATTCCCCTCCACAGATGCTGCCCTGATGAGCTGAGCTTCTGCAGCATTTCGTGTGCGTTGCTCAAGATTTCCAGCATCTGCAGAATCTCTTGTGTTTATGAGCAGATGGTACTTCGACAGGTTGGCTTTGTCACATGACTCACCAATTAACCCTTCCACACTCCTACTATTGGTTACCCAACATGACAATATTTCTAACTTCCACCTCCCATCATAACCAGTGGCATTACCCAGTCCAACTGCAGTCATACATATCAGAGAACCTAAAGTGTGGATTCTGGTTTGGGATACCTCTTGGATATATTCCTTTAAAAGCATATTTCTATCATAATAGTTATTGTTTCTTCTGGATCTTGGGCTATTGATTGTGTGGATAATATATCCTGTTGTTTCTCCACTTCATTGCCTACTCAAGATTAGAAAGAGGGGTGGTATAGCACTGTAGTGCCTTACGTTGGAAGATTGGGGTGCAATTCTCGTGGCTGTCTGTAAGGAGTTTGCACATTCTCTCAGTGAACACGTGGGGTTCCTCCAGCAGCTCGGAATTCCTCTCACAGTCCAAAGATGTATGGGTTAGGGTTTGTAAGTTGTGGATGTGCTGTGTTGATGCAGGAAACATGGTGACATCTCTGGGCTATTTCCTGGACTGCGCGAGTCATTGATGCAAATGACGCATTTCACTGTATGTTTCGATGTTTCGATGCACACGTGACAAATAAAGCTGATCTTTAATCTTTTTAAAACCATCACAATTAACCCCCAGGGGGAGTTCTGGAGAAGTGTCTTCATATGGAACTCTGCAAAACGGAGCCTGGTATGTACAGGAGATGAACAGTACACACTCCTGTGGTAACTGAAGGCGCAAAAGGGAGATGGAGGGGGAAAGAAGAGGCTGGAATGGCCCCCAGAATACTAGTATAGAACCAAGGGACCAAATGGCCGGTTTCTATACTGAAAATTCAGTGTTCAAAGTTAGGGAGCCATAGAGGAATATAGCATAGAAACAGGCCCTTCAGTCCAACTCCTCCATGCTGACCAGGATGCCCATCACATCCAGTCGAGTCCCATTTGTCTGTTATGCAATCTCAGAAGGAAGCCACACTCAAGTTACAGCCTGCTCGTTGTGCTAGAATGTCGCTGACACCATGCAGGGGTTCTTTAGATTCCCACTGGATGGCTTGACCAATACCATAACATACAAGATGTTCAGGTATAAGAGCTGAAGTAGACCATTTGGCCCATAATATCTGCTCCAGCATTTCATCATGTCTGATCCATTTCTCTCTCAGCCCCAATCTCCACCTTCTCCCTGTACCCCTTCATGCCCTGACTAATCAAGAATTTATCAACCCCTGCCTTACATATACCCAATGACTTAGCCTCCACAGCTGCCCGTGGCAACAAATTCCACATATTCACCACGCTTAGAACAGAGATGAGAAATTCCTCCTCATCTCTGTTCTAAAGGGACACCTCTGTATTATTCTGAGACTCCCCCACCATAGGAACCCACCATTCAATACGTTGAGCAAGCTAAGTTTTTCTCTTTGGAGTGAAGTAGGATGAGAGGTAACTTGATAGAAGTATACAAGATGATAAGAGGCATTAATGGAGTGGACAGACGGAGATTTTTTCCCAGGACAGAAATGGCTAATACAAGGGACATAATTTTCAGATGATCGGAAGAATGCAGAGTTGGGGTATCAGAAGTGAGATTTTTACACAGAGCCTGATGGGTGCGTGGAATGCCCTGCCGGGGGTGGTGAAGGAGGCAGATACATGAGGGACACCTAAGAAACTCTTAGATAGGCACATGGATGATAGAAAGATAGGAGGCCACGTAACAGGGAATGATGAGATTGATCTTAGAGTAGGTTAAAAGTTTGGCACAACATTATGGGTTGAAAAGCCTGTACTGTGCTGTAGTGTTCTAAGTTCTAACCCTGTGGGTTGGGCAGCATCAGTGAAAGGATTGTTGATGTTTCAGGTAACCCTTGGCACCCACCCTGACATTCTCCTTTCTCCCCTCTCTCGTTGGACAGAACCCTGCACCAAGCCTAAGGACAATGAGGGAGACGGGGATGGGGGTTGTTCTTTTGTGTATCTCCCTATCCTCCAGTTAGGCAGCAATGGTATTGGTAGACAGAACATCCCAAGGCATTACCAGCACCAGCCTACCCACCATCAAGGACATATATCCACAAAGGTGCTGGAAAAGGGCCAGTAACAACATGAGGAATCCCACCCACCCCCAACAGGGATCGTTTGTTCCACTCCCATCAGAGAGGAGGCTATGTAGCATCTAGGTCACGAACACCAGACTCCAAAGAGTAAGGTTGATCAACACCTCCACCCACTAACCCATCCCTCCACATCCCCAGCCACCACCTCTTTCTCATTTCCTGTCAGTCACCTTATGTACAGACACTCCTGTGCCTGGCGTCACTTTATGGACGTACAGTCAATGTGAAAAAGCTATCTTACATATTTATATTTATTGTGTTTTTCTTATTATTGTGTTCTTTATCTTATTGTGTGTTTTTCTGTGCTACATCAGATCTGGAGTGACAATTATATTGTTCTCCTTTACACTTGTTCACTGGAAATGTCATCAAACAACCTTGAATCTTATTATGATCACGTGTACCGAGATACAGTGAAAAACTTGTCTTGCACTCTATTCATACAGATCAGATCATTACACAGTGTATTGAGGTAGAACAAGGGAAAATGATAACAGAATGCAGAATAAAGTGTAACAGCGACAGAGAAAGTGCAGTGTAGGTAGACAATAAGGTGCAAGATCATAATAGACAATAGGTGCAGGAGTAGGCCATTCAGCCCTTCGCGCCAGCACCACCATTCACTGTGATCATGGCTGATCATCCACAATCGGTACCCTTTTCTTGCCTTCTCCCCATATCCCTTCACTCCGCTATCTTTAAGAGCTCTATCTAACTCTTTTTTGAAAGAATCCAGAGAATTGGACTCCACTGCCTCCTGAGGCAGAGCATTCCACAGAACCACAACCCTCTGTGTGAAAAAGTTTTTCCTTAACTCTGTTCTAAATTGTCTACCCCTTATTCTTAAACTGTGGCCTCTGGTTCTGGACTCCCCCAACATTGGGAACATGTTTACTACCTCTAGCTTGTCCAATCCCCTAATAATCTTATATGTTTCAATCAGATCCCCTCTCATCCTTCTAAATTCCAGTGTATGCAACCCCAGTTGTTCCGATCTTTCAACATATGACAGTCCCGCCATCCTGGGAATTAACCTCATGAACCTACGCTGCACTCCCTCAATAGCTAGAATGTCCTTCCTCAAATTTGGAGACCAAAACTGCACACAATACTCCAGGTGTAGTCTCACCAGGGACCTGTACAACTGCAGAAGGACCTCTTTGCTCCTGTACTCAATTCCCCTTGTTATGAAGGCCAGCATGCCATTAGCTTTCTTCACTGCCTGCTGTACCTGCATGCTTACTTTCAGTGACTGATGAACAAGGACACCTAGATCTCGTTGTACTTCCCCTTTTCCTAACTTGACGCCATTCAGATAGTAATCTGCCTTCCTGTTCTTGCCACCAAAGTGGATAACCTCACATTTATCCATATTAAACTGCATCTGCCCACTCACCCAGCCTGTCCAAGTCACCCAGCATTCTCATAACATCCTCCTCACATTTCACACTGCCACCCACCTTTGTGTCATCTGCAAATTTGCTAATGTTACTTTTAATCCCTTCATCTAAATCATTAATGTATATTGTAAATAGCTGTGGTCCCAGCACTGAGCCTTGCAGTACCCCACTAGTCACTGCCTGTCATTCTGAAAAGGACCCATTAATCCCTACTCTTTGTTTCCTGTCTGCCAACCAATTTTCTCTCCATGTCAGTACCCTACCCCCAATACCACTTGCTCTAATTTTGCCCACTAACCTCCTATGTGGGACTTTCTGAAAGTCTAGGTACACTACATTCACTGGCTTTCCCATGTCCATTTTCATAGTCACGTTCTCAAAAAATTCCAGAGGATTAGTCAGCCTGATTTCCCCTTCGTAAATCCATGCTGACTCTGACCTATCCTGTTACTGTTATCCAAATATGCCGCTATTACATCTTTTATAATTGATTCCAGCATCTTCTCCACCACTGATGTCAGACTGACTGGTCTATAATTGCCTGTTTTCTCTCTCCCTCCTTTCTTAAAAAGTGGGATAACATTAGCTACCCTCCAATCCACAGGAACTGATTCTGAATCTATAGAACATTGGAAAATGATTACCAATGCGTTCACGATCTCTAGAGCCACTACCTCAAGTACCCTGGGGTGCAGACCATCAGGCCCTAGGGATTTATCAGCCTTCAGTCCCATCAGTTTACCCAACACCATTTTGTGCCTGTTGTGAATTTCCTTCAGTTCCTCCGTTACCCTAGGTCCTCTGGCCACTATTACATCTCGGAGATCGTTTGTGTCTTCCCTGGTGAAGACAGATCCAAAGTACCTGTTCAGCTCGTCTGCCATTTCCCTGTTCCCCATAATAATTTCACCCGTTTCTGTCTTCAAGGGCCCAACTTTGGTCTTAACTAATTTTTTCCTCTCCACATACCTAAAGAAGCTTTTACTATCCTCCTTTATATTTTTGGCTAGCTTACCTTCATACCTTATCTTTTCCCCCCGTATTGCCTTTTTAGTTATCTTCTGTTGCTCCTTAAAAGTCTCCCAATCCTCTGGCTTCCCACTCATCCTTGCTATGTTATACTTCCTCTCTTTTATTTTTATACTGTCCTTGACTTCCCTTGTCATCCACGGTCGCCCCTCACTCCCCTTAGAACCTTTCTTCCTCTTTGGAATGAACTGATCCTGCACCTTCTATATTATTCCCATGAGGTATAATGAGGTATATAATGATGTCAAGAATCCTTCTTGGGGACCATTCAGTAGTCTTACTGAATATCAGTGGGGTAGAAGCTATCTTTGGGTCTGGTGGTACGTGCATTCAGGCTTTTGTATCTTCTGCCTGATAGAGGTCATTATTCCAATCCATTTGGATCTTCTCCTCCACCTTAACCAAACATTGGTCCAAGTAAACATTTCAGCACTCCCGTAGAGAGACATCCATAAATGGACCAAACCAAGTGTCACAAAGTCATAGAACACTACAGCACAGAAACAAGTCCTTCAGCCCATCTAGTCCGTGCCAAAATGTTATTCTGCCTACTCCCATCAGCCTGCACCCGGACCCTCAGCTTCCACCCCACTCCCATCCACGTACATATCCAAATCTCTGTTAAATGTTACAATTGAACCGGCATCCACAACTTCCATCGGCAGCTCGTTTCACCCTTTGAGTGAAGAAGTTCCCCCTTAGGTTGCTCATTAATATTTTACCTTTCACTCTTAACCTATGACCTCTAGTCCTCACCTCACCCAAACTCAGTGGAGAAAGCCAGCCCTATCTATACTCATCATCATTTTCTAAACCTCTGTCAAATCTCCCCTCATTTTCCTGAGCTCCAGGAAACAAAGTCCTAACCTATTTAACTTTTCAAATGGAACTCACTTTCCCTTCTGGTAGATCTTCACGTGGTCGGTCGGGTAGATGAGTTGTCCATTTTTGTACCACTTTCCCGGTAAGTTGGGCAATGATAATTCACACTGAAGTACAGCTTGGGTGCCGGCGCGGACCACCTGGTCTGTTAGACCCTGTACGATCTTGAGAGGTCTCACTGGAAGGAAGGAGACAAGGTTATCCACCCTGCACAGCAAGTAATCGTGACTTACTGCCAGACGACTGGGCTCTGATCTCTGGAGAGAATGGTGGCAGTCGGTCAGTCTGGAGCTCGACACCGAAGAAGACCGGAGACTGGAGGTCTGCCCTGAGGCTGGAGGGCTGCCTGTGTGTGTGAGGGAGGAAAGGAGCTTGCTCTGCTGCTTGTTGTGTTCTGTGTTGTTCTGCCGAGCATTGGGGGTGTGTTATGTTGGCACTGGAAGCACTTGCGACACTTGTGGGCTGCCCCCAGCACATTGTTAGATTGTGTTGGTTGTTAATGCAAATGATGATAAGCTTGCGATAAATAAATAAATCTGAAGTCACTAAGAGGGCTTGGACTTAGGTCCTAGAAGCGTGTGAGGACAATTCCACAAAGTTAGTTAGTGTTGAAGTGTCAAGTGTTCCTTAAGGTTGTCATAGCCAGGGGTGGGGGCTGTAGTGGGTTAAGCTCCCACTACCCACAGTATTAAATGCTCCCAATGGAGTGTCTTTCAAATAACCAAGTCCAGCGTGTGGCTTAGCTACTAAGCCCGGTGGAACGTTTCTACTGACAGGAGAAGGGGCAAAGGCGGGTTACTGGCGCCTTACAACCAGTCGCTTCGGGCAGGTGGGGCTCGTCAGCACTAGTTGGCAGCTCATCTAGGAGAAGGAAAACTCTGATCTCAAACCTCCACACCTTGTGGCTATACCCACTCATGGGAAAGGCTTTGGGAGTAAACTGTGGAGAAAAATCGAGAGCTGGCTGGAGTTCAATGCTGACTGGCAACTCCTGCGACACTGCTGGTGCCAAACTGTATGGGTCTCTGCCATTCGTTTCACCAGAGGTGTGGAGAGGAGGAGCCTGCTGCATGGGAAACAGCTTGCTCTCCATATCGTCCTGCCCTGGTTTGCCTACAACAGCTAGGACACAATGTCCATGGTCAACCCAACCAACGAAGAGCCTCACATGAGATCAGTAAGTGGATTGGGGCAGCTTAGCCCTGTTTTGCTTGACAGAGACACATTGGACATGCTATAACTTTCCATGATTCCTGCTCTCCCTGAGAATTTGGTCAATCAGTTCCTGTTTAAGACCTTTCCCTGGGAGGTGGATACCTACTCTCAACTTTTAGCGTGGCTGTAGACTGCCCTCCTGTGGTCTTCACGGAGTATGTTCCCGAATCTGCCTTGGACGCCTCTGGGATGATAAGCCAGTGTTTCGTCCCCTCACACCTAAACCGGAGTTTTGACGAGGGGCCAAGCTCAACTCCATTCTTATACCTAAAGAGAAAGATATACCCAGAAACTGATGAGGATACTAAAGCAGCAATTGTGATTCCAACGTACACCCACAGATGTGTTAGAACCATCACACCACATTGATATAGGAGCAGAATTCAGCCATTCAGCCCATCAACTGTGCTCCATCATTCCATCATGGCTGATTTATTATTCCTCTCAACCTCATTCTCTTGCTTTCTCCTTGTAACCTTTGACAACCTTACTAAATAAAAACCTATCAGTGGAGAGGGTCCAGAGGAGGTTGACAAGAATCATCCTGGGAACGAAAGGGTCAATGTATGAGATGCATTTAATGGTTCTGGGCCTGTACTCGCTGGAGTCTAGAAGAAAGAGGGGGATCTCATTAAAACATATCAAATATAGAAAGGCCTAGAAAGAGTGGATATGGAGAGGATGTTTCCTATAGTGGGTGAGTTTAGGACCAGAACACACAGCCTCAGAATAGAGGGATGTCCATTTAGGACAAAGATGAAGAGGAATTTCTTTATCCATAGGGTGGATAATCTGTGGAATTCATTTCCACAGGCGGTTGTGGTGGAGGCCGAGTCACTGGGTATATTTAAAATGGAGGTTGATAGGTTCTTGATTAGTCAGGGTTTCAAAGGTTATGGGGAGAAGGCAGGAGAATGGGATTGAGAGGGATAATAAATCAGCCATGATGGAACGGTGGAGCAGACTTGATGGGCGGAATAGTTAGATTTTGCTCCTATGCTGTATGGTTGAAAAATATTTGCTCTTTCCAGTATGTATTCAATTAAAATTTACATTTTCCATCACGTACACAAAACCTTAATTCCTTCCCATGAACCTGCCCATGTAGCAATACCCCAAGCACCCCTCCTCTCCCTCCGCACCCCACACCACAGCACACCATGGCCTGTACCCTCGCTAACATGCGAGTTCAGTCTGTACCGCACAGTGCAGCACAGGAAGAGGCCATTCTGCGCACCATTCCTGTGCCAACCATGATGCCAATTTAAACGGATCCCATCTGCCCACATCCCTCCATTCCCTACCTGATTAAATGCCCCTTAAACACTGCTTCCACCCCCTCCCCGGCAGGTCGTTCCCCAGAGATAAGTGTGGAGCTGGACCTTCCAACCCTTCGAGCCAGGTCGCCCCAGCAACCCCAGATTCAGCCCTGGCCTAATCACAGGACAATTTACAATGACAGATTAACTTACCAACCGGTAGCCTTTGAACTGTGTGGGAGGAAATTGGAGCTCCCAGAGGAAACCCACACATTCCACGAGGCGGATGTACAGACTCCTTACAGGTGACACCGGGACTGAACTCTGAACTCCAATGCCCCGAGCTGTAATGGTGTAATGCTAACCCAGGGGCTCTCAAACAGGGGTCCATGGACCCCTTGCTTAATGGTATTGGTCCATGGCATAAAAAAGGGTTGGGGACCCCTGCTGCGTTGCTGCGGCACCCCACTATTGTCTACCTGCACTGCACTTTCTCTGCAATTGCAATGTTATATTCTGCACTCTGGTTTCTTATTACTGCTTCGATGTACTTCTGTACAGAATGATGTGCCCGGATAGCACGTAAAGTCTTTCACTGTGACAGTAATAAACCAATACCAATATCAGGCACCCACTACTCTCTGTGTAAAAAGATCTTGCCTCATCAACCTCCTTCAAACATAAGAACATAAGAAATAGGAGCAGGAGTCAGCCGTCTGGCCCGTCGAGCCTGTCCCGCCATTCAATAAGGTCATGGCTGGTCTGGCCATGAACCCATCTCCACCTACCTGCCTTTTCCCCATAACCCTTAATTCCCCTACTGTGCAAAAATCTATCCAACCTTGTCTTAAATATTTTATTGAGGTAGCCTCCACTGCTTCATTAGGCAGAGAATTTCACAAATTCACCTCTCTCTGGCAAAAGCAGTTCCTCATCATCTCCGTCCTAAAACTACTCCCCCAAATCTTGAAGTATGCCCCCTAGTTCTAGTCTCACCTACCAGTGGAAACAACTTTCCTGCCTCTATCTTATCTATCCTTTTCATAATTTTACTTTCCCCCTCTCACCTTCAAGGTATATTGACTATCAAAGTACAGATATGTCACCATTTACAATCCTGAGATTCATTTTCTTGTGGGTGTTCATCTTAAATACAAGAAACACAATGGAATCAATGAAAGACTGCACCCAGCAGGAGGGACAACAACCCAATGTGCAAAAGACAACGAACTGTGCAAATACAAAAAGAAAGAAAAGAGATAATAATACTAAATAATCAAGCAATGAATATTGACAACGTGAGGTGAAGAGTCCTTGAGAGTAAGTCCATAGGTTGTACAGCGTTGGGGTGAGTGAAGTTAGGCCTAAGCCCACCTTAAACCCATGACATTTCCAGGCTTGGAGAACACTCTAACTGTCTACCCTATCTGTGACTCTCAGAGTCTGGCAATTCTTGTTCAGAATTCCTGTTGAAATCCCTTTTGGAGCAGTATGGTAGCATAGTGGTTGGAGTAACACTTTACAGAACCAGGGATCAGTAATCAGAGTTCAGTTTCAGCCGCTGTCTGCAAGGAGTCAATATGATCTCCTTGTGACCACATAGGTTTCCTCCGGGTGCTCTGGTTTTCTCCCACTGAAAGAGATGCACAGGGTAGGGTTAGAGGGTTGTGAGCATTCTACGATTGTCACTGGAAGCCTGGCGAGGTGACACTTATGGGCTGCTCCCAGCATATCCTTGCACTGTGTTAGTTGTGGACACAAGGAGTCATTTCCCTGTGTATTCCAATGTTTCAGTGTACATATGACAACTAAAACTAATCCTTATCTTTTATTTTTAATGGGATGGGGCTCACGTACCATTTCACCTGAGCGTTCTCCTCCGACACTTCACATTCCAACTCCACTCTGTCTCCGACCAGCTCATTCAGGTTCTCCAGCTCTCGAGTGATGCGAATGGGAGCTTCTGCAAGGACACAGGACAAGGGGTGAGGGTCAGAGGTGCTGAGACACTTGTTATTTTGCTTGCTCCTATCATAAAATCTTACTGTTCACTGGTGCATTTCATATACATCGTGGGCACGAGCCTCCTCTGCATCAATGACATCTTCAAAAGTCGATGCCTCAGAAAGGCAGCATCCATCATTAAGCACCCCCATCACCCCGGACATGCTCTCTTCTCATTGCTACCATCAGGGAAGAGGTACAGGAGCCTGAAGGCACACACTCAACGGCTCAGAAACGGCTCCACCATCAGATTTCGGAATGGACAGTAAATCCATGAACACTACCTCACTATTTTTTGCTCTCTTATAGATAGTGTGCCTAAGACTTTGGCACAGAACTGTATTTGTCAACATGGAGTGAAGAGCGAGTTTGTAAATCTGCTGGGAGCAAAGGATGTTGGGAATGGCGATGGCAATGGTGAAGTGCTGTGGGAGGGGTGTGGGACAGGAGGCAGAGAAAGAGTGTCAGGGACACGGGTAACATGGGTGCAGACACAGCCAGTCCTGAGACATTTGCTTCCAAACTATTGGCTTACTGATCATTACAGAATGTCTCTCGGGTTCTTCCCATTTATTGAGCCACAAGGTAATGTTGCAGCTCTGCAAAACCCTGGTTAGACCTCACTTGGAATATTGTGCCCAGGTCTGGTTGCCTCATGGTGTGAAAACTTTAGAGAGGGTGCAGAGGGGATTTACCAGGAGCGTGTCTTATGAGGAAACATGCTGAGTGAGCTAGGGCTTTTCTCTTTGGAGTGAGGGAGGATGAGAGGCAACTTGATAGAGATGTACAAGATGATAAATCCATGGATAGAGTGCTAGCCAGAGACAGGTGGAAATGGCTAATATCAGGGGCATAATTTTAATGTGATTGGAGGAAGGTATGGAAGGGTATCAGAGGTAGGATTTTACACAGAGAATGGTGGGTACATGGAACACCCTGCCAGGGATGGTGGTAGCGGCAGATACTTTAGGGACATTTAAGAAACTATTTTTTAGATAGACAGATAGATACTTTATTGATCCCAAAGGAAATCACAGTGTCACAGTAGCATTACAAGTGCACAGGTATACAAACATTAGAAGAGAAGTAATAAAGAATAAAAAATAAGTTACCTCAAACAGTCTAACAGGACAGAGTCATCAGTTTCCCCTGCTATAGGTCGACTCATTATAGAGCCTAATGGCCGAGGGTAAGAATGACCTCATATCACGCTCTTTGGAGCAGCGTAGTTGTCTTAGTCTATTACTAAAAGTGCTCCTCTGTTCAGTCAAGGTGACATGCAGAGGGTGAGAAACATTGTCCAGAATTGCCAGGATTTTCCAAAGGGTCCTTCATTCTACCACAACACATGGATGATAGACAAATGGAGAGTTATGTGGGAGGGAAGGGTTAGATTGATCTCGGGGTTGAGTAAAAGGTTGGCATAACATTATGGGGTCAAAGGGACTGTACTGTGCTGTAGTGTTCTATGTTGTGTGTAATGAAGGTCTGGCGAGGGTCCTGTTAGACGGGGAGGACTGCTTCTCTGCAAACGTGGATATGGGCTAGGGTGGCAGGTGACCGAGGAGGATTTGGGACGAGCTTACCTTTAACAAACAATTCTGTGGTACATTTCTCTTCACCAGCCGAGACCTGGTACGCTGCATCATCAGCCTTGGTACAGTTCTTTATTGTCAGCATGCGCAATGTCCCCTTGTGCTCAAAGATGTACCTGTCGACGGTGTCAGGGGAAGGTTTTATTAGATACACCCTCAGCAGGACAGTCTGACACAAACCTGACAACAGCACCCCCCCCCCAACCCCCAATTCCGTTGCTCTCCTCAATCATCTTGCTTCACCCTCCAACACCCTTATCAAAGGTACAAGAGACTTAGTAGATGCCACACACAAAGTGCTGGAAGAACTCAGCAGAAGGGACCCTGCAACCGTGGATACTACCTCACTTGTTAGTCTCTTTTTCCACGACTTATTTATTCATAAACATTTCCTACTGCAGTCTATGGCAATTTATGTACTATAATGTACTGCTGCTGCAAAGCAACAAATTTTATGACATATATCAGTGATAATAAACCTTATTCTGACTCTGATTCAGGTCAGACAGCTTTGGGCAGAGACCCAGAAATGATGTCCTGATCAAGGGGATCATCTAGAATTAATGACGGTTTATTCCCCTTCATAGATGCTGCCTGACTTGCTGAGTTTCCTCCAGCATTTTGTGTGCTGTTCCCAAATCAAGGCCGCTCCATGATAATCAGCTTTTCCCCAACAGTTCCAGAAACCATTGCTTCTTTCCAGTTGTTAATATTGGAAACGTGAGGCAGCAGGAGGCCATTCGGCCCCTCAGACCTACCCCACCAATTAATAGGATGGCAAGAGAGAGTAGTGGTTAGCAATGCCAGTGACCTGCGTGCAGTTCCGCTGCTGTCTGTAAGGAATTTGTACTGTAACTGCGTGGGTTTCCTCCGGGTGCCCCAGTTTCCTCCACAGTCTAAAGATGTACGGGTTAGTCGGATAATTGGGAAGCAAAGGCTTGATGGGCTGGAGGGGCTCGTTACCGTGCTGACTGAAGCTTCCATCAGTCAGGGTCAACCATGGATGTTGTGTCCGAGCTGCCTAGATACCAAGCCTGGGCAGTACAATAGACAATAGACAATAGGTGCAGGAGTAGGCCATTCAGCCCTTCGAGCCAGCACCACCATTCACTGTGATCATGGCTGATCATCTACAATCGGTACCCTTTTCCTGCCTTCTCCCCATATCCCTCGACTCCGCTATCATTAAGAGCTCTATCTAAATCTTTTTTAAAAGAATCCAGAGAATTGGCCTCCACTGCCTCCTGAGGCAGAGCATTCCACAGAACCACAACCCTCTGTGTGAAAAAATTTTTCCTCAACTCTGTTCTAAATTGTCTACCCCTTATTCCTAAACTGTGGCCTCTGGTTCTGGACTCACCCATCAGGGGGAACATGCTTCCTGCCTCCAGCGTGTCCAATCCCTTAATAATCTTATATGTTTCAATCAGATCCCCTCTCATCCTTCTAAATTCCAGTGTATACAAGCCCAGTCGCTCCAATCTTTCAACATATGACAGTCCCGCCATCCCGGGAATTAACCTTGTGAACCTATGCTGCACTCTCTCAATAGCTAGAATGTCCTTCCTCAAATTTGGAGACCAACACTGTACACAATACTCCAGGTGTGGTCTCACCAGGGCCTTGTACAACTGCAGAAGGACCTCTTTGCTCCTATACTCAACTCCCCTTGTGATGAAGGCCAACATACCATTAGCTTTCTTCACTGCCTGCTGTACCTGCATGCTTACTTTCAGTGACTGATGAACAAGGGCATAGGATCTCATTGTACTTCCCCTTTTCCTAACTTGACGCCATTCAGATAGTAATCTGCCTTCCTGTTCTTGCCACCAAGGTGGATAACCTCACATTTATCCACATTAAACTGCATCTGCCATGCATCTGCCCACTCACTCAACCTGTCCAAGTCACCCAGCATTATCTCAACTTCCTCCTCACATTTCACACTGCCACCCAGTACGATATGGAAGCAAGCTTCCCCCCTCCACACATCTGATGAACCCAAAGGAACGGCAGAGACCAATACAGTTTGGCACCAGCACAATCATTACACACATGCTATGATTCAAGGAATGAAGGGGTTCGCATCTGAGAAATGTTTGGCAGCTTTGGGCCTGTACTCACTGGAATTTAGAAGAATGTAGGGGGATCTCATTGAAACCTACCGAATGTTGAAAGGACTAGATAGGGTGGATGTGGAGAGGATGTTCCCTATGGTGGGGATATCCAGAACTAGAGGGCACAGCCTCAAAGTTGAGCAGCGACCCTTTAGAACAGAGGTAAAGAAGAATTTTTTCTAGCCAGAGAGTGGTGAATCTGTGGAATGCTCTGCCACAGACTGCGGTGGAAGCCAAGTCTGTGGGTATATTTAAGACGGAAGTTTATTGTTTCCTGATCGGTCAGGGCATCAAAGGATAAGGTGAGAAGGCAGGTGTGTACGGTTCAGTGGGATCCGAGATCACCCATGATGGAATGACGGAGCAGACTCGATGGGCTGAATGGTCGAATTCTGATCCTATATCTTATGGTCTTATGGATTTATGTTTGTGTGTAGCCTTTGATTAGTTTCTTGTTATCTGAGGAATTTCTGTTATCTGGACTGCAAAACTGATAGATTTTTGCTAAAATACCACGTTTAATCTCTCTTTTCTCGTGTGCTCCATCTGCTTTGTATCACTGTTCTTTTTTTTTGCTTAGTATCTATTCCTTTGTTTAAACTTTAAACAAATGATCGTGAAGAATCAAAGTCTTTCACTCTTTCTTGAACTAAAAGAACCGCGGAATTGAAAAGTGTCAAGATCCGGCAATGTCCACAACTAATAAATCTGGAGAAAACCCATACAGTCACGGGGAGAACGTACAAATTCCTTACAGACAGATCCTGATTTCACAGCTGGCACTGTGAAGCGTTACACTAACCAATACCATACCACCTATTTAACCGTGCTTTTAACTAAAAGTAAAAAGTGTAAGGCAAGGACTTACTTTGGACCAGGACGGATTTCTTGCCCATTGCGATACCACTTCAAATCAACAGTTGGATCTGCCAAATCGACCACGAACCTTATCCTGTCACCCTTTTCCACCTGATACGCAGGATCCAGAATCTTTGCAAACGCTTTGTGTACAACAGGAGTAATGTGAGTAAGAGAAGGGTGTGAGGCAAAGGCAATCCTTACACTTTACTGAAGGTTTGAAAACATTTGCACATAAGAGATGTGACTGAACTAACCAACTGGTCACGGGGTAGTATTTTGGGTGTTCCATTTTAGAACTTTTATCTCCAAGACTCTGCAGATAAGTCAAACCCCATTGGTGGAACTTACATTTCGAGATTAGCTTTATTTGTCATAGGTACATAGAAACATTGAAACATACAGTGAAAGACGTCATTTTTCTGTCAAGGACCAAACAGTCTGAGGATGTGCTGGGGCAGACTACAAGTGTCGCCACACTTCCAGCTCCAACATAGCATGGCCACAACTTACTAACCCTAAGCAGTACGTGCTTTTGGAATGTGAGAGCACCCGGAGGAAACCCACGCAGTCACGGGGAGAATGTACAAACTCCTTACAGACCGTGGTGGGAATTGAACTGAACGCGTATCGGTGAACATTGGTGCTATAAAGTGATTGTGTTAACTGCTACATTACCGTTCCACCATGAGAAGGTACGACCTTCTTGTCTCTAGACAACCATTATTCCACATGTCCACAGAGTTAAAGTGAACACTTGTATTGCTCTTTATCAGCGAGAGATGTTTAATCAAATCAGTATTCAACGTAGCCTCAGTTTGCTGTTCAAGTTGCATGCCATCTTGGACAATGTCTCCCATCCACTACATAATGTACTGGTTGGGCACAGGAGTACATTCAGCCAGAGACTCATTCCACCGAGATGCAACACTGAGCATCATAGGAAGTTATTCCTGCCTGTGGCCATCAAACTTTACAACTCCTCCCTTGGAGGGTCAGACACCCTGAGCCAATAGGTTGGTCCTGGACTTATTTCCTGGCATAATTTACATATTACTATTAAATATTTATGGTTTTATTACTATTTAATTATTTATGGTGCAACTCTAACGAAAACCAATTTCTCCTGGGATCAATAAAGTATGATTATGACTATGACTATGACTATACCAGCTGGCCCAATATAATGTTGTGTTCTGATTCCAAAATGCACTCCTTGGGGTGGTGGCAGATGCTATAGAGGCAATGGAAGGCAGCAGATGGGAAGGTTCTACAGTAGCTTGTCAAAACTGCCCAACACATCTCAGGCACCAGCCTACCGGCCATTAAAACATGCAGTTTATACAGAAAAGTGCTGGGAAAAAGCCAACAATATCATGAACGTTCCCACTCTCCCTGTTCACTCCCATCAGGGAGGAGGCTACATAGCATCCACGCCAGGACCACCAGATTCAAAAACAGTATTTTCCCCAAGCAGTAAAAGTAATCAACACCTCCAGCCACTAACCCATCCCTCAACACCCCCATCCACCACTACTTTATCATTTCCTATCAGGGTCACCTTATGTACTGACATTCCTGTGCCTAGCGAGACTGTATAGACATGCAATCAGTCTATGGTTCCTCGAAGTTATCATAGCTGGAGGTGATAATGGGGACAAGCTCCTGCTACCTATTAAATGGTCCCAGTGCCCAGCGCCTCAAATAGCCTCTGACAACCAAGTCCGGCTCCTGGCCTTCACGTGTGGCTTAGCTACTAAGCCTAGCAGAACCATTTTTACTGACAGAAGAAGGGGCAAAGGTAGATTACTGGAGCCTTAAAACCAGTTGTTTTGGGCAGATGGGGCTTGTCTAGGAGAAGGAAAACTCTGATCTCAAACCTCCACTGCCTTGCAGCTACACCTACTCAAGGGGAAGGTTTTGGGAGTAAACCCCAAGGGAAAGCTCCAGAGCTGGAGTCCCGAAGACAGCCCTACATTGAGTTCAACGCTGACTGGCAACTCCTGCGACTCTCCTGGTACCAATCTGTATGGGTCTCTGCAGTTCCTTTGGGTTCACCAGATGCCTGGAGAGGGGGAGCTTGCGACATGGACAACAGCCTGCTCTCCATATCGTACTGCCCAAGCTTGTGTGTCTAGATAGCTAGGACACAACAACTATGGTCAACTCTGACCAACGGAGATCTCAGACTCAGACACAGACTCAATTTATGTATCTGATGTATTTATATTTATCGTGTTTTTTTATTATTGTGCTCTTTATCTTATTGTGTTTTTTTTTTGTCTGCGTCAGATCCGAAGAATAATTATTTTGTTCTCCCTTACACCTGGGTTCTGGAATGACATTAAACAATCTTGAATCTTGAGGGGTCTCTTAGACAGGCACAGGGGTGTGCAGAGATTGCAAGGATTGCTGAGAATGTCTGCAGGAAAATGAAGCGCAGGGTTGTATATAGTGACGTATGTGTACTTTGATAATAAATTTACTTTGAACTGTGGAGGTGGACATTGTGCAGTCAGAATCAATCAGTTCAGCTGGCCATTTGATTGCTAATTTAACTGGTTCAGCACAACACTGTGGGCCAAAGGGCCTGTTCCTGTTCTGTGTTCTCTAAGGTACTTGCCGGCACTCTTTTTCTCCTCCCGCTTTATTCTCTTCAATCGCCTCAGCAGGCCTCTCAGGTCAGTGATACCGTGCTCAAAGGCGATCTTTTCATACTCGTGTGGCTGCGCGTTCTTCAGCAGCTCCCACACGTCGATATCAGGCTCCGTGCTCTCCTCCTTAATTTCCCTGGCAATGAGGACAAGGGAGTCAGTTCCACCTCACACTCTCCCTCGTCCTTCCCCTCACTCAGGCCTCTGCTTTCCATAAAACCCTATTCACTCACTCTCCCTCGTCCTTCCCCTCACTCAGGCCTCCGCATTCCATAAGACATAGTAGCAAAATCAGGCTATTTGGCCCATCGAGTCTGCTCCACCATTCCATCATGGCTGATTTAATATTCTTCTCAACCCCTTTCTCCTACCTTCTGCCAGTAACCTTTATTGCTCTGAATAATCAAGAACCTATCAACCTCCACTTTGTGTATACCCAATGACTTCGCCTTCAGAGCTACCTGTGGAAATAAATTCCACAGATTCATCACCCTGTGGCTGAAGAATTTCCTCCTCAACTCTGTTCTAAAGGGATGTCCTTCTATTCTGAGGCTGTGCCCTCTGGTCCTAGACTCCCCCACTACAGGAGACATCTTCTCCACATCCACTCTATCTAGGCCTTCCAATATTTGATAGCTTCAATGAGATCCCACCCCCTCTCCAGATCTACCTTTTGGTGTCAGTTCCAGCTTTTATCTAACTGCATCTGGTCCTGGGGACTTCAGTTATCAATATCTGAAGTTTTGGAAATTTCCCCTCCTTCCTCCCTCCCCACCGAACCTCAGCTCCCTTCTCCTTTACGCAGCTCCTTCACTAAGCCCCCATCTTCTCTCTCCTGATATGGCCCAGACAGAGAACCTGTCAGGGAGTTATAGAGTCAAACAGCACAGAAATAGACACTTCAGTCCATTTAGTTCATGCTGGCCAAGATGCCCCCCGCCGCCGTCGATTTCCCATGTTTGACTCATACCCCTCCGAACTTTCCGTATCCAAGTGCCTTTTTATTGAAGCTGATATACTTGTCCCAACCAATTCCTCTGGCAGCTCATTCCATATAATGAAAGGGTTAGATAGAATGGATGTGGACAGGATGTCTCTTATCGTCGGGGAGCCTAGGACCAGAGGGCACAGCCTCAGAATAGAGGGACATCCATGTAGAACAGAGATAAGGAGAAATTTTTTAAGCCAGAATGTGGTGAACCTGTGAAATTCATTGCCTTAGACGTCAGTGGAGGCCAGTTCATTGGTTATATTTAAATTGGAGATGACAGTTTCTTGATTAGTAAGGATGTCAAAGGGCATTGACCTACAAGGATTCTATAACTTTATGGGGAGAAAGCAGGAGAATAAGATTGAGAGGGATAATAAATCAGCCATGATGGAATGGCAGAGCCGACCTGATGGGCCAAATTCCTAATTTTACTGCTATGTCTTATGGCCCTACATGCACCAGCTCTTGCATGTAAAATTTGTCCCTTGGGTTCCTATTAAATCTCTGCCGCCTCACCTTAAACTTATACCTTCTAGTTCTTGATTCCTCAACCCTGGGAACAGTCTGTGTGCATTCACTCTGAATATGCCCCTCATGACTTTACACTCTGTGTAAGATTACCCCTAAACGTCCTACACTCCAAGGAACGAAGTCCTGTCCTTCCCGAGCTCTTCCTGTAGCCCAATCCTGCAAGACCTGGCAACACCCTTGCAAGTCTTTTCAGAGCTCTTTCCAGCTTAACGGCATCTTTTCTATAGCACGGTGACCAAGGCTGAAGACAGTACTCCAAAGGAAGTCTCACCGGTACCGGTGCCATTAATAACTCACCTTTTTTTCAGCAACCCACTGAAATCAAGTTCTCCCGCATCATCCTGACCATCGGCTCCACTTTTAACAGAAGGAGAAAGAGAAAAAAATTAAAAGTTTTAGGAATTTTGTCAGAGAAATTGCAAAAGAAATAGAGTATCCACCGAGAGCAAGGTTCAAGAGAAACTATCACATTTCAGTTCATATAATCGAACTTGAAAGAAATTTGTCTCCAATATTAGCCCAACCACCAGAATTCATAAAATTTCACACAATGCCAAAGAAATGATGTTGAATATTGCTATTTAGTTATATTTGCATTTGCAGTTTGTTGTCTTCCGCTCTCTGATTGCGCTTTTATTGATTCTGTTATAGTTACTATTCTACAGATTTGCTGAGTATGCCCACAGAAAAATGAATCTTAGGGTTGTATATGATGACATATATGTACTTTGATAATAAAACTTAATTCGAACAGATATATTCTACACTAATGATGGACTCTTTATATCTCAGTTCTTGTCATCAAGGCCCTTGTATTCTGTCTACCTGTACTGCCCTCTCTCTGTAACTATAAAACTGTATTTGTATTCTGTCTACCTGTACTGCCCTCTCTCTGTAACTGTAACACTATATTTGTACCCTGTCCACCTGTACTGTCCTCTCTCTGTAACTATAAAACTGTATTTGTATTCTATCTACCTGTGCTGCCCTCTCTCTGTAACTGTAACACAGTATTTTGCAATATGCTTTATTTTCATTTTAAACTTCCTTCATCCTTTAAGAGGACCACGACCTTGCGTGATTCAGAGCTTGCATGCCTTAACGACCCAGAGGGCTATGCTGGCTGGAGTCGGGCCTTTGTGCTTTGGCACCTGGTAGGGTCACCCATGCCAAACAGGTCAAAGAGTAGAGGCCAGACTGAGAGTGGTCTATCGGTCCTCCAGGTTCGAGGGTTCAGCTCAGGACCAACAACTGTGACTGGTAAAACAAAATTGTTACAGAAACAGGAATGAGGAGTCCTGCTACATCCGAGTGCAACGGAATTCCGGAGTCTCCACCCAGGATTTGCAGTAGCGAAAACTGAGAGGAAGCTATTACATGATGAAGGAAGCCCTGAACACCACCAAGACAAAGAACAAAGTTGCTTTCTGGAAGGACTTCCGGAGATGGAGGACCTTAATTGCTGCCCTAAATGTCAACAGTGTAGGGTAGTTGTAGCAATGACAATTATAATAATAATACTCCCTTGAATAATCTGTATAGATTGCATGTAAATTAATTTTTTCACTGTCTGTTGGTACGCGTGCCACTAATAGATACACAGTACTCCAGCAAGTACAGGCCCAGAACCGTCAACCTGTCCGCATACGTTAACCCTTCCATTCCCAGGTTTATTCTCGTAAACCTCCTCAGATGTCCACCTCCCACTCTCTCTCTTTCTGCACAAGTTGAAACACATTTTTTTTTCCTGACCTTTTCTGATTATCTAGTTCTCTCCACAAAGATGCTGCCTGATCTAAGGATTCTCAGTAACACACACAAAATGCTGGAGGAACTCAGGAGGTCAGGCAGCATCTACACTGAGGCCCTTCATCAGTGAATTCAGTATTTAAGAGAAAGCTGGATAGGTATATGGATGGCAGGGGCAGAAAGGTCTCTGGTCTGAGTGCTGGTTGACGGGACTAGGCAGAATACTTGTTTGGCACAGACTAGATGGGCCAAAGGGCCTGTTTCTGTGCTGTAGTGCTCTAGAAGAAAGGGAGCAGGTTCTAGAATAAGGTGGTAGGGAGAGGGGAAGGAGTACAAGCTGGTATGTGATAGGTGAAGCCAGGAGAGGGCGAAGGTGGGTGGTAGGGAGGGGTGGACGAAGTGAGGAACTGGGAGGTGGTAGGTGGAAAAGGAAAGGGCTGAAGAAAAAAATCTGAGAGGAGAGGAGAGGAGGTGGACCATGGGAGAAAGGGAAGGAGGAGAGGCACTAGAGGGAGGTGATTCACATTGAGAAAAAGAGAAGGGGTGAGAGGGGAACCAGGAATGGGAATGGAAAAAGAGAGAAGGAAGGAAGGGGACTGAAAGAAGGAATTACTGGAGGTTAGACAAATCGATATTCATGTCATCAAGATTTCCAGCTTTCCGTTTTAATTAATAGCAGTGTAGCGAGCAGATCTGATGACATGACCACAAGTCACAACACAGCAATCGTGAGATTAAAGTTTGCTATTAACAAGGGGACAGCATCAACATTAGATTGTCAGAGAAAACAACTGCCCCACAAATATCATCGACCCTTCTCACCCTCGACAATCTCTCTTTTCCCATCTCCCATTGGGCAGAAGAATCAAAAGCCTGAAAGCATGTAACACCAGGCTCACGGGTAGCTTCTAACCTGCTGTTATGACACGTGAATGGAGTCTAATACGATAAAGATAAATTCTTGTTCTCACAACCCACCTTGCTGCGAACCATGCATATTATTTGTCCCCCTGCACTGCATTTTCTCTGTAATAGTAACACTATAGTCTGCATCACACACGCAAAATGCTCGAGGAACTCAGCATGTCAGACGGCGTCTATAGAAATGAATAAACAGAAGATTCCTTCTTCTCCAGCCCTTTACCTTTTCCGTCTATCACCTCCCAGCTTCTTACTTCATCCCCGCTCCTTCCCCACCCAGCTGGCTTCACCTATCACCTCCCAGCTTGTCCATCCTCCCTCCCTGCCCCCTCCCACCTTCTCATTCTGACACCTTCCCCATTCCTTTCCTGTTCTCATGAAGAGTTGTAGCCTAAAACACTGACAAGTTTATTCTCCTCCATAAAAGTTGCCTGACCTGCCGAGCTCCTCCAGCATTTTGTGTGTGGATCTCCAGCATCTGCAGAACCTCTTTTGGGACTATGATCCGCATTCTGTTATTGTATCACCTCAGTGTATGGAATCTTCTGTCCGGATGACATACGGAACAAGGATTTTCACAGTATCTCAGCACATGTGACGATAATAAACCAATTACAGGAATTCACTCATCCTTGTCTGGGGTTTGCCCAATATTTGAGTTCAGCTTCACCAATGGTTGCGCCTCAGCCGCCCTCTGTAATAGTCTCGCAAACCAGTGAGGTCAGGGCTAACTGAGGTTGAGCCATAAATGCTGGTGTTCCCAGCGAATTTATTAAGAATATGAGGGAATTCCTGAGCAATATGATGCTGTTTGTATACAGACATTTATTACATCCCCATTACCCATTGCTGGCTGATGTAAAGACTCCACCCCTTCCACGATGATATCTAGACAAGAAAATACCTCAAAACACTCAAGAGAAGCAATCATAAAAAACGGCCTCAGGAAGATTCTGTGTCCTGATTGTTAGTTGGAAGCAAGAATGGTGAGAAGAAAATCACTGGATGTGATTGCACAAGTTTAAGTAGAACCTTTTACCATGAAACCTGCCACACAAGTCACATCGGTTTTCTTAGCTCTCCTGACTGCTACGAGGTACTGATCTACAACATCAGTATCTTGTCAGACAGGTGTGGAAGTGTACTCATAACGTGGACATTATGGTACACAAAATTTAAAAAAAAGATCATTAGTACGATTAGTCAATTGTCCAGCAAATTGATCAATGAAGATTCATGATCAGGAACTCACGGAGTGATTTCACGGCTGAACCGCCTGTGCCCAGACCTGGTGCACCTGTACTCAATATTACATTCAATAAACAAATACGGTTAGTGACAAGGCAGGCAATGGGACCTCGTCACTTCAAGAGTCAAGAGTCAAGAGTCAAGAGAGTACAGCAGTAGCCACTAATTTCTGGTTAACATTGTTGCGAGATAATGAGAAAGTCCTACTGGACTGTGGGGAGACCATGTTAAGCAGGCTGGCCTCTTTACCACCAGACAAGACACAAGGTACTAATTAAAATGAAGATTACTTATAAGAATACTCTCTTACAATATAAAGATGTTCAGAAAGAATAAAGAATTTTTCTCCTTCCCCAAGATTCACTGTGGCACAGAAGTTTGAAACAGTTCCTTACCTTACTGGCGCAGACCTATGATTGAAAGAATAAAGAAACAAAAGATTTTCTTAGAGTTGAGCATGGAGGATACGTAGACTAGCAAAGAAAAGGCAATTAGAAGCCCTTAAATGCCACCAGGCAATCGGGCAAGCAAGATTAACCAAGACCCAATAAAACAACCATGTATATATCTGACCAATTCACCAAGATACACCAGCCACCCACCAGTCACCCTTAGTTCACCCTTTCATATTCACCCACCCATCCATCAACCAATCTTGACCAGTCATCCAACACTCAAGACCCACCCATGAACTCTGACCCATCCACCAACCAACCAACCAAAATTTTGCCACTGATTCTTAACCCACCCATCAATCAACCATCCAAGACCCTCCCCAAGTGACAATGATAAGTTCTTTCCAAGGATGTTGCATGTCTTGACTTCAATCTGATGTGACCATTATAGATGAGAAGCCTCTGTTCTCCCACTGAAGAGGTTAGTGTTTGCTTCTAGCTGACCACAATGTCTCACTGTTTAGAATAGCTTCTTTCTGATTTTTCATTTGTGTTCCAGCAAATCTCCTGCATTTTTTTGAGATCCCCCTCAAAGTTGTCCAAAAAGTTGTATTCAATTATTTCTCCCTGCACAAAATTAGTTGTGCTGGGCACAAGGTACCTGGGTGCGTGACGTGGGCTCACAAGTTACACTCTGCAAAGACTTGGAAGCCTGACTCTTAAGATTTTTTCTACCTGTGATAGGAAATTGACACCTTGGCTTAGACATGGGATGTTCACTCAAGGCAATGTCCATAATCAGATGTTCCACTGTTTCCTGCCTTGAATGTCTAAAGACTCCCATCTGCATGTCTACAGGATACTTGTTACTTCAGTGTTAAATAGCTGGTGAATCCTCCAACTCTGTAGATCACTGAATGGTTGCATCTTCCTCTGGCTGGGAGGCACCAAAGTAGAGGATCGGAAAAAGCTGCAGATAGTTGTAGACTTAGCCAGCTCCACCGTGGGTACAACCCTCCCTACCATCAAGGGCATCTTCATAAGGCAGTTCCTCAAAACGGCAGCATTTATCGTGAGGACCTTCACCATCCAGGACAAGCCTTCTTCTCATTGTTGCCATCAGGGAGGGGGTACAGGAGCACGAAGACCCACTCTCAATGCTGTAGAAAGAGCTTCTTCCCCTCTGCCACGGATCTCTGAACGCTCTACGAACATTACCTATTTGACTCTTTTTTGCGCTCTGTTTTATTTATTGTCTTTTTAAATTACAGTAATTTTTTACGTCTTGCACTGCATGCTGCTACAAAACAACGAATTTCACGACATGTGTCAGTGATTCTGATTTTGATTCTGAGTTCCCACTTGGGGTTTCTGACCTCGCTTCAGATCTTGGGTCTTGCCAAGTTATGGTTCCTGTGATGCCACATTCCAGAAGCTCTCCCTTCTCGACGTGGCCTCTGAGGAGCCTTCGCATCAGGACTCGGTGCACCTCTTTGCATTCCTGTACTGATTCACTCTGCTCCTCAGAGAAGCAGGAAACCCTGTCCCTCCCTATGTCACAACTCCTGAAGCTGGTCAAGACAGTGAAAGCGATTCTTCTCCATCTGACGTTTCATAGAACACAGAGCAGTACAGCACATTACAGCCCACGATGTTGTGCCAGCCTTTTATCCTACTCTAAGATCAATCTAACCTTCCCTCCTACATAGTCCTCCATTTTTCTATCATACATGTGCCTAGCTAAGAGGTTCTTACCTAGAAGTATCTGCCTTACCACCACCCCTGGCAGGGTGCTCCATGTACTGACCGCTCCCTGTGAATTAATACCTAGCTCAGACATCTCCCCGATACTTTCTTCCAATCACCTTAAAGATCTATCTCAATTGATATTCCTGAGTATGAGAGGTTTACTCTCAGTGGGACAGGAAGCACAGAATGCAGGTGAAAATGGCTCAGAGAGGAAATGCCTTGGAAAGACAGCAACCATGATCAAAGAGCCCCACCATCAGGACCATGCCATCGTCTCCAATTCCTGTTGGGCAGGAGGCACAGAAGCCTGAAATCCCCCCACTACCAGGTTCAGGAACAGCCACTTCCCTACAACCATCAGGTTCTTGAACTGACCAGCACAACCCTAACCCTTCTTCAGGAATGGAACACTGTTAATCACCTCTCGCACCACCATGGACTTGTTTCTGAACGCGCCTGTTCAAACTCAAGATGTTAGTTTTGTATTTTCCTCATTATCCTCTTGTACATCTCTATCAAGACACCTCTCATTCTCCTATTTTTCCAGAGAGAAAAGCCCTAGCTCTTACTCAACCTTCCCTTATCACGTTCACAACCTTTGCTCATACGTTTCGTGGCTGTCTGCCCATACCTTGCCCTGTTCTTTATGAGAAACCGTGATCTTCTGGTGAAGGAATCAGTGGACGTTCCTTTACATAAAGACTGGAGCGAGTCTGGAGATTGCTCCTTCACAAGGTTGGTAGAAGCTGGAGGTCCACTGGAACTTTCAGTCGAACAGAATGAGGTGCTGGATGCTCCCCTCCTCTGCTTTGAAGATGGTGCCTGGATGGTTGACTTTGCTCCCCACAGGTGCCAGATGAAATACCAAGACCTCAGTCTGTTGAGGCTGCTCCTCAAACTCTGGATGCACTTTACACCCTCTGCCCCTCCTCTCCCCCTCCCCTCCCCGATCTATGGGGAGCCCTATATGGAGGGTGCAGGTTATTGTAACACATCAGTGGGGCAGTGTGTCAGCCAACGGGAAGCCCAATCTCACTGGAAGGGGCAGTGAAGCAGCTCCATTGTGAACGTGAGAAGGTGAGACTCCACAACAGCTACACGGATCTATAGGCACCTTGATGTTGACATGCCCACCCGTTTCAAACAGGAAAGGAGAAGTGAAGAAGGGAAAATTAGGGAAGGGAAGTGCAATAGTGAGTATTTCTCTATCCTATCAATTGTGTAACCATCAATCCCAGGACACCTGGACCTTCTCTCTAAGAGGAGAGGGAGTGAATTCCTCCTGATCGGGGGCATTTGTTAGGGTATCTCAGCACCATCTGCTCCTGGTTCTGAACAGGGTGACCATTCTCAGGTTTAGGCTGTGAGCAGGCTGCCTGCTCCCTAATTCCGAGGACATTGCCCTGCAGGGAAGAAGGGAGACCACGTGGTTTCACCGGATTTCTGGGGGCTGGAGTGCATCGGGCCATTTTTAATTTGAGAACTGAGTAAGTGTTCCAATGAAAGTTAAATAAGATATAAAAATAAACTTCATTTATAAAAAATGTAACATATACTTGTCAATTAGCGGGCCAGTATAGCAAATTAGTAACTGCACTAACGCTTCACTGCGTCCATTCACTGAATTCCCTAAAAAAAACATTGTTACTCAATCGGAACGTAACTGAAAGATTCTAAGAGTGTGTCTAGAAGTGTTGTGATAAAGGGGGAGGAAACTGTTACCAGTGAACCAGGGACAGGAGACACCAGTTCAAAACCAGAACCAGGAAGAAGATGAAAATCACTTTTAAAAAGGCAGTTTCTGGGATATTTAATTAATGTGTTGCCTGTTTGAAGGGAACTTTCCAAAATTGAACTGGATGGTGTAAAACTCCGATCATCTGACAATCTGCAATCTTGATGGTTCTGCATCTGATTCAGCAAGGCTCCATTTTCCACTCTTCCTCTCACTGCCTGGAGCCTGTTCCCCACTCACCCTCTCACTATGGGCCTGTTCCCCACTCACCCTCTCACTCTGGGCCTGTTCTCCACTCACCCTCTCACTATGGGCCTGTTCCCCACTCACCCTCTCACTATGGGCCTGTTCCCCACTCACCCTCTCACTCTGGGCCTGTTCTCCACTCACCCTCTCACTATGGGCCTGTTCCCCACTCACCCTCTCACTATGGGCCTGTTCCCCATTCACCCTCTCACTATGGGCCTGTTCCCCACTCACCCTCTCACTCTGGGCCTGTTCTCCACTCACCCTCTCACTATGGGCCTGTTCCCCACTCACCCTCTCACTATGGGCCTGTTCCCCACTCACCCTCTCACTCTGGGCCTGTTCTCCACTCACCCTCTCACTATGGGCCTGTTCCCCACTCACCCTCTCACTATGGGCCTGTTCCCCACTCACCCTCTCACTCTGGGCCTGTTCTCCACTCACCCTCTCACTATGGGCCTTTTCCCCACTCACCCTCTCACTATGGGCCTTTTCCCCACTCTCCCTCTCACTCTGGGCCTGTTCCCCACTCTCCCTCTCACTATGGGCCCGTACCCCACTCTCCCTCTCACTCTGGGCCTGTTCCCCACTCTCCCTCTCACTATGGGCCCGTACCCCACTCTCCCTCTCACTCTGGGCCTGTTCTCCACTCTCCCTCTCACTATGGGCCTGTTCCCCACTCTCCCTCTCACGCTGGGCCTTTTCCCCACTCTCCCTCTCACTCTGGGCCTGTTCCCCACTCTCCCTCTCACGCTGGGCCTTTTCCCCACTCTCCCTCTCACTCTGGGCCTGTTCCTCACTCTCCCTCTCACTCTGGGCCTGTTCCTCACTCTCCCTCTCACGCTGGGCCTTTTCCCCACTCTCCCTCTCACTCTGGGCCTGTTCCCCACTCTCCCTCTCACTCTGGGCCTGTAATCCACTCTCCCTCTCACTCTGGGCCTGTTCCTCACTCTCCCTCTCACTCTGGGCCTGTTCCTCACTCTCCCTCTCACGCTGGGCCTTTTCCCCACTCTCCCTCTCACTCTGGGCCTGTTCCCCACTCTCCCTCTCACTCTGGGCCTGTAATCCACTCTCCCTCTCACTCTGGGCCTGTTCCTCACTCTCCCTCTCACTATGGGCCCGTACCTCACTCTCCCTCTCACTCTGGGCCTGTTCCCCACTCTCCCTCTCACTCTGGGCCTGTTCCCCACTCTCCCTCTCACTATGGGCCTGTTCCCCACTCTCCCTCTCACTATGGGCCTGTTCTCCACTCTCCCTCTCACTATGGGCCTATTCCCCACTCTCCCCTCTCATCCTTGGACCTGCTTCCAATCTTCACCTCACTCAGGGACTACAGTTCCAAACCCTTTCTCTCTCTGACTTCCTGGGGATTGATCCCCACTCACTCTCTCACTCTGGGCCTATCCCTACTCTCCCTCCCACCCTGGGACCTGTTTCTCACTCTCCCTTTCATTCTGGGCTTTTCCCTCTGGGCCTGTCCCCATTCTCCATCTCAGGCCTGTTTTCCACTCACTCTGGACTTGTTCCCCACTCTCCTTTTTTCTCTGGGCCTGTCTCTACCCTCCTTCTCAACCTGGGGCCTGTTCTCCACTCTCCCTCTCACCCTTGGGCCTGTTTCCCACTTTCCCTCTCACTGCCTGGGCCTGTCCCCAATGTCCTTCTCACTTCAGTCATGTTCCACACTCTCTCTCTCTCACTCCAGGCCTGTTATCCACTCACCCGCTCACCCTGGGGCCTGTTCCCCACTCTCCCTTGCCCTCTGCTTCCTGTTGTCCCTTTAAACATCTTAAAAGTGTAACATCTTTAAAAAGAGTGAATAAAAATTGTGTTATATTATGAACAGAATATCTGGCAACCTAGAAAATCCATTTTATCACTCCCACCCATGCCCTGAGAGTGACAGTAAGGTAGTTTAGTTATCCTTTAAACATAGATTGTGTAACTATTTCACATGGGTGTATTGTGGGCAGGGGGGGAATGAGAGGGAGTGGAAGGTATTGGGGTGGCAGAATGGGATAGGGCTGTCGTGGAGAAGAACACGGTTGTCAGTTGTGTGAAAGGCTTCACGTCAAGGAATAAGGAGAGTTTGGGTAGTACTGCAGAAGTGCTGGTGTAGTTTACCTGCGTTTAAAAGCAGCTCGGATATCAATCTGCTGAACCTCTGGGGCTTCTGAAAGGAAAATACACACAGGGTGAAATGTCAGGGTCAGGTTTGATATCACTGACATACAGTATGCCATGACATTGTCGTTTTGCAGCAGCAGTGCATTGCAAGGTTTAAAAGTTACTCCAAGTTACAATAAGAAATACAACAAAATAATTCAGTAGTGAGGAAAGGGGGTACAACAGTGAGGTAGCATAGTGGTCACAGACCATTCGGTTCCTAAGGTTGTCATAGCCGGGAGTGGTAGTGGGGATAAGCTCCCACTATCTATAAAGTGCTCCAAATAGTGTACGACTCTAACAGCCTCTGACACCCAAGTCCAACTCTTGGCCCTCACGTGTGGCTTCGCTACTAAGCCTAGTGGAATTGTTTCTACTGACAAGAGAAGAGGCAAAGGCAGACCACTGGCGCCTCAAAACCAGTTGCTTTGGGCAGTTAGGGATTGTCAGCCTTGGACGACAGCCTATCCAGGAGAAGGAGAACTCTGACTATAAACCCCTGCTGCCTTGCGGCCATACTCACCCATGGGAAAGGCTTCGGGAGTAAACCCCACGGAAGAAATCATGAGCTGGGGTCCCTAAGGCAGTTCGATGTTGTTTACAACTTCACTCTGGCAACCTCTGCGACGACACTGATGCAAAGCTGTACTGACACTTGCCCTTCCCTTGGACCACATCAGTGACGTGGAGAGGAGAAACCTGCTGCATGGGCAACAGCCGGTTCTTCAAATCTTCCTGCCCAGGCTTGCATCCTGGAGAGGACACAGTCCACCAGAGACGCAAACCCATGATCCTCTGGGATCAACGGCTGCTGATGATGTCAATGACGATAGGCCGTTTAGAAATTTGATGGCCTTGTTTTCCTAAAGGGAAGCTGCCCTCACTACCTAGGTCCACAATCTGGAGAGTTGATTTTGAGGAGCAATAGATTTTTTAAAATATAGAGTCATAGAAAAGCACAGCACAGAAACAGGCCCTTCAACCCATCTAGTCCATGCTGAAAACTATTTAAACTGCCTACTCCCATCAACCTGCACGGGGACCATAGCCCTCCATATCCCTACCATCCATGTACCCATCCAAACTTCCCTTAAGCATTGAAACCGAGCTTGCATGCACCACTTACACTGGCAGCTCATTCCACACTCTCATGATCCTCTAAGTGAAGCAGTTTCCCCTCATGTTCCCCTTAAACTTTTTGCCTTTCATTCTTAGCCCATGCCCTCTAGTTGTAGTCCCACCCAACCTCAGTGGAAATCTTAAAACGATGTTGCTTGCTGCAGTGCCCATGGCTGTAACTGGATTTGAGCTGTAGTTGTCCCAAATAGGAATATTTAATGACTCCGCTTGTAGTTGCGCACAAAGAGTCGCCACTTATTGGCACCATCTTTTCTTTTTCATAATGACAAAGACCATTCACTCTTCGAGTCTCTGCTGACCACATGTGAATCTGTGTAACTGAGGAAGCTGGTACATATTGGTACAGAGGAGAAGGAGGCCCTGACCACAATGAATAACTATGCCAAGAACATTTCTCAGAATCCCTGTGATACCCAGGGAGTGTGTAAAAGAATGGTACTGAGAAGCATAACTGTCCTGTTCACAGGAAGATGGCCAGGAGCAATTTCTGTGCTCTGGATTTTTTTGTGGTTCGGCATCAGGAAGGTCCCAAAGTGCTGTGTATTTAATATTTCAATACTACTTGAGTAATATATTCTTGTCCATTTAAATAATTCATTACCGGTTATACGTATGAGTAATTGAATTGCATACATCATCACACTACCACGCGATACGTGCGTCCCATCCTTAAAGCAAAGTTATACCAGTATTTCGGACCCCACACAGCTTCCGTTGAATTAATTTAATGTTTTGAAGTTACAAAACTTAACACAAAGGAGCTGACTAAAGAGTTTACTCCTGTAAATGGAATTTTACAATAAAGTTCCTCACCTATGACTTCCAGGTCAAAGGTACAGCTGTCAAACTTGTCCTTCCAGGTCACCTCACAGCGATAATTTCCAGCATAGTTCTCCTTTGCTTTGATAATTTGCATTTCAAAAGTGTGAATCTGTAATTAAAGAAAAGAAGATTTTTTTGTACAATGGGAGGGTGAGAGGTTTGCTCACAGTGGGACGTGAAGCACAGAGAGCAGGTGAAAGTGGCTCAGAGAGGCACTGCCTCAGAAAGGCAGTAACTATTGTCAAAGAACCCCACTATCCAGACCAGGTAACCTTCTCACACCTACCCTCAGGCAGGAGGTACAGGAACCTGAGGCCCCAAATCACCAGGTTCAGGAACAACTACTTCACTTCAACCATCAGGTTATTGAGTCGACTGACACAACCCTAGCTCTTCCTCAACAACGGAACACTACAGACCAACTCTTGCACTACCATAGGTGTGTTTATTTATTTAGAAAGTTTCCACCTGTATGGGGGGGGCGGGGCACCGCTCAGGATTGGAAAAAGCTGCAAAACGTTTCACCATGGGCACTAGTCTCACCATGGGCACTAGTCCCACCATGGACACTAGTCCCACCATGGGCACTAGTCTCACCATGGACACTAGTCCCACCATGGACACTAGTCTCACCATGGGCACTAGTCCCACCATGGACACTAGTCCCACCATGGGCACTAGTCTCACCATGGACACTAGTCCCACCATGGACACTAGTCTCACCATGGGCACTAGTCCCACCATGGACACTAGTCTCACCATGGGCACTAGTCCCACCATGGACACTAGTCCCACCATGGGCACTAGTCTCACCATGGACACTAGTCTCACCATGGGCACTAGTCCCACCATGGGCACTAGTCTCACCATGGGCACTAGTCCCACCATGGGCACTAGTCCCACCATGGACACTAGTCTCACCATGGGCACTAGTCCCACCATGGGCACTAGTCCCACCATGGGCACTAGTCTCACCAGCATCAAGGACATTTTCAAAAGTTGATGCCTCAGAAAGGTGGCATCCATCATTACAGACCCCCATGGCACAGGACATGCCCTCTGCTCATTGTTACCATTGGGAAGGAGGTACGGGAGCCTGAAGACACACACTCCAGGTTTCAGGAACAGCTTCTTCCCCTCTGCCATCAGATTTCTGAATGGACATTGAACACATGAACACCACCCCACCACTTTTTTCTTTTTTGGCAATACTTATTTAAGTTAACTTTATACACACACACACACACACACACACACACACACACATATATATATATATATATATACACACTTCTTATAGTAAATTACAGTTGTTATTATTATTATGTATGAATTTGTACTGTTGCTACATAACAAAAAATTTCATGACATGGGCCGGTGATATTAAACCTAATTCTGAGACACAGCATGGTAACAAGCCCTCCCGGCCCAATGAGCCTGCGCCGCCCATCACACCCATGTGATCAACTAATCTTACATCTCTGGAATGTGGGAGGAAACCAGAGCACCCGGAGGAAACCCTCACAGTCACAGGGAGAACATGCAAACTCCTTACAGACAGCAGTGGGAATTAAACCTGGATCACTGTAAAGCACTGAACTAACCACTGCTCTACCTTGCCACCCTAAAGTATCTGCCGAAACCCAGGATTGAACTGGGGACTGAGCTATTTCAAACTCAGCAGCTCAGTGTTTTCCTTCCTCACTATATGGGATAATGTATGTATTATGTATGTACAATTGATATTGTGTGTTGCCTATACCTGTGTGCCTGAGATGTCACTGGATGCTGGTTTTTCATTACACCTGTGCCTCATTGTCCTTGTGCAGCAAACCAACGAATCTCAGGCTTGTATATAGTGACATATATGCACTAAAATAAAAAATTTACTCTGAACTTTGTGCAATCCAGCATGGACGCTGGAGGTGGTGTGGTGTGGCTGACCCCTCTTGTTGGTGCCATCCTCCAGTGTTCCCTTGGTGGAAGACAAGCTGGACTGCCTGCCTGCTTGCGTTCGTTTGTCGACTGCTGGGAACTATATGTTCTTGCCAATAAAACCCATGCACCACCAGTTTACAGCATACGATACTCAGGGACCTGGGGTATATTATGTATTTTTCTGTGTGTGATTACTACTACCTTACATGTGCCTTGTGCTGTGTGTGACTGTTGGTACTGTGTTTTGTACCTTGGTCTGGAGTAACGTTGCTTCGTTTGGCTGTATTCATGTATGGTTAAAGGACAATTAAACTTGAATTTGAACTTGAACATGGCATGGATTGTCTTTATTCACCATATACATTGACAGATATCTGAACTGTGGCGGACAGGAGGGCTCTACGACGAGTAGTTAAAACCGATCAACACATCAGCGACACAGGCCTACCTGCCACTGGCCACTTTCTAACACACCTCTTCTACATGATCACTGAGTGTGTGTTCATTGTCTTCTGCCGCTGTAGCCCATTCTCTTCAAGGTTCGACATGTTGTACATTCAGACATGCTCAAAGTCCAAAAATTTAGAAGTTCACCGTAAGATTTATTATCAGAGTATATATACGTCACCACATACAACCCTGAGATTCTTTTTCTGTGGGCATACTCGGCAAACCTTTTGCACAGTGACTGTGAACTGTAAACATCAGGAGCCGTTAACTTCAAACAAACTGTGCAAATGCAGAGATAAATAAATAGCAATAAACAACAAACATGAAATAACAAGATAATGGAGTCCTTAACTGAGTCCTTAAATGAGTGTAGCTATCCTCTTATTGTTCAAAAGCCTGATAGTTGAGGGGTAGTAACTGTTCTTGAACCTGGTGGTGCGAGTTCTGAGGCTCTTGTACCTTCTACTTGATGGCAACAGCAAGAAAAGAGCGTGGCCTGGGTGGTGAGGATCTTGGTTGATGGATTAGATTAGTTTATTAGATTATGAGAACACACAGTTCTCTTTTATTGTCATTTAGTAATGCATGCATTAAGAAATGATACAATATTCCTCCGGTGTGATATCACAGAAACACAGGACAGACCAAGACTGAAAAACTAACAAAAAACACATAATTATAACATATAGTTACAACAGTGCAACAATACCATAACTTGATGAAGAACAGGCCATGGGCACAGTAAAAAAGTTCAAAGTCTCTCGAAAGTCCCACATTTCACGCAGACGGGAGAAGGAAGAAAACTCTCCCTGCCATGCCCGACCACAGTCCGACTCTGAGTCGTCCGAAAACTTCGAGATCCGACCAGCCCTCCGACACCGAGTACCGAGCACCATCTCTATCCGAACGTTTCGACCTCAGCCTCGGTCGCCAGCGGCAGGCAGAGCTGGGGATTTTGGGGCCTTCCCTCCAAAGATTCTCAATTGCACAGTAACAACAGCAGCAAACCGGGCATTTCAGAAATTTCTCCAGATGTTCCTTTGCTTCTCACGTCTGTCTTCATCAAATCAGAATTTTCCACGGCCCCTGTTTAACAGATACGATATCATTTCACCAGAGAGCTTCGCGTGCTGCATCACGCTGCCATCTTCTCCTCTCGCCTCCAGGATGCTGGTCTTCTACAGTAACGCTTCACGTAGACGTGCTTAGTGGTTGGGAGGGTTTTACCCATGTTGTACTGGGTTGAATCCGCTACCTTTTCTGCTCAAAGGCATTGGTGTTCCCATAGCAGGCCATAATGCCTCCTATACAAGTTTGCCAAGGTTGTCGATGACATGCCGAACCTCCGCAGACTCCTGAGGAAGTAGAGGTGCTGTAGTGCTTTCTCCACAATAATATTTAAATGACGGGTCCAGGACAGGTATTCCGAGGGAGTGACACCTGGGAATTTAAAGTTACTGATTCTCCACTTCTGATCCTCCAATGATTACCGGCTCATAGAGTTCCTCTCCTGAAGTCTACAATCAGTTCCTTCGTCTCATTGACTGAGTGAGAGCTTGTTGTTTTTACGTCACTCAGCGAAATTTCCAATCTCCCTCCTGTATGCTGATTCCTCCCCACCTTTGATATAGCCCACAAGGCATTTTTCCTACAGGATTGCCCCTCACTGGATTTTTTTTGTTTGTGTTTTTCATCATTCACTGTCAGCTCGTGAGACTGTTGTGAAAGTCCCAGGAGATCAGCAGTTTCTGAGATACTCAAACCACCCTGTTTGCCCCAACATTCACTCCACAGCCAAAGTCACTTAGATCGCATTTCTTCCCCATTCTGATTTTTGGTCAGAACAACAACTGAACATCTTGATCATGTCTGTATGCTTTTGTACATTGAGTTGCTACCACATGATTGGCTGATTATCCATAAGCAGGTATACAGGTGTACCTAATAAAGTGGCCACTGAGTGTATGCACACAAAGGTGCTGGAAAAGGGCCAGTAACCTCATGAAGGATCCCACCCACCCTACTCATGGGTGGTTTGTCCCACTCCCATCAGGGAGGAGGATATATAACACCCACGCCAGGACCATCAGACTCAAAAACAGTTCCTATCCCCAAGCAGCAAGGCTGATCAACACCTCCACCCAATAAACCATCCCTCCACACCCACAACCACCACTACGTACTCTTCATCTGGCATCACTTTATGTACATACAATCAAAGTTCAAAACTCAAAGTACATTTACTGTCAAACTATGTATACATTATAGAACCTTGAGATTCATCTCCTTACAGACAGTCCCAAAACAAAGAAACCCAAAAGAACCCATAAAAAGATGACTGTCAAACACCCAATGTGCAGAGAAAAACAAATAATAAACGCAAGCCGATACCGTTTGTCCACAGATGCCTGGTACAGCGTAGAGCGGAGCAGTGAGCTGAACCAGCCCAACCTTGCCTCAGGACCTGACACCCTGACCTTTTAGTCATAGTCATATTTTATTAATCCTGGGGGAAATTGGTTTTCATTACAGTTGCTCCATAAATAATAAATAGTAATAGAACCATAAATAGTTAAATAGTAATATGTAAATTATGCCAGTAAATTATGAAATAAGTCCAGGACCAGCCTATTGGCTCAGGGTGTCTGACCCTCCAAGGAAGGAGTTGTAAAGTTTGATGGCCACAGGCAGGAATGACTTCCTATGACGCTCAGTGTTGCATCTCGGTGGAATGAGTCTCTGGCTGAATGTACTCCTGTGCCCAACCAGTACATTATGTAGTGGATGGGAGACATTGTCCAAGATGGCATGCAACTTGGACAGCATCCTCCTTTCAGACACCACCGTCAGAGAGTCCAGTTCCATCCCCACAACATCACTGGCCTTATGAATGAGTTTGTTGATTCTGTTGGTGTCTGCTACCCTCAGCCTGCTGCCCCAGCACACAACAGCAAACATGATAGCACTGGCCACCACAGACTCATAGAATCTGGCCCAGTGCCTAAATCAGTCTACGTATATCACAATTACTTGTACATTGTGTTTTTATAGGATTGTTTTTATATTTATTGCGTTTTTAGTTCTTTATGCTTGTGTTTTTTATGCTGCATCAGATCCGGAGTAACAATCATTTATTTTGTTCTCCTTTACCCTGGTGTACTGGCGAATGACAACAAATAACCTCGAATCCTGAATTGTGAATTTGTTGTGGTGTGTTGCTCAGGGGTGACGTGCAACAAAAAACAATATTCAACTATTATGAAGAATTACATAACATACAAAATTTGAGGTTAAAGTATGGATATGTAATACAATGTGAAAATAAGCAATAAACGATTTCAGAATCAGAATCAGGTTTAATATCACTGGTACATGTCATGAAATTTGTGTTGCAGCAGTAGTACAATGCAATGCATAATAAAAAAGAAATATGAACTACACTAAGAAATATATACATATAATTAAATAAGCAGTGCAAAAAGAGAGCACAAAAAAAGAAAAAAGTACTGAGGTAGTGTTCATGGATTCAATGTCCATTCAGAAATCGGATGGCAGAGGGGAAGAAGCTGTTCCACCTTTTCTGAAACATGAGAGAAATGCTTGTGGACTTTGGAAACTGGCAAATTTACTCATAAGGAACCAGCCCAACAGACCCAAGGTTGGCACTGAGGCAGGTCTCACCAAGCTGAGGTCAGGGAGACCAAGTCTACGTTGGAACAGTGACCAGGCCTGAGGATCGGTGGACATTCTTTCCAAATTAAAACTTGTGGAGTGAAGAAATCAAAACAGAAAAAAAGATTCTACAAAAACTCCTAAATGCATTTCGAAGTATCTGGATGGAATGTGGAATGCAGACTGTGATACCAGGACAAAACCAACTTAAAAATAGTCCCGTATGACAGCACTTATCCACTTGGTTATACAAATCCCAAGTTCCTTTCATGGCCTGTGGCTCGCAGCTGAGAATAATTTACCCTGGCATCTGTCCGGTGGTGGTTATTTGGAGAATAGAGTAGCAGAATAAACACTGGAAGATCTGACCTCTCTGAACTCTGCTCCAGGAATGGGAAGGATGGCTGGCATCTTAAACACAAGATATTATGCCGGTGCTGGAAATCCACACACAAAATGCTGGGAGAACTCATAAACGTAGTGGTTAGCGCGACTCTCTTACAGCTCAGGGCATCAGAGTTAGGGGTTCAATTCCAGCGTCCTCTATCAGAGAGTCTGAACATTCTTCCCGTCAGCACATCTGCTCCCTCCAAGTTCTCCGGCTTCCTCCCACTGTCCAAAGCAGTACCGGTTAGTAGGTTAATTAGTCACTAATAAATTGTCTTGTCATTAGGCTAGGGTTAAAACAGGGGTTTTTGGGCAGCACGGCTCTTTGGGCCAGAAGGGTCTGTTCCACACTGTATCTCTAAATAAAAATAAAAGTAACTACATTTTAAAAAAACTCGGCAGGTCAGGCAGCATCTATGGAGGGGAATAAGCAGTCTCTGTTTTGGGCCAAGACTCTTCATCAGGACTGGACTGAATCTTAGACTTCCTTGTTGAGCCACTTGCTTGCAAAGGGTCGGATGTTGGCGTTACCAATCTCTGCTCCCTTTTGCTGCGCTTTGCAGAGAGTCACAGCAAAGATCCTTTGCAGAGCGTGGCGCACACTGTGGAAACTAGCCTTCCCTCCTCAGTAAAGCAGCCAGGATAATCCAAGACCCTATCCACCCCGGGACATTCTCTCTTCTCCCCCGTCCCACTGGGCAGAAGATAAACAGCCTGAAAGCATCCTGATGAAGGGTCTCAGCCTGAAACATCAATTGCTTAAAGTTCAAAGTTCAAAATGCATTTAATACTTAAGTATATATACCATGGACAACCTTGAGTCTCATCTCCTTGCCGGCAGCCACAAAACAAAGAAATACAATAGAATCCATGAAAATCCCCCCCCCACACCACACCACAAAGACCATCAGACATTCAATGTGCGAAAAAAAGAATAAATGTGTGCAAACAATAAAAAAAGTAAACAAGTACCGAGCATGAACTGCAGAGTCCCCAACAGTGAGTCTACAGTCATGGAGCCGGTTCAGGAGTCCGATTGCTGCAGACCACAGCTTTGGAGCCAGCTCAGCACTGACATGAGTGCCAATGGCTGCAGGCAGCACTCTCTCCATAGACGCTGTCTGACCTGCTGAGTTCCTCCAGCATTCTGTGTGTTTCACTAAGAAGGAGCTCCTCTTTACAAAGACGTCAAGAGAAACAGAAACCAAGCAGACAAGTAGACACTCATCTTACCCTAGTGATTCTGTCGAAGGATTCTTTCAGCTGAAGGTGTTTCCCTGCCTTACTGGCAAGGTCTAGCCATTTGCCCTTGAACCACTTGGCGTTTGGTTTGCGCAGTAGATCCTTGGCTTCTATCTTTGCCACGAAAGTGATGTCTCCACCTTCAAAAAGAAAGCATCTTACCATAGGAGTATCTAAAAAGGAAGACCAGGAACTCCGCAGGGCCCCTATCATCCAGATGAAAGTTCAACCTATGTATCAGTTTCCAAATTCAACACCTCACACTTATATGAATTAAACTGCTTTTGCTCAGCTCACTTCTTCAGCCAATCAAGACCCTCCTGGAATTCGATTTCTTTAGTTATTTATTTATTCGGAGATACAGACTGGCCTTTTGAACCACGCCACCCCTGTAAACCCCAACAACCCCCATTTAACGCTAATTTAATCACGGGACAACCTGCAATAACCAATTAACCTACCTGGTATGTCTTCGGACTGTGGGAGCAAACCAGAACACTTGGGGAAAATCCAAGCCTTCCATGGGAGGACGTACAGAGACTCAATAGACAATAGACAATAGACAGTAGGTGCAAGAGTAGGCCATTTGGCCCTTCGAGCCAGCACCGCCATTCACTGTGATCATGGCTGATCATCCACAATCAGTATCCAGTTCCTGCCTTATCCCCATAACCTTTGATTCTGCTATCTTTAAGAGCTCTATCCATCTCTTTTTTGAAAGCATCCAGAGGCTTGGCCTCCACAGCCTTCTGGGGCAGAGCATTCCATACATCCACCACTCTCTGGGTGAAAAAGTTTTTCCTCAACTCCGTTCTAAATGGCCTACCCCTAATTCTTAAACTGTGGCCTCTGGTTCTGGACTCACCCATCGGGGGAACATGCTTCCTGCCTCCAGCGTGTCCAATCCTTTAATAATCTGACATGTTTCAGTAAGATCCCCTCTCAGCCTTCTAAATTCCAGTGTATACAAGCCCAGTCGCTCCAATCTTTCGGCATATGACAGTTCCACCATCCCGGGAATTAACCTTGTGAACCTACGCTGCACTCCCTCAATAGCAAGAATGTCCTTCCTCAAATTTGGAGACCAAAACTGCACACAGTACTCCAGGTGTGGTCTCACCAGGGCCCTGTACAGCTGCAGAAGGACCTCTTTGCTCTTATACTCAATTCTCCTTGTTATGAAGGCCAGCATGCCATTAGCTTTCTTCACTGCCTGCTGTACTTGCATGCTTGCTTTCAGTGACTGATGTACAAGAACACCTACAGTGTTCTTGTAAGGTGACTCCTTACAGTGGACACTGGAATTGAACTAACAATTGCACTCTTGTGATGCCCGTTTTTGATAACCTTTCTGACTGTCCACTATACCACCTACTTTAGTCATCTGCAACCGTTCTAGCCAGCTGAAGGGCCGAAGGGTACTCCTGGGGCTGGCACTGAAAACTTACCCACAGCGACAGTTCCACTCTGTGGCTTCTCAATAAACAGAGTTGAGCGATTGGTATCGTCCAGTTTCTCGGCCTCCTCTGTAGATCCTTCGCCAGAGGACCACACTGGGGTCAGGAAGCAAAGGAAAACGTGTTACAATCCCTGCAATGATCCTGACACATCGCCTCCTGTTCATTTCCTACTCTCCTCTTCCGAGCTCCTTCGCTTGCGCTGTTAAAACATAGGTTAGCAATGGGATAGAATCATGTGTCAGTCGGGAGTAATGTAGGTTATGGAGAATGACGGGAATGAGAATGAGGACGGACCACTTCGTGTTACCATGACACCGACCTGGATGAAATAAGACAAACGGTTTTGTGAGTTCACACACGAGCAATCACACAGCGACTGTCACCTCAGGCAGCAATGCATCCATCTGCAGAAAAACAAGTGGAGGATCTCTCCCAAAATAGAAACGTTTTCCTTGAATTAAATTCAAGGGACACAAGGGGTGACTATTCTCTGAAGAGTGGTGGGTATAGAATCTTGGAAGGCCTAGATAGAGTGGACACGGAGAGGATGTTTCCAATAGTAGGAGAGTCTGGGACCAGAGGGCACAGCCTCAGAATAAAGGGACGTCCATTTAGAACCAAGATGAGGAGGACCTTCTTTAGTCAGAGGGCAGTGTATCTGTGGAATTCTTTGCCACAGATGTTGTGGAGGCCAAGTCATTGGGATGGCTTCTTGATTAATCAGGGCATTGAAGGTTACGAGGAGAAGGCAGGAGAATGGGGCTGAAAGGGTTAATCAATCGGCCATGATGGAATGCTGGAGCAGACTCCATGGACTGAATAGCCCAATTCTGCTCCAATGCCTTATAGTATTATGATTTTCCAGAGTTGATGTGGCTCCCTGGGAGGCTGGGGTCAGTAGAGGGAAACAATGATTCAGGGTCACATGGAGATAGGGGTCAGGATCAGCTGGAGGCTGGCGGTTTGTGTGTTGGGTGAGGGAGCCAAGTTGCTGTTGAGTGGTAGAATGAACTTGGAGGTCTGAATGGCCTGCCTGTGATGAATTTCAGAGTGTTGTATGCTACCAAGAGCTGCAATTGGTGTGAGTTGGAGATTATTCTGGTCATGTGGTGTGACATCACTGAAGACCCACTCCAAAAAGGCCATGCTCTCTTCTCACTACTACCATCAGGATGGAGGTACAGGAGCCTTAGGTTCCAAACCACCAGGTTCAGGAACAGTTATTACCCTGCAACCATCAGGATCCTGATCCAGTATGGATCACCTCACTCACCTAAACTCTGAAGTGATTCTACAGCCTATGGACCCACTTTCAAGGACTCCACCACTCACATTCTTAGTATTTATATTTGCACAATTTGCCTTCTTTTGCACTTCGGTTGTTTGTGGATGGGAAAGGATTAGTGGGATATAGACCAAATGAGACCAGCTGAGGAAGGCACCTGGGTCAGCATAGGCGAATTGGACCTAAGGGCCTATTTCCATGCTGTATAATTCTAGACCATGACAAGGCACAGAAGTGTCAGAGAGGAGACCTGATAGAAGCTTGTAAAAAGACAAGTTATAGATAGGACAGACGGCCAGGAACTTTTGTCCCAAGTTGGGAATAATAAATATTGAAGAACATAGTTTGAAGATGAGAGGGGGATAGCTTTAAGGAGATTTATGAGGTATTCTTTGACACAGTAAATGGCAAAAGCCTGGACTGTGGTGGGTTCAGATACGACAGAAATGTTTGAGGGGCATTTAGACAGATTCATGTCAGACAGAGAATAGAGGGGTATGGACCATGTGTGGGCAAATGGCATAAGTTTAAATTGTCAACCTGCTCGGTACAGACTGTGCTGAACTGTTCTTTCTTCAACGTTCAGCCAACAGGAGATTATGGCACAAGACAAAAAAATGGCATGAGGTTTCTGTCAGGCCTGCACAAACTGGATTCTCCCAGTCCCCAGCCAGTTTAATAGGAGTTACCTCCTCTCATTACCAACTCTTTACCTGCAGCCTATTTAAACCCAGCTCTCATTCACAATCCGTATTCACTCAACGAACCAGCCAGCCTCAGCCAGTTGCTCCTAGCCTTCAGTTACCTTTTTGCCTTCACTCGTGTTGTAGCCCCTCGAGGAAGTCTATTATCAAAGTGATCACTCTCTGCTCAACCTTTGCCTCCGCTCTACATTTGGTTCAAGCTTCCTCTACATTCCCCGACAGTTTTAGAAGACTTAGAAACTTGAGTCTGTCTTAAGGTCATTATAAAGCTACCTAGACAAAATCAATTCTTAACAAGAATATGTTCATCTGTCTGGCTCATCCTTCTAAAGAAGGATTAGTGTTTTTTATCCATTGTGTGGTTTCTGGATGCTGGATAGTTTGGATAACTGTTACTTCAATGTTGGTGGGATGACTTACCATTAGAGGCTGAGTCAGGAGGTTAGACCAGCCTTGTCACATACCGTGGGCTGGTTCAGCTTCGACCAGGGTTTCCAAACCTTTTTTATGCCATGGACCAATACCATGAAACAAGGGCTCTGTGGGCACCAGGTTGGGAGTCCCTGGAAGCCTCAGAGTATTCACTGCCCTAGCAAAGATATTCCAGGTTCCAGAACAGCACACACAAAATGCTGGAGGAACACAGCAGGTCAGGCAGCATCTATGGAGGGGAAGAAACTGTCAATGTTTTGGGCCGAGACCCTTCATTGGGACTGGAAAGGAAGATGGAAGAAGCCAGAATAAGAAGGTGAGGGAAGGGAAGGAGTACAAGCTGGCAGGTGATAGTGAGATCAGGTGAGGGGGAGGTGGGTGAGTGAGGAACTGGGAGGTGGCTGGGTGAGGGGGAAGGTGGCTGGGTGAGGAACAGGGAGGGGAAGGGTGGAAGAAATAAAGGGCTGAAGGAGAAGGAATCTGATAGAGTAGAGTGGTCCATGGAAGGAAGGGAAGGAGGGGGTACTACAGGGTGGTGATGGGCACAGAGGAGAAGGCGTGAGAAGGGAGCCAGAATGAAGAATGGAAAAAGAGGGAAGCAGGAAGAGTCAAAATGAGCAGAAGTTGGAGAAACCAATGTTCACATCGTCAGGTTGGAGGCCACCCAAACCGAATAGGAGGTGTTGCTGCTCCAACCCGAGAGTGAACTCATCATGGCTGTAAAGAAGGCCTGGACCAACACATCAGAATGGGAATGGGGATAGGAATTAAAATGGTTGGTCACTAGGAGATCTTGCCTTTTACCGCGGACAGAGCGAAGGTGCTCATTGAAGTGGTCCCCCAGTCTGCATTGAGTCTCACCAGTATAAATGAGGCTGCACTGGGATAACCAGATACTGTAGATAACCCCCTGACAGACTTGCACGTGAAGTGTTACCTCACCCAGAAGGACTGTTTACGATGCTGAATGGAGATGAGGGAAGAGGTGAATGGGCAGGTGTAGCATTTGTTACACTTGCAAGGATAATTGCTGGGAGGGAGTTTTGTGGGGAGTGACAAAAGGGCAAGAGAGACAGATTGAGAGCAGTATGAATGGATAGGAGAAGTGGGGACCCAGTCACCTTCTGCTGTGCTCCACAGTGCAGTTCCAAGATGAACAGCATGCACCATACCAGAGCTGGATCCATGGGAACTGTGGTCATTTAATCACTATCAGCCCTAGGATGCATTGCCATCTAGGCTGCCAGCCTGGTGATGTGCTGTGTCAGAGACATACCCGAATCCTTCCTCGCCGTGGCAGAATCAGGAGGCTTCTCGTCTGTTTTGGAAACAGAAACTGGTCAAAACTAATGTCCCAAGCACACACACACACACACACACACACACACACACACACACACACAGACATTGGCGGCCTAGAGACTTTGATCACATCACCTCCCACACATTTCCGCCCTCCAAATGCCCACCACACCTTGTTCAGGGTGAGGTTCATCTCTCAGCTGATTCTACCCACAAACTGATTCATAAAAATGCTCAGAGGAACCATGAATGGCTCGCTGTGTGGGAGCTGAAAGTTTTTTGATGGATGGAGTGGAGGTGCTCAACATAGCAGTCACCCAATCCACCGACGCAGAGGGGGCTGCACTGGCAGGACCCAGTACGAATGACAACCCCAACACACTCGCAGTTGAGCCATTGACAAAGCGGTCATCCAATCCAGCTATTTTTATTTCAGCAGATTATCAAAGAGAAGCCTTTCCATTTCTGGAGATTCCGGGTCTATTCAGTTACAAGGATATTACCAACTCTAGAAATAAACTCTAACGCCAACATGACGGTTCGAAAGCAAACTGGACTGCTGATCAAAGTAAAATACTTATTTCTTTAAACAAATGTCATTTTGTCTTTTATTTTCATGTTTGCACTTTACCTCATTGTAAAGCACTTTCAAATACATCGTCTGTAAATAAGTTATTATTCAAACACGAGGAATTCTGCAGATGCTGGAAATTCAAGCAACACACATCAAAGTTGCTGGTGAATGCAGCAGGCCAGGCAGCATCTCTAGGAAGAGGTACAGTCGACATTTCGGGCCAAGACCCTTTGTCAGGACTAACTGAAGGAAGAGCTAGTAAGAGATTTGAAAGTGGGAGGGGGAGAGGGAGATCCGAAATGGTAGAAGAAGACAGGAGGGGGAGGAATGGAGCCAAGAGCTGGACAGGTGATTGGCAAAAGGGATATGAGAGGATCATGGGACAGGAGGCCCAGGGAGAAGGAACAGGGGGAGGGGGGAAAAAACCCAGAGGATGGGCAAGGGGTATAGTGAGAGGGACAGAGGGAGAAAAAGGAGAGAGAGAGAGAAAGAATGTGTGTATATAAATAAAGAATAGATGGGGTACGAGGGGGAGGTGGGGCATTAGCGGAAGTTAGAGAAGTCAATGTTCATGCCATCAGGTTGGAGGCTACCCAGACGGAATATAAGGTGTTGTTCCTCCAACCTGAGTGTGGCTTATTATTTATTTTTTCTCAGCTCAAGCTGGTAAAACCCGAGGAACTTGATGAGCCAAGCAAGCTCATTTCTCAATTGCTGGGAACTTTCAGACTATTCTAGTCAAGTTATTGTGGCTTTCTGGAGATTTACATAAATATTGCTGTGTAGACCTAATTGTGAAATGCTATTGTGTAGTGACTTTGGGATGACACCGGATGTAGATAATGCTGCTGGAACAATGTATACATGTTCATGTTCCAAAGTCTTTCAATTTCCTCTTTTAATTCAGCATATCCCTAGTGTCATTCACTTGATTTCTGTATGTTATGTGTGTTTGGAATGGCTTTATCTATTAAGATGTTGTTCTTGCTTGTTTATTCTGTATTATTATATCCAGGTGGTTATTATGGATTGTTCTATCTGTAATAAGGGATCAGTTGTAATATAATTTGTGGGACTTTGACTCATACTAGATCAGGCTTGTATTTCTAGTGAGGCATGGCGCTTTTTTTGAGTTTGTATTTTAAAGCACGATTTTGGTGAATATTTGCCACTTGATTGTGCCCATGTAAGTAATCAGATTGAGTTAAACTGCTATAGGATTCTGTAATGTGTTGGGTTGTTTCTGGTTTATTATTATGATTACATCCATCCTCGATTTCTTTCTAGGTTTTAATTCTGTCTGTTTTCCTCAAGGAATAGTGGTTGTTGAGTCATTGAGCACTACAATAAAGCACAGAAACAGGCCCTTCAGCCCATCTAGTCCATGTCAAACTATTATTCTGACTAGTCCAATCAATGCACACCTGAACCATAGCCCTCCATACCCCTCCCATCCAGGTACTTATCCAATTTTCTCTTAAAGTTTGAGATCAAACCCACAGCCATCACTTTTGCTGACAGCTCATTCCACTATCTCACCACCCTCTGAGTGAAGAAATTTCTCCTCATGTCCCTTTAAACATTTCACCTTTCACCCTGAACGTATGACCTCTAGTGTTGGTCTCACCCAACCTCAGTAGGAAAAGCCTGCATGAGTTTACTCTGTCTATTCCACTCATAATTTTGAGTACTGAGAAATTCTGAGAATGTTTTTCTGTGCAACACTGAGAATGAAGGTGCTTCCACCCTGGGGTTGTATGTCCTACGATGAGTGACGAGGCCATTGGGGGAAATCACAGAATCTGTCACTCAACACTTCAGGAACAGCTTCTTCCCCTCTGCCATCCGATTTCTGGACAGACGTTGAACCCATGAACACTACCACAGTACTTCTTTATTTCTATTTTTGCACTTTTTTTAAAATTTAGCTATATACTCCTACTGTAATTCATATTTTATCTATTATTATGCATTGCAATGTACTGCTGCCGCATAACAACAAACTTCACGACATATGCCGGTGATATTAAACCTGACTGTGATTCTAACTCGGAGAGAAAGCATGTCCTTGAATATGTGTGTCTATCTACACCAGAGAAACACACACAAAATGCTGGAGGAACTCAGCAGCTCAGGCAGCATCTATGGAGAGGTGTAAACAGTCGATGTTTCAGACTGAGACTCTTCATCAGGAAGGGGGAAGAAACCAGGATCCGGACTATACCTGTGTTCTGTGATATCTGCAAGCTACACTGATATGTGCCAAGTGCAGCAAATAGTCCATTAACCATGGACACGACCACACTATTGTTTATTTTTTATATATCTTTGTGTAATTTTTTTTATGTTACATTATACTGCTGCCCCAATGCAGCAAATTTCACACCTAAGTCAATGACACTGTAATAAATCTGATTCTGGGTCCCCACACACAAACCACAGGACATGAACTGGCTCACTAGCACCATCTGGTGGCCACTGTGGGTTGGGCAGTCAATGTACCAATATCAAACATCACCCGTGTTAGCGCCATTGGTGGGTAGAAGCTGCCACTCACACTAGCAGACAGATTTTGTATAAAATGCCAGAATTAGTGGACTGAATGCTCTATGGAAAGAGCAAACTGCAGTTAGAGCCTTCAACTTGGCGCAGGATAGTGTGGGTTTGGCCTCACCAGTTAATGAGATCAGCAGATAACTTTGGATGATTCATTGCCTCGCAGTTTTAAAAAAACCTAAATGAGGAAAAGTGAAACCTTTGGTTCACCGGTCACATTCCCAGTAAGGTTGGCGGATCTCGCTTCAACCTGAAAAGGCTCCATCATTGAATCAAGAGATTCTGCAGATGTTGGAAACCTTGAGCAATGTACACAAGATGCTGGAGGAACTCAGCACGTCAGGCAGCATCTATGGAGAGGGGGCTACATAGCAGAGAAGGGTTAAATAGATCTTAAAGTAGCTTAAACAGTTGGCACAACGTTTTGGACTGAAGGGCCTGTACTGTGCTGTAGTGTTCTACATAGTGGTGGAGGACCTTGGCCCAAAACATCAATTGTTTATCCTCTCCATAGATGCTGCCTGACCTGCTGAGTTGCTCCAGCATTTTGTGGGTGAGGCTCCATCACTGGCTCAGTTCTATAATGAGAATGAGAGGTTATAAACAATACTTACCCTGGGTATCATTGCCGACCTGAGTACTAGGGGTTCCTTCTGCTAAAAGAAAAGAGTTATAATTGGGAAAAGCACATCAGTTGAAACTGCTGTGGACTGAAGATGATCTTTTTAAATTGTTTTATTTGTTTAGAAATACAGCAGGAACGGGTCCTCCTGGCCCAGAGAACCACACTGCCGAGCATCCCTCCGATTTAACCCTAGCCTAGTCACAGGACAATTTACCATAACCAGTTAACCTACTAACCTGGTATGTCTTTGGACTGAGGGAGGAAACCAGAGCACCTGGAGGAAACCCACACATTCACAGGGAGAACGTACAAACTCCTTACCGACATCATTGAAATTGAACTCTGAACTTTGGCGCCGCTAGCTGTAATAGTGTTGTGCTAACCGCTACGCTGCTGTAGTGCCTCAGTTATCAAGATATTATGTCATTAGCGTCTGTTTCAAAGTGCTGCCCAGTGGTGTCACCGTCAAGGACACATGCTTGGATGTCTGTAAGCATTACCTGGCCGGGACACAGTGGCTGGGACCTCTGCCTCTCCCTCTGTAAACACACAGCGTACAAAATACAGACAGAAGTGAGTTAACAGCCTATGAACAATGCACAAACATAGACACAGACACAACACACACACTGAATGTTAAAAAAAAGTGAACATTGTAAACAACTCAGCTCAACGCAGTGTACAAGAGTAGTCAAATCATTTCTTTTGGGAGATTTCATGAACTCTGGTGATTAAATCTAGTGACATTGATTCAATATTTTAGCCCACAGCCAGTAATCGCAACTGATCGCAGCAACAACCTTGCATTCAACATCTGTAAGACCAAAGAACTGATTGTGGACTTTAGAAAGGATAAGACAAGGGAACACACACCAGTTCTCGTAGAGGGATCAGATGGAAGGAGTGAGCAATTTCAAGTTTCTGGGTGTCGATATCTCCGAAAATCTAATCTGGACCCAACATATTGATGCAGCTACAAAGAAGGCCTCCATGTCTATATTTCAATTGGAGTTTAAGAAGATTTGGCAAGTCTCTAAAAACACTCAAAAATTTCTACAAATGTACCATAAAGAGCATTCTACCTGGCTGCATCACCATCTGGTATGGGGAGAGGAGGCTACGGCACAAGATCGAAGTACGCTCAGTCAGCTCCATCATGGGCACTAGCCTCCATAGCATCCTGGACATCTTCAAGGAGTGATGCCTCAAAAATCCATCATTGAGGACCCCCATCACCCAGGTCATGCCTTGTTCTCATCGCTACCATCAGGGAGGAGGTACAGAAGCCTGAAGGCACACACTCAACAATTCAGGAACAGCTTCTTCCTCTCTACCATCCAATTTCTGAATGGACATTGAACCCATGAACACTACCTCACTACTTTTTTATTTCTATTTTTGCACTACCTGTTTAATTTAACTATTCGATAGATTCGTACTTACTGTACTTCACAGTTTCCTCTATTATTATATATTGCAGTGTACTGCTGCCGTACAGACAACAAATTTCATGACATATGCCGACGATATTAAACCTGATTAAAACTGATTCTGAAGGCTAGTATTTACCTCTCTTCTTATTTCTATTTTACTAGAAGAATTGTGCATAAGTAATGCTTTTGTGATTACCTTTGTACCAAAATCCCATTTGCCCCTTTGATTTTGAGATTCTGAGATTGGTTGGATGCTAAGTGGGGGTGTAAGTCTGGCGGTAGTGGGGCTTTGGATGACCAGGATTTTGATTCTACTCAGCTGAGAATTTTAATACTTTATGAAGTTTAGAGATTAGCTTTGTCACATATACCCATTGAAACATACAGTGAAATGTGTCAATTTGAGTCACCAACTAACACAATCCAAGCATTCTATTGGGGACAGCCCACAAGAGTCACCATGCTTCACTTACAGACTGACACTTATCAGTCTCCTGAATTGACCACGAATATGATAAGATGGACTCTTGGCCTCACAATCTACCTCGTTAAGATCTTGTACCTTATTGTCTACCTGCAATGCACTTTCTCTGTAGCTGTGACACTTTATTCTGCACTCTGTTACAGTTCTACCTTGTTCCACCTCAGTGCACTGTGTAATGATCTGATCTGTATGAACAGTTTGCAAGACAAGCTCTTCATTATATCTTGGACAGAAGATACAAAAGCCTGAAAGCACATACCACCAGGTTCAGGAATAAATTCTACCCCACTGTTACCAGACTACCGAATGGTTCCCTCGTATAGAAACATAGAAAACCTACAGCACAATACAGGCCCACAAAGCTGTGACAAACATGTCCTTACCTTAGAAATTACCTAGGGTTACCCATAGCCCTCTATTTTTCTGAGCTCCATGTACCTATCCAGGAGTCTCTTAAAAGACCCCATCGTATCTGCCTCTACCACCATTACCGGCAGCCCATTCCATGCACTCACCACTCTCTGCGTAAAAAACATACCCCTGACATCTCCTCTGTACCAACTTCCAAGCACCTGAAAACTGTGCCCTCTTGTGTTAGCAATTTCAGCCCTGGGAAAAAGCCTCTGACTATCCACACGATCAATGACTGTCATCATCTTATACACCTCTATCAGGTCACCTCTCATCCTCCGTCACTCCAAGGAGAAAAGGCCGAGATAAGGCATGCTCCCCAATCCAGGCAACATCCTTGTAAATCTCCTCTGCACCCTTTCTATAGTTTCCACATCCTTCCTGTAGTGAGGTAGACATCCCACCTCTCCCGGAAGTTCCGGGAGTCTCCCACATATTAATAGTAGCTCCCTGATGCCTGCAAATTATATACAATATCACAGAAATCAATATTTTTGAGAGCGAGTGAGTGCAAGAGCGAGAGAGCGAGAGAGAGAGAGAGCACGAGAGAGAGCAAGAGAGAGCAAGAGAGAGCGCGTGAGAGTGGCCACAAGTAGAGCTACTAGGACTTGATGTTTCAATCCCTATGGTAAGTTGGCACACTTGATGTTGGCAGTGGGTTTGGGGAGGTGACAAGGAGGGAGGGTAGGTACATCATTGGGGTCATCAGGTGGGCACCCTCCTTCTTTGACGTTTCATTGATAAGCCCACGATGTCTCCAGAGGGCCCAACGATGCTACCTGGCGTTCCAGATACACCCCACTCAGTTCCATACCCTCCTGTCTTCATCTTGCAGCCCAGTTGTTGTCTTTCCTTTTAATCCAAATCCAATTGCTGCTTTCTTCTGCTGCATTTGACAAGGACTTGATTGCTTTTTGGAGGGAGTGACCCCTCACCCCCATCTTCTTCAATAGACTGGCCGTAGATGTAGCAATGAATCCCCTGCATCCCACTTCTACAGGGAAAATCTCGGTCTTCCAGCCATTCTGGGCAACCTCAGTTGCCAGTTCAGAGTACTTGGTCTTTTTCCTCTCATAAGCTTCTTCGACACCATCTTCCCATGGTACTGTCAATTCCACAACATATGCCAGCTTGGCTGTTGTGGAGAGAGAGAGAGCGCGAGAGACAGTCAGAGAGCGAGCGCGAGAGCGAGAGCGCGAGAGAGAGAGCAAGCGCGTGAGAGAGCGAGAGAGAGAGCGCGCGAGAGACAGTCAGAGAGCGAGCGCGAGAGCGAGAGAGTGCGAGAGTGACCATGAGAGAGAGAGAACGCGAGAGCGAGAGAAAGCGCGTGAGAGCGAGAGAGCGCGCGAGAGACAGTCAGAGAGCGAGCGCGAGAGCGAGAGAGAGTGCGAGAGTGACCATGAGAGAGAGAGCGCGCGCGAGAGAGAACGCGAGAGCGAGAGAGAGAGCGAGAGAAAGCGCGTGAGAGAGCGCGCGAGCGACCATGAGAGAGAGAGCGAGAGAAAGCGCGTGAGAGAGTGAGAGAGAGAGCGCAAGAGAGAGAAAGCGCGAGAGCGACCATGAGAGAGAGTGAGAGAGAGAGTGTGAGAGAGAGAGCGAGCGACCATGAGAGAGGGAGAGAAAGCGAGAGAGCGAGTGAGAGCGAGCGCGCCATGGCAGAGTGTTCCAAAGAAAGAAAATATAAAACGTACATCACCCCAGACTACACTAAAGTGTACCCCTGCCTAATAGGGGTGAAAAATAATGACAGTGTTGCTCGCTGCACTGTTTGCAACAGTGACTTTTCTATTGCCCATGGTGGGTTAAGACTGTAAAAGACATTGTTGAGGTGAGTTTTACAGGTGTCATTCGTTTATTAGCATAGCTAACGTTATTTAAACTAGCTGGCTGGCTGCTAAGGAGCTACTCTATTGCAGACATTCCACCTCTCCCGGAAGTTCCGGGAGTCTCCCGCAAATTGATGCTGCTACCTCCCTGAATTGAGTTTTTGCAGGGTGGGATGTCTGCAAGAGTCTTACCATTAATACTATATTCTGCCATCATATTTGACCTACCAAAATGAACCACCTCACACTTATCTGGGTTGAACTCCATCTGCCACTTCTCAGCCCATTTTGCATCCTATCGATGTCCTGCTGTAACCTCTGACAGCCCTCCACACTATCCACAACACCCCCAACCTTTGTGTCATCAGGAAATTTACTAACCCATCCCTCCAGTTCCTCATCCAGGTCATTTATAAAAATCACAAAGAGTAGGGGTCCCAGAACAGATCCCTGAGGCACACCACTGGTCACCGACCACCATGCAGAATATGACCCATCTACAACCACTCTTTAGCTTTTGTGGGCAAGGCAGTTCTGGATCCATGAAGCAATGTCCCCTTGAATCCCATGCCTCCTTACTTTCTCAATAAGCCTTGCATGGGAAAGATGAACCCTTGACTTCACAATCATTAAGATTTTGGACCTTATTGTCTGCCTGCACTGCAGTTTCTCTGTAGCTGTTACACTTTATTCCACATTCTGTTATTGTTTTACCCTTTTCTACCTTAATGTACTGTGTAATGACAGGCAGGTGGGGCTCGTCAGCCTTGGACGGCAAACCGCCTAGGAGAAGGAAAACTCCGCTGCCTTGCGGCCATACCCACCCATGGGAAAGGCTTCGGGAGTAAACCCCAAGGAAGAAATCTGGAGCCGTTTGATGTTGTTTACAACTTCACTCTGGCAACCTCTGCGACTGCAAGCTGTATTGCCCTTCCCTTGGACTATGTCAGTGACGTGGAGAGGGGGAACCTGCTGCACGGACAACAACCCATTCTTCAAATCTTCCCACCCAGGCCTGTGCCCTGGAGAGGACACAGTCCACCAGAGGCGCAAACCCATGATCCCCTGGGATCGGCGGCTGCCCACTACTAATGATTTGATCTGTGTGAAGAGTATGGAAGGCAGGTTTTTCACTGTATCTCAGTCCCATGTGACAATAATAAACCAATTCCAATTCCAATTCCGCAGGCTAGACAGCATCTGTGGAAAAGAGTACAGTCAATGTTTTAGGCCGAGATGTCAACTATACTCTTTTCCACAGATGCTGCCTGGCCTGCTGAGTTCCTCCAGCATTTTGTGTCTGTTGTTTGGATTTCCAGCATCTGCAGATTTTCTCGTTTCCAATTCCAGTTTAATGACTGTCCCCTAACCTTACACTCTTTATCTTTATGGTGCTGGGGAAGTTTCAGCACAGTAAAGGTTAAAATAAAGTCCAGCCAAGCACAGTTTACAGGCAGTGAGTGTGCTGGTCCGCCCAGAGTACTGAGGTCCTTAAAGAGCATCACTTCCCTTTACCCAGCAGGGGATCGGGGCCATTTGACAAGGTATGGATGTAATTGAAGGTTGCAGGGCACGTTCACCAACTATATAACCATATAACAATTACAGCACAGGAACAGGCCATCTCGGCCCTTCTAGTCCATGCTGCACACTTACTCTCACCTAGTCCCACTGACCTGCACTCAGCCCATAACCCTCCATTCCTTTCCTGTCCATATATCTATCCAATTTAACATTAAACGACAACATCGAACCTGCCTCAACCACTTCTGCTGGAAGCTCGTTCCACACAGCTACCACTCTCTGAGTAAAGAAGTTCCCCCTCATGTTACCCCTAAACTTTTGCCTTTTAACTCTCAACTCATGTCCTCTTGTTTGAATCTCCCCCACTCTCAATGGAAAAAGCCTATCTATGTCAACTCTATCTATCTCCCTCATAATTTTAAATACCTCTATCAAATCCCCCCTCAACGTACTACGTTCCAAAGAATAAAGACCCAACTTTTTCAACCTTTCTCTGTAACTTAGGTGATGAAACCCAGGTAACATTCTAGTAAACCTTCTCTGTATTCTCTCTATTTTGTTAACATCTTTCCTATAATTTGGTGACCAAAACTGTACACAATACTTGAAATTTGGCCTCACCAATGCCTTGTACAATTTCAACATTACATCCCAACTCCTATATTCAATGCTCTGATTTATATAAAGGCCAGCATACCAAAAGCTTTCTTCACCACCCTATCCACATGAGATTCCACCTTCAGGGAACTATGCACCATTATTGCTAGATCCCTCTGTTCTACTACATTCTTCAATGCCCTACCATTTACCATGTATATCCTATTTTGATTAGACCTACCAAAATGTAGCACCTCACATTTATCAGCATTAAACTCCATCTGCCATCTTTCAGCCCACTCTTCTAACTGGCCTAAATCTCTCTGCAAGCTTTGAAAACCTACTTCATTATCCACAACTCCACCTATCTTAGTATCATCTGCATACTTACTCATCCAATTTACCACCCCATCATCCAGATCATTAATGTATATGACAAACAACATTGAACCCAGTACAGATCCCTGAGGCACACCACTAGTCACCGGCCTCCAATCTGACAAACAGTTATCCACCACTACTCTCTGGTGTCTCCCATCCAGCCACTACTGAATCTATTTTACTACTTCAATATTAATACCTAATGATTGAACCTTCCTAACCTTCTGTGTGGAACCTTGTCAAAGGCCTTACTGAAGTCCAAATAGACAACATCCACCGCCTTACCCTCGTCAACTTTCTTAGTAACCTCATCAAAAAATTCAATTAGATTTGTCAAACATGACCTTCCACGCACAAATCCATGTTGACTGCTCCTAATCAGACCCTGTCCATCCAGATAATTATATATACCATCTCTAAGAATACTTTCCATCAATTTACCCACCACTGACGTCAAACTCACAGGCCGATAATTGCTAGGTTTACTCTTAGAACCCTTTTTAAACAATGGAACAACATGAGCAATACGCCAATCCTCCGGCACCATCCCAGTTTCTAATGACATTTGAAATATTTCTGTTAGAGCCCCTGCTATTTCCACACTAACTTCCCTCAAGGTCCTGTCAGGACCCAGAGACTTATCCGCTAGGAGACAAATCTTTGGTAACTTCGAACTATCATCTGCTTGTAGCTCCAATTAACTTTTAACATCTGTATTGTGAATGGCAGTAGATCTTACAAGTAAGGAATTTGAACAAAAAGGCAGTATCTATCGTTAAAGGACTCCCGTCACCCAGGACATGCCCTCTTCTCATTCCTACCGTCAGCGAGGAGGTACAGAAGCCTGAAGACACACACTCAATGTTTCAGGAACAGCTTCTTCCCCTCTGCTTTCAGATTTCTGAATGAACAATGAACCCATGAACACTACCTCACTATTTTCCCTCTCTTTTTGTACTATTCATTTAATTTTATTTTCTTTTTTTAATATATGCTTATTGTAATTTATAGATTTTACTATTATGTATTTCATTGTACTGCTGCCGCAAACCAACTCATTTCATGACATACGAGGGGTGATTGATAAGTTCCTGGCCTAAGGTAGAAGGAGTCAATTTTAGAAAACCTAGCACACTTATTTTTCAACATAGTCCCCTCCAACATTTATACACTTAGTCCAGCGAACGTGGAGCATACGGATCCCTTCTTTGTAGAAGGAGTTGAATTATACAGCTCTCGTTACATGCGCATGCAGTTCAACTCTTTGAGTGAAAACGCAGAAAGTTTGAAGTTTCTCCTCATTTCTTTCTACTTTAGGCCACAAACTTATCAATCACTCCTGCTGTGGACCACTTTTGGAGGTCCAAGACGCTGACTTCTACAAAGAAGGGACCCGTATGCTCCACAACCGCTGGATTAAGTGTGTAAATGTAGGAAAAATAAATGTGCTAGGTTTTCTAAAATTGACTCCTTCTATCTTAGGCCACAAACTTATCAATCACCCCTGGTATACCAGTGGTATTAAAACTAATTCTGATTTACCAATTGGTCAATATCTGTAACTGCTTGTCAGTTCTGTATAAAAATGGCATTTCTTTATTCAGACCTCAGACAGTGTGGTGACAGAGACTGGGCGGTTCTCCTTGCGCTCAAGTAAATAAAGGGTGATTGAGGAACGGTGTGAGTTTTCAGAGTCCAATTAATCGGTGACAGCATTGCCAAGTGATTACACGGTCAGGTGTCCGACCTTATAATAAGCATAAGTTATGTGTTCAGTCATAACTCTGAGCAGGGGAAATCTAATCTGCTCACTGTCGCTATATATACTGCGGTCACGGCTGCTTATTCCAGCCCATTGTGCCACATCTGACTATGTCACCATCTGCCCTGTCAATTATACTCCAGCTGTACTCTTCAGATAGTCCTGCCCCTGGAACACTCAGCATAACAGGCCGTATTGCTGATGGATCACTGCTCCTCCTTGCGCAAGTTGCTCTAATTTAAGAGAGAGAGAGAGAAACGAAGTTCTGGCGAAACATTTTCAGTAGTGTTTCCAATTAAAGGGTCTGTCTGCACCCTGCCATTAGATACCACTAGACAAATAATCCCAGCCACCTTCTGTTGGTTACCCAGATTTAATTTCTATCCAAGTGTCCTTCAACAACAGGCCCACCTTCCTTGCAGTGGACAACAAAAGTGATGGATACAGTCCAGTCCAGCATGGGCAAAGTCTTCTCCACCAGGGAGCTCATGTACAAGGAGTACTGCCATAGGAAAGCAACATCTATCATCAAGGACTCCCACCATCCAGCCCATGATCTCTTCTCACTACTATCATTGGAGAGGAGGTACAGGAGCCTTAGGTGCCACACCAACAGGTTCTGGAACAGTTTTACCCCTCAGCCGTCAGGCTCGTGATCCAGAACAGTCAACTTCACTCACGCCAACACCAAACTGATTCCATAACCTATGGACTCATTTTCAAGGACTCTACAACTCATGTTTGCAGTATTCTTTATTTATACCTATATATGCTTTTCTATTTGCACAATTTATCTTCTTTGGTTCTTTGTCTGTCCTTGTGTATATTTTTTCATAAATTCTATTGTGTTTCTTTATTTTCTTGTAACTATCTGCAAGAAAAGGAATCTCAGGGTTGTGAATGGTGATATATATATGTACTTTGATAAGAAATTTGACGTTTGACAACACACACAAAATGCTGGAGAAACTCAGCAGGTCAGGCAGCATTCATGGAAATGAATAAACAGTCAACATTTTGAGCCAACACCCTTCTTCAGGACTGGAAAGAAGGAGGGGAAGACATCAGGAATTTTTGACTTGAGACTTTGAGACCAGCTGCAGGTAAATGGTCATTGCCTCCATCTGTCCCATTGGGTGCTCATCATAGAGAGGTACCCAGGGAGCACAGTAAACCTCTTGATCCATAACTTGACAACTGTGAAACCTTGGCACGGGAAAGGGTAAAATTCAGCAGTTCAGTCCATTAGGTCGGGGGTTCCCAGCCTTCCTTACGCCATGGAGCCCCTGACGTAGATGAAGCTTCCTACTTATGTGTTCCTTTCTGTCACCCTGGCCACCTCGGTCCTCCCAGTGCAGGGGACAGTTTGGCAAAGAATTCATCAAACCTCCAATAAAGTAAATCAAAGCTTTATTTAACGCAAAGGTTTTTGAGAGTCTAATCTAACGTTATTTTAATCTCATCAAATTTATTCATCTGAAGATGAATAAAGGTAATTCCATCTTAGAAATAAGCAGCTAATGATAATTTCCACTGCAAGAGTTAGTCACACCATAGGAATTAGTTCACCATGACATCACCATCTGGGAACACACACACATAATGACGGGCCACACAGAGTCTAACCTCCTGTTGGTAACGGTGGTGTCGTCTTTGATTGGCTTTCTTCTGTCTCAGCAACAGGAGCTTGTCCTGGAGGCATTGACTGGCCTTTGGAGAGTTAATATAACACGAAATACACATGGACACACAGGTAATATATATATATATATATATATATACTGTATATATGTGTGTACAGACTCACACTCACAGATAGACACATACAAATATACATATTGCGCGCGCATGCGCGCACGCACACACACATACACACACATACACACACACACATACACACACACACACACACACGCTCAGTGGAGAGCATCCTGGCTGGCTCCAATGCACAAGAGAGTAGAGGCAGTTGTAAAGTCAGCCAGCTCCATCACAGAACCACCATCAAGACAACTTTGAGAATTAATGCCTCAAGAAGATGGCATCCATCTCAAAAGACATTGATCACCCAGGACGTGTCCTCTTCTCATTACTACCATCAGGGAGGAGATAGGACAGCCTGAAGACCCACACTCAGTGATTCAGGAACAGCTTCTTCCCTCTGACATCAGGTTTCTGAATGCTCCATAAACCCTTAAACACTCTCTCACTATTCCTTTCTATTTGTGGTATTTATTCTGTGATTTCTAGTGATTTTTGCTTCTTTGCTTGGTACTGCTGCTGTAAAAACAACAAATTTCATGGAGCCATAGAAATGGGCCCTTCAGCCCATCTAGTCCATGCCGAGCTGTTATTCTACCTAGTCCCATTGACCTGCACCCAGGCCATAACCCTCTATACCCCTCCCATCCATGTACTTATCCAAATTTCTCTTAAATGTGGAAATTGAACCCACGTCCATCACTTCCACTGGCAGCTCGTTCCACACTCTCACCACCCTCTGAGTGAAGAAATTTCCCCTCATGTTCCCCTTAAACATTTCACCTTTCACCCTTAACCCTTGGCTCCTAGTTCTAGTTTCACCCAACCTCAGTGGAAAAAGCTGTTTACATTTACTCTATCTATACCCCTCATCATTTTGTAAACCTCTGACAAATCGCCCCTCAATCTTCTACACTCCAGGTAATGAAATCCTAATCTATTCAGCCTTTCCCTCTAACTCAGCTCCTCAAGTCCTGGCAACATCCTTGTAAATTTGCTCTGTACTCTCAGTCTTACAGACATTTTTCCTGCAGGTGGGTGACCACAGCTGCTCACAACACTCCACACTGGGGCTCTCCAGCATCTTACACCACTTCCACATAACATCCCGCGACATCATGTCGTAAGTCAGTGATAACAAACCTGATTCTGACACACACACACACACACACACACACACACACAGACACACACACACACACACACACTGACACACACACACACAGACACACACACACACACACACACTGACACACACACACACTGACACACACAGACACACACACACACTGAGACACGCACACTGACACACACACACACACACTGACACACACACACACACACACTGACACACACACTCACACACTGACACACACACACTCACACACTGACACACACACACACACACACACACACACACACACACACACTGACACACACAGCCATGTACAAGAGCACAGATATTAGACAGGATAGGAGACAGCTAAGGTCATTCAGAGAGAAGATTCCTGGAGGCAGAAGGCAAATTACCACTCACTTCCCAAACCATGCATACACTGGTGGGGGCCAAATTACCACAAGGATCCTCTTGCCGGAGATTGGGCCCTCCATGTCATGTTGGTGAGGAATTGCACATGGTAACTTGGGCCAGTTTTAGTGGCGTATACTGCCTGGCTAATTCCTTCACACACTTCCCCTGATGATTATCTGAATGGATCGAGGGTGCAGGCAAGATAGGGGAAAACAGTTAGCCCAAGTGATAATGGCACACCATGTCCCAGGAAATCTGTGGTTACCGGCTGCAGTAACGTGTGGCTGTGTTAGTTTGCGCGTCCCTCCTTTACGTGCATGCCAAAGCAGAGCGAAAGTATCCTCCTTGGTGTCTCTCTGTCAACCCCTGATTTCTCTAAATCCTGCCCTGGATAGGCTGTATTCTTTCCCGGGCTGGCTGAAAACACTTCTCACTGTTACCATCAGGTAAAAGGTACTGGAGCCTCAGATCCCACACCACCAAGTTCTGTAAGTTATTATCCCTCAACCATCAGACTCCTGAACCAGTGTGGATAACTTCACTCACCCCAAACACTGAACTGATTCCACAACCTATAGACTGACTTTTAAGGACTCTACAACTCGTCTTCTCAGTATTATTCTAATGTATCTTTTATTATTTGCATAATTAGTCTTCTTTTGCACATTGGGTGTTTGTCAGTCTTTGTGCGTAGCTTTTCATAAATTCTATTGTATTTCTTTGTTCTACTGTGAATGTCTGTAAGAAAATGAATCTCAGGATTGTATATGGTGAAATATACATACTTTGATAATATAGTTACTTTGAACTTTGAACCCTCAGTCTCCTTAACTGGTGTGGTAACTTCACTCACCATGCCTCTATAACCTATAGGCACATTCAAGGACTCGTTACTACTTTTGTGTGGGGCAGGAGTCACACATCGCCAGGTATTGGAATTTAACCAGCACTTAGTCATCTGCTTGAGGATGCCCCCACCCGTCCCACCATCTTTCTGACCCACTACCATCAGAAGGAGGTACAGGAGCATCAGGACTAGGACTCGAACTTGAAAAAACAGACCCAAGATGGAGCATTCGGTAGAGTTAATGCCCCTCCGCTCTCGTTTGCACACAGAGGTGATTTGCACAAATGCCAGGATCTGGCAGACACTATGAGATGTGAAGACATAACGAGGGAGGAGGAAAAACACATTGGAGAAATGCCAGCATGGTCCGATGACAGAGGAGACACCTATTAGTAAAACAGATTGGAAATCCTGTTAGTCAAAGGTAGTGGCACATGGTGACGTGACCCATTGTACTCCAACTCTGTCTCACAAAGGGTTACAATGTTTGACATGTATCAGCTGTACGGAGTCCACTCACCTGCGGCGGTCGCTGTGACATCATCTTTCTGCTCTGAAACCAAATGGGTCACCAGAGTAATTATTTTATTATCTCAATGAAACAATGTGTTTGGAGCTGATCCCTTGGGCAACACGCTTGCAGAGTCATAGAAAACTACAGCGCGGGAACAGGCCATTCAGCCCTTCTATTCCATGCCTTGTCCCATCGACCCTCACCCGGACCATAGCCCTCCATACCTCTCTCATCCGTACACCTATCTAAATTTCCCTTAAACATTGAAATCCACCACTTCCGCTGCCAGCTCGTTCCACGCTCTCACCACCCTCTGAGTGAAGAAGTTCCTGCTCAAGTTCCTCTTAAACATTTCACCTTTTACCCTTAACCTATGACCTCTAGTTATAGTCTCACCCAATCTCAGTGGAGAAAGTCTGCTTGCATTCATTATCTGTACTCTTTAAAATTTTGTATACCTCTATCAAATCTCCCCTCAATCTTCTATGCTCCTGGGAATGAGGTCCCAGCCTGTTCAACTTTTCCCTCTTGTAAAGTCAGTAAATCTCTCTCCATCCAACAGTGGATAAGTGACCATTTTTACTGAGATCACTTCCTTCTATAAAACAATAAGTCAAGGGAACAGAATTAGGCTATTCAGCCCACCGAGTCTGCTCAGCTTACTTATGATCCCTTTCAATCCCATTTTCCTTCCTTCTCTCCACAATCTTTGACACCCTGACTAATCAAGAACCTATCAACGTATAACTATACCCAGTGACTTGGCCACAGCCATTCCTGGCAGTGAATTCCACAGATTCGCCACCGTCTGGCTAAAGAAATTACTCCTCACCTTTGTTCTTAATGGATGTACCTCTGCTTTGAGGCAGTGCCCTCTGGTCCTAGACTCCCCTACCAAACGAAACATATTCTCCACATCCACTCTATCGAGGTCTTTCAACGTTTGATAGGTTTCAATGAGATCCTCCCTGCCCCTCCCACCATTCTTCTAAATCCCAGTGAGTACGGGCCCAGAGCTATCAATCACTCCTCATATATTAACTCTTTCATTCCTGGGATCATTCCCGTGAACTTTCAGTTTGGGGTTTCAAGCTCGTGAGATGTTTAGAATAAAGAACAAAAGTTGAAGATGCTTAAAACACATAACAGAAAGGTGAAAAACAGACTTTTTTTTCTGTGAAACTTGTTACTGGGCTGTGGACATTATTAGAAACTAAATTGACTGCAGATGCTGGAATTCCGGAGCAACAAACAAAACGCTGGAGGAACTCAACGAGTCAGTCAGCATCTGTGGAGGGAAATGGACAGTCGAGACTTCAGGCGAGACCCTACATCAGGACTGGAGCAGGGTCTTCAAGGGTTCCCAACCTGGGCTCCAAGGATGCTTCAGTTAATGGTAAGGCTCCATGGCATAAAAATGGTTGTGAACCTCTGGTTTAGATGACAGTCTAAACCTGAAACATCGACTGTTCATTTCCTTCCGCAGATGCTGCCTGATCCCAGTGAGTTTTTCCTGGTCTGAGTTTGTTGCGTGTGGGTATCTTTACATTTATTGTACATCCTTCACTGGATGGTTTCCAGTGTCATTTCAGCATCCGCAGTCTCTCATCACTCCAACATAACTGAATCATCCGATTGGTCTTGTGGTTTAGTGTATTGTTTCACTCACCTGCTGGTGCGGTGGGAGCTGCTGGTGCGGTGGGAGCTGCTGGTGCAGTGGGAGCTGCTGGTGCGGTGGGAGCTGCTGAGATTCCTTTACCCTCTGCAAAGAACAAGAAAAGCAAAACATCCATTGGTGTTTCTAGATGATGTACAGAAAATGATTACTACATGGTCACTCAGTTATAGGAAAGAAGTCACTGAGCGAGAAGAGATCGATTGGAATTGGTTAATTATTGTCACATGTACTAAGATGCAGTGAAAATTCTGTCTTACATACTGTTCACACAGATTGGATCTTTACACAATGCATTAAGGTAGAACAAGGGAAAACGCTAACAGAATGCAAAATAAAGAGTAACATGGAGGAGGAGGAGGAGATGGCGACGCGACGCAGCGCACAGTGGCTACTCCGGTGAATGATATCTGTAATCTGTTAAGTAGGGTGCCGTGCACAATCCTGATTTGATGGAGACGGACGTGAGAGCACGGAGGAACATCTGGTGAAACTTCTGAAATGCCTTCTTCGCTGCTGCTGCTAGTGTGTGATCAAGAATCTCCGGAGGAGAAGGCCCCGAGTCCTCGGCTTTGCTTGTTGCTCGGCGACTGGGGCGGGGTCGAAGCACTCGGTGCTCGATGTCGGAGGGCTGATTGGAGGCAAGAAGTTTTCAGACGGACTCAGAGTCGGCTATGGTCGGGTGCTTCCAATGCATCGGCAGTTGTCGGCGCCTGGAGGTTTATGGCAGGGAGAGTTTCTCCCTTTTGCCGCCTGCTATCAGGGCTATCGGGAGTCGATCGGAACTTTGAGACTTTTTTTACTGTGCCTATGGTCTGCTCTTTATCAAATTATGGTATTGCTTTGCACTGCTGTAACTATATGTTATAATTATGTGGTCTTGTCAGTGATAGTCTTTGGTTTGTCCCGTTTTTTTTGTGATATCACTCTGGAGGAACATTGTATCATTTCTTAATGCATGCATTTCTAAATGACAATAAATGAGGACTGAGTGTCCTCATAATCTAAAAAAAAATCTAACAGCTACTGATAAAATGCGGTGCAGGTAGACAAAAAGGTACAAGGTCATAACAAGGTAGATTGTGAGGTCAAGAGCCCATCTTATTGTACTGGGGAACCACTCAATAGTCTGATAATAGCAGGGTAGAAGCTGCCTTATGCCTGGTGGTACGTGCTTTCAGGCTTTTGTACCTTCTGGCCAATGGGTGAAGGGAGAATATCCGAGATGTCTTTGATGATGTTGGCTGCTTCACTGAAGTAGTGAGAAGTGAAGACAGAGTCCATGGAGGAGCAACTGGCTTCTGTGATGTGTTGAGCTGTGTCCACAACTCTGTACTCATCGGCAGAGCAGTGGCTGTGCCAAGCTGTGATGCATTCTGACTAAGATTCTAATCTTGAAGTGTAGGAGGAGATTGACGGGTAGCCTTCTGGAGGTATATAAAATAGAGAGGGTGAAAGCAGTCTCTTGCCCAGGGAAAAGGATTTGAAAACTAGGGGGCATAGATTTAAAGTGAGAAGGGAAACATTTAAAAGGGAGGTGAGAGGCAACTTCTTCACTCAGAGGGTGGTGAGTCTATGGAATGAGCTGCCAGAGGGAGTGGTTGAGGCAGGTACAATGTTTACATATATTTAAAATATTTAAAATACATTTGAACCAATACACACATGAATTGAAGAGTTTTAAAGATAAAGATCAGCTTTATTTGTCACACATACATGGAAACGTATAGTGAAATGCATTGTTTGCATCAAATCAGGATTGTTCTGAGCAGCCATAACGTGTCACCATGCTATCAGTACCAACCTAGCATACCCACAACTCAATAATCCCAGCCCACATAACTTTGGAGTGTGGGAGGAAACCAGAGCACACAGAGGAAACCCTCATGGTCGAGGGGAGAACGTACAAACTCCTTGCAGACAACAGTGGGAAATCAATCCCCAATCTTACAGGTGGTGCTGTAAAGTAATGAACTAACTACTGCGCTACCATGCCACCCCACAACTTAGAGTGGGGGTTCCCAACCTTTTGTGTGCCATCCACCCTACCATTAACCATTAATTGCTGAGTTCCTACAGGGTTTTGTGTGTGTTGCTCTGGATTTCCAGCTTCTGCAGAATCACCTCTCCTATCAGATTCCTTCCTCTCCAGTCCTTCACCTTTCCCACTCTCTTGGCTCACCTATCACTTTCTAACTGTCAACTTTCCCCTTCCCCGCACTTTTTTATTCTGGTGTCTTCACCCTTCATTCTCAATCCTGAAGAAGGGTCTTGGCCCGAAACGTCAACTATTTATTCATCTCCATAGATGCTGCCTAACCTGCTGAGCTCTCCCAGCATTTTGTGTGTTCCCCTGGATTTCCTGTACCCGCGGAATGTCTTGTGCTCAGTATTCCATGTCTCAGTCACATGCTTGCACTTTCCTGAGATTGACAATATTGATAACTTGATCTTTGAACAGAGAAACAAGTTTTTTTTTTGATTCAAAGGTGTTTAGTTCTGTGTTGCAGCTACAGTGGGAGCTATTGGATAGTAAGTTATCCTAGTCTATAATTATCATCACACATTCTTTCAAAATCTCCCTAATACTTCTCTTTAAATGGAAGTGTCTGTCTCTGACGCTTATCCCTATCGATTAACTGCATGGGAAACGATTAAATCTTCAATGTTCCTGACTAGGTCCTGGTGCCAGGAGGGTTCCAGTTGTCCTATTTGTTGAAACCAGTAGATGGGTATTGAAGTATTCAGTGACCTGTTTACTTTGATGTGATTGAGTAGCTGTTGACAAGATAAATGGTAAAGATGAGTGCGATGTTCTCACGTCCACTAACGTCTTTGCCGGCCCATCAAGCTAGTTCCAAAAATAGAAGGGCATCACCCAGAACCTCAAGCCTGACAGTGAATGATTATAGATTGAGTTTCCAGAGATATGGGAACCTTAAACCGGGGATTATTGTTAACGAGATACCTGTAAGCCCAGCTGAGCTTGGGAAAGGCTAAACGCTGGGTCTCAGCCTCCTGACAGGCACAAATTCAAAATAGAAAGGATTATTTTCAGGTCAACTTTCTGCCGTTCTCCCCACACCCTCAAGAACAGGCTGGTCTCTGCGTTTCTGAAGTGCATTATGGTGTTAGCACTGGGTTCTACAATGTGGAGGCAAGGTTCAATCTGATAGGGTGGCACCATAGCGTAGAGGTTAACTTACTCGTTTTACCATGCCACCGAGTTCGCTTCCTGGATGGACTTTATAAAGGCTCCCTGTGCAGGTTTGCTCCAGCAGCTCTGGTTTCCTCCCACTTGCCAAAGACATATGTAGGGTTAGGGTAGTAAGCTGAGTTACTGAGTTAGGGTTAGTAAGCTGAGGGTATGCTGGAAGAATGGTGACACCACCATGCTGCTGCCCCCAGCACATCCTTGGACTGTGTTGGTCATTGACTCAAATGACACATTTCACTGTTTCAATGTACCTGTCACAAATAAAGCTGAGATACAGGGACAAACTGTCCCTACAGATCAGATCATTACACAGTGCATTGAGGTAGTACAAGGGAAAACAATAGCAGAATGCACAATAAATTCAACAGCCACAGAGATTTTGAGAGAGAATTAAGTCAGTACTGGTGGCCATGGACCTCATAGGGTGATGGGCAATTTAGATGAACCACAACTTCTCCTTCTGAGAGATAGCATTGTTACAACAGGCAGAATGGCCTCCTCTGTGCTGTAGCTTTCTGAGATTCTATATTTACTTTGCAGGAAGTGGTAAGATGAATAGCACAGACACAACTAAGGTGAATCTAAAAATATCCATGGGAAAAGAGTGGAATGAAGGGACCTTCCTGCTGAACCAGATTCCATTCGGGAACATGAACTGAATGAGTCTTTCAGCTCACCTCTGAGATATGGCTCTTGATCTGGTAATCACCTAGTTATCCAGCATAACTTTCTATCCAGGCAGCTGGAATCCCCGTTTTGAATGTCATGGCAGGCGTGACCTTGAGTACTCAGGAAAGATATTGAAGGGATCCTGCCGGCCCGGGTGGCTCAATATAGATGCACTGGGGATCGTTCATTCTGAGAGTTCTGTTTTTAGGTGTAATAATTTGTACTGTACATCACCGTGAACATTGTGAAATAATCCGAGGAGTCTTGTTGGACAAATTCAGAGTCAGGAAGTTATGTTGCAGCCTTATAAGACTCAGGTGAGGCCACATCTGGAATATTGTGTTCAGTTCTGTCCTCCCCATTATAACAGGGGTGAGAAGGCTTTGGAGAACGTGCAGAAGAGGTTCACCTGGATTAGAGGGGATGTGCTATTAGGAAAGGTTGGATTAACCAGGAATGTTTTCTCTAGAGCAGCGGATGCTGAAGGGAGACCCATGTCCACAGTTAACACCATCCCAGTAGAGCAACCAGCAGAGTCAAAAGCCCTCCCCAGAATTCTCTCTTCTCCCCCTCCCATCAGACAGAACATATAGAAGTCTGAAAGCACGTACCATCAGGCTCAAGGACAACTCTACCTCTTGTTATAAGACTATCGAATGGTTTTTGAGTACAATAAGATGGTCTCCTGACCTCACAATCAAAGTTGATTAAAGTAAATTTATTATCAAAATACTTATATGTCACTATACACAACCTTGAGATTCATTTTCTTGCAGGCATTTACAGAAAAATAAAGAACTAAATAGAATTTCTGAAAAACTATACATAAACAAAAACAATCAATGTACAGAAGACAAATTGTGCAAATTAAAAAATAATTAAAACTGAGAACGAGTTGTAGAGTCCTTGAAGGTGAGTCAGTAGGTTGTGTCTACCTTGTTATGATCTTGCACCTTATTGTCTGCCTGCACTGCACCTCCTCTGTAACTGTTACAACTTATTCGACGTTCTGTCACTGTTTTCCCTTATTCTACCTCAAAGCTCCGTGTATTGATCTGATCTGTTTTTCACTTTATCATGGTACATGTGACACCATAAACAAATTTACCCATTTGGAGGTTTATAAAATTAACAAGCTAGAGTTAGGGTAGATAGCCAGTATCTCTTTGCCCCAGGGCCAAAATGTCCAATACTAGAGGCCGCACTTTTAAGGTGGGAGGAGGTAATTTCAAAGGAGATGTGAGGGGCGAGTTTTTTTTTTTACACAGAGAGTGGTGGGTGCCGGGATTGCGCACTCTGGGGTGGTGGAGGCAGGTACAAGAGAGGAGTCTTAGAAACTCTCAGAGGGCACGTGGATGTTCGGTCTGCCGTTCCATCATGGCTGATCCATTTCCCTCTCAGCCCCAATCTCCTGCCTTCTCCCCGTATCTCTTCATGCTCTGAGCAATCAAGACTCTATCAACCTCTGCCTTAAATATACATAAAGACTTGGCTTCCACCCCCACCTGTGGCAATGAATTCCACAGATTCATCACTCTCTGGCTAAAGAAATTCCTCCTCATTTCCGCTCTAGATATCAGAAGTTTCTCCAGAGATGTAAAGTGAAAGGAGAGGCGAGAGTGGATATTGGACTACTGGAAAATGACACTGGAAAGGTAATAATGGGGGACAAGGAAATAGCAGACAAACTGTATAACCTGAAATTTGCATCAGTCTTTACCGTGGAAGATACTAGCAGTGTTTCGTGTCAGGGGGCAGGAAGTGTGTGAAGTTACCATTATGAGGGTGAAGTTTCTTGGGGAAGCTGAAAGGTCTGAAGGCCAATATGTCACCTGGATGAGATGGTGTACACCCCGGGGTTCTGAACGAGGTGGCTGAAGAGATTGTGGAGACATTAGTAATGATCTTTCAAGAATCACTAGATTCTGGAATGGTGCCGGAAGACTGAAAAATTGCAAATATCACTCCACCCTTCAAGAAGGGAGAGAAGCAGAAGAAAGGAAACTATAGGCTCTTTAGTCTGACCTCAGACTAAGATGTTGGAGTCAATTATTAAGGATGAAATCTCAGGGTATTTGGAGGCACATGATAAAATAGGCCGTAGTCAGCATGGTTTCTTCAAGGGAAATTCTTGCCTAACAAATCTGTTGAAATTCTTTGAAGAAATAGCAAGCAGGATAGCCAAAGGAGAATCTGTTGATGTTGTGTACTTGGATTTTCAGATGGTCTTTGACAAGGTGTCATTCATGAGACTGCTTAACAAGCTATCTGTCCATGGTATCACAGGAAAGATTCTAGCATGGGTAAAGCAGTGGCTGATTGGCAGGAGGCAAAGTGTGGGAATAAACGGAGCCTTTTCTGGTTGGCTGCCAGTGACTAGTGGTGTTCTACAGAGGTCTGTGTCGGGACCAATTTGTTTTACATACTATATCAATGATTTGGATGATGGAATTAGTATCTTTGTTGCAAAGTTTGCAGACAATATGAAGGTAGGTGTAGGGGCAGGTAGCTTAGAGGAAAATAGGCTACAGAAGGACAGACAGATTAGGAGAATGGTCAAAGAAAAGGCAGATGGAATATAGTGTCTGGAAGTGTATGGTCATGCACTTTGGTAGAAGAAATGATAGGGTTGACTATCTTCTAAATGGAGAGAAAATACAAAAATCTGAGGCACACAAAGGGATCTGGGAGTCCTTGTGCAGGATTCCCTAAAGGTTAATTTGCAGGTTGAGTCTGTGGAGAGGAAGGCAAATGCAATGTTAGCATTCATTTTGGGAGGACTAGGATATAAAAGCAAGGATGTAATGGTAAGACTTCATAAAGCACTGCTGAGACCTTACTTGGAATATTGTGAGCAGTTTTGGGCCCCTTATCTTAGAAAGGATGTGCTGAACTTGGAGAGGATTTAAAGGAGGTTCACGAAAATGATTCCAGGATTGAGAATGGCTTATCGTATGAAGAGCATTTGATGGCTCTGGTCCTGTATTCACTAGAATTGAGAAGAATGAGGGGTGACCTCATTGAAACCTATTGAATGGTAAAATGCCCTGATAGAGTGGAAGTGGAGAGGCTGTTTCCACCAGTGGGAGAATCTACGACCAGAGGACACAGCCTCAGAATAGAGGGGTGTCCTTTTAGGATAGAAATGAGGAAGAATTTCTTTTGCCAGAACGTGGAAATGATTGCCACAGGCAGCTGTGGAGGGCAAGAGCTTATGTATACTTAAGGCAGAGGTTAATAGATTCTGGACTGGTCAGGAAATGAAGGACCAGGGTGGGGGGAAAGTAGGAGATTGGGGCTGAGAGGGAAAACGGATCAGCCATAATGAAATGTCAGAGCAGACTCGACAGGCCAAATGGCCTAATTCTGCTCCTATATCTTGTGGTCTTAAATGGACGTCCCTCTATTCTGAAGCTGCGCCCCCCCGGTCCTTGACTCCCCCAGCAGAGGAAACATCCTCTCCAAATCCACTCTATCAAGGCCTTTCGACATTCAAAGGGTTTCAATGAGGTCTCCCCACAGGCTTCTGAGTTCCAGTGAGAAGAGGCTCAGAGTCATAAAACGCCCTTCATATGATGTTTTTCAATCCCAGAATCACTTTCATAAGCTTAATCACCATACATTAGATACATTGGAGATATTTAAGAGATACTTAGAAAGTCACACCGATGAAATAAAAATGGAGGGTTATGTGGGACAGAAGGGTTAGATTGTTCTTGATGTAAGTTAATGGGTCAGCACAATGTTGTGGGCCGAAGGGCCTGTACTGTGCTGCACTGTTCTATGTTCAAACCACATAAAGGCCAGGCGAGGTCACTGCTAATGGTTAACATAACCTTTTACAGCTCCAGTGATTGAAAGATTGGGGTTCAATTCGCACCACTGTCTGTAAGGAGTTTTTATGTTTCCCTCCCCCGTGACCACTTGCGTTTGCTCCGGGTGCTCTGGTTTCCTCCCTCATTCCTAAAGATGTACGGGTTAGGGTTGGTAAGCCGTGAGCATGTTGCCGGGAGTGTAGCAACACTTGTGGGCTGCCTTCAGCACATCCTCGGACTGTGTTGGTCATTGACACAAAGCAACACATTTCACTGTGTGTTTCGATGTACATGTAACAAATAAAGCTAATCTTTTGTACTGCATTCACTGTGCATTTTGATATACATGTGAGAATTAAAGCTAATCTTTTGTACTGTGTTCACTGTGTGTTCCAATGTACATGTGAGAATTAAAGCTAATCTTTTGTATTGCATTCAGTTTTGGCTGCCCCATTATGGGAGGGATGTGCAGGCTTGGGAGAGGGTGCAGAAGAGGTTTACCAGGTGCTACCTGGATTAGAGGGCATGTGTTATTAGACAAACTTGGATTGTTTTCACTGAAAAGGCAGAGGCTGAAGGGAAATCAGAAATAGATCCTGACGAAGGGTCTCGGACCAAAACATAGACTGTTTATTCTCCTCCATAGATGCTACTTGACCTGCTGAGTTCCTCCAGCATTTTGTATGTGCTGCAGAGAATGGAGGGACCACGTGCAGGCAGAAGGGATTAGATGTCATTAGGCTTACTTACTTCAGCACAACATTGTGGGCCGAAGGGCCTGTCCTCAAGTTTAATCACCAAACAACACAAGACTAGGTGAACTCAAAAAGGTTGGTCCCAGAGGAGAGGTCATTGTTTAAAAATAATGGGTCACCATGCAAGACATCAGAAGATTGTAATCTTGGATCACTTTTCCTCAAGAAGTAACGCTGAAATGCCCTCAGTGGCCTCAGATACTTTTTCTTTAAAAGTGTAGTTCTATATTTCTATAACCCTAATTATTGTTTCTTCTGAACCTTGGGCTGTTGATTTTGTGTACAAAATACACTCAGTGGCCACTTTATTCGGTACACTTGCACACCTGCTCATGAATGTAAATATCTAATCAGCCAATCATGTGGCAGAAAGCCAATGAGTAAAAGCACGCAGACATGGTCAAGAGGTCCAGTTGTTCTTCAGACCAAACATCAGAATGGGGAAGGAATGTGATCTAAGTGACTCTGAATATAGGATGATTGTTGGTGCGAGACAGGACAGTTTGAGTATCTCAGAAAATGCTGATCTCCTGGGATTTTCACCCATAACAGTCTCTAGAGTTTACAAAGAATGGTGCGGAAAAGAAAAAAAAAATCCAGTGAGTAACAGTTCTGTGGGCAAAAATGATCAGAGGAGAATGACTGCACTGGTTCGAGCTGACAAGAAGGTGACAGTAACTCAAAAAACACTCCACATTACAACAGTGGTGTGCAGAAGAGTATCTCTGAATGCACAACAGGTCGAACCTTGATGTGGATGGGCTACAACAGCAGAGACCACACTGGGTTCCACTCCTGTACCTAATAAAGTGGCCACCGAGTGTACGTTGACTGTTGAGAAGCAGGAAGGTGAAGTGTTCCAGGGGGTGGGTGAGAATGTGGGGTGAGATCAGTCCTGATCTTATTGAATGGGGGAGCAGCCTCGAGGGGGCTGACTGTTCTATTCTTGCCCCTAATTCGTATGTTCATATCTATGCAAGAGGGACGGAGAGGATTACATAGAGAATTCCATTACTCAAACAGCTGAGGCCACAGCTGTCAATAACAGAGTGTTTATATTTTAGGGACATGCAGGAGGTCAGAATTGGAGAGATCTTTGTGCGCGATTGCAATAGTACCAGACACCAGAGTGAACTAAAGATGAGTTTTATTTGTCAGTGTACTTCGAAACATACAGTAAGAAGTGTTGTTTGTGTCGTCGACCAACACAATCGGAGGATGTACGGGCGGCAGCCCACGAGTGTCACCACGTTTCCCTCGCCACTGCAGCATGCCTACAGCTTACTAATCCTAATCCATGCTGTACGTTTTTGGAATGTGGGTGGAAACCAGAGCACTGGGTACAAATTCATGCAGTCACAGGGGGGAAAGTGCAAACTCCTTACAGACAGAGGCAGCATTTGAACCTCAATTATAGGCGATGGCACTGTAAAGCATTACGCTAACCACAACACTACTGTGCCGAGCAGCAACATGGTCTCCTTACTTTTTCATGACCAGTGAAGGTTTGCATGCCAGATGCCGTCCTCACCCTGTCTACATGTGTGGTCGTTTGGGAAAGGAGATTCCCCTTCTCCCTCTCCATTCTTTAACTGATAATGTTACACCGAAGGGTCTCTCATCTCTCTGCTCCGTTTTATTGTCCAGCACCCACCAGCGAGCCCACGCTCCTCGCTTGTGATGGTGTGACGGATAACAGCGTATTGCTCAGGTAGTGAGAACTGAAGCCTGACCAGGGATCGCTGGTAATATAAAGCTTGCACTAGCTGCTCTGCTGCCATGTCACTCTAATCTACTCTAACCTTTAATCATTTTTAAAAGACATTTATTTATTTAGAGATACAGTGCGGAACAAACCCTTCCAGCCCACTGAGTCTTAACGCCCAGCAACCCACCAATTTAACACTAGCCTAATCACACGACAACTTATAATGACCAATTACCCTACAAACTGGTAGGTCTTTGGGCTTTGGGAGGAAACCCGTACGTATAGTAGATGGTGGAATTGATCTCTGAGCTCTGATGCTCCAAGCTGTAAATATGTTGCACTAACCACAATGCTACTGTGGTGCCGGTTTAGAGATATAACATGGCAGTAGGTCCTTCTGGCCCAACAAGACCATACCACCCATTTATACCTGAATGATCAATTAACCTAATTCACCTATATGTCTTTCAAATGTGGGAGGAAATCGGAGCACCCAGAGAAAACACACACAGTCACGGGCAGAACCTACAAACTCCTTATAGACAGCGGCAGGAATTGGATCTGGGTTGCTAGTGCTGTGACGCAGTTACAACAACCACTATAGTGCTGTTGCACAAGTTTTAGTGAAGTGGAATTGGTCAGCCATGACAACAACTCCCAGCCCTACCAAGGAGAAGGGCCATGGGCACTGGGAACGCTGCCTTCTGGTCACATGTCATCCCAACCTGGCTGTATACGGTATTGATGGCTTGCCAATGTTGCTGGGTCTAAATTCTGGAACCTCCTTCACAACAGAGGTACTGGGGCACCGTCACCAGAAAGACTGCAGTGGTTCAGACAGGCAGCTCACCTCCACCCCCACACCCTCCCAAGGGCAATTCAGGGTGGGAATAAAATGCTGGCCTGGTCACGATGCTGAAATCTTATGAATTAATTTAAAACATGACTATTTAACTAAAACTCTGGTGTGAGGGCAGAGTTTGGTTTTTGCCTGGTGCACAGAACATAGAACACTACTGACCCTTCATCCCACATTGTTGTGCTGATCCTTTAATCTATACAAAGATAAATTTAACCCTTCCCTTCTACATAGCCCTCCGTTTTTCTATCATCCATATGCCTATCTAAGAGTCTGTTAAACGTATCTGCCTCTACCACCACCCCTGGCAGCGTCTTCCATGTACCCTGTGTATAAAACTTACCTCTGACATCCCACCCACACACTTTCCTCCCATCCCCTTAAAATCATGTCCCCTCAATTTACAGGAGTGAATTGTAATGAGGGCTACTCTTGAATGTTTCATTCCCAATTGGTCCATGTTGGATGGTTTTCCATAAATTCTATTGTATTTCTTTATTTTTCTGTAAGAAAATGAATCTCAAGGTAATATATGATAATATTTAGAGTCAGTGGCTACTTTATTGAGTGCAGGAGTGGAACCCAGCATGATTGTCTGCTGCTGTAGCCCACCAACTTCAAAGTTCGATATGTTGTGCATTCAGAGATGTTCTTCTGCACACCACTGTTGTAATACGTGGTTATATGAGTTACTATCGCTTGAACCAGTCTGGCCATTCTCCTCTGATCCCTCTCAATAGAAAGCCACGTTCACCCACAGAACTGCCGCTCACTAGATTATTTTTTTGTTTTTCGCACTATTCTCTGTAAACTCTGGAGACTGTTGTGTGCAAAAATCCCAGGAGATCGGTCATTTCTGAGATACTCAAACCACCCTGTCTGGCACATGAAAGTGTGTGAAATGGTAGGATATGGACATTGTGAAAGCAGAAGGGATTAGTTTAGTTGGGCGTTTAATTACTTTTTAATTAGCTTGGCATAATATTTGGGCAGAAGCACCTGTTCCTGTGTTGTACTGTTCTGTGTCCTGTGTTCGAAAACTGCTGGGAATCCAAAGTGTTAATAAACTTAAGTCAGATTTCTATTGGTATCTTTATTGGATGAGAAATGTTGGAGGTCCATGGTAGCTAGTTTCTTGGGCCCAACATTGTGGGCTCATACTCCTTGATTCGCGGTGTATGCTTACTGCCTGTGACTGGTCAGATGAAAACCGGGACAGCACGGGAGCATAGCGGTTAGCAGAGCGCTCTTACAGTGCCGGTGACCCACTGTCTCTGAAGAATTTGTACTGTACATTCTCCCCATGATGGCATGAGTTTCCTCTGCGTACTTCCGTTTCCTCCCACATTCCAAAGGTGTACGGGTTAGTAGGTTGGTGGGTCATATGGTGCAATTGGCGTGTTGGGTCGGAAGGGCCTATACCACTCTGCGTCTCTAAATAAATAAAGTAAAAATAAAATCTGAAAACAGATGGTAGCATCCATTTCCAGAGAACTAGGACATGAAAGCAAGGACATAATGCTAATACTTTATAAGGCTTTGGTCAGACCACACTTGGAGTAATGTGAGCAGTTTTGGGTCTCTTATCTAAGAAGGGATGTGCTGGCATTGGAGAGAGTTCTGAGGAGGTTCGTGAGAATGATCCCAGGAACGAAAGGGTTAATGTTTGAGCAGCATTTGATGACTCTCAGGCTGTAGTCACTGGAGCTTAAAAGAATGAGAGGGGATCTCATTGAAACTTATTGAATATTGAAAGGCCCAGACAGAGCGGATGTGGAGAGGATGTTTCTTAGTGGGAGAGTCTAGGACCAGAGGGCACAGCCTCAGAATAGAAGGACGTCCATTTAGAACAGAGATGAGGAGGAATTTTTTTTAGCCAGAGGGTGGTGAATCTGTGGAATGCATTGCCATAGATGGCCATGGCCAAGTCACTGGGTATATTTAAAGCAGAGTTTGATAGGTTCTTAATTAGTCAGGGTGCCAAAGATTCTGGAGAGAAGGCAGAGGAATGGGGTTGAGAGGAATAATAAGTTAGCCATGATGGAATGTCGAAGCAGACATGATGGGCTAAATAGCCTAATTCTGCTCCTTTCTCTAATGGTCGTATGGTCAGGCTGCACCTACGGACTGAGAAACAGCATTAGCATTTGAGGTTGTCAGAACTTTTCTTGAGGTGCCACAGTAGTGTAGCCGCTAGTGGGACACTATTACACCTCGAGACGTCTGAGTTTGGAGCTCAATTCCGGCATCTTCTGTAAGCAAGTTGGTACGTTCCTTCATGCGTGCGTGCTGGTTTCCTCCAGGTGCTCTGGTTTCCTCCCACAGTCCAAAGACATACCAGTCAGTAGGTTAATTGGTCATTGTAAATTGTCCCGTGATTGGGCTAGGGTTAAATTGGTGGGTTGCCTGTGGTGTGGTTCATTGGGCCTGAAGCCCTGTTTTGTGCGGTATCTCCTAAATAAATAAAAAGCTGGAGAAGTGACAAATCCAGACGGTGAGATTGAACAAAGGGAATAAGTGAGATGAATTGCTCTTTCTGATCCTACCTCCTTCCTTGACCTTGAGTTCGAACTTGACTTTAGACGTGCCACTGATGACTGCATACACCACCTCATCCTCCTTCGTTGCATTGTTGACGATCAGCTTATGCTTCACTCCTTCTGATGTAATAGTGTGCTTTGCACCTGCCTGGATATCTTTGCCATCTCTTTGCCATTTTACTTTAACATCTGCCTTGGTGACTTCGGCCACAAACTCTGCCTGACTCCCGGCTGTCACCTCTAGGGTCTTAGGTTTCTTGGTAAACGCCGACACTGTAGGAGAGAAAACATTGTCACGCTGAACCTTGTCCAAAAGCAGACATAATCAAAGTCAAAATCAAACTTAAAATCCCTTAAGATTAGTTTTCCTGGATGCATTTACATGCATATAACTACAATAGAAATTTCATTTTATTTATTGAGATACAGCACAGAATGGGTGCTTTGGGCCCTTCGAGTCACGCTACCTAGCAATTCCCGGATTTAATCCGAGCCTAATCACAGGACAATTTACAATGACCAATTAACCTATCAACCGGTACGTCTTTGGACTGTGGGAGGAAACCAGAGCACCCAGAGGAAAGTCACGCGATCATGGGGAGAACACACAACCTCCTTACGGGCTGCAGTGGGAAATGAACCTGCGTCGCATGTACTGTGAAGCGTTGTGCTAACCACTGCCGTACACAAAGACTGACAATCAATGTGCAAACAAAGGCAAATTGTGCAAATAAAAAAGTAAATAATATTGCAAACACGAGTTGTCAAGTCCTTGAAGATGAGTCTGTAGGTTATGGCGCAAAATGTTGGAGGAACTCAGCAGGCCGGGCAGCATCTAAGAAAAGAGTACAGTTGACATTTCAGGGCCGAAACCCTTCCGCATCTGCAGATTTTCTCTTGTTTCTGTAGATTGTGGAATCAATTCAGTGTTGTGGTGAACAAACGAGGAATTCTGCAGATGCTGGAGATTCAAGCAACACACATCAAAGTTGCTGGTGAACGCAGCAGGCCAGGCAGCATCTCTAGGAAGAGGTACAGTCGACGTTTCAGGCGGTCTCGGCCTGAAACGTCGACTGTACCTCTTCCTAGAGATGCTGCCTGACCTGCTGCGTTCACCAGCAACTTTGATGTGTGTTGCCAGTGTTGTGGTGAGTGAAGTTATCCACACTGGTGCAGGAAGGGTTATATCTGCTCCTGACCCTAGTGGCATGGAACTAAGACCCTCGTACCTCCTTCCTGATGGCAGCAGCAAGAAGAGGACAAGGCCCTGTTGGTGGAGTTCTTGATGATGGATGCTGCTTTCTTGCGAAAGTGCTCCAGGTAAATGTGCTCAATGGTGGAGAGGGTTTTGTCTGTGATGGACTGGGCTGTTTCCATCACTTACAGTCGACTTTTTCTGGACTGGTGTACAAGATGTCAGGAAGGATCTTCCCAGATTCATTGCATGTTTTGAAGTACTGTACGTGTGACAAAAGATAAACTTAATCTTTATTATCATTGCTTGCCTGCACAGCCCGTGCTGCCCGGACACGATGTGTGACCCCGCAGGATAACCTGGGGAGACTGTGAGGATATTAGTGTCCCAGGCTCTCAGGGTGGTAAATCTCTGTGGAATTTTTCACTGATCCTTATTGACCCCGTGCACAGTCTAACATTGCAACTTGCATTATTCCAGCCTGACCCAACTACATTCCACATAGGACATTTCCCTGAGCCAATAGCAGAAGACACATTGAGTTCCACAGTGTGTGTCTCATCCCTATCTATATTTACCCTTTCAACCTTCACTCTGTTCCAGATTAGCTAGTCACCCACCACCTTTCACACAATGCTTTCCACGGATTTCTCCTGTGGCCTGAATGACCCTCTGATGATCCTTACACAACAATCCCACTGGCCCTTCAGTTGTTCTGTGTCACTAATGAAATGGAGTATCTTGCCGTAAGCACGGTCCAACACTACTAGATATCATCTCATTGGGCCACATAACCAAGGATCAACTCTATTCAGTGCTCACTTTACTAGGTACAGCTGCTTGTTAATGCAAATATCTAATCAGCCAATCACATCAGAGCAACTCAATGCATTAAAGCATGCAGACATGGTCAAGAGGTCCAGTTGTTGTTCAGACCAGACATCAGAAAGGGGAAGAAATGTGACCTAAGTGACTTTGACTGTGGAATGATTGTTGGTGCTAGCAGTATCTCAGATACTGCTGATCTCCTGAGATTTTCACCCACAACATCTTCTCGAGTTTACAGAGAATGGTGTGAAAAACAGTGAGCGGCAGTTCTGTGGGTGAAAATGCCTTGTTAATGAGAGAGGTCAGAAGAGAATGGACAGACTGGTTCAAGCTGACAGTTTCTCAAATATCACATGATTCACAATAGTGTGCAGAACAGCATCTCTGAATGAACAACATGTTAAACCTTGAAGTGGATGGGCTACTGCAGCAGAAACCACAAACATACACTCAGTGGCCACTTAATCGGGTGCAGGTTAAAGGATAGTACAAAGTGGCTTTATGTTGCTCAGTACTGGCTATTGAGTGTACGTTCACAGGTATTAGCAAATTGATGTGGTGTACTGGTCAGGGTGTGACGAAATAGGTAATCACAGACTAGGGCCTGTTTCTGTGCTGTACTTTTCTGTGTCTCCTAATACTTTAAAATGCAGAAATACATAAATAACCGCATGTATTTACAATGTAAACAACATTATAAACAGTGGTTTAAAGTGTTTACAGCACTATCATGGGTAATAAGTAGAGGGGGTGGGGGATAACTGGTATGGTTGTTCAAATTAACTGCCTGGGAAGAAATTTTTAAGATGGCATGAAGTTTGTTGTTTTTAATGGCCCTATTTCCTGCCTGCTTCTTTGTCCTAGACACACTCACCTGGATGAGACCAGCTCCATCAACACTCAGGAAGCTTGACACCATCCAGCACAAGGCAGCCCACTTGATTGGTACCCCTTCCACAAGCATCCGATTCCTCTACCATCGACGAACAGTTGCAGCAGTGTGTACTATCTACAAGACGCACTGCAACAACACACCAAAGTTCCTAAGGCAGCACCTTCCAGATCCACGACCACTACCATCTTGAAGGACAAGAACAACAGATACCTGGGAACACCACCACTTGGGAAAACTCCTCCAAGTCACTCACCATCCTGACTTGGAAACATATCACTGTTCCTTCATTGTCACTGGGTCAAAATCATGGCATTCCCTCCCTAACAGCGCTGTGGGTGAACCTACACCTCAGGGTCTTCAACAGTTAAAGAAGCCACTCATCACCACCTTCTCAAGACAAACTAGCGATGGGCAATAAATGCTGGCTAAGCTGGTGACGCCCACATCCCGTAAATGAATAAATTTTTAAAAAACACATACAAGAAAGGAAGTTATTTTCATGAAGTTATATTACAGCTTTATAAAACTCTAGTTAGGTCACATCTGGAGTACTGGAGACAGCTCTGGTCATCCCACTTTGGGAAGGATGTCGGGGTCTTGAAGAGGATACAGAATAGGTTCACCAGGATGCTGCCTGGATTAGAGGGCATGAGCTAGAACAAGAGGTTGGACAAACTTGAGTTGTTTTCTCTCGAGTGCTGGAGGCTGCAGAGAGATCTGATGGAGGTTTATAAGATTATGAGAGGCATAGATAGAATAGACAGCTGGTATCTTTTTCCTAGGGTTGAAATGTCTAATACAAGAGGGCATGCATTGAAGGTGAGAGGGGGTAATTTTAAAGGGTATATGAGGGGCAGGTTTTCATATAAAGAGAGTGATGGGTGCCTGGAATGCACAGCCTGGGGTGGTGGTAGAGGCAGGTACATTAGAGATTTTTAAAAGACGTTTAGATAGACACATAAATGTGAGGAAAATGGAAGGATATGGACATTGTGACGGCAGAAGGAATTAATTTAGATGGCTATTTGATTACAAATCTAACTGGTTCAGCACAACGTTGTGGACGAAAGGGTCGATTCCTGTGCTGTGCTGTTCTTGCAGTGATGGTAGTCTGCAGCCAATGACCTTCTCTGCTGACCTGACAGTTGGCTGTAGTTTTTGTGTACTGTGAGAGGATGCTGCACCAGACCAGACAGCAATAGTTGATGTGAGGATGCTCTCTATGATGGCAGTGTAGAATTACACCAGGATGTTTTGGGGAAGATGAAATTTTACCAGCTGCCACATTTCTAAATGGGCTTATACCAATTATGCCAAATTTATTTTCTCATGACATATGAGCCTATTTGGCACATCAAGTGTATCCCGACTCTCAGCTTATTCCTATCAAACCCATTGCCTCATTATTTCCTTGTGACATATTAATCATGGAATCATAAGACCCTTCAGTCCATCTAGTCTGTCTGCCTAGTCCCATTGACCTGCACCTGGACCAAAGCCCTCTATACCCCTCCCATCGATGTACCTACCCAAACTTCTCTTAAATGTTACAATTGAATCTGCAACTACCAATTCCACTGACAGCTATTACAACTCGTACCAGCCCCTGAACGAAGAAGTTCCCCATTATGTTTGCCCTAAACATTAAGCCTTTCACCCTTAACCTATGACCTGTAGTTCTCAACTCACCCGACCTGAGGGAAGAAACCTGCTTGCATTTACCCTATCTATACTCCTCATGATTTTGAATGCCTCTATCAAATCTCCCCTCATTCCCAACCTATTCAACATTTCCCTGTTACTCCAGTCTTCAAGTGCCAGCAACATCCTTGTAAATTTTCCATGTACTCTTTGTCTTATTGATACTTTCCCTGTATGTAGGTGACCAGAACTGCACACCATTCTCCAAATTAAGCTTCACCAATGCTTATACAATTTCAACATAACATCCCAACTCCTGTGCTCAGTACTCTGATTTATGAAGATCAATGTACTGAAAGTTCCCTTTACAACCCTATTCAATATCATAATCATAGAGTCACAACATGGAAACAGGCCCTTCATCCCGTCTAGTTCCTACTGACTGTGTTGCCCACTGAGCTGGTCCCATCTGCATGTGTTTAGCGCTGTCCCAGTTGCCCATTGGCCTCAACCTTATACTCCTGTCACACATCTACATTAGGGGTGTGTGGTAGGTCACGTCTAACCAATCTTATAGAGTTTTTTTTGAGGAAGTTACCAGGAAAGTTGATGAAGACAAGGCAGTGGATCTTGGCTACATGGACTTTGGCAGGCATTTGACAAGATCCTGCATGGGAGGTTGGTCAAGAAGGCTCAGTCGGTTGGGCAAAAAGACGAGGTATTGAATTGGATTAGACATTGGCTTTGTGGAAGAAACTAGAGTGAAAGCAGATGATTGGCCCTTGAGGTGGAGGCCTCTGACTAGTGGTGTGATGCAGGGATCAGTGCTGAGTGTGTTATTATTTGTCATTTATATCACTGATCTGGATGATAATGTGTTTAACTGGATCAGCAAATTTGCAGATGACACCAAGATTGGGGGTGTAGTGGACTGCAAAGGCAGCTATCATGGCTTGCAGAGGGATCTGCACCAGCTGGAAAAATGGCAGATGGAATTGAATGCAGACAAGTGTGAAGTGTTGAACTTCGGTAGGACCAACCAGGGTAGGTCTTACACAGTGAACGGTCGGGCACTGAGGGGTGCGGTAGAACAGAGGGATCTGGAAATATAGGTCCATAATTCATTGAAAGTGCAGCACAGGTAGATAGGGTTGTTATGAAAGCTTTTGGCATGTTGAACTTCATAAATCAATGTATTGAGTACAGGTGATGGGATGTTATGTTGAAGTTGTATAAGACATTAGTGAGGCCTAATTTGGAGTATTGTGCACAGTTTTGGTCACCTGCCTACAGGAAAGATGCAAATAATGTTGAAAGAGTACAGAGAAAATTTAGGAGGATGTTGCTAGGACTGGAGGACCTGAGTTGTATGGAAAGATTGAACTGGTTAGGACTGTATTCCTTGGAACATAGAAGATTGAGAGGAGATTTGATAAAGGTATACAAAATTATGAGGGGTAGTGATAGGGTAAATGCAAGCAGGCTTTTTCCTCTGAGGTTGGGTAGGACCACAACCAGAGATCATGGGTTAAGGGTGAAAGGTGAGAAGTTTGAGGAACATGAGGGGAAACTTCTTTGTTTTGAGGTCGTGAGAGTGTGGAATGAGCTGCCAGCACAAGTGTCCATGTGAACTTGATTTCAATGTTTAAAAGAAGTTTACATAGGTACAGGGATGGTAGGGGTATGGAGAGCCATGGTTCAATGGATACTAGATGGGCTGAAGGACCTGTTTCTATGCTGTACTTTTCTATAATCCTAGGGTTAACTTAAAATAGCCAATTAATCTTCCAACTTGTACATCTTTGGGACATGAGAGGAAACGGGAGCACCCAGGGAAACCCCACACAATCACGGGGGAAACTTACAAAATGAAATTTGTTGTTTTGTGACAGCAGTACAGTGAAGTATATAAAAAATACTCCAAGTTACAGCAAGAAATATGAGAAAAATTAGTGCAAAAAGAGAGGAAAATAGTGAAGTAGGGTTCGCCGGTTCAGGGATTGCTCAGAAATGTGATGGCAGAGTAGAAGAAGCTCTTCCTAATCTGCTGAGTGTGTGTCTGCAGGTTTCTGTACCTCCACCCCGATGGCAGTAATGAGAAGTGAGTATGTCCCAGATAGTGAGCATCTTTAATCATGGATGCTGCCTTCCTGAGGACTTTTTGAGGATTGGGTCTTTAGAACTGTGAGGCAGCCCTTTCACCTGCTCTCTGGTGAAGGATTTTAATTCACTCAATTACTAGTCCTAGAATAAAACTCTAGTCTCAGTATGGATGTCTGAAGCACGGGATTGTTACCCTTATCCTCTCATCCCTTCTCTTCTTCTCACCTGCCCATCTCCTCCCCTTGGGGCCCCTCCTCCTTCCCTCTCTCCCGTGGTCCATCTCCTCTCCTATCAGATTCCATCTTCCTCAGCCCTTTATCTCTTCCACCCATCACTTCATGCTTCTCCCCCACCCATCCCCTTTGTCCCTCACCTGTCATGTCAGTCAATGAGGTATCAACATAAGTTAACCTCTCCTCCCTTACACATCCCTCTGATCACAAACACATGAGGTTCAACAGATGTTGGAAATCCAGAGCAACACACACACACGCACGACGCTGGAGGAACTCAGCGGGTCAGACAACATCCATGGAGAGGAATAAGAGTCAACCTTTTGGGCTGAGATCCTTCGTCAGGACTGGAACAGAAGAGGGATGATTCCAGAGTGAGAAGGTAGGATGAGGGGGAGGAGTACAAGCCGGCAGATGATAGGGGACGGGGAAAGTGGGTGAAGATTTAAATTTCCATCCTGGGAAATAAACAGTGGGAATCTATCCTGTCTCTGCTTCTCATGTTTTATAAGCTTCTATCAGGTCACCACGCCCCCGCCCCCCTTCAGCTGCCAATGCTCCAGCGAAAACAACCCAAGTTTGTCTGACACACACAGACCCTTCATCGGGGTCTCTTTTGTACGCCCCCCACAACGTCATGTCCCCAGTTACTCATCCATCGTATCCCAATGCGATGTATAATCAGCAGTTAACACCTCCAATCTAAGTTTACCATCATCATGTGTCATGTCGTATAACGTGGGCGATCACGGTCTTTCCACGACCGTGATTGCTCTTGGCAAAGTTTTCCACAGAAGTGGTTTGCCATTGCCTTCTTCTGGGCAGTGTCTTTACGAGACGGGTGACCCCAGCCATTATCAATACTCTTTAGAGAGTGTCTGCCTGGCGTCAGTGGTCACATAACCAGGACTTCAGTATACAGCATTCACCAGGGAAAAGGACTTTGGCAATTGTGGGGATGACTTACCACAGACTGAAACACTTGAGCATCTAGACATTGAGAAAAGCATTAAGTTGGATAAGTCACTGGGACCAGATGAGATGTACCCCAGGCTACTGTGGGAGGCAAGGGAGGAGATTGCTGAGCCTCTGGCAATGATCTTTGCATCATCAATAGGGAAGGGAGAAGTACCGAAGATTGGAGGATTGAAAATGTTGTTCCCTTGTTCAAGAAAGGGAGTAGAGATACCCAGGAAATTATAAGCCAGTGAATCTTACATCAGTGGTGGGCAAGTTGTTGGAGAAGATCCTGAGAGGCAGGATTTATGAGCATTTTGGAGAGACATAATCTGATTAGAGATAGTCAGCATGACTTTGTCAAGGATACGCCATGCCTTTCGAGCCTGATTGAATTATTTGAGGATGTAACAAAATGCATTGATGAAGGTAGAGCAGTGGATGTAGTGTATATGGATTTCAATAAGACATTCAATAAGGTTCCCCATGCAAGGCTCATTCAGAAAGTAAGGTGGCTTGGGATCCAAGGAGACCTTGCTTTGTGGATTCAGAATTGGCTTGCCCACAGAAGGCAAAGGGTGGTTGTAAATGGTTCGTATTCTGCGTGGAGGTCGGTGACCAGTGGTGTTCTGCAGGGATCTGTTCTGGGACCCCTCCTCTTTGTGATTTTTATAAATGACCTGGATGAAGAAGTGGGGAGACGGGTTAGTAAGTTTGCTGAAGACGCAAAGGTTGGGGTTTTGTGGATATTCTGGAGAATAGTCAAAGGTTACAGTGGGACATCGATAGGATGCAAAACTGGGCTGAGAAGTGGCAGATGAACTTCAACCCAGATAAGTGTGAAGTGGTTGATTTCAGTAGGTCAAATTTGAAAACAGAATATAATATTAATGGTAAGACTCTTGGCAGTGTGGAGGATCAGCGAGATCTTGGGATCCGTGTCCATAGGACACTCAGAACTGCTGTGCAGGTTGACAGTGTTGTTAAGAAGGCATATGGTGTTGACCTTCATCAACAGTGGGATTGAGTTCGAGAGCCATGTGGTAATGTTACAGCTATATAAGACCCCACCTGGAGTACTGTGCTCAGTTCTGGTCACCTCGCTACAGGAAGAATGTGGATACTATAGAGAGAGTGCTGAGGAGATTTACAAGGATGTTGCCTGGATTGGGGAGCATGCCTTATGAGAATAGGTTGAGTGAACTCGGCCTTTTTTCCTTGGAGCGACGGAGGATGAGAGGTGACCTGATAGAGGTGCAGAAGACGATGAGGGGCATTGATCGTGTGGATAGCCAGAGGCTTTTTTCCAGGGCTGAAATGGTTATCACAAGGGGCATAATTTTAAGGTGCTTGGGACTAGGTACCGAAGGGGTGTCAGGGGTAAGTCTTCACACAGGGAGTGGTGAGTGTGTGGAATGCACTGCTGGCAGTGGTGGTGGAAGCAGATACAATAGGGTATTTTAAGAGCCTCTTTGTTAGATGCATGAAGCTTAGAGGGCGATGCAGTAGGGAAATTCTGGGCAGTTTCTAGAGTAGGTTACAAGGTTGGCACAACAATGTTGCTGGGACTTGAGAAACTCAGTTACAGAGAAAGGTTGAATAGTTTAGGACTTTATTCCCTGGAGCGTAGAAGAATGAGGGGAGATTTGATAGAGGTATATAAAATTATGATGGGTATAGATAGAGTGAATGCAAGCAGGCTTTTTCCACTGAGGCAAGGGGAGAAAAAAACCAGAGGACATGGGTTAAGGGTGAGGGGGGAAAAGTTTAAAGGGAACATTAGGGGGGGCTTCTTCACACAGAGAGTGGTGGGAGTATGGAATGAGCTGCCAGATGAGGTGGTAAATGCGGGTTTTTTTTAACATTTAAGAATAAATTGGACAGATACATGGATGGGAGGTGTATGGAGGGATATGGTCCGTGTGCAGGTCAGTGGGACTAGGCAGAAAATGGTTCGGCACAGCCAAGAAGGGCCAAAAGGCCTGTTTCTGTGCTGTAGTTTCTATGGTTTTCTAACATTGTGGGCCGAAGGGCCTGTAATGTGCTGTAGATTTCTATGTTCTATTGATTTGTGATAGGCACCAGCTGCTTATATGACCATCCACCATCTGCTCCCATGGCTTCACGTGATCCTGATCGGGGTGGCGGGGGGGTGGGGAGGGTGCTAAGCAAATGCTACACCTTGCCCCAGGGTGACCTGCAGGCGCTAATGGAGGGAAGAAGCACCTTACACCTTCTTTGGTAGCAACGTATCTCCACCTCGCCACCCAAGGATCTGAGTTAACAACTCAACTGCGATGAAGTCTCCAGATCCTTACCTACTGCTGGCAGTCAGCTGCAGGCAGCACTTACCAAGAGCAAACATGACACCCCACACATCTCAATACAGCAGTTAACGTCACACATTATTGGCAGGCACAGTGATAGATACCCGAGAAGCTCGAGGGAAGGTCACCTTCAATCAGTATCTGGTAATTTCTGAAAATGAGACCAGGGCTCCCAGCTGCTGTCTAACTGCGGGATGTCCACACTCTGGTTCACAGTTGGAGGCTGGCCAAGACAGCAGTGGACACAGGAGAAGGTGCCCCGTGAGACAGACAGCACATCCACGAGGAGGTCAAGAAAACTGAGCTTAGCTCCATATCCCTCAGTGGGATCATTACTATTAACGGGGAATCACAACTGGAATCAGAATCAGGTTTAATATCATCACATATGTTGTGAAATTTGTTGTCTTTGCGGCAGCAGTACAATGCAATACATTATAATAGAGAAAATGTGAATGACAGTATATATATCTGTCTGTCTGGGTACCATATCCGATGCAGACTTTGGTGACCATGGTTTTCCATATAGATCTATCCGTTTTTTGGATGACTTCCATTTCCTCAATGTGTAGCCACCTGGCTATGCTTTTGATGTACATAAGCCGAGGTCTTCCTCTAGGTTTGCTCCCCTCAATCTTTCCAGAGAGTACGAGTTTTTCCAGATCATCTTTCCGCATGATGTGTCCTAGGAATCTGAGTTGTCTTTCTCTTATTGTTGGTATGAGTGATCGAACTGCTTGGGCTCTTCTGAGAACTTCTTCATTTGATGTGTGTGTGGTCCATGATATTTTTAACATTCTCCTGTAGAACCGTAATTCAGCTGCTTCTAGTCTCTTTTCCATTGCTGGAGAAATGGTCCAGCATTCACTTCCATAAGTCAGGATAGAATAAATGTAAACGGGGCAGCTGCATATTTGGGACAATTCTTAAGGAGCAAAGTTCATCAAGAAAATAGCCAGGATTCTGCTTGTTTATTTGGAACACCACGCTGCTTCACTGGGACGGGAGACTGTTGCTGAACGGTTTCTAACTAGCGTCAGTCTTGTACACTTGCATGGTTGTTGGACACTACAGAGCAAACTGAATTCAAATAGCGTCAGTTACATGTGCTTGTGTTACGTTATCTATTTGGGTCACAGACGCCGATTCAAGAAGCAGTTATTTTGGTTTTGTTTTTTCACTTTGTCCTTCTGCTGGAAAGCTATGATCTGCAGTGGATGTCTGCCTCATTTTGGTCATTTACAGTCAATCAAAAGAACACAGCAGCGTACACTGGATGAATTCCTCTATTCCTCGCCATGAGTCTGTGGTGGCCAGTGCGATCATGTTTGCTATTGTGTGCTGGGGCAACAGGCTGAGGGTAGCAGACACCAACAGAATCAACAAGCTCATTCGTAAGGCCAGTGATGTTGTGGGGATGGAACTGGACTCTCTGACGGTGGTGTCTGAAGAGAGGATGCTGTCTAAGTTGCATGCCATCTTGGACAATGTCTCCCATCCACTACATAATGTACTGGGTTGGGCACAGGAGTACATTCAGCCAGAGACTCATTCCACCGAGATGCAACACAAAGCGTCATAGGAAGTCATTCCTGCCTGTGGCCATCAAACTTTACAACTCCTCCCTTGGAGGGTCAGACACCCTGAGCCAATAGGCTGGTCCTGGACTTATTTCTTGGGATAATTTACATATTACTATTTAACTATTTATGGTTTTATTACTATTTAATTACTTATGGTGCAAATGTAACAAAAACCAATTTCTCCCGGGATCAATAAAGTATGACTATGACTATGATAACTACTAGGAACTAATACAGTTTTATAGTACTGTTGTAAGTGAGGAAACAGATTCGGTAGGTCTCAAAGGCAAGCACTCCGGACACACGGTCTTGGTAGTAAAGGATTTTATTTACAGAAGGCAAACGTAGGAAAATGGCAACAGAAGCAACATGCACACAATTTACAGCAGTCGTGAGAAAAGTCAGATTGGCAATAAAACACATGCGGACGATTAATAACGAACATGGGAAAAATTGCATGGAAACAAAGTACATACACACACACATGGGAAAAGTCAATACTATACCTGCCACCCCTTGAATCTGTGCAAGCACGGCTCAATGCTATTAGAGACAATAATCAACACTCCCAACCCTATTCAATGCATAGCTCACCAACAATTTCTCCAGTGCCATCCCACAGTTCTCAGTCTGGAGTGAAGCAGGGTGGTCTCTCGGAGATGGCAAAGAGAGAGAGAGCCCAGCACACGTGGCACCTTTTTAGTGCAGGAGGGCTGGAGGATCCAGCCCAGGTAGTTCACCGGGGGGCCAATGGCTCGGTGCCAGCAGAGTTAAACTGATTACAAAGGCCAATTGCCCGAGGCCAAGTACAAGGCTAATTAAAGGGGCCAATGGTTAGGTGTGCATTGATGGGTGAGGAGGGGTCAAACCTTGATTGGCAGGTTGTGTGCCTTTCGACCAGGTAGTGGGTAGTGCTGTCATGTGACAGTCACGACCCCTCCAATACAAGTACTGTATTATTCTTGGCAGTGTTCTAATTTGTTCTGCATTTCATTTAAATACATAATTTGTTACTCAATTAAATTGTAGTTTTTCTCTTTTTTTTATACCCTTTTAACAATTTCCATGAAACTTTGGTTAATTGAAGCAGTCACTTAATTGGGCCAAAATGTCCTGGTCTCAATGTGTCACAATAAACCAGAATGCAGTGTACTTTACATTCTTGTTGTAAGTGTTTCTCTTAGGACCCTGCAGCCTACAGAATACTAATTACTTAAAGTTCAAGTTTAATTATCATGCAACCAGACATGAACACTCCATGAGAAGAGCCAAACAAAACAGTGTTCCTCCAGGGCCAAGGTACAAAACACAGTACCAACAGTCATACACAGCACAAAGCACACATAGCACATATAAGATAGCAGCAAAATACAGCCGCTCAAAAAAATATAATATAGCCCATGTCCCTGAGTGGCATGTCCTGTAAATTATAGAGTAATACAGCACAGTACAGGCCCTTCGGCCCACAATGTTGTGCCGACCCTTAAACCCTGCCTCCCGTATAACCCCCCCCACCACCTTAAATTCCTCCATATACCTGTGGTGGAAACCGATGGTGTATGTGCGGTATTGGCAAGATATCTCAGCAGTCTACAGATGAATGAATGTATGCACTGACACATGGACTACAGCTTGTCATTCCACTGATTGAACATTGGAGGGCAGCACCCATGGGTGAACGATAGTGAAGTACACTATGAGCATCTTGCACAAAGCAAGATCGCACAAACACTGATGAAATCAAAAACTAAATAACTTGTTTTTTTTAAAGAAAAGGACGCAAATTTGTTTTGCCTTGAGAAATACCAAGGATGAAATATTTCCTCCCACATTCTAAAGATGAGGATGTGCTGGGGGCAGCCTGCAAGTGTCGCCATGCTTCTGGTTTCAATGTAGCATGCCCACAGCCTACTAACCCCAATCCATACAACTCTGGGGTGTGGGAAGAAACCAGAGCATCTGGAAGTAACCGATATAGTTGCTGGGAGAACGTACAAACTCCTTATAATCATTGAACCCTGGTCACTGGCGCTGTAAAGTGTTACACTAGCCACTACGGTACTTTGCTGCCCAATGGGATAACAGATTATAAGAGGCGTAGAAAGGATAGATACGTAGGGACATTAAAAACAAGGGGGTTTTAAAGGGGACACAAGATGTAAGTTTATTTTACACTGAGAATGGGTAATATCCAGAATACACTGGCAGAGAGAGAGGTTGATATCCAGAATACACTGGCAGAGAGAGAGGTTAATGTCCAGAATACTCTGCCGGAGAGAGAGGGGTTAATATCTCGAATACTCTGGCAGAGAGAGAGGTTAATGTCCAGAATACACTGGCAGAGAAGGCAGTGGAATCAGATACAAACACTAAGTTTAATATTCATTTAGACAGGGAGTTAAGTGAGGGAGTGTGAGTGAATTTGGTTTTAGTGTGACTGGGCAATGGTGTAAATCTTTACAGTGCTAGGAATCACCGATCGGGGTTCAATTCCTGCCCCTGTCTGTAAGGAGTTTGTATGTTCTCCCCGAGGGTTTTCCTCTGGCCACTCTGGTTTCTTGACTTCTCCTACATTCCAGCGACGTGCGAAGAAGGAACAGTTGATGTTTTGAGTTGAGACTCTGTACCAGGACCAGATTCAAGTACCTGCGGCTCATTCCGTAGATATGTTATGAAGAATTTGCCCTTCAAACCCCCCTCATCTTAAATCTATGGCCTCCAGAACGGCAGAGTAGCATAGCAATTTACATAACACTTTACCGCACTACCATCCAGCACATTCACAAGGAGCAGTGCCACAGGAAAGCAGCATCCATCAGCAGGGACCCCATTACCCAGGCCAACCCCTCTCCTCGCTCCTGCCATCAAGAAGGAGGTATGGAAGCCTTCAGGAACAGTTATTACCCCTCAAACATTAGGATAACTTTTATTTATTGATTGATTCATTGATTGAGATACAACGTGGAACAGGTGCCTCTGGTCCTCTGAGCAATGTCACCAGCAAATACTAATTTAAATCTAGTTTAATCACGGGACAATTTGCTGTGACCAAATAACCCACCAACCAGCACAACTTTCAACTGCGGGAGGAAACTGGAGCACCCAGAGGAAACGATGTGGTCACATGAAGAATGTACGAACTCCTTACTGGGAGCAGTGGGAATTGAACCCAGGGGCTAACCACTACACTCCCATGCACCCACTCCGAAATCTGAAGCGATTCCACAGCCTATACTTTCACTTCCAACGACTGTACCACTCATGTTCTCCATATTTATTGCTTATTTATTTTATTTTATTTCTTTTCTTTATGTATTTACACAGTTTTGTTCTCGTTTGCATATTGATTGTTTGCCCATCTCCATTGTGTGAGATTTTTCATTCATTTGATTGTGTTTCTTTCTATTTACTGTGAATGCCTGCAAGAAAATGAATCTCGGAGTTGTAAATGGTGACATATATCTAGTTTGATAATAAATTTACTCTGAATGTTGAACTTATAGTACCAGCAATCGGAAGATTGGGATTCAATTCCCATCGCTGTCTGTGAGCTTGTATGTTTTCCCCGCGACTGTGTGGGTTTCCTCTGGGTGCTCCAGTTTCCTCCCACATTCCAAAGACATAGGGTTAGGGTTAGTAAGTGGTAGGCCTGTTATGTTGGCGCCAGAAGGGTGGCAACTCTTGCGGGCTGTCTCCGTACAGCCACAACTGTGATGATCAGTGACACAAGCAATGCTTTTCACTATGCTAAGGTACCAAATAAAGGTAATCTTTAATCTTCTGCAGTGTTTACCTGGTAGACACATGGCCTTTTCTGCTCTAGCACTCGACAACTCACTGAGAAAGGAGCCTGTTATTAATAGCCTCAGCTCTGGCACAAGCCCTGGACTCTCTCTGACATCCTCCCCAGTGCCTCAGTAAACTTGTTGTGACATGGCATCAAGTTAGCTTCAGGAATCTGAATGAGTCTCAGGGAGTTAGGTCACTCCCTTTGCCGGGACTGATTCCGGGAACATTCATCACCGAGGACCCGCTGCTACGTAGCCATGATTGGCTGAGTCACTTCTATCCATGTGATGCACCTCCAACCAATCAGAAACCAAGCTGCCTCATTGTCACCCAGATGGATAACTTAATGCTGGCAGCTGTAATAATTTGATTGCAGGCCCCATCTTCATCTCCCTAACAAACAGGTAAACAAGGAGGTTGACAGAAATAAGAACAATTATTTTTAACCACTCCCCTGACCTCTTCTCTTGGCTTTTGCTCCTGGTCGTGCCCAGAAGATTGATGCTAGGTAGGCAAAGAGCAGGGCTACCTGGAGAATGGTAACTCCAGTCATGTTTAAATTCTGCAGCAGGGATTGAGTTCCTGATTCAGTCCCACTCCTCACCAGTCCCACAGCTGTGCAGATTTCACACGGGGGCTTCATCTGAGCAGACAACTGGATTGTTGTTAAATCCCTTCTAGATGACTCAGGGAATGTCCTTATTCTGGCCGGGGGGGTGGGGGGTGGGGGGTCGGCGGGGACTTAGTGCAGTTAACTCTTAGGCTGTCAGTAGAAACTAGAAAGTAACAACAAATGTCAGAACTACCAGCAACATCCATTCCCTGTAAATAAACAGGGAGAGAGACACTGGCCAAACTGACCATCGCATAACATTGAACATAGAACAAGACAGCACTGTACAGACCCTTTGTGTCCCACACCATCGATTCAGGAACAGTATTACCCTACAATTATCAGGCTCCTGAACCAGTGTGGATAACTTCACTCTCAACTCTGAGCTGACTCCACAACCTATGGACTCGTTTTCAGGATTCTACAACTTATAATCTCAGTATTACATTTCTATCTATCTATCTATCCACCCATCCTTTTTATTTGCACAGCTTGTCTTCTTTTGCACGTTGGTTGCTTATTGGTCTATGTTGGTGTATGGTTTTTCATTGTCTCTATTATGTTTGACCTTGAATGCCCACAAGAAAATAAATCTCTCGTGCTAGTATATGGTGATATGTATATATACTTTGATAATAAATTTACTTTGAACCTTTTAACCTACTTTAACATCAGTCTAACCCTTCCTCCCCAATAACTCTCTATTTTTCTGTCATCCACGTGCCTATCTGAAAGTTTCTAAAGTGTTCCTAATGTTTCTGGCTCTATCACCGCCCCTGACAGGGCATTCCATGCACTCACCTTCCTCTGTCTTCCCCTACTGTACTTAAAAATTACCGTATACCTTCTTGTGTTAGCCATTTCTACCCTGGGAAAAATTCGCTATCTGCCCACTCTATCTATGCCTTGGATTATCGGGTCAATGGGATGGAGGTACATTGGGCGGGAGAGAGCTGTAACACCCCTAACATACCCAGATGCAGAATCAGAATCAGGTTTAGTATCACTGCTATATGTCGTGAAATTTGTTGTTTAGCAGCCACAGTACATAACAATAAAATACTATAAATTACAAGTATTTATTAAAAATAATTTACATAGTAAAAAAGAGAAAAAATAATATTGAGGTGGTGTTCATGGATTCATTGTCTATTCAGAAATCTGATGGCGATGGGGAAGAAGCTGTTCCTGAAACAGTGAGTGTATATAGTTAGGCTCCTGTACCTCCCTCCTGATGGTAGCAATGAGTTGCCGGCATGTCCTGGGCGATGGGGGTCCTTAATAAAGATGCAGTGTGAAATCTCCATCTTGGAGGATCTATCTGGGCCCGGAATACTGATGCAAGCATGAAGAAGACAGACCAGTGACTCTACTTCAATAGGAGTTTGAGGAGACTAGGTATGTCCCCAAAGACATACACAAATCTCTACAGATGTACGGTGTTGCATCACGGCCTGATATGGAAGTTCCAATCCACAGGATCACAAGAGGCTGTAGAGGGTTGTAGCTCTATTGTGGGCTCAACTCTCTCCACCATCAAGGACATCTTCAAGAAAGTGGCATCGATCACTAAGGACCCTCACCACCCAGGACAGGCCCTCTTCTTATTACTACCATCAGGGAGAAGGTACAGGAGCCTGAAGACCAACACCCTACTCAGAATCACTATTCGGAAACAGATTCTTCCCCCTCAGATTTCAGAATGGTCCATGAACCATTGGGGGTCACAGTTTGAGGATAAAGGGGAAGCCTTTTAGGACCGAGATGAGGAAAAACTTCTTCACACAGAGATTGGTGAATCTGTGGAATTCTCTGCCACAGGAAACAGTTGAGACCAGTTCATTGGCTATATTTAAGAGGGAGTTAGATATGGCCCTTGTGGCTACGGGGATCAGGGGGTATGGAGGGAAGGCTGGTACAGGGTTCTGAGTTGGATGATCAGCGGTGATCATAATAAATGGCGGTGCAGGCTCAAAGGGCCGAATGGCCTACTCCTGCACCTATTTTCTATGTTTCTATGAATCCTATCTCATTATATCTTGTGTTTGGACTATTTTTTATAACTTACAGTAATTTTGTGACTTTACAATGTACTGCTGCCACAAAACAACAAATTTCACATTCAATAAGCCGGTGATAAGACAGGTGCAGCACAGCAGTGTAGCGGTTGGCATTGTCAGTGACTGGGGTTCAATCCCCACCACTGTTTGTAAAGAGTTCTCTCAGTGACCTCAGGGGTTTCCTCCAGGTGCTCCAATTTCCTCCCAAATTCCAAAACAACCAGTTTTTGTGGGCGTGCTACATTTGATGCTAGAAGCACCATGACACTCGTGGGCTGCTCCCAGTGCATCCTCAGACTCGGTTGGTTGCGACGCAAATGATGTATTTCTCTGTTTGCTACTGCCATCAGGTAGAAAGCGCAAGAGCCCCAAGACTCTCACTGCCTGGATCAAGAACACTTACTATCCCTCAACCATTAGGCTCCTGAACAAAGGGGATAACTACATTCACTTGCCCCACCGTTGAGACATTCCCACGACCAGTGATCTCACTTTAAACAGTCTTTATCCCACTATCTCATGTTCTCATTATTTATTGCTATTTAGAAACATAGAAAACCTACAGCGCAATACAGGCCCTTTGGCCCACAATGCTGTGCCGATAATGTCCTTACCTTAGAAATTACCTAGGGTTATCTCCTCTGCACCCTTTCTATGGTTTCCATATTTATATTTGCATTTGCACAGTTTGTTGTCTTCTGCACTCTGGTTGATCTTTCATTGATCCTGTCATAGTTACTATTCTATGCTGACCCCGGTTATGAGGAACAGCCTGACCCTGGTTAGGGGGAGTAGCCTGACCCTGGTTATGGACAGAGGGTCGGAGGATTGTGACTGGAGAAGTGGCACTGAATTGCAGCCCAAAGCCCTAATCCAGTCTTCATTTTTCATTTGCCCTGAAGAGCTGTCGGCAGCCAGAGAGGTACTGACAAGCAGCAGCTGTACAACACATCCTGGTTTGCCAGTCCCTGGGACAGGGTGCTGACAGGCAGTAGAAGACATTTAATCCAATCTGATTCACTCCACTAAAATTGGAATTGCAAAGCCTCTGAGCCATTGTGACAGAGGCGCCTTGACCCCACTCGCTGGTTGAGGAGGCTTCATTCACCTCCCTCCTCATCCTGAAATAACTCAAGAATGTGAAAGAGAAAATGGGAGAAAAGGGAAACATAGAGACAGAAAAATCAATCCTGCTTTCAAACACCCCAGCATATCCCAAACTGTTTTAATACCCATTGAGTACTTCTGAAGTGCACAAGAGTTACCAAGTGATCAGTGCATGCAAACACCCTTATAATGAACTGCAATGTTTGTGACCAACACAGCCCGAGGATGTGCTGGGGGCAGCCCACAAGTGTTGCCATGCCTTTGGCACCAACATAGCATGTCCACATCTTACTAACCCTAACCCATAGGAAACCGGAGCACCCAGCGGAAACCCACGCAGTCTGGGGGAGAATGTACCAACGCTTTCCAGACAGCAGCGGGAATTGAACCTGATCACTGGCACCGTAAAGCACTGCACTAACGGCTAAGATACCATGTCACCCTCAGACCCGTCAGTCTGAGAGATCCCCATCCCCAACCCAGAACCCTTACAGGCACAGCCGGTGAGAAAGGGAGAAAGAGAGAGACGAGTGAACACCAACAGGGTGATAACAGGGGACAGAAAAGGCTGGCAGAGAGAGAGGAGGAAATTCTGTTATTCCATTGCCAAGTTCCTTACATTTCTCCGTCCACAGTTTCCAGGATTCTATCCATCCTCCAATTCCATGGAATGACACAGTAGATTTCACTAAGCAGAAGTTCAAAGTTCAAAAGTCCGAAGTGAATTCATTATCAACGTACATATATGTTACTGTATACTACTTTGAGATAGATTTTCCTGCAGACATTTACAGGAAAATATAGAAATATGATAGAATTTATGAAAAAGCTGTGTTTCACTAACAGTGACAATCAGTGTGCAAAAAAGACAAATTGTGCAAGTTAAAATAAATAAATAACACTGAGATAATGAGTTGTAGAGTCCTTGAAAGTGAGTCTATAGATTGTGGAATCTATCCGCACTGGTTCAAGGGTCTGATGGTTGTAGGGTAATAACTGTTCCTGAAGCTGATAGTAAGGGAATTTGGTCCCAAGTGTGACCAAAAACTTCATGAATGGAGACACAGAAGACTTGAAATGCCAAAATGCAGAGCAATATAGGAGCGGAGGGAGTGTTATCACACAAACATGAGAATCAGCCTGTTCTGCTGAGTTCCTCCAGCAGGCTGTGTGTTGCTGCAGACTCCAGCTTCTACATCTCCCTGGTGTGTCCAATGTGCTGGCAGGTCTCAGCAGGTCCAGCAGCATCTGTGGGGAAGAGCAAACAGTGTCCCCCACAGATGCTGTTCCAACTGCTGGGTTCCTCCAGCAGAATGCTTGTTGCTGGGTCAGAGTGTAGGCTCATGGGGACGGGGAGGGAAGAGAGAGGGCTGGACAGGCAATGGTTGAGTGAATGAATTCTAGAACAGAGAAAGAATGGTGCAGAGCCAAATGGAGATTGAGGGAGTAGGTGCGGGCAAAGATGGGAATCGGAATTAGAATTGTATTTTTATTATCATATGTAAAAATTAGCTTTATTTGTCACATGTACCCTAAATATACAGTGAAACATATATGCACCAGTGTAGCATCTCCACAACTCACTAACCCTAACCAGAGCAACAGGAGGAAACTCACATGGTCATGAGGAGAATGTACAAACTCCTTACAGAGAGTGATGTAATTACAGAGAGAGATGGAATTACGGACAAAGAGTGATGAAATTACAGAGAGAGTGACGGAATTACAGACAGAGAGTGACGGAATTACGGAGAAAGAGTGACGGAATTATGGAGAGAGTGACGGAATTAAACCCCGTTTGCTAGTGCTGCGAAGTGTTGCACTAACTTCTACCCCACAATGTACCTAGATACAGTGAAAATCGTGTTTTGCATACTGCCCATACAGATCAGATCATTACACAGTATATTGAAATAGTATAAGGTAAAACAATAACAGAGTGCAGAAGAAAGTATACTAGAACTTTAAACAGCATTGATTAAAATTAGGAGGGGCAGTAACATAGACAGTAACAATCTTTCCCCCTGGGTAAGGGGAACCCAATCTAGGGGGAAAAGGGTTAGGGTGAGAGGGGAAAGATTTAAAAGGGGGCTGAGGGTCAACTTCTTCACACAGTGGTGGGTCTATGGAATGAGCTCCCAGAGGAAGTGGTTGAGGCAGGTACAATAGTATCATTTAAGAGGAACTTGGAGAGGTACATGGAGGGCTGAGGTTTGCATAGATACAGACCGAATGCAGGAAATTGGGACAAGCTGGGTTGGCACTGTGGTCAGTATGGACTGGATGGGCCAAAGGGCCTGTGTTGCTCTATGACTCTAAGAACATGGATGCAGGCTCTACAGATTTGGGTAATGTGTCAATGGAAGCATGCAACTCTGAGACAGAAGGGGATGAGGATAGGTCCTCGGTGGACAGTAGATGAACACGAGATTCTTCAGATGCTGGAAATCCTGAGCAACACCCAGAATGCTGGAGGAACTCAGCAGATCAGGCAGCGTCCGTGAAAAGCCCAGAACTGATGAAGGGTCTGGACCAGAAACATCAACTGTTCATGCCGAAGGGTTTCGGCCCGAAACGTCGACTGCACTCTTTTCCAGTGATGCTGCCTGGTCTGCTGAGTTCCTCCAGCATTTTGTGTGTGTTGCTCGGATTTCCCGCACCTGCAAATTCTCTCTTGTTTACAATGCATTGTCCAGACTGGGTCTTTATTTCTTGAAAAGTGGGAGAATGAGGAGCAAACATAGCTGGGTTAAAAAACGAGGAGAGGCATAGGATAAGGTGGACCTTAACAGGCTATTCCCCAGGGTAGGGGAGACCAAAACTAGGGGGCATAGGTTTCGAGTGAAGAGGGAAAGATTTAAAAGGGGCGTGGGAGGTAACGTTTTCATACACGGGTGGTGGTGGGTGTGTGGAACGAGCTGCCGGCAAGTGGTTCAAGCGGGTACGATACCGTATCGTTTAAGAAGCGAATACAGGGGCGGCGATTGGAATGATAAGTGTGTCCAACACAGTAATTTGGGCGAGTAACATGGTCGGCATGGACTGGTTGGGTCGAATGGCCTGTATTTGTGCAGAATAGATCTATGACAACGAACTCCGTAATTTCTTGCATTGCCCTACTGTGCTAACCCATTAGCCGAGCGGCAACTCTGTCCATGAAACGTGAGCCTGTTGTTGTTTGCCTTTTAGCTGCGTGAAACCCGCAACATTCGGGGGAATCCCGGCTGCTTCAGTCAGACAACATAACTGTATTCAAGAAACCTTCGGCGGGACAGAGGTAATGTGCATCCTCCCCACTCGTCCCTGCCAGCTGTCTGATCTTACCTGTCTTTCTCACCGGTTCTGGCATGGCTAGTGGTAGTCCCCCGCGTGTCCCTGCCGCGACTCGCGGTTCACAACATGACCCTCTGCAGGCGATGCAAAGACGGAGATAACAGACAATTGCCCATCTTCCTATTTATACAGTGCCGTCAGACGTGCCCGCCTCCCGCCTCCCGCCGGCCGAATGTGGAAAGGCCAGCGCTGGGACCGCCAGCTGCATTGCCCACTGTATTCGGGGCGGTGAGACCGGTACCGGCCGCCTCACCCCACCGCCTGGCGACTCTTTATTTACATGGTTAGTCTGTGTGGAGAACGATGTGTTTTGGAGGATTGTTCTGATTGTGTTTTTAGTGGATCCGGAGTAACAGCTGTTTCGTCCTCCGTTACTCCTGTGTGCTGAAGAAAGGCAGCAAATAATTTTGAATAGAACGGAGTATGTGTGTGTGAGTTCGCGTGTTTGTGAGAAAGAAAGGGCGTGTGTGTGAGAGAGACACACACACAGGAGTGTGTGCGAGTGAGGGAGTGTGTGTGAGAGAGGAATGTGTTTGAGCGAGTGAGGGGGAATGTTTCTGAGTGAGAGTGTGAGAGGGAGAGAGGGTGAAAGAGATAGAGAGAAAGAGATAGAGTGAATGAGTGAGAGGAAAAGAGTGACTAAGTGAGGAAAGAGAGAAAGAGAGAGAAAAGGAATTTTCAGAATCTACAGTTGCAGGTTTGAAACTAACTGTAAAACAGAAATATATCCCTCGCAGTTAACGAGGATTTGCATTTCGATAGCACCTTCACCTACTTTGAGAAACATTACAAGCGCTCTTGGTTATTGGAGAGCAACACATACAAAATGCTGGATGAATTCAGCAGGTCAGGCAGTATCTCTGGAGAGGAATAAACAGTCCAGTCTCGGGCCGAGGCCGACATTTGGACCGACGTGCACAGGTCCACCGTATATACATCAGTCAGGTACCTCTCTGCCCTTGGTCCATAACACTGGAGTTGGAAGCAGCCTTCCCACCTGTCCTGTCACTCAATAGGATCATGGCTGAGTTTCCCCCCTCACTTCTAGTTTCCCCTACTAATCATTAAAGAGTCATACAACACAGAAACAGGCCCTTCAGCCCATCTGGTCAATACTAGACCCACGACCTACACCTGCCCATATCTCTCCAAACCCCTCTCATTCATGTACCTGTCTTTTACCTTGCTAAACTCATGAACATTACCTCGCTATTTCTACTGTCTTTGGCATTACTCATTTATTATCTATTTCTCATTATAATTTATAGTATGTTTTACGTATTGCACTGTACTGCTGTTGCAAAACCACAAATTTCACGAGGTTGTGAGTGATAGTAAAGCTGATTCTGATTCTAATTCATGTGTCTCAACTACCTTCTTGGGCAGCTCACAATGTATGTATTTTGTATTTTGTAGAGCAATGGAGGCCATTCAGTCTATCCATTCTATGCTGATCACTGTACCCTACCAGCTAGTCTCAATTTCCTGCATTCGGCCCATATCGCTCTCAGCCTTGCCCTTCAACGTACCTGTCCAAGTGCTTCTTAAATGATGGTGTTGTACCTGTCTCAACCACTTCCTCTGGCAGCTTGTTCCAGACACTCTGCACGAAGAAGTTGCTCCCTCAGGTGCCTTTTAAACCTTTCCCCTCTCACCGTAAGCCTATGCCCATCTCGTTTAGGATATCTCTACCTTGTGGAAAAGACTTATTGTAAACTTTATCTATACCCACCACGATTTTCAAAGCATCTTTCTAAGGTCGCCCCTCATTCTCCAATGTCCCAAGTAACATTTAAGAAAAGCGTGGATAGGTCATTAATGGGAAGGATATGGTCTGGGTGCAGGTAAATGGGATTGATGAAGGGTCTCAGCACAAGATGTTGACTGTTCATTTCCCTCCATAGATGCTGCCTGACCTGCTGAGTTCCTCTGGCATTTTGTGTGTGCTTTCTCATCTCTGTTGAGAAACAAGCTTACTTTGAGACTGGGAGCCCTGGTTCTGCACACCCTAGCCAGGTGATGCATCTGCCCACATTCTAAATTTTATTTTATTTTGTTTGGAGATACAGCACAGCAACTGGCCCTTCTGGCCCAATGAACCCACACTGTCCAATTACACCCATGTGACCAACTAACTGACTAACTAACTAACTAACTAACGAGCACCTTTGGAGTGAGGGATGAAACCATAACACCCAGAGGAAACCCACGTGGTGAAGGGGAGAACATTCAAACTCCTTACAGACCGTGGTGGGAAATGAACCCAGGTCACTGGCTGGGGTTAATTCAGATTTATCTTTATCCTAGAACTGAGCTATGTTGGACGGCAGATAATTCTCCCAGGCACCCTGGGAACACTCAATCCATGTCACAACCAAATATCTTATTTGATTATTAAAACACAGAATGGATAGGCTGAAGGACTCTATGACTCTCTCTATTACCGAGATGGAGTGGTCTTGGAGAGGATTTTTCCAATAGTGGGGGAGTCTAGGACCAGAGAGCACAGCTTCGGAATAGAGGGCTATCCATTAAGAACAGTAATGAGGAGAAATTTCTTTAGCAAGAGGGTGGTGAATCTGTGGAATTCATTGCACAGATGACTGGAGAGGCCAAGTCACTAGGTATATTTAAAGCAGAGGTTGATAGGTTCTTGATTAACAAGTGTGTCAAAGGTTATGGGAGAAGGTGGAATGGGGTTCAGAGGGATAATAAATCAACCATGATGGAATGGCGACCAGACCCAATGGGCCAAATGTCCTAATTCTGTCCCAATGTCTTATGGTCTTACGGTCCTCAGGAAGGGGATGTCAAATTATCACATGCCAGAGGGTGGTGGGTTTGTGGAATTCATTGCCACAGACGTCCGTGCAGGCCAAGTCATCAAATATATTCAGAGAAGCAGTTGATAGGTTCTTGATTAGTCAGGGCATCAAAAGTTATGGGGAGAAGTCAGAAGAACGGGGTTGAGAAGGAATAAATCAGCCATGATGGAATGGGGCAGCAGACTCGATGGGCTGGATGTTTGTGACATCTTGCTGTGCACAGATCAACTGCATCTCCCCCCACCACCTCACAAGGGAATAGGGAGGCTGTTTCTGGTGTGAGGCACTACAGTAATGCAGACTTTTCCTCCTTATTTTTTTGGGCTTACCTTGTGGACTCAATGATTGGGTCAGTTGTGTAACAAGAACCTTTGTTTTGACAAACTGATGCCTTTAATAGGAAAAGGGATGCAGTCGGTCGTAGTCCAAATATAAACTTGTCAGCCTGCAGCTTAAAGGGATTTGTGTCCCGTTCAGGACAATAGAATCCCCAGCGACCCAGTGTCCTGAAAGAGAATTTATAGTCCGCTTGTTTTTAGACTCTGACTACAGCTACTCAGCATCTTGCATTATTTTTGGAGGGGCGGCTGAGAATCGAACTGCTCGGCTTGTGTCTGCCTGAACGTTGGCACACGGCACTGGATCAACATCTGAGAGCTCTGCACTGAGACTGATGGGTGAAAGTTAATCCCAAATTAAGTTGTAATGTAGACGGGCCAATTCAGGAAATTCACCACTCACCAGATAGCATCTCTGAAGCAGAGTTCAGGGTACATGACAGCCCAGAATTCTTTCCCCTGGTCAGATTCAGATTCACACTCAGATTCAGACATAGATTCAAAGTTCAAAGTAAATTTTATCATCAAAGTACATATATATCACCATATACAAACCTGAGCTTCATTTTCCTGTGGGCATACTCAGCAAATCTATAGAATAGTAACAGGACCAATGAAAGATCAACCAGAGTGCAGAAGACAACAAACTGTGCAAATGCAAATATAAATAAATAGCAATAAATAACGAGAACATGAGATAATGGGATACAGAGTCCTTCAAGTGAGATCATTGGTTGTGGATGGGCAAGTGAGTGTAGTTGTCCCCTTTTGTCCAAGAGCCTGATGGTTGAAGGCTAGTAACTGTTCTCGAACCTGGTGATGTGAGTCCTGAGGCCCCTGTATCTTCTACCTGATAGCAGCAGCAAGAAAAGAGCATGGCCTGGGTGGAAAGGATCTGTGATCATGGATGTTGCTTTTCTATGGCAACGTTTCATGTAGATATGCTCAATGGTTGGGAGGGCTTTACCTGTGATTCAGATTTATTTATTGATCACGTGTACATCAGAACATATGGTGAAATGCGTCATTTGCTTCCTTTACAAGGATGTAGTCAGGCCTTGAGGACCTGTGTTTAGGAAAAGGTTGAATAGGTTAGGACTTTATTTGCTGGACCATCAGAGAATGAGGGAAGATTTGATAGAAGTATACAAAATTATGAGGGGTATAGATAGGGTAAATGCAAACAGGCTTTTTCCACTGAGGTTGAGTGAGACTAGAATTAGAGGTCATGGGTTAAGGGTGAAAGGTGAAATGCTTAAGGGCAACTTGAGGGGGAGATTCTTCACTCAGAGGGTGGAGAGAGTGTGGAATGAGCTTCCAGCAGAAATGGTGTAATGTGGGTTAGATTTCAAAACTTGAAAGGAGCTTGGATAGAAACATAGGAACATAGAAAATAGGTGCAGGAGCAGGCCATTTGGCCCTTCAAGCCTGCACCGCCATTCAGTATGATCATGGCTGATCATCCAACTCAGAACCCTGTACCAGCCTTCCCTCCATACCTCCTGATCCCTTTAGCCGCAAGGGCCATATCTAACTCCCTCTTAAATATAGCCAATGAGTGGCCTCAACTGTTTCCTGTGATAGGTACATGGATGGCAGGGGTATGGAGGGCTACGGTCCAGGTCCGGGCCAATGAGACTATGCAGATTAATAATTCAGCATGGATTAGATGGGCCGAAGGGCCTATTTCAGTGCTGTAGTGTTCTATGACTCTTTTGACCCTTCGACTCTAACCAGCATAATTCGAGGATGTTCTGGAGATATCCCACCAGTATCACCACACACTCCAGCACCTACATAACATACCCACAAAGCTCAGCAGATCAACACTGAACACAACAAGCAACAAAACCCGGAGGTGTGGTTGGTGGTGTCTGGGGGTTAGAAGTTCATTGGTCAGTATAAATGACACAGTTGCTTCAGTATTCACATTCAGATTTATTCATCACATGTACATTGAAATACACAGTGAAATGCATTGCCTGGGTTAGTGACCAACACAACCTCAGGATGTGCTGGGGTCAGCCCACACCTGTCACCACATATTCCAGCGCCAAAATTTCATGCCCACCTGGTTTAGCAGAACAGCACAAACAACAAAAACAACATCAACAAAACAAATTAACAACAACAAAACAATAAACACAAGAGATTTTACAGATGCTGGAAATCCAGAGCAACACTCACAAAATGCTGGAGGAACTCAGCAAGCCAGGCAGCAACTATGGAGAGGAATAAAAACATCGATGCTTTGGGCCAAGATGTCCCTTTCCCATTCTTCTACCCACAGGGATATGCCTGCAACCCCAGAACAGGCCACCAGTCTGCAATACTGCCTTCAGACAAGATGCTGGACGAACTCAACGGGTCAGGCAGCATCTGTGGAAGGAAACGCACAGTTGGTGTTTCATCTGGACTGAGAGATAATGGGGAGATCATCATTGTTATGTGCTGAGTCGTATGATGTCATCATTGTTATGTGCTGTGTCGTATGATGTCATCATTATGTGCTGTGTCGTATGATGTCGTCATTATGCGCTATGTCATATGATGTCGTCATTATGTGCTGTGTCGTATGATGTCATCATTATGTGCTGTGTCTTATGATGTCGTCATTATGCGCTGTGTCATATGATGTGGGTGATCATGGTCTATGACCATGAATGCCATTGGCAAATTTTTCTACAGAAGTGGTTTGCCATTGCCTTCTTTTGGGCAGTGTCTTTACAAGACAAGTGACCCCAGCCATTATTAATACTCTTCAGAGATTGTCTGCCTGGCGTCAATGATATACAACCATCCACCACCTGCTCCCATGGTTTCCTGTGACCCTGATCAGGAGGGAGAGTGCTAAGAATATACTGCACCTTGCCCAAGGGTGACCTGCAGGCTAGTGGAGGGAAGGAGCAGCTTCCACCTCCTTTGGTAGGGACGGATCTCCAACCTGCCACCCAAAAGGGGAGATAGCTGGTATAAAAAGGCGCTGGGAAGTGTGGTTATCTCACCTTGAACTTTCAGTCCAGATGAAGGGTCTTGATCCAAAATGCCAGCTGTCCACTTCCTCCAACCTGAGTGTGGCCTCACCACAACAGTGGAGGAGGCCATGATCCATGGATGGACATATCAGAATGGGAATGGGAAGTGGAATTAAAATGAGTGGCCACTGGGAGATCCTGCTTTCTCTGGTGGGCAGAGTGGAGGTGCTCGGCAAAGCGGTCTCCCAATCTACATTGGGTCTCACTGATATACAGGAGGCCACAACAGGAGCACCCCAATAGACTCACTGGTGAAGTGTCACCTCTCCTGGAAGCACTGTTTGGGGCCCTGAATGGTAGTGAGGAAGGAGATGTAGCACTTATTCTGCTTGCAGGGAGCCAGGAGGGAGAACAGTGGGAAGGGAGTGGACAAGAAGTCACGTAGGGAGCGATCCCTACAGAAGGCAGGAAGTAGGAGAGAGGGAAAGATGTACCTGGTGGTGGGATCCCTTTGGAGGTGGTGGAAGTTACAGAGAATTACATGCTGGACCCGGAGGGTGGTGGGGTGGTAGGTGAGGACAAGAGGAAACCTATCCCTCCAAGGGTGGCGGGAGGATGGGGTAAGAGCAAGAAAATATTTCTATTTTCTTGTAAATCTTCCTTATCTACAGTTTAGCAACTCTATGAGCACCTTGATCACCTTACACTAACATGGGCTTTACCTCTTTTAGTTGCATCCATTCTTTTCAAAAATGCATATAATTAATGACGTCTGCTCAAGATGATGCCTGCATACAATGCTCCTTTGGTTGATAGCTTCTGGATAGATCATGAAATGAAACCACATATTTCACTTCTTTTTTTGTCTTCTACATTTGTATTTCATCTTGGGTATGATTCTGGAACTGTTGGAGCCTGTGGTTTGCAGTTTGGAGGTTGTTTGTGTGTTTCACTGCTCTGCTGTCTCCAAGAGGATTCTAGGAGGCAGAGGCAGCGGCAGCGTGCGCGAACCCTGTGGTGAGAAGGCTGTGGGAGGCACGAGTCCATGTTCGACACCATTTTGCTAATTAAAGCTTCCGCTGTTCACTAAATAAAACAATGAGGGAGATTGAAACATCGAGGTGAATGCAGAAGGTGAGCACCAGCTGCCTGTCTTTTGATTGCCGTTGGGATCGCTCTGCTACAGAGAGGGGAGAATGTCTTTTAGAACATAGAACATAGAACAGTACAGCACAGTACAGGCCCTTCAGCCCACAATGTTGTGCTGACCCTTAAACCCTGCCTCCCATATAACCCCCCACCTTAAATTCCTCCATATACCTGTCTAGTAGTCTCTTAAATTTTGATCACTGGTGGGATAGCTCTGCTACAGAGAGGGAAGACTGCCTTTTTATCACTGGTAGGAGTTTTATAGTTTTTTATATTCTGTATTTTTCATCTAATCTTTCTTGCTTTTTGTGTGTGGGGCTGGAGGATGGGAGGCGGGGTGGTTGGTATGCCTGCTACATTTTGTTTTTTTTTGAGTGGGGAGGAGGGATTTGGGGGGTTGATAATCGTGTTGCCAGTCTTTTCTTTCTTGGTTTTGTGGCTATCTGGAGAAGAAGAATTTCAGAGTTGTATACTTTGATAAAAATTGAATCTTTGAGCCTTTGAATTTATGTTTAATTTCTGTTTTTGTTGTGAATGCTGCTTATCTGATTGAATATGCCTGTGGTGCTGATGCAAGTAAGTTTGTCATTGCACCTGTGCATACATGTGTATGAAGATTCTGCATGACATACAAAACTTTGACAAACTTCTATAGATGTTTGGTGGAGAGTATATTGATGGGCTGCATCACCACCTGGTATGGAAATACCAATGCCCTTGTATGGAAAAGCCTGTGAAAAGTAGTGGATGTGGCCCAGTCCATCACGGGTAAAGCCCTCCCCACCATTGAGCACATCTGCACAAAGCACTGTCGCAGGAAAGCAGCATCCATCATCAAGGACTCCCACCATGCTGTCTTCTCACTGCTCCCAGAAGGAAGATGGTACAGGAACCTCAGGACCCACATCACCAGGTTCAGGAACAACTATTACTCCTCAACCATCAGGCTCTTGAAACAGCGGGGATGACTTCACCCAACTTCACTTGCCCCATCACTGAACTGTTCCCACAACCTATAGACTCACTTTCAAGAACTCTTCATCCCACGTTCACGATTTTTATTGCTTATTGATTTATTGTCACTTTGTTTGTGTTTTTATTTACTTACTGAGATTCAGCACAGAATAGGCCCTTCCGGCTTTTCAAAACGCACCACCCAGTAATCTCCTATTTAATCCTGGGACAATTTACAATGACAAATTAATCTACCAAGCGGTGTATTTGGACTATTGGAGGAAACCGGAGCACCAGGAGGAAACCCACGTGGTCATGGGGAGAAAGTACAAACTCCTTACAGGCAGTGGCGGGAATTGAACCGGGTTACTAGCACTGTAAAGCGTTGTGCTGACCACTACGTTACCATGCTGCCCTTTTTGTTTCTTTTTGCATTTTCACAGTTTGATGTCTTCTGCACATTGTTTGCTTGTTCATCTTGTGTGCAGTTTTTCATTGATTTTGTTGTATTTCTTTGTATTTACTGTGAATGCCAACAGGAAAATGAATCTCAGGGTTGTATATGGTGACATACATGTACTTATGATAATAAACTTACTTTGAATTTTTGAACATTGAACATATATTTGTTCCGGTAACAATAAGCTCCACTTTGACCCAGGAACTAATACATTATTTGATAGAATAGTTTGATTGAAATTTATGTTGACAATAACTTATTTGACATTTATGAGAGGCACAGTTAGACAACTGGTATCTTTCCCCCAGGGTAGAAATGTCAAGTACCAGAGAGAATGAATTCAAGGTGAGAGGAGGGGAAGGTAAAAGGAGATGTGCGAGGGAAGTTTTTTTTAGACAAATGCGCTGACGGAGATGCTGGTGAAGAAGAATACAATAGAGATATTTAAGTGGCTCTTAGATAGGCACTTGAATGTCCAGGTAATTCTCCTCTGCATGCTCTCTAAAGCTTCTACATACATCCAGAATCATCTTTCATGTCACTGGCAAATGCCATGAAATTTGTTGCTTTGTGGCAGAAGTATACTGCAATACATAATAATAAAAACTATACATTTCCAAAATAAATAACTAAATTAGATATATAATTAAATTGAGTAGTGCCAAAAGAGAACAATAAAAGGGGAAAAAATAGTGAGATGGTGTAGGTGGGCTCATTGTTCATTCCGAAATCTGAAGGTGGAAGGGAAGAGATTGCTCCTAAAACTGAGTTTGTGCATTCAAGCTCCTGCACCTCCTCCCTGATGGTGGCAGTCAGGGAGAAGAGCTTATGTCCTGGGTGACGGGAGTCCTTAATAATGGATGTTACCTTTTTGAGACATCATTTATGGAAGGCGTCCTCGATGCTGGGGAGGCTAGTGCCCATGATGGAGCTGGCTGAGTTTACAGCTCTCTGCAGATTTTCTGATACTGTGCAGATGATCCCCATACCAGATGGTGATGCAACCAGTTAGAATGTTTTCCACGCTACATCAGTAGAAATTTTTCAGAGTCTTTGGTGATGTATCAAGTCTTCTCAAACTCCTAATGGAATATAGCCACTGCTGTGCCTTCTTTGTAATTGCATCAATATGTTGGGCCCAGAATAGATCTTGTAAACATCTGACAGTCTTTGTGTCCCTTTCAGGGTAGCGATTACAGATAGAACTGTGTAGACAATACTCCAAGAGTACAGTTCATTGTACACGATTCTCCAAGAGTACAGTTCAGTCATAGTCATAGTCATAGTCATACTTTATTGATCCTGGGGGAAATTGGTTTTCGTTACAGTTGCACCATAAATAATTAAACAGTAATATGTAAATTATGCCAGGAAATAAGTCCAGGACCAGCCTTTTGGCTCAGGGTGTCTGACCCTCCAAGGGAGGAGTTGTAAAGTTTGATGGCCACAGGCAGGAATGACTTCCTATGATGCTCTGTGTTGCATCTCGGTGGAATGAGTCTCTGGCTGAATGTATTCCTGTGCCCAACCAGTACATTATGTAGTGGATGGGAGACATTGTCCAAGATGGCATGCAACTTGGACAGCATCCTCTTTTCAGACACCACCGTCAGAGAGTCCATCCCCACAACATCACTGGCCTTACGAATGAGTTTGTTGATTCTGTTGGTGTCTGCTAGCCTCAGCCTGCTGCCCCAGCACACAACAGCAAACATGATCGCACTGGCCACCACAGACTCGTAGAACATCCTCAGCATCGTCTGACAGATGTTAAAGGACCTCAGTCTTCTCAGGAAATAGAGACAGCTCTGACCCTTCTTGTAGACAGCCTCAGTGTTCTTTGACCAGTCCAGTTTATTGTCAATTCGTATCCCCAGGTATTTGTAATCCTCCACCATGTCCACACTGACCGCCTGGATGGAAACAGAGGTCACTGGTACCTTAGCTCTCCTCAGGTCTACCACCAACTCCTTAGTCTTTTTCACATTAAGCTGCAGATAATTCTGCTCACACCATGTGACAAAGTTTCCTACCGTAGCCCTGTACTCAGCCCCATCTCCCTTGCCGATGCATCCAACTATGGCAGAGTCATCAGAAAACTTCTGAAGATGACAAGACTCTGTACAGTAGTTGAAGTCCAAGGTGTAAATGGTGAAGAGAAAGGGAGACATGATACACGATATACACGATACTCCAAGAGTACAGTTAGAACATTGTAGACAATATTCCAAGAGTACAGTTGGAGTATAGTGTACATTTCCAGTATCCACACTACAAGGGGGATGTGCTGCCAATAGCGAGAGTGCAGAAGAGATTCACCAGGATGGTGCCTGGAATCGAGGACTGAGTTATAAGATAAGATTAGATTGGATACACAGGTTTACTCTCTCTGGAATGTAGGAGGGGTGACCTTATGGAACCTTATAAAAATATCAGGAGGATAGATAGGATAGTTCACAGCCTTTCTCCAAGGGCAGGGATTAAGAATTTACTTTATTCACTATCTACATTTGCACGTATGGTGGATTTGCTGTCATGTCTTGGTCAGGGCACAAAATGCAACAAACAGCAACATTCACCAATTATAAAGAATAAGAAATTATATAAAAATAATGTGAAGTTGAAGGACAGACATCAAATAAAAAGTGCATTGATACATAAAAACCAGGAGAGTCCTGAACTAGTATACATAGGTTTAACATGGAACATAGGACAGAACAGAACGGGAACGGGCCCATTGGCCCACAGTGTTATCTGAACCAATCAAATTAATAATCAAATGGCCAACTAAACTAATTTCTCTGCCAACACAATGTCCATATCCTTCTATATTCCCCACATTCACGTGCCTGTCTAAATGTCTCTTAAAAGTCTCTAATGTATCTCCGTCTACCACCACCCCACACAGCACATACCAGGCTCCCACCATTCTCTATGCAAAAAAACTTGACATCTCCTTTTGAAATTACCCCCTCTTACCTTAAAAGCATGCCCTCTGGTTTAGTCAATTCAACCCTGGGAAAAAGTGAGAGGGGTGAAATTTGAAGAAGATCAGAGGGGCACGTTGTTCACACAGAGAGTGGTGGGTATCTGGAATGAGCTGCTGGAGGAGGAGGTGGAGGCAGGTACAATGACAACATTTAAGAGTCATCAAGACGGTACACAAGACAGGGACACAAGACGGGTACACAGATAGGAAAAGAGATGGGTACACAGATAGGGACACAAGACAGGTACACAGATAGGAACACAGACAGGTACACAAGACAGGGACACAAGACGGGTACACAGATAGGAACTCAAGACGGGTACACAGATAGGGACACAAGACAGGTACACAGATAGGGACACAGATGGGTACACAGATAGGAACGCAAGATGGGTACACAGATAGGGACACAAGACAGGTACACAGATAGGAACACAAAACGGGTACACAGATAGGGACACAGGACAGGTACACTGATAGGGACACAAGACAGGGACACAGATAGGAACACAAGATGGGTACACAGATAGGTACACAAGATGGGTACACAGATAGGAACACAACACAGGTACATAGAAAGGAACACAAGACGGGTACACAGATAGGAACACAGATGGGTACACAGATAGGAACACAAGACAGGTAAACAGATATGGAAACAAGACAGGTACACAGATAGGGATAAAAGACGGGTACACAGATAGGAACACAAGACAGGTACACAGACAGGAACACAAGACGGGTACACAGATAGGAACACAAGACAGGTACACAGACAGGAACACAAGACGGGTACACAGATAGGAACACAAGACAGGTACACAGATAGGAACACAAGACGGGTACACTGATAGGGACACAGATGGGTACGCAGATAGGGACACAAGACAGGTACACAGATAGGGACACAGATGGGTACACAGATAGGAACACAAGACAGGTACACAGATAGGAACACAAGACGGGTACTCTGATAGGGACACAAGATGGGTACACAGATAGGAACACAAGACAGTTACACAGATAGGGACACAAGACAGGTACACAGATAGGAACACAAGACAGGTACACAGATAGGGACACAAGACGGGTACACAGATAGGGACACAGATGGGTACACAGATAGGAACACAAGACAGGTACACAGATAGGAACACAAGACGGGTACTCTGATAGGGACACAAGACAGGTACACATGTAGGGACACAAGACGGGTACACATATAGGGACACAAGACGGGTACACAGATAGGAACACAAGACGGGTACACTGATAGGAACACAAGATGGGTACACAGATAGGTACACAAGACAGGTAAACAGATAGGGACAGAAGACAGGTACACAGATAGGGACACAAGACAGGTACACATATAGGGACACAAGACGGGTACACAGATAGGAACACAAGACGGGTACACTGATAGGAACACAAGACAGGTACACAGATAGGTACACAAGACAGGTACACAGATAGGAACAGCGCAGGGGGATGTGGGCCTAACGTGGGTATATGAGTATAGTGGAGATGGGCATTGTGGTCAGCATGGATGCGATGGGCCGATGGGCTCTTTCCTGAATCATGTTTTTGAAATATAGACAGCTACAATAGCAGACACGCAACACCAATTTGTGCACAACTTCTCACAATGCAATACAACAGTGGCATTTTGTTTCAGAGTCCCAGTTGGGATATATAAACATATGATATCAGAATTTTTTCGATTAGTTTTATTCATCACATGTACATCAAAACATGTAGTGAAATATATTGCTTGCATCAACGCCCAGCCCACAGTGTGAGGATGTGCTGGGGGCAGCCTGCAAGTGTTACCATGGTTCCGGTGGCAAAATAGCATGCCCAGAACTTACTCACCCTAAGCCATAGGTCTTTGGAATACGGGAGGAAACCAGAGCACTCAGAGGAAACCCACGTGGTCACGGGGTAAGAACATACAGACAACAGTGGGAATTGAACCCTAATCTGATGCTGTACAGTGATATATAGCCATAATACTGGGCTCAGGGCATGTAAGAGAAAATGCTACCCTTGTTTTCACAGTGACTTTCCCTACTGGCTGAGAGAGTGGACAGGGTACGTTTAACATCTCATCTGAGGGATGCACTTTCAGTGTGGCATCCTCTCCACGTCCACTCTACCCAGACCTTTCAATGTTCAGTAGGTTGCAATGACATCCCCTCTCATTCTTCTAAACTCCAGTGAGTACAAGCTCTGAGCTCCTCATATGTTAACCCTTTCATTCCCAGAATCATTCTCATGAACCTCCACTGGACTACCCTTGGATGCTAAGGTCACAACTATGATCTTCTTTAATCCACGACCCAGGGGTGGCCACTGTGTCATACCTGCCAATCTTTAGTCGCACTATAAGACCATCTCCCTTATTCCATATACTGCATGCATTCAAACATAACACCTTCAGTCCTGTATTCATCACCTTTTTGATTTTGCCCCCATGTTACACTTCACCTCGACCCACTGATTGCAACTTTGCCCTATCACCTGCCTGTCCTTCCTCACTGTCTCACTACACACTGTATCTACTTGTATACCAGCTGCCTCCCGCCCCACCTCATCCTCAGCCCTGTCGTTCTGGTTCTGAACGTTATTTAGAGATACAGCACGGAAGAGGCCCTCCAGCCCACTGAGCTGCACTGTCCAGCAATTAGATTAGATTATTTAGATAATGAGGACACGCAGTCCTCTTTTATTGTCATTTAGTAATGCATGCATTAAGAAATGATACAATGTTTCTCCAGAATGATATCACAGAAACACATGACAAACTGACTGAAAAACTGACAAAAACCACATAATTATAACACATAGTTACAACAGTGCAAAGCAATACTGTAATTTGATAAGAACAGACCATGGCACAGTATAAAGTCTCAAAGTCTGTCGAAAGTCCCATCATCTCACGCAGACGGTGAACCACCAGCGCCGCAAACTTGCCGATGCAGCATCGTGGAAGCATCAGACCACAGTCCGACTCTGAGTCTGTCGGAAAACTCCGAGCCTCCGACCAGCTCTCCGACACCGAGCACTGAGCACCATCTCTGCCGAGCGCTTCGACCCCGGCCCCGGCAACAGGCAATAGGCAAAGCCAAGGATTTGGGGCCTTCCCCTCTAGAGAATCTTGATCGCACAGTAGCAGTGGCAGCGAAGCGGGCATTTCAGAAGTTTCTCCAGGTGTTCCTCTGTGCTTCTCACGGCTGTCTCCACCAAATCAGGATTGTGCATGGCCCCCTAGTTAACACATACGATATCATTCAGAACGACCTCGCGCGCTGCATCACGCCACCATCTTCTCCTCCCTCCTCCTAGGGTTACCTTCTCCAGCTTAACCCTAGCCTAATCACAGGAACATTTACAACAACCAATTAACCTACTAACTGGTCTGTCATTGGACTGTGGGAGAAATCTGGAGCCCCTGGAGGAAGTCCACGTGCTCACAGGAAGAACATCCAAACTTTCTTACAGTGGACGTGGCAATTGAACTCCCAACACTGATGCGTGGAACTGAAGTAGAGTCATACGAAATGCTACACTCCCTTGTGCCGCACCCCCATGTCTCTGAACTTAACTAATAATACTCAAGGAATCAAATAGCTAAGGCTGTCTTTTTACAATCCGAAGACAATTCTAGTCCAAGACCATCGGGTACTGCAGCCTACTCCATCGGTGAGCTGCTGGTTAATTGGAGGAGCTGGACTGGTGTCAGCGGTGGAACCGGCCGGGATGTCGACTGGGCTGGCCGAGGCTGCGACGGTGGAGAAGAAGCCGGTCAGGATATCGGTGGAACCTTTTGCAACATTGGAAGACCCTTTGGGATGTTGGAGGAGCCCGTCAGGGTATCGGAGGAGCCAGTCAGAATCTTGGAGGAGCCGATTTCAGTTCGCAGAAGCTGACCCGGCTGCAGACCATCTTGCTGCTGGTTACTCAATAGACAATAGACAATAGGTGCAGGAATAGGCCATTCGTCCCTTCGAATCAGCACCGCCATTCACTGTGATCATGGCTGATCATCCACAATCAGTATCCAGTTCCTGCCTTATCCCCATAACCTTTGATTCCACTATCTTTAAGAGCTCTATCCACCTCTTTCTTGAAAGCATCCAGAGACTTGGCCTCCACAGCCTTCTGGGGCAGAGCATTCCATACATCCACCACTCTCTGGGTGAAAAAGTTTTTCCTCAACTCCGTTCTAAATGGCCTACCCCTAATTCTTAAACTGTGGCCTCTGGTTCTGGATTCACCTATCAGCGGGAACATGCTTCCTGCCTCCAGCGTGTCCAATCCCTTAATAATCTTATATGTTTCAATAAGATCCCCTCTCAGCCTTCTAAATTCCAGAGTATACAAGTCCAGTCACTCCAATCTTTCGACATATGACAGTCCTGCCATCTCGGGAATTAACCTTGTGAACCCACGTTACACTCCCTCAATAGCAAGAATGTCCTTCCTCAAATTTGGAGACCAAAACTGCACACAGTACTCCAAGTGTGGTCTCACCAGGGCCCTGTACAGCTGCAGAAGGACCTCTTTGCTCTTATACTCAATTCCCCTTGTTATGAAGGCCAGCATGCCATTAGCTTTCTTCACTGCCTGCTGTATTTGCATGCTTACTTTCAGTGACTGATGTACAAGAACACCTAGATCTCGTTGTACTTCCCCTTTTCCTAACTTGACTCCATTTAGATAATAATCTGTTTCCTGTTCTTACCACCAAAGTGGATAATCTCACATTTATCCACATTAAACTGCATCTGCCATGCATCTGCCCACTCACCCAGCCTGTCCAAGTCACCCTGCATTCTCATTACATCCTCCTCACATTTCACACTGCCTCCCAGCTTTGTGTTATTGGCAAATTTGCTAATGTTATTTTTAATTCTCTCATCTAAATCATTAATATATATTGTAAACAGCTGCAGTCCCAGCAGTGAACCCTGCTACCCCACTGGTCACTGCCTGCCATTCCAAAAGGGACCCGTTAATCGCTACTCTTTGTTTTCTGTCAGCCAGCCAATTTTCAATCCATGTCAGAAGCTTCAGAGTTGGTGCAGAATAACCATTGGAGATTGTCTGAGACATGGTACTTGCAATCGCAAAACTCTGTTGGACAGTGATAATAAAGTGTTGGCAAGACTGTTACCCTTGCTGATGGAGGGTCAGTCAACATGGGAGCTGGTTGTAGCTAGAAATAGGCCACAAGCCTCGAGTTTGCCTGCTGCTGGCAGACTACGTTGAGCTTGACTGGGGCCCGGCCTCGCCCATTGGTGCTGCCCTCCCATGTTTGAGCCGAGGAATGACAGGCTGGATTACATACACCTGTCCACTGCAGGGAGACTGGACCATTGATTGCTGGACATTGTTGCTTAGGGTCTTGCACTATATATATATGCTTTTTTTTGAGCGAACATGCTTCTTTGAATTCTTTACTCGCATTTTTGGAATGTTTGCTTACTATTCTTAAACGTTTTGCATTTTGGCCCCAGAGGAAAGCTGTCTCGTTCAGCTGTAACTATGTATGGCTTGAATGATAATAAATTTGATTTGATTGATTTGATATATTTCATTAGAAGTTTGAGGAGATTTGGTATGCCACCAAAAACACTCACAAATCTCTACAGATGTACAGTGGGGAGCATTCTAACTGGTTACATCACCATCTGGTATTGTGGGGCCACTGCACAGGATCGGATAAAGCTGCAGAAAGTTATAAACTCAGTCAGCTCCATCACGGGCACTAGTCATCCCAAAGTGACGCCTCAAAGTGACAGCGCCCATCATTAAGGACCTCACCACCCAGGACGTGCCCTCTTCTCATTGCTACCATCAGGGAGGAGGTACAGGAGCCTGAAGACACACACTCAGTCTTTCAGGAACAGCTTCTTCCCCTCTGCCATCAGATTTCTGAATGACGATGAATTCATGAATACTTCTCCGCATTTTTCCCTTTCTTGTTGCACTACTTATTTAACTAATTTTGTATATATACTTCTTGTAATTCATTGTTTTTATTCCTATGTATTGCAATGTAGTGCTGCCACAAAGCAACAACTTTCATGAGGTATGTGGGTCATATTAAACCCGATTCTGATTCAGACCTGTTGAAAATGACTCATTAGCGCCACCTGATGTTCAAAAAGAAATCATGCAGATTATATCTCCAAATAAATGGCATTTTATCAAGGATCAAGGGCCAACCACAAAGTTAAGTAAATTATAGTATATTTAATATTTAACTAATGTTGTAAATATATTGTTTGATTAAGTATTCTTTTTTTGTTTACATAATTCATTATGGGTTATGTGTAAGAACTACATGATTGGCATACGTCATTACATCACCACGTCATATTACGTGCCTCACTAAAGAGAAACAAAGTAGACGTATCTTCCCTGGCTCCTGTGGTTTTCTTTCAGTCAGTTTCTGGAGTTACAAAACATAATAGTGGCAACAAGGTAGTTTTAAAACAAACCGAAGATGACTACCTACCTATTGCAGAGCAACAAGATTTTTTCTTCAAAAGGGGAGAGACGTTCGAGTTTAAAAAAAAGGTCAGAAAACAGACAAAACTCATGGGTTCAAAAACAATGAGTATCTGGTAATACTATTAATAATAATAAATAAACAACTAAATGAATAAGCAGAAATAGTTGGCTACATCGGAAAGTTATATGTGTTCATCTGGATGGTGTATGCTGAACGAATTGAACAATATTTTAAAGTAAATGATTTAGTTGTTTATTTATTATTATTGGTGGAAAAGCACATAGTTTGCTGAGAAGTTTGACCGCTCCAACCAAACCAGTCAAAATTAGCTTTGCTGATACCCTGAACTGAAACCATTGTTGATCGCAGAATGCTTTAGTTTTCATAAGCGGAATCAAAAGGGAAGGAGAGTCCATTTCAGCTGACCTGGCTGAATAAAAGAGTTTGTCTGAGCTTAATACAGAACTGAGTGATCATTGAGTTTGTGGAATCTTACAAGAAAGCATCCAAAACTAGCTAACAACTGAAGCACAGCTCACATTTAAAAAAGCAATTGAAATATCTGTATCTATGAAAACAGCAGCCAGAGGTGCAACTGAGTTGAAATGAAAGCAAGTGTGAATAAAATTGCAACATCTAAACAGAAATTGGCCTGGCCGAACAAATTGTGTTACCATTGTGGCAGGGAATCACATATACTAGACCAATGCAGGTTCAAAGTTGAAACTTGCAGAAAATGTCGGGCAAACAAAAATAACTGGACTACACAGGGAAGAGATAAAGATAAGAAGTCAAGTTGCAGTTTCAGAAAGAGCATTAATCTGCATGCTATTGATTGAAAATCTGATAATGATGATAGTGACACAGGCCTAGGTAGACTTGAGATTTACAACGTGACAACCAACAAGAGTTAACTGTAAGGCTTACAACAGAAGTGAATGGCAAATTAATTAAACTGGAATTGGACACTGGCTCAGCTGTTTCAGTCATTCCACAAAATGAGTTTGAATGGCTTTTCAAATATAACTGAACTGAGTCCAAAGTGCTTGTCACCATAAACACTCACAAAGGGCTTTATCACTATATCAGACTTATTTTTGGAGCAGCATCTGCACCTGCCCTCTGGCAAAAACTATGGATCAGGTGCTGCAAGTCTGCTGAGGCACTCCGTGTTACCTGGATGACACCATTGTTACCGATGAAGATAAAAAGCATCTCCAAAACCTCGAGACAGCATTAAAAAGATCAGAAGATTATGGGCTTAGAGCATGAACGCAACAACTGAGAGTTCTTTAAACCAAGCATCACTTACTGTGGTTATACCATTGACACGCAAGAATTTACACAAGTGTGCTGAGAAAATTCAAGCAGCGGTGGATGCCCCAGGGCAAAAGGGTGTGTCACAATTGTGGTCCATTTTAGGATTTGTCAATTACTATAACAGGTTCCTGTCAAAGCTGGCTACCCTTTGAACTCATTATTATAGATTGGGAAGAAATGGCAATGGACAAAGCAGGGGGAGGTGGCTTTCAAGAAGACAAAGGAAATGATGAAACGAGACACTATTCACACATTATGATCCTCATTGTCCAGTGAAGATTTCCTGTGACACCGTGCCTTACGGTCTAGGTGCAGACATGTCACATGTTGTGAATGACGGACGTGAACACCCCAAAGCCTTTACATCGTGTTCCCTTACCGCTGCGGAGAAAAATTACGCACGGATTAGCACAGAAAGGCTTTGAGTCTGGTTTGGGGTGTAAAGCATTTCAAGTAGTACTTGTACGGGAGAGGGTTTACCCTCATTACTGATCATCCACTGGTGTCTATTTTCAATCCACTGAAGGGTGTTCCACTAACAGCAGCAACACTAAAGCAGAGATGGGCTCTGTTTCTTGGAGAACAAAGGCGCAAGATCGAATTCAAGAGGATAACTAATCATGGAAATGAGGATGAATGGTCCCGTTTACCCTCGGAAAAGGAAATACCTGAAAAATTTACAAAAGAGGACACGTCTTTTGACATATTCTTCCTAATGCAAATCAAAAGTTTTCCTACTACGGCAGAGATAATCCAAATGGGAAACCAGAAAAGAGCTCACACTGTCTCAGGTCTACATGGCAATGCAAAATAGCTGGAAAGTGCAGCAGGAATTCCAGTTCCCCCATTTTTACCAGCATTGGGATGAAATTACCCCTGATGTGGGGATTGGGAGTTGTTGTACCATCCAAGCTGAGAGCTCAAATATTGGAGGAGCTATTGTACACACTGGTCATCTTGGCGCGGTGAAAATGAAGGCATTGGCTCGGGGTTTAGACTGGTGGTGGCCTGAGATAGATCAGCAGATCGAGTAGATTTCCATGCACTGTTCAGGATAACAAAGTGTCCAGGAGATGCCAAAAACAGCCACTCTCCATCCCGGGGAATGGTCTGCATTGCCCTGGCAGAGGTTTCATGTGGATTTTGCCAGACCATTCATGGGCACAAATTTCTTGGTAGTGGTGGAAAAAGCTACAAAGTGGCCTGAAGTGTTGCCAATAACTTTGCACACTGTTGATGTGTTGAGAAGCCTCTTCTCAAGGACTGGTGTTCCTGAACACTTCGTGACAATGGACACAGTTTAAATCTTCCTGAAAATGATTGGAATAAGACATATTACATCTGCACCGTACCACCCAGCTGGAGATGGCTAGTGGAAAGATTTGGCCAGTGTCTAATCAACACACTGTGAGTAATGTCAGCAAAACACACTACACTGACACAGAATCAAAGCTCGCCAATTTCCTCCTTGCACATCGCAATGCCGCACACTCCCCAACCAACAATTCACCAGCTGTGCTGCCCCTGGATGGTCCCTTGCATTCACACTTGGATCTTCTCAAACCCAGTCTCAGAAGGAGCAGGCAGGACAAACAGCTGAGGCAAATTGAAGGCTCCTTAAACAAGGAGGTTTGATGTTTCACTCCTGGACAAGCAGAATGGGCAAGGGACTACAGAGGTGATCAAAAGTGGGAGATTGGAAAGATTAAGGACAGAACTGGGCCACTCTCCTGTACAGTGGAGACTGCGTCCGGTATCATCTGGGGATGACACATTGATCAGTTGTGGAGAACAATATACAATAGACAATAGGTGCAGGAGTAGGCCACTCGGCCCTTCGAGCCAGCACCGCCATTCACTGTGATCATGGCTGATCATCCACAATCAGTATCCAGTTCCTGCCTTATCCCCATAACCTTTGATTCCGCTATCTTTAAGAGCTCTATCCATCTCTTTCTTGAAAGCATCCAGAGACTTGGCCTCCACAGCCTTCTGGGGCAAAGCATTCCACATATCCACCACTCTCTGGGTGAAAAAGTTTTTCCTCAACTCCGTTCTAAATGGCCTACCCCTTATTCTTAAACTGTGGCCTCTGGTTCTGGACTCACCCATCAGGGGGAACATGCTTCCTTCCTCCAGCATGTCCAATCCCTTAATAACCTTATATGTTTCAATAAGATCCCCTCTCAGCCTTCTAAATTCCAGAGTATACAAGCCCAGTCGCTTCAATCTTTCGACATATGACAGTCCCGCCATCCCGGGAATTAACCTTGTGAACCTACGCTGCACTCCCTCAATAGCAAGAATGTCCTTCCTCAAATTTGGGAGACCAAAACTGCACACAGTACTCCAGGTGTCAATTGTTAGAGAAGAAACACGACCAGAGTGCACAGAATCACTTCTTACAGCCCCAGAGTCAATTCCTACAATCACCATGAATGAGGCTCCAGATCCTGAGATTATTTCACAGCCACGTCTCACCTACCAAGCAGAGTGACCTCCCCCCCCCACCCCCATCGCCTGTCAGGAAAGATGCTATCCCACAGGAGTTAGAACTCTTCCGCAGTGATTAAAATCTTTATGCCTGAGTGGGACAATTTAAAATTTACTATGCTCTAGACGTCTGTATAGTAGTTGTATTATACACTGTAGTATACTGTGTATATAGGGTAACTAGAGAAAATGTTGTTACATATTTGAGTTAAGATGCATTCTATGTTGAGTTGGAGTTGAGAGCTGAGCAGGGAAGAGTGTTGTATATTTAATATTTAAGTAATCTTGTAAACATATTGTTTGATTAAGCTTTCTTTGTGGTTTACATAATTCATTCTGGGCTGTATGTAAGAAGTACATGAATGTGGGGGTTAGGAGGTTAATTGGCTGCTGTACTCTCCTTCCAGATGGTGCTGGAACTGAACTCTGAATTCTGATACTGCGACCTGTAACAGTGTCACGCTAACTGTGGCGTCCATGTATGCATATGTATGTACACGAATATATTTGTACATATGACAATAAACTTCAACAGTCTCCTGATTTCATGGCCAAGAATGCTATTCACCATCACTGAACTGTTCTCAAAACCTATGAACTCACTTTCAAGGACTTTTCATCTTATGTTCTCGATATTTATCACTTACTTGTTTACTATTATAATTATTATTTCTTTTCTTCGATCTGTTTGTAAAGACAGGAGGAGAAGATGGAGGCGCGACCCAGCTCGCAGAGGCCATTCCGGTGAATGATATCTGTTATTTGTCAAGTAGGGTGCCGTGCACAATCCTGATTTGATGGAGACGGACGTGAGAGTACGGAGGAACATCTGGTGAAACTTCTGAAATGCCTGCATCGCTGCTGCTGCTACTGTGTGATCCAGAATCTCCGGAGGGGAAGGTCCCAAATCCTCAGCTTTGCTGGTTGCTTGGCAGCCGGGGTGGGGTCAAAGCGCTCGGCAGAGATGGTGCTCGGAGAGGCTGTGTCGGAGGCTACTCTACTGAACAACATACACTTTCCCAATTACACCCACGTGACTAATTAACCTACAAAACGACATACACATTCCCAATTACACCCATGTGACTAATTAACCTACTGAACAACATACACATTCCCAATTACACCCACGTGACTAATTAACCTACAAAACGACATACACATTCCCAATTACACCCATGTGACTAATTAACCTACAAAACGACATACACATTCCCAATTACACCCACGTGACTAATTAACCTACAAAATGACATACACATTCCCAATTACACCCACGTGCCTAATTAACCTACTGAATGACATATACATTCCCAATTACACCCACGTGACTAATTAACCTATTGAACAACATATACATTCCCAATTACACCCGCGTGACTAATTAACCTACTGAACAACATACACATTCCCAATTACATCCACGTGACTAATTAACCTACTGAACAACATATACATTCCCAATTACACCCGCGTGACTAATTAACCTACTGAACAACATACAAATTCCCAATTACACCCGCGTGACTAATTAACCTACTGAACAACATCTTTGGAACGTGGGAGGCAACCCATGTGGTGACGGGGAAAACCTTCCAAACCCACACAGACAGGGGCGGGAACTGAATGGAAGTTGCTGACATTTTAATAACATTACACTAACCATAATGCCACTCCAGACTCAGGGCCAGATGTACTGGCTTTGAGATGTGGTTTTGGTAAATAATGTCAAGATTATTTTCAAGGTTAGCTTTATTTGTCACATGTAGAACAAAACATACAGTAAAATGCATCCATTTTCTGTCAGATCAAATCAGTGAGGACTGTACTGGACAGCCTGCAAATGCTACATTTCAGGTCTTAACATAACATATCCACAACTCATTAACCCTAACCTGTACATCTTTAGACTGTGGCAGGAAGCTGGAGTACCCAGAGGAAACCTACATGGTCACGGGAAGAACGTACAAACTCCTTAAAGACAGCATCAGGAATTGATTTTACAGCTACTGTGAAGCCTGGTGCATTACATCATAAGAGATCTCCATCTCCCAGGACATGGCCTCTTGTCATTGCTATTATTTGGGAGAAGGTACAGGATCCTGAAGACATACATCAACATTTTAGTAACAGATTCTTCCCCTCCATCATCGGATTTCTGAATGGATAATGAACACTACCTCACTATTTTTGCTTTCGTTTTGTATGACTTGTTTAATTTTTAACATGTGTTTCTTATTGTAATTCATAGTAAATTTTATGCTTGCACTGTACTGTGACACAAAACAGCAAATGTCACTCCACTCCTTCAGAAGGGAGGAAGGTAAAAGAAAGGAAATTATGGGCCAATTAGCCCATAATTACTCAGTGGTTGTATTATTTAGGGTGAGGTTTTGGTGTACTTGGAGACTAATGATAAAATAGGTCATAGTCAGCATGATTTCCGTAAAGGGAAATCTTGCCTGACAAATCTGTTAGAATTCCTCAAGGAAGTAACAAGCAGGGTGGACAAAGGAGAGGCAGTGGATGTCGTTTACTTGGATTTTCAGAAGGCATTTGATAAAGTACCACACATGAGGCTGCATAACAAAATAATATCCGATGCCATTACAGGAAAGACACTGGCACGGATAGAGGAATGGCTGACAGGCAGAAGACTGCGAGTGGGAATAAAAGGGACCTTCTCTGGTCAGCTGCCAGTGACTAGTGGTGTTCCTCGGAGATAAGTATTGGGACCGCTACTTTTCGCATTGTTGGAGAATGATTTGGATAATGGAATTGATGGCTTTGTGGCAAATTTTGCGGATGATATGAAGATAGGTGGAGGGGTAGGTAATGCTGAGGAAGCAATGCAATTGCAGCAGGACTTGGACAAATTGGAAGAATGGGCAAAAAAGTGGCAGATGGAATACAGAGTTGGGAAATGTGTGATAATGCATTTTGGTAAGAGGAACAATAGTGCGGACTATTATCTAAATGGGGAGAAGGTTCAAACATCAGAGGTGCAGAGGGACTTGGGAGTCCTCGGACAAGACTCCCAGAAGGATAATTTACAGGTTGAGTCTGTGGTAAAGAAGGCAAATGCAATGTTGACATTTATTTCAAGGGGAATAGAAAATAAAATCAAGGAGATAATGCTGAGCCTTTATAAGACACTAGTCAGGCTGCACTCAGAGTATTGTCAACAGTTTTGGGCCCTATATTTGAGAAATGATTGGAGAGAGTCCAGTGGAGGTTCACAAGAATGATTCTGGGAATGAAGGGGTTAACATATGAGGAGTGTTTGGCAGCTTTGGGCCTGTACTCACTGGCATTTAGAAGAATGTGGGGGATCTCATTGAAAGCTACTGAATGATGAAAGGGTGGATGTGGAGAGGATGTTTCCTCCAGTGGGGGTATTCAGAACTAGAGGTGTGACCTTTTAGAACAGAGGTAAGGAGGATTTTATTAGCCAGAGAGTAGTGAATCTGTGGAAGACTGCAGTGGAGGCCAAGTCCATGGGTATATTTAAGGCAGGGGTTGATAGTTTCCTGATCGGTCAGGACATCAATGGATATGGCAAGAAGACAGGTGTATGGGGTTGAGTGGGATCCGGAACCAGCCATGATAGAATAGTGCAGCAGACTTGATGGGTTGAATGGCCTAATTCTGCTCCTATGTTTTTTTGGTCTTATGGTCTTCATTCCAAAAATATGGGCAGGAGAGGTCACTGCAGATACTGCCCACACTGCAAGTTGCCTTTTCCAAAAACTGCCTTCCGGAAAGTCCTATAGGGCTATAAGAACAACAACTCCGTCCCATCGGAATAGCTCCTTCCCCCAGACAGTTCATCTGATCACTGTTATAGTTAGCCCCACGTCCCTCTATTACCCCCGTCACTGCACTCAAACACTTTAAACACTTTTTGTAACGTTGTTTACGTTGTAAATACATGCTGGTATTTGTGAACGTATGCACATTTTATTCCATATCTGTACTTCTAACTCTATTTTATGTACTTTATTCTGTATAATAATTGCATGCTGCATTAACACACCACAGCAAATTCCTAATACATGTAAATGTATATGGCGAATAAAGTTGATCCGTATTTTCTGAGATTCCCATGGAATCCCAAAACAGAGGGAAGAGATTCTCTCCCTGCCCTCTTAGTTCTTCTCGAAGAAGGGTAAAGAAGGTAACTTGCATTGATATAGCGCCTTTCAGCTTTGGGAAGGTAAAGCTCGGGAGAAGCCCTGCCTCCGGGCCCTCACAGCGCAGCTCAGTTGAGGAAGGGGTAGACGAAGGATCTTTTGTTGACTCCTCGCAGTCGGCTGATGATCTGCTGGCTGAACTGGTAGGTCAGCTTGCGTTTCACCTTGATGATCTCACCCGTACGGGAGTAGTTCCTTAAGGCCCTGGCCATCTTCTGGTAGGTCATGGTCTTTTTGTTGCCCTTCCTTCTGCCCCAGATCTCCGCCAGCTTCTCCTTGTTCTGGGAAGAGAACTGGAAGAGTCCACCGGAGGGCTGGATCCACCAGATGCAGTGTCTCATCTGTGGGTCCTCCAGCATCTCGAAGAGGAACTGGAAAAGCCTGACCCTCCTCTTTCCTGTGGGGTTTCGGGAGAAAAAGAGGAATGGGGTTAAAGGTGTCATGAGAGTCCAATCCAGCTCCTGGTGTCTGGATTGTGTTTGTGATTAGAAGGTCATATTGGTGGTGGAGGCAGTCTAAACTGGGCTAATTCCTGCCAAGAGAAATGATCCTATCATGAGTAAAGAAATAAGATCTCTATTGAGAATGAAAGTTGCTCCGTCCGGTACAGACAGGATTTTCTAGAGGCAAGCCATTTAATTCCAATCCCCAACCCCATTCCAACATGTAGTTCCATGGTCTTCTCTACGGCCATGATGAGGTCACTTTCAGGCTGTAGGAGCAACACCTCATATTCTGTCTGAGAAGACTCCAGCCCCAATGGCATGAACATGGATTTCTCTAACTTCCAGTAATTTCTCGCCACTCCCCCTTCTCTTTTTCCATTACCCATTCTGGCTTCCCTCTTACTCCTTCTGCTCATCTGTCAATCATCTCCCTCTGGTCCCTCCTCCTTCCCTTTCTCCCATGGTCCAATTGCCTCTGCTATTGGATTCAGTTTCTCCCCCAGGGAATTGAGGAGACTGGATCATGAGGGTTCATTCAGAGCAGGGGTTCTCAAGCTTTTTTATGCCATGGACCCCTACCATTGACCAAGGGGTGCATGGAGCCCAGGTTGGGAACCCCTGATATGAGAGTCATGGAGATATACAGCAGGGAAATAGGCCGTTCAGCCCATCTGGTCCATGCCATCCATCTAAGCTAGTCCCATCTGCCTGTGTTTGGTCCATACTCCTTATCCCTTATCCCTGCCTACTTTGTCCTAGACTCCCCAATATCACCTTCTTCACCGACCTGTCTACCTGGTTGTAGACTCCCCCAATATCACCTTCTTCACTGACCTGTCTACCTGGTCCTAGATTCCCCCAATATCACCTTCCTCACTGACCTGTCTACCTGGTCCTAGACTCCCCAATATCACCTTCTTCACCGACCTGTCTACCTGGTCCTAGATTCCCCCAATATCACCTTCCTCACTGACCTGTCTACCTGGTCCTAGACTCCCCAATATCACCTTCTTCACCGACCTGTCTACCTGGTCCTAGACTCCCCCAATATCACCTTCTTCACTGACCTGTCTACCTGTGTCTCCACCTTCAGGGAACTATGTGTCTGATCCCTGCAGTGGGAGTGTCAGTGACTCATTTTGGTGAGGTGAGAGGTTTCGAACAATCTGAGGAGTAATTAATTGCCTGGAGCTGGTGAAGGCAGAGAGGTTCACAAGAGAAATAGAGGATGGCACGGTGTTGAACCATTTAGTATAACGCTAATACAGCTCCGGGGACCTGGGCTCAATTTCACCACTGTTGGAAAAGAGACCGTATGTTCTCTTCCTGCCTACCAGGTGAACCGGTTTCCTCCTAAAAACCCATGGGTAAAGAGATTAATTGGTCATACGCTTGTAATTCGGCACAGGCTCATTGGGCCAGAAGGGCCTGTATCTCAAAATAAATAAAAAATAAAATCTGTAAAGATCAGGGGAGGGGGAAAATAGAGGTTTATGATTGAACTGAATGGGGGATAGGTTTGAGGGGCTGAGTGGCCTATTCCTGCTATGGTCCCTTGTCATTGCATGAAATGTCCTTACTCTTCTCACTGTTGCTGCTTCTCATCACGTATTCTGAGGGCAAAGTTGGTCTGAAGTCAGAGAGTGGAGGGCGGTAAGGGTTGTCCACACACTCGGCCCCGATGGAGAGTCCGCACTGCAACGACAAGACGAGCAATGTCAGGTTGTCTCTGTTTTATCACCTTGCCACTCGCTGCTCGCAAGTTACCTCACATTGCAGTGCTGGGAAACGTGGCAACGCTCGCGGGCTGGCAGGCACAATCCTCACTGATTCTATCTGACACAAACGACCCATTTCACTGCATGCTTTAATGTACATGTGACAAACAAAGCCAACCTTTATCGTAAGAAAAATTGCTAAAACTGGAAATCCAAAGTTAAACCCACCTCCCCGCTTCTTCCCCCTCCCATCAGGCAGTAGATACAAAAGCCTGAAAGCACGTACCACCAGGCTCAATGATGGACTCTAACCCACAGTTATCAGACAACTGAACCATTTCCAAGTGTGATAAGATGGCCGTCACAGTAGTGTAGTGGTTAGCGTAACACTATTGCAGCATCAGTGATTGGAAGGTCAGGGTTCAATTCACACCGCTGTCCGCTAGGAGTTTGTACCTTCTCCCCATGGATTTCCTCTGGATGCTCTGGTTTCCTCCCACATTCCGAAATTGTATGGATTAGGGTTAGGAAATTGTGGGCATCTGCATGTCCCTTCTCCTTCTCTTTCTCCCATGGTCCACTCTCTTCTCCTATCGGTTTGATTCTTCTTCAGCTCTTTACCTCTTCCACCAATCATCTCCCAGCATCTTACTTCACCTTTCCCCCCCCCACCCACCTTCCCTCTCACAGGGTCTCACCTCTCGCTTGCCAGCTTGAACTCCTCCCTCTCCCCCACCTTCTTATTCCGGCCTCTTCCCCTTTCCTTTCCAGTCCCGACGAAGGGCTTTGGCCCAAAGCGTCGACTGTTTATTCATTTCCATAGACGCTGCCTGACCTGCTGAGTTCCTCCAGCATTTTGTGTGTTTTGTTCTGTTTTTCAGCACCTGCAGGATTTTTTGTGTTTGGTGTGGTCTGCGTCACCGTACTGTTTCATTGGCCTTGCAGCAGAATGGCCCCTTAAGAAATGCATTTTTCTCTCCCTCTCCATCACCCTCTCTCACTCTCTTATTGTCTCTCTCTCTCTCTGATCTTCACACACTCACTCTCTTTCTTGCTTTTTGACTCTCTCCCTCTCAACCCCTCTCCCCCAGTCCCCTACCTCTTGTTCTCCCTCTCCCCCTGTTTCTCCCTCCCACTCTCTCTAACTTTCCCCTTTCCTCTCTCTCTGTCTCTCTCCCCTTCTCTTTCTCCTCCTCTCTCCCTCCCTCTATCACTCTCCCTCTCCCTCCTACTCTTTCCCTAGTCTGGTAACATCCCATTTTCAAAGGCCCTGTCAGAATCAATTGTTCTTTTCATGTTTTTGATAAGATATTAGTTGAATTAATGTCGTTTTTTTAAAACTAAGACAACTTGTATTTTAACAAACTATGTGATGTTTTGTCTCCACCTACTGGCAGGTGAGCAGTATAGCAGTTATATGCAAATTCTGCAGGTGCTGGAAATTCAAGCAACACACATCAAAGTTGCTGGTGAACGCAGCAGGCCAGGCAGCATCTTTAGGAAGCAACACACAGCAGTTATATAATGATTTATCACCTTTTTCATTTTACATTGTCTGAGTGTTAGCACATGACACATGTGCTCTGACTGATACTGTTGACTGGTCCTTCACTATCTCAGGAATGTGGTGTTAGCTCGACTATCTAAGTGACAGTTTTTGCGATGGCGCCATCTTTTCTTTGTTTGTCCTTTCTCCTTTGTTCTCCGTGTGTTCCTTTAGTTCATATGCTCTGTACCTGTTCCTTTGTGTAAACTTTAAAATAAACAATAATAAAGGCAACAAAGCTTTCACTCACTCTTGAACTCCTAAAAGGACCCGAGGATCAGAAAAGTGACTGAGGTCTCACAGCCCTTACCGGATTAGAGGTGTAACGCTGCGAAGGAAGAAATATTTCTTGGAAGGCTGAGTTCCTATTGCTGTAGGAACCAGGGTGCCAACTTTCCACGGAGAATCCGAAAGCACAGGCCCCTGGAGAAAGCATAAAGCATCGACTGAATAGACAACGGGAGCAAATAGAGTTTAGGACGCAATCTCCTTGGAAGATTTTTCTTTCCCTCATGGCACCCATGGCTCACCGCACTGATCATCGGAATCAGTGACACCAAATTTTGTTGGTTGTGTGATTCCTTTCTTGGCTGCTCTGCTTTATTTGACAACCTATCACTATCCCACTCTCACAGACTGAGTGATTATTGAGTGTCTAAGGGTCTGTTTCGTTAATCTGCCTCCCCTCTCCTATTATTTGGGATTACCCACAATCTCTGTGGCCATTCAGCCCAGTTTTCCATACTAGTCCTTTCATACTAGTCATTGAAACCTAGCGAATATTGAAAGGCCTAGATAGAGTGGACATGCAGATGATGTCTCCTATAGTGGGGGAGTCTAGGACCAAAGGGCACAGTCTCGGAATAGAAGGACGTCCCTTTAGAACAGAAATGAAAAGGAATTTCTTGAAGAGAATGTCTGTATGTGTGTGAGCACATATTTACTGTAATAGAATGAGATTCAGGACAAGATGATAGAAGAATGAACAGTCATGTGGGAGGGAAGGGTTAGATTGATCTTAGAGTAGGTTAAAAGGGCCAGCACAACATTGTGAGCCAAAGGGGCTGTACTTTGCTGAACAGCTTATGTTCTATACTGTTAGGATTTCTTCCACACTCACCTGAGCCTGAGGCAGTCTCCTGCTCAAATACAAATGCCTTCTGCTGCTCGTCGAGGAACTCCATGATCACTTCTAGATCCTCCACATTTGGGTTCTAAATAACAGAACTAAATAAATATCAAACAGTCCCACGTCTTAACCACAGGCCCAGACGGAGAATGTAATGGGTAAACGGGTCTTACCATAATGTGGGGGCAGAGCAGTCATTTAGTCTCCACTGGGAGGAAGACCTGTTCTTGAGACAGAGTTAAGTTAGTGCTCACCAATGCATAGCACCGCCCCACATTCACAACCACAACAGATCCTACAGATGCTGGAAATCTAGAGCAACACACACAAAATGCTAGAGGAACTCAGCAGGTCAGGCAACATCTACATAGATAAATAAATAGTCAACATTTCAGGCCGAGACCCTTCATCAGAACTGAAAAGGAAGGAGGGGGGGAGAAGCTAGATTAACCCCCCTCTCCCCCCCCCCCACCACCTTCTAGTTCTGACTTCTTCACCCTTCCTTTTATGATGAAGGGTCTTGGCCAGAAATATTGATTATTCTTCTCTATAGATGCTGGTCTGACTTGCTGAGTTCCTCCAGCACTTTGTGTGTGTGTTATCCCACAATCTTAACCACAGATACACCCAAAGACAAACACCCAGGCAGAGAGAGAAACTTACATTTAAAGAGCACCCATCAGAAGTGAGTTTTAAAGCCAATAAAGTTCTCTTTGAAGTGTCCACACTCTTGTAATAAAAGAAACATGACAATCAATTTGGGCACAGCAAGACCCCACAGATGACAATGAAAGGCAATTCACTTTAATGGCATTTTTTCATGGGTAAATACTGAAAAGAACATTTGGGAGGGGGGTGGCATTCTCATTCGTTTCCTGCTGCCACTTCGTAAAGAGTAGCTTTATTTGTCACATGTTCAGTCCATTGAAACATTGAAATATGCGGTGAAATGTGTTGTTTGCATCAAGAATAGTCTGAAGGTGTGCTGGGAGAAGCCCACACGTATCAGCATGCTTCTGTCGCCAGTATAGCAGGTCCGCAAATGACTGACACTAACCCATAAGTCTTAGGAATATGGGAGGAACCTGGGGACACATACTCAATGTTTCTGGAACATTTCCTTCCCCTTCACCATCAGATTTCTGAATAGACAATGAACCCATGAACACTGCCTCACTAATTTTTGATCTTTTTTCACCCACTTACTTAATTTAATTTTGCCTATACATTGCTTATTGTAATTATTTCATTATTATGAATGCATTGTACTGCTGCTGCAAAGTTAACAAATCTGACGACGTGTGTCAATGATATTTAGCCTGATTCTGAGCTTCCGGAGGGAACCTGTTTGTTCAGAATATACAAACTGCTCACAGACAGAGATGGGGATTGGACTCCGTCGCCGATGGCAGGCACCGCAGGCTGCTCTGCTACCGTCTGATCTTATCGCATCATGCCTGACAGTTAAGCATATTGGGCAAGGAGTCGGCATTTGCAACTTTCACCAAGTGGCTGCCGTGTGGTATAGCGCACAGCCTGATAGACAAATTAGTTCCCGTTCTGGGTCTTCTACTTGTACCATTAACTCTGCTTCACTCTCCACAGATGCTGCCTGACTTGCTGAGTGTTTCCAGCACTCTCTGTTTTTATGACATACAGACACAGGCACAGAAACACTCACAGTGCTGGCCTGTGAACTAACAGCATACACACCATGGAAATAGCAATGCCCTTGGACGTAAAACCCCACAAAAAGTAATGGATACGACCCAGCGCATCACAGGTAAAACCCTACCCACCAACAAGCACGTCCACACAGAGAACTGTCGCAGGAAAGCAGCATCCATCACCAGGAACTCCCACCACCCAGATCATGCTCTCTTCTCACTGCTGCCATCAGGAAGGAGGTGCCTGAGTCTCAGGACCCACACCACCAGGTTCAGGAAGTTATTGCCCCTCAACCATGAGGCTCTTGAACCAGAAGGGACATCTTCACTAAATTTCACTCATCCCCATCACTGAACTGTTCCCACAAACTATGGATTCACTTTCTAGGACTCTTCATCTCATGCTAAGACCATAAGACCAAAACATATAGGAGCAAAATGAGGCCATTTGGCCCATTGAGTCTGTTCCATCATTTCATCGTGGCGGATCCAACTTTCCTCTCAGCACCAAGCTCCTGCTTTCCCCCTGTATCCCTTCATCACCTGACCAATCCAGAATCTATCAACCTCTGCCTTAAATATACATAAAGATTTGGCTTCCACAGCTGCCTATGGCTATGAATTTCACAGATTCACCACTCTCTGGCTAAAGAAATGTCTCCTCATCTCCATTCTAAAAGGACGCCCCTCTATTCTGAGGCTGTGTCCTCTGGTGTTAGACTCTCCCACCATAGGAAACATCCTCTGCTCATCCACTCTATCTTGAAGGCTTTTCAACATTCAATAGGTTTCAATGAGGTCACCCCTAATTCTTCTGAATTCTAGTGAATACAGGCCCAGAGCTATCAAACGCTTTTCATATGACAAGCCATTCTCAATCCTGGAATCATTTTCGTGAACCTCCTTTGAACCCTCTCTAGTTTCAGCACATCCGTTCTAAGATAAAGGGCCCATATTCCAAGTGAGGCTTGACCAGTGCTTTATAAATTCTCAACACTACATTCTTGCTTTTATATTCTTGTCCTCTTGAAGTGAACGCTAACATTGCATTTGCCTTCCTCGCCACAGACTTAATCTGCAAATTAACCTTCAGGGAATTCTACACAAGGACTCCCAAGTTCCTTCACACCTCATATTTTTTTGTATTTTCTCTCCATTTAGAAAGCAGTCAAACCTTTCATTACTTCTACCAAAGTGCATGACCGTAAACTTCCCGACACCGTCTTCCATCTGCCTTTTCTTTGCCTATTTTCCTAATCTGTCTGCCTTCTGTAGTCTCTCTACTTCCTCAAAACTACTTACCCCTGCACCTATCTTCAAATTTTGCAACAAAGCCATCAATTCCATCATACAATTCGTTGACAAATGATGTAAAAAGAATTGGTCACAACCCAGACCTCTGTGGAACACCACTAGTCACCGGCAGCCAACCAGAAAAGGCTCTGTTTATTCCCACTCTTTACCTTATTCCATATACTGTTCACATTCAAATATAATGCCTTCAGTCCTGTGTTCACCCTTTTCGATTTTGTCCAGCTTTTACGTACCAACTCACCCTGTTGCCTGCAATTTTTCCCTGTCAACAACCTCTCCTCACTATACATTGCCTCTGTTTGTAAACGAGCTACCTCATTTTCAGCTCTATCATCCACCTTTCCTACGATAATTCTTGCATTGAAATATACACAGATCAGGACACTAGTCATTCCACACTCAAACTTTTGATTACTCTCTTGTCTGAGGTCTGACCAACATCTGCCTCCACAACCTCTCCACTAACTGCTCTGGCACTCTGGGTCCCATCCCCCTGCAACTCTAGTTTAAACCCCACCGTGCAGCATTAACAAACCTTCCCGCTAGGATATTAGTTCCCCTCCAGTTCAGGTGCAAACCTTCCTTTCTGTACAGATCCCACCTTCCTTGGAAGAGAGTCCAATGATCCCAAAATCTTATGCCTTTCCTCCTACACCAATTCCTTAGCCACATATTAAACTGTATAATCTTCCTAGTTCTGGCCTCACTAGCACATGGAATGGGTAGCAATTCTGAGATCACAACCTTGCCCTTTAACTTTCCCCCTAAGTCCCTGAACTCCCTACGCAGAACCTTGTCACTCATCCTACCCATTGACATTGGTCCCTACATGGACCACGACTTCTGGCTGTTCACACTCCCACTGAAGAATGCTGAGGACTCGATCCAAGACATCCTGGACCCTGGCACCCGGGAAACAACGTACCTTCTAGGAATCACCCAACCACTGTGACTTTCCTACGTTCAGAGCCTGAAGACCCACACTCAGTGATTTAGGAACAGCATCATCCCCTCTGTCATCAGATTTCTAAATTGTCTGTGAACCCATGAACATCACCTCAACATTCCCCTTGTATGCTCTTGATTTATTTTGTAATTTATGTCTTTCTGCTGTACTGCTGCTACAAAACAATTACCTCATGACATATGAGCTTGTGACCATATCACATTGTGATCATGCACCAAATTGTCTGCCTGCGCTGCACTTTCTCTGTAGCTGTTACACTTTATTCTGCATTCTGTTACTGTTTTACCCTTTTCTACCGTAATGTACTGTGTAATGATCTGATCTGTATGAACAGTATGGAAGACAAGTTTTTCACTGCATCTCAGTACCTGTGACAATAATGAACCAATTCTATTTCTAATATAAACATAAGAGATTCTACAGTTCTGGAAATCCAGAGCAACATGCATAAAATTCTGGAGGAACTCAGCAAGTCAGGCAGCATCTATGGATACAAACACTATTCTTTGAAGAAGGAGGATATCTCAGGTGTTCTGGAATGGATACTTTGTAGGACAACATCTCAGATCACCTCCCTCTGGGTGCCCTCCTCCTTCCCTTCCTCTCATAGTTCACTGTCCTCTTCTACCAGGTTCATTCTTCTTCAGCCTTACCTATCCCCTCCCAGCTTCTCACTTCATCCCCCCTCCCCACTTACCCACCTTGCCCCTCCTAGTCTCACCTATTACCTGCCAGCTTTTACCTCTCATTCCTCCCCCCTCCCCACCCAGCTTCTTATTCTGGCTTCTTCCTCTTTCCTTTCCAATCCTGATACAGGGACACAGCCTCAGCATTTTGTGTGTTATAGAACAGTACAGGCCCTTTGACCCATGATGTTCTGCCAAACCTCAAACCTACTCAAGGAACAATCTAACCCTTCCCTCCTACATAGTCCTCAATTTATTCTCCATAGGCGCTGTCTGACCTGCATTTTGTGTGTGTTGCTCTGTAGTCCAGCAGTTTTCTCACGTTAACCTCCTCCACTGTCCGGGTGGGTACCAAGCAAAAAGTCCACACGCCACTTCTGTTTGTATGAAGGCTGTTGTCCCGCTCCCTTCTGGGAGATCTCCCTCTCTCTCTCTCGTCACCTCTTTGTCCAATCAGGACAGAGATGGAAAGGACCTCCTTCACCCAATGAAGAGGGAGCGATTGGAATTCTCAACCCAAGGAGGATAAGACCATAGGACCATCAGTCACGGAAGCAGAGTTAAGGACATTAATTCTGAGTGATAACATAACCACGCTGCTCTCAGTCTTGTCTTAAACCTATAAGACACAGGAGCAGAATTAGACCATTCAGCTCATCAAGTCTGCTCCACTATTCCATCATGCCTGATTTATTATCTCACTCAACCCCATTCTCCTACCTTCTCCCCATTTCCTTTGACACCCTGACTAAACAAGAACCTATCAACCTCCGCCATAAACATATCCAATGAATTGGCCTCAACAAGCATCTGTGACAATGAATTTCTTAGATTCGCCACCCTCTGGCTAAGGAAATTCATCTCATCTCTGTTCTGAACCCTATTTCACCCCTGTTGTACTTTTCTTTGACTCTATGTCTGAAAAGAAACATCCTGCTATTCTGAGGCTGTGGAGAAACCATTACTGAGGGAGAATGTGAAGGATCAGGGAATATGGGTTAGTCCAGAAAGATGGTGCTGGGGGAGATCAACCATAAAAACAGGCCCTCCAGCCCAACCATTGCATGCTAACCAAGCTCCTCACCTAACCCTGTCCCATTTGCCCATATCTAATGCATATCGCTCTAAGCCTTTCCTCCCCATGCACCCGTCCAAGTACCTATTAAATGTTATTACTGCACCCGCTATTGTACCTCTTCCGATGATAGCGGTGCCACAGTGGAGTAGCGATTAGTGTGATGCCTTTACAGTTTGGAGCGTTGGAATTCAAAGATCATTCCCAAAGTCCTCAGTAAGAAAATGTGTACGATCTCCCTGTGACTGCATGGGTTTCCTCCGAGAGCTCCTGTTTTCTCCTACAGTCCGGAGAACAGTAGACTAATTGGTCATTGTGTTGTGAATGGTGGTGGTTGGCATCCATCTGCCTCGGAGGACAATGAGTGATGATGATCATTGGCACAAGCCTGGGCAGAAGGCATGGAGATCCTGAGATGCCCAGTCATCAAGACCCCCTGTCCGCCTCTCCATGTTGTGATTAGGCTAGGGTTAAATCGGTGGGCTGCCGTGTGACACGGCT